>NC_092040.1:113863434-114552404 GCF_003086295.3 Arachis hypogaea
GTCAATGTATGTATTATACAATGTGTACAATGAAGATTAAATTGTAATTAAAATCAAATCATAGTCAATTAATTAATTTTTGAATAGTTTCTAATTTTAAATTTGAAACAAATTAAAATTGCAATCAGTTATATCAACACACATACCCTCTCTATATATGGTCTTACCCTCTCTCTCCCTTTCTTCTCGGTTCTTCCCGCCGTGCGCAGAGGTCACCCACCACCGTTACCTTCCGATCGTGTGTGTTGTTCTCGCCGCACCGCACCATCACAGCGACTCCAACTAGCACCTTTCTCACCGCCATGTGCAAAAGCCACCCACCACCGGTACATTACGTTCGTGTGTGTTATTCTCGCTGCACCGCAGCAACTCCAACCAGAACCATAACTGGATGTTCGTTGCAGTATGTATCTGGATGGTTAATTTATTAAACAAAATAAATGGTCATTCTACGTATATGATACCACTTATTGCTTACATGATTATCTTTACGCATAAATATCGGATGTTGTTGTCTACGTATAACTGGATGTTCACAATTATTGTACGCATGGATGGTTGGTTTAGGAGGTTTGATTCTGCAATTTGCGTGGGCGACGATCACTGTTCCAGTTCACGCGGCGCTGCATAGGTCGGATGTTCAGTTGTTTCAGGTGCGAAACAGTTCCTTCCCGCCCTTCCCGCAATAGGAGTAGGCGCGCGAAAGCTAGGCGATGCAATCCGGGTTAGGGTTAAGGGACGCGCCAGGTCACGCCGGTTCGTAGCAGTGAGATGCAACTTGCATTGCAGCGCATACGTCAGGGTGTGGATGGGGGTTTTGCGGAGCGAAGGAGGGGGGTTCGGGAGACTAGGAAAACGATGAGTGTAGAAGAATTAATGATGGATAAATTTGAATTAGCTAGGGGTAAATTGGTGGTCAATAACACAAAATTGAACAGGCTATGGTATTAGGGTAAATAAGGATTACTTTGCATTTTTAATATCAACAATGCTAGGAAACCAAGAGGGTACTAGCCAAAAATCAGCCAAATGCCTATAGATAAATTTAAAACATCTACGTAGATGGTACTTATTCTAGGCATTAGGATGTTTCTTCTACTAAGTATTAGAATGTTTCTTTTTCATACTAAATAGATGTTTTTTATATATTTTTGAATGATTTACTGCAACCGTAGAGAAAAAGTGAATTCGGAAGAGATTTCACCGTGATTCTAGCCAAGAATATCTCAATATATCTCTTCACACTTGAATTTGACATTAAAACTAATTAATAACAAATATTTTAATATATAAATAAATAAAATTAATTAAAATTATTATAAATAATTAAGTTATTTAATTTTTGGCTGATCACTTGTTCCATATACTTTTTCTTTTAATATTGTTTTTCCAGTGGGACTTTTAAATTTTCAGTTTACTCGTATTTTTTAACGAATTATGGGATCCGGGGCAACGAGTTTTAAGCCCGTCTATCAGCCTTAATGAATTAATGATTGTTGTCTGATTCTTTGTTTGTTTTTTAAGTGTGTTTGAAAAAGAAAATATTAGAAAAGTGATGAATTGGGTCCCTACTTAGGCCTGGCAGCATGGACCCTATTCGCGGGTATCCAACCCGGTCGGGTAGGGTTGCCAATCCGATCCGCTGCGGGTAGGGTGCGGGTTGAGTATAATATGTGTTATATATGTTTAAAAATGTTACATATGGGAGTTGAACCAAGGACCTTAAGCATGTGCAAAAAATTTTTAGCCACTGAACTAAGGATACTTTTGTTATCTATGAGATATTTGTGTCATTATAATATTTTTTTTGTCAACCCGCGGATAGAGTCGGATACCCGCGGGTTGAGCGCGGGTAGGATTAGGGTTGGATATTTCTCAACCCGCAAATAGGATAGGGTTAAGTGTTAATCAAAAACTCAACCCGCGGATAGGACTAGGGTTGGGTTCAAACCCTACCCTATCCTACCCATTGCCACCCCTATCCCTACTCCATAGTGGGTCTTAAAGTTAAAGCTGGTACCTTAGACCCTTACTCCGTTATAAATACCCTCACTCTTATCATCAACCAACACCTACAACTTCTTAAAAAACATAACTTGATAGCAGTTACCTTCTTAATTATGAAGAACGACGCCATTGTTCTTTACCCAGCTCTCGATAGAGGCCATTTCCTTTCCATGCTTGAGCTTGCAAACCTCATTGCCACTCACCACCCTTCCCTCTCCATCATCTTCCTCATTTCTACACCACCGACACCCACCACCATCCAAAAACAATGTCTCTCCGCCCTCTCCACCGCTGCGACCTCCATCACCTTCCTCCACCTCCCTCCAGTCACTCTCCCCGCCGACCTCCACCCACACATCCTCTGCATCGAACTCTCTCGCCGCAGCAACCACAACCTTCACCAACTCCTCCACTCCATTTCCAAAACCTCCACCATCAAAGCCATTGTTTTGGACTTCATGAACTCCACCGCCGCTACGCAAGTCACCAACAGGCTCAATATCCCTACCTACTTTTACTTCACTTCATGTGCTTCCTCTCTCTCCACTATCCTTCATTTTCCAACTCTTCACGAAACCACCACAACATCCTTCAAGGATTTTCCCATGCAGATTCAAATTCCTGGGCTACCCAGAATTTCTACCGATGACTACCCCGATTTAACTAAGGATCGTGAGAGTAGCATTTACCGTGTTTTCCTTGACATATCCAAGACCATGAGAGACAGCGATGGGATCATCGTCAACACCTGCGACGCCATTGAAGCAAGAGCTATAAGAGCTTTGAGTAACAAAGAAATGAATAACAAGACACCAGAACTATTCTGCATCGGACCCATGATTTCTGTTGGGAATAAATCACCATTCCCCCTTGAGAAAACACCTTTGACAGAGAAATAAAATAGACACAATCACAACACAAGAATTTAACGTGGAAACTCCAATTACCGGAGAAAAAACCACGGCCGTTGTCAAATGACAACCAGAGAATATCACTATGTGAAAATTGTTACAACACATAGACTTCTTTCTCTCACCGGCACCCCAGTACACCCACACTCTCTCAAAGCAAATATCTAACTACACCTCACAACACTCTCTAATCAAAGAGTACAGAGGAAAAGAAAAATCAGATACAAGCTTAAAGTGTTTCTGACTGGTGCAAAAACAAATGAAGAACTTAGCCTCATATTTATAGCTTAGGCCACCCACTCCATTTGCTATCCTGAGCAATGTGGGACTAATTCAACCAAATCCTAACAATCTCCACCTTGATTGAAATAGTCACACATCTTCAGCTTCCATTGTCAACACCGACAATTCTTTGCTGCCATTGTCTATACCGACAATCATAGTTCAGAGAACTATCATACTCCACCATGAAAGTATACTCACTTGGAATTAGACCACTCCAAGAATTTCGCCTTGGTACAGATCGAAACCTTGCTGAAATTCATGGTGCAACTTCCAAATTGGCTTTTCCTGGAAGTTCTTCAGCCATCGACCTAACTCCGCCACACACCTTGCATCTCAACGCCAACCAATGCCCGTGTGCAATTGTGGACCCGATTGCCACAACTTATCCTTATCCATGGCAGTGCGGTAATACCATGAGGATACTTCTTGTCTTCTAGAGAACATCATCTTCTCTCATAGAGAGAGCAACCAGAGATCTTCTCCTTCAACGCCTTGTGCAAACCTGATTGTATCAACACATCCTTGACTTGTACTTGCCACAAGCCAAAATTGATTCTTCCATCAAATTTCTCTATTTCAAGCTTCACAGCACTTGAATATCCTGACATTGTTGCAACCGTATACTGGAATATTATAACTCAACTGTAGACCGTGCACTAGGAAGGGTCCCCAGGAAAGAGAGGTGGGTCACAATGGACACACTTAAATACCAAGTCTTTCCTTAGCCAGAACCTTTTCCAAACTGCACTCTCACAGAGTCACACTGCCTTCCAGCAACAACAACAGCAACCAAAGATCAACCTCAAGCCACAGGACAAAATTCTTTTCTGATGTGGAAGGTCAGACTAGGCTGCAACCACAGAGCATACTAAGAATAAATCCCACCGAACCGAAGCTCTGATACCACTTGTTGGGAATAAGACACAATTCCCCCTTGAGAAAACACCTTTGACAGAGAAATAAAATAGACACAATCACAACACAAGAATTTAACGTGGAAACTCCAATTACCGGAGAAAAAACCACGGCCGTTGTCAAATGACAACCAGAGAATATCACTATGTGAAAATTGTTACAACACATAGACTTCTTTCTCTCACCGGCACCCCAGTACACCCACACTCTCTCAAAGCAAATATCTAACTACACCTCACAACACTCTCTAATCAAAGAGTACAGAGGAAAAGAAAAATCAGATACAAGCTTAAAGTGTTTCTGACTGGTGCAAAAACAAATGAAGAACTTAGCCTCATATTTATAGCTTAGGCCACCCACTCCATTTGCTATCCTGAGCAATGTGGGACTAATTCAACCAAATCCTAACAATTTCGAACACGTGCGAGAATGATGAGAAAGGGTGCCTGAGTTGGCTCGACTCGCAGCCGAGTCAGAGCGTGGTGCTGCTGAGTTTTGGAAGCTTGGGAACGTTCTCGAAGAAGCAGTTGAAGGAGATAGCTATGGGGTTGGAGAAGAGCAAGCAGAGATTCTTGTGGGTGGTGAGGGGTGAAGCTGAGTCAGATAACTCGGAACCGAGTCTGAACGAGTTGTTGCCGGAAGGGTTCTTGGAGAGAACAAAGGAGAAGGGAATGGTGGTTAAGGATTGGGCCCCACAGGCAGCGATACTGAGTCATGACTCGGTGGGTGGGTTTGTGACTCACTGCGGTTGGAACTCGATCTTGGAGGCTGTTTGTGAAGGAGTGCCAATGGTGGCGTGGCCTCTTTATGCAGAGCAAAAGATGAACAGAGTGATTATGGTGCGAGAAATGAAGGTTGGTTTGGAGGTGAAGGAGGATAAAGATGGGTTCGTGAGTGCAAGTGAGTTGGAGGAGCGAGTTAATGAGTTGATGGACTCGGACAGAGGGAAAGAGATTCGACAGAGAATCTTCAAGATGAGAATCGGTGCTGTGGAAGCAAAGGATGAAGGTGGATCTTCTCGTCTTGCTTTGAACAGGTTGGTTCAGCTTTGGAAGTCAACTTGAAGTGTTAAAATAAGTAGTTGACTATTTACATAAGAGAAAGTTATCTTTGTGTAATCATCTATTAAATAATTTAGTCAAATAACTCAAGTTATCTAGCCATTTTCAATTATCTTTATCCTCAACCGTGAAAATATGTTTAGTTGCCAGTGTTGTGTTGTTCTTGTATATTCAAAGGGCTCAAGTTTAAGTTATTATGAGACTAATAGAAGGGTTTTCTTCAAGGTATCTTTTAATTTCATAGATAAATTCGTCCGTAAATTATCTAATGAATTATTGTTTACACAATGCGGGATTAATCTGCTTTTTGTGCTCATTTCAGCTCCACCCTAGTCATTAAATACATACCTTGTGTGACATCTCATGCAAACACAAGCACTTCAAATTAATGGAGGATGAATGCATATACATACATCATTGATTTTAGAGGAACATGTTGTGTTCTAATAGCTAGGGTCAACCATGTGTTTGCATCATAGGATCTTTATTAGTGAAGACTTTTTTATGTCTTACCCAGTATAATGAAGGACAGCAACCAACACGGTAAACCGTCGCCACCATTAACGTCTATGTAATGTAATAAATAATGGTCCTACGATAACTAATATTTGTTACATTATTAAAGAAGAAGAAGAAGAAATATGGGTGATCACGAATGGAATTGAATATGATCAAAATTTTGATTCGATCTGCACTAAAATTATTGGATTGGATCGAATTTAATATTCTCAGTTCTTTGCGGATTCGATCGGATATCAGATATATCTGTCAAACACAAAAAATATTTTTAAAATTTATTTTATTAAAAAAATTCAATAAAATTCATTTTATTAAATATATTTATTCTTAAAATAATATTAAAAATATATTTTTTAAATAATAAATTAAAATAACACAACATATATAATAATTGTTAGTTAAAATAAAATTAAAAAATATTTTTTTATTTTTTTTATTTTTGTGAATACGCAAATATGCATATACTTATACAAAATCTGTAATTTAATTCTATTAATGTACGGATCAGATATCTTATAGATCTGATCTATATCCATATTTTTTAAATTGAATTCGAATAAACAATTCCAATAAACACGGCAAATTTGATGCATGAACACACCCAAAAGAGAAAAATAAAAGATATACGCTTTATGGCTCCCAATGGTCCCTCCTTGTGGTAAATTATTAGGCCGAATTTATATCTGCCTTCAATTTTTATATTTATTATTTAGATTTAAGTAATCTGTATCCTAAAAAACACATGTGAAGAGTATAATAATAAAAACATTTGCATTTTTAATATGTTTAAGGTATTAAAATATAAAAGACAATTTTTAATAACTTTTAGTCAAATTTAATTTTTTTATAGTGCTTTTAAAATGTATTTTTAAAACATAAATTAGCAAAATTCTATTTTTTTTAGAATTTTCTTTATTAAAAGTAAGAAAACCGGAAATATATAAAAACAAAAATTAATATGTCTTGTTTGCATATTATTTCACGGCATATATGTACGTCCGTTTCACTGATTTTTTTTTTTTTTTGTATCGTATCTAGCATGCTTTGCTTTACGAATATTTGACTTGTGAACTAATAATTAGTTTCTTCTAGAAATCTAATACCAAAAAAAAAAAGTTTCTTCTAGAAATCTGTGAAATCGCTAACCATATGTAATAATGGGAGTCTTCTTGTGAGCAATATTGTTAGTGTAGGGTATGAGAATTCGGTTGTTGTCACTTGTCACCAAGCTCCATAACATGTTCCCATATTGAATGCACTTATTAGGCTCGCAGCCGCTACAGAATGGTGTGGGGTTTGGCAGCTAAAATAAATGAAAATAATGTCAATAAATATTGAACTAGTTAAAGTGTGGTATATAGTGGAGAATAGTTGTAGAAGAGTTGTTGGAGACGGAACAAATATATCTTTTTGGAATAATAAATGGATATCGAATGAAAACTGTCTTGTTAGAGCTGCCATCAATCCAATTTCAACAGGAAGAGAGGCAGATTTGGTTATAGATTATGTGGACAATCAATGAGATTGGAAATTGAATGACTTATATACATTCATCACTCCTTCTATTATTGATAAAATCAGAGCTATTCCTTCCTCTACTAGTAACTTGAAAGACTCGTTGTATTGGACCCAGTCTTCGAGTAGGCAATTCACAATCGCTTCAGCTTATAGAATGCTAGCTGAGTGGGATGCAAATGATAATGTAGACAGATGGATGAAAATTTGGAAATGGAAGGGCCAGAGAGAATAAAGGTCTTTATATAGCAACTGTTACATGGTAAAATTCTAACACCTAGCAGAAGAGTCTCTATGATGGAAACTAACCCTAATTGTCATCATTGTCAGCATCAATCCGAAACTATCTTGCATGTGATAAGAGACAGTCCAAGAGCTGCGATTATATGGGTGAAGCTCATCAACCCCGCGGCTGCAGCCCTGTTTTTTAACATCAACTTTTAAGGATGGATAGAATTAAACTTGCAAAATTTCATTAGTAAGTCTCCATCTGAGTGGATAGATGAGTTTTTTGTCTCTTGTTGGATGATATGGAAGTGGAGAAATTTTGAGGTTTTCTCTCCTTTTGTAAGACCCAAAAACGCTGTTGAAGTGATTAGGAATTCCCTCAATAATTACAGGAAAGCCTATGAAATGCACAATAAATAGAATCAAAAATCAGGAAGGCATATGGACGCCCCCTCTTATTGGGTGGGTAAAATTGAATACTGATGGTGCAGTTTTAAAAACGAAAAATATGGCCAGGTGTGGTGGTCTAATCCAAACATGGAATGGGGAGTGGATTGTAGGCTTTCAAATAAAGGTAGGCAATAGTCAAGTTTTTTAAACGGAGATGTGAAAAATTTTTTATGGTTTACAAACAGCTTGAGACTTAAAAATAAGGAAAATTATTGTTGAAACAGATTTCCTAAAAGTTTGCCAAACAGATCATGAAAGGAGAATCTTATAGCCAGTACAATTCTCTTCTAAGAAAAATTTAAGACCAACTGACGAAATCTCGGAAAATTAAAGCTCTGCATATTTTCAGGAAAGGCAACACATGTACCGACTGGATGGCTAAGCATAGTTTGAACAAACCATTTGGATATAGTTTTATTGATATGTTAGAATAAATAATTTTATTAACCCAAATCATCCATATTAAATCACTAAAATATCTCATAATGCAGAAGCGTACCTTTACTTATATTGCCCATAAACAAATTAAAAAATTAAAATAATTTCTTTACATGATAAACCTGAACCAAATTTAAAGATCTTCATGGAGCAAAATTGAAAGGCCTCGAGACCCACTAGTCAATTTATTTAGTTTAATTCTTTCTTGTTTTGGGCCTAGGCCCATTAGATTACCAAATAAATATTGAATTTTGGCAAGGGAAAGTACATTTTCTGGGAAATTTTTGTGATAATATTCAGCGTATAAATATATTTCAATTTTTAAGGTGACACTTCAAGCATCATTTTAAAAAAGATTATTAATATTAAAATTAGGCTTAATTATTCTGTTAATCTCTATAGTTTCACGAAATTTTTAATTAGGTCTCTACACTTTTTTTTCTTTTTAATTAAGTCTTTGCACCAATTTTTTTTAATTAGTCCCTACACTTTTTTTTTCCTTTTATTTAGGTCTCTATACCAATTTTTTTTTATTTGGGTCCCTATAAAATTAAGCCAATTACTACTAAAAAAAACTTAATTGAAAAAAAAATTTAGTACAAAGACCCAATTAACAAGAAAAAAAATATAAGAACCTAATTAAAAATTTTACGAAACTATAAAAACTAACAGAGTAATTAAACCTTAAAATTAATAGTCATGTTTTATTGTTGTAGTTCGGTAATTCACATTATTTTACTCGGTATATCAAGAAGTTACTAGCTAATGAATACATTGAAAAATAAGATTAAAATCATATAAGGATAAAAATTATATGTATTTTTGTCTATCACTTTACATAAAAATGTCACACTTTACTCCCATTGTTTGGAAGAGGCTATGATGCTATGACTTTTTTTTTTTTTTTTTTTTTTGGTGTCTAAACAAGGAAAGAAACAAAGCAAAAACTATCCTAAATCCGAGCGGATGATTCGTTGAAGATCAACACAAGGCTCAGACCAAATAACATGATTAGAGTTATTCTTGGCACTATATTTAGCCATCCAATCCGCAGCTCTATTTGCTTCTCGGGACACCCATTCAACGTGAACAAGCCAAGGACGAGATAAAAGCTCCTGAATCTTGTGAACCAAATCTGTTACTTCAGATGAATACCCACTTGTAAGCTCATGCATGATGGGCAGAATGTCAAGGCAATCCGTTTCACATATAATATCCCTCAAACCGCAATCCCAAGCTAAAACCAGCCCCCTCCAAGCAGCAAATAATTCACATCTGATTATAGACCAAGGGGGAATGCTTCCAGAGCAGCCCGAGATCCAATCTCCCTTAGAATCTCTAATAATACACCCAAATCCCGCTAAATTTGAATCCATATACAAGCTTGCATCACAATTAACTTTAAAACTATTACCTACCGGTGGTTCCCAACACAGGCAATTTCGGAGAGACCTAAAGGCATTGCTTCGATTCCTGTAAACCTGTAAGTCCTTGGCGGTAATTCTGGCCAAGGCAACAACCTTGTGGTCTGTCCAAGGGTTGTCAGTATTGAATATGTCATTGCACCTATGTCTCCATACCCACCAAAGTCCTGCACCAAAGGACGCCTCATTGTTAGCCAAGGCCTTCCGAAACCACTCTTCAAGAGCAGTACCAGTCGTCGAGTCCAGGATACTAGGATCCAACATATACCAAATTGCCTTTGATCGTTCACAGTCTCTAAGGCAATGCTCCATAGTCTCCTGCGCCTTGTTACATCTCTTACACATATCTGAAGAAGCTAAATGCCGCTTGAATCGAAAGGTCTCAGTTGGTAGAGCATCATGTAAGCCAAGCCACATAGTAAATTTGAACTTCTCTGGAATGTTTGTGTTCCACAACCAGTTCCAATTACTATTGGCATTCCAATTTAATGCTTTCTTTAATAACCATCTGTAACCCTCCCTTGCACTATACTTTTTTGATGCTGCAGGCCACCACTCCCACTGTGGCTCCAACTCAGTCGAACTAGGATATCTCGGACCACAAATAAACTGCTTAATCTCATGCGGAATAGGCGTGGTAAGACTATCAACCTCCCAAGACACCCCTTTCCACAAGTCAGCCACCATGAAATCTGATTCAGAAATATGTACATAAGGAACAAGGTTGCAAAGTTTACCAAAAGGAGTCCACTCATCATACCAAACTGATTTGTGGACATCTCCAATATTCCAATGAAGCCCTTCCTTGAGATGCTCATAGGCACTAACAATGTTCTTCCAGGTAGCCGATGAAGAATTTCTACTGTTTCCGTTCATACCAGATTGATTCCTGAGATATTTATGCTTCAAAACCTGCACCCATAACTTCTCACTATTGTTTAGACAATCCCATACCAACTTTCCCAAAAGCGCCATGTTAGCACAGGAAGTATCCCTAATACCCAATCCTCCTGCCTTTTTAGGAGTTATGGCGACCTCCCACCTGACCAGAGGCAGCCCTTTTCCAGTCGCTTGGCCTTTCCACAAGAACTGTCTCATTAAGGAATCAATTTTATTACATGCATACTTCGGGAGAAGAGAAATTTGCATTTCATAAACTGGGATAGAGGTCATAACCGATTTAACAAGACAAAGCCTCCCTGCCTTATTTAGTAGGCGTCCTTTCCAACTGGAGAGCTTTCTCGAAATTTTTTCAATAACCTCCTGAGCCGTCTTCCTGGAAGCTCTGGCATGACTTAAATAAGAGGATATCTTCAGTTTTAACTTTAAAAAGACACTGAAAAATGTTTAAACAAAACATATAGCCATTTATATTCTATTCATTTAACACGACACGCCACTTATAAACCTGAATATACCACGCCACGGTCAACCATACAAAATATGTGAAAATCAATCCACTAATCAATAGACACTATAACCTACAATGAAGTGAACTTGTTATGTGATTAAGTTTAAAAGATGTTACAATAACCAAGTAGTGTATAAAAACCTTGTACACAAGGGACTGGTGCTTTCAAATTTCACCCCTATAACCTCCAGAACCAAAATAATCCTTTCTATTATTTGCAATTGCCATGCTCTTCTGATGTTCCAATTTGGGACAATCACGGATACGATGACCAAGACCACCACAGTAAGCACATCCCTTCACCCCACTTATGTCTGTGATTGCATCATTGTCTTCCATTGGATCATTCAGCTCAGCCAAAACTGGAGGTATTCTTTGTTTTGCTTCTTGCAAGAGGTGCTTCAAATCAAGCAATGTTGTCTCACTCTGGTTCTTGTTAATGAATGTTGTAGCTATACCGGTCTTGCCACATCTTCCTGTTCGACCAATCCTATGGACATAATTTTCAATTTCAGCTGGCATGTCGTAGTTGATGACATGCTGAATATCTGGAAAATCCAAACCTTTGGATGCAACATCAGTTGCTACCAACACATCTTTCTTTCCAGCCTTAAAAGCCGAAATCGCATTCTCTCTCTCTTCCTGATCCTTGCCTCCATGAATAGCCACTGCTTCCACTCCTTTCAAGAGAAGATATTCATGAATGTCATCGACATCAGCCTTATTCTCACAGAATATCAGAACAGGAGGTGGGGTTTTTTGAAGGCACTCAAGGAGATAAACGATTTTCGCCTCTTGCTTTACATACTCTACCTCTTGGATCACATCAAGATTTGCTGCCCCAGCCCGTCCCACATTGACAATAATAGGTTTCACCAAAGCACTTCTGGCGAAGTTCTGAATTTTTGTAGGCATAGTGGCAGAAAATAACAGAGTCTGCCTTTGAGCTTTGAAGTGATCAAAAACTTCTCTTATGTCGTCTTCAAATCCTAAATCTACCAATCGATCAGCCTCATCTAATGTTAAATACCTGCAATTATCAAGATTCATTTTCTTCTTGGCCAACATATCCTTCAATCTACCAGGAGTGGCAACAACAATATGGACACCCTTCTTCACAATCTCAAGCTGTGATCTCATATCCACTCCACCGATGCATAGCAAAGGCCTGAGCTCCGGATATCCAGCTTCCTTCAAAGGTATCAAGAACTGTTCAACCACTTCATAAGTCTGCCGAGCCAGTTCTCGTGAAGGACAAATTATCAAACCGAATGGACCTTCTCCAGGAGCAATAGGCATCATGATTTCCTCCTGCATTGCTACCATGATCATTGGCAGCACAAATACCAGGGTTTTTCCTGAGCCTGTGAAAGCAATCCCAATCATATCCCTCCCAGATAAGATAACAGGAAGGCCTTGCACCTGAATGGGTGTCGGTTGCACAATTCCCTTAGCTTTTAATTTCTTCAAAACCGGCTCAGGAAACCGCATATCCTTAAAATTCTTAATTGGAGGTGGGATATCTTCACCATCAACTATTATATGCCACTGCTTGCGAATCAAGTCACATTCTTTTTTAGACATCCTTCTCACCTGCAAAGGTGGCTTCCACCCGGTAAGCAATGGTTCTGTATAAGTAATCCCCTTAGCCAATTCACGAACAGACATAAGGGTCTTTCTATCTGACAAGTTCTCAATCATTTCCTTCTCTTGTTGAACAATCTGTTCTGTTGCACTAATCTCAGGCTGCTCTCGTTTCAACTGTGAAGCCTTAACTAGAAGACTGGGCTTAGTTTCAGCTACTCTTAGTTTCTCGAAATCAGCATCGGTGGCAGCAGATGCCTGACCCTTGCGCTGGAGAATCTTCTGAGCTTCCATGGCACGACGCTTGGCCACAGGCACATACTCAACATAATCGTCTTCTTCTTCCATGTTAGCTACCAATTTGACCTCAGAATAACAGTCCCTTTGATCCTAATAGCATTTCAAAGGAAAATTAAAACATAAAGCAAACAACAAAATTTTATAAACAAAGCAATCTTCACCACTTTAAGATCAACCAGAATTTTTTAGTTGCTTTTATTCAAGCTCACCAAAACCGTATTCCTTATAACTCCACAACAAATACACTCTCTTTTAACTTCCCATTCTTTTCTTCATCAAACTTAAAAAGTCCCACTCATAAATCATCATTTCCTTAGGAGACGCCAGAAATATGCATAAGCATCAAGCTACAAGTATCTCACGAGAAATAGAAAAGATTGCACAGATTACACAGAACAGATTGCACATTCAACAGAAAAAGAAAAGATAACACTAACATATCCAGAATATATTGCACCAATTTCGAATCCTTAAAAGCTCACCTGGACCACAAGGAAGAAGCGTTGATTGCGGCGGAGGGAAGGAGTCAGCAGCAAGCAACTCAGCCACCGACGAGGGAAGGAGTATGCAGAGGACTTTCAGCGGCGGCGACAGGGATGGCGTCGGACAGTGAGCGGCGGCAACAGGGACCGCGCTGGAGGAAGCAACGACGTCACGACGAATCGAGCTCGACGAGGACGAAGCACAGCAGCGATACCGAGGAAGACAGCCGGACGATGACAGCCTACGGCGGAGGGACAACGGCGGTCATCAGGCGCAGCTCAGCCTCCAGCTCTCGCATTTTCAATTTAGGGCTCCTTTCAATTTCAGCATCAGTTTCACAATTTACGTTCACATTCAGTTTAGTAACTCGATCTAATTGAGGAGGGGGATTAGGAGCTGGGGCAACATATCCGGGTCGGGTCTCTTTTCTGGCTTGGTTTTTTTTTTTGGACGGGGACCCGGGCCAACAAACTAGCCCAAGCCCAGTACAGAGATCCATGCCCCCCTAAACCGACCCGTTATGTCCCGAACCGACCCATTATCCAATGAAGAATCCTTCGATTGCCGCGAGAGTGAAACACTCAATTTCGCTCCTGCTCCTTCGTGGTTCCTTCACAGCAGGTAGCCGGCGACCTTATTTGATCTTGCATGGTTGATGATGCCCCTGGAGTCAAGACGACTTGGACTCTTCCCATCTGCTCTGTCTTCGCACCATGTTATCTCCGAAGCAGCAACCAGGCTTCATCAACATGGCCTTCCATCATCGCCTGGCCAAGCTCCATCATACCATCTTCCTTATATCTCAGCCCATGATTCACACTGTGGCTCCCCTGCCTCATAATCCCCCGGCCGCAACTTTAAAATAGCCCTGTCTTGGGTTGCATGTAGATCCTCTGTCTCAGATCCCTGACGATCTGGAAGAAATCCTGATTTCCCTGTCTCATTGTCTGGTTCGAGCCTTTCCAATTCTGCCTAATCTCAACCTTCCTTTTGTTCTTTTATAATTGTTGCTTTACATTTGGACCTCTTCTCTAATAATGCTCTGTATGTCTGCAGGTGGTTTGATGCTCCAACTCACTGGTAATGTTTCTGCTTCTGCTGCTTTCGCCACCGCATGGGTTAACCGATTTCCGTTTCTGGGGTCCAAGTTACTCCCTTTTCAGGTGAAGTTTTCATTAGGATTCTAATGTCTTGAATTATTGCCAAAGCCTCTCCTAAATCTGTCTTGGATTTGATTGCTTGTACTAGCTTTAAATTGTCAGATTCAATTAAAATTCTGCCAGGTTAGTTTTCCTTCTAATTATTTCTGTTTTGTGTGTTTGCTTCTTTTCTACTTGCTTCCAGTATGTTGCCTCTAGTGCTGTTGCCCTGCAAATTGTCCATCTAGGATTAACCTCCTGTTGTTGGAACAACTTATTGTTCCTAGTTTTCCATATCTCCCACATGAGAAATCCTAGTTTGCTAACTCTCTTTTCCTGGTCTCCTCCACCCCCTGCTCTCAACCTCTTTATGCATTCGACCATCCACTTCCCGATTGAGCTAACAGTCTCCACTGTTGGGGTCCATTGGCACTCCGCTCCGAACCTGTGGCCCTGGCCCAGTCGCATAATAGCAAAGCATGTTCTACCGTCTTTGAACTTTTTAAGCATATTTTGCATATTGGATCTGATGCCATCTTTCTTTTATATAAATTAGACCCTACTGGTAATATATCATGGCATGCTTTCCATAGGAACATTTTGATCTTCTGGGGGACTTCCATTCTCCACACCTCCTTTCATATCTCCCTTTTATCCTCACTTGTTGATGAATTTTCATGTTTCCAGTTCTGCCCGATTCTTCTCGATGCATAATATCCTGTTCTTATTGAATAATTTCCATCTTCCCTCCATGGCCAATATAAGTGGTCCTCTTTGTTCATCACACTGACAGGGGTGCTGAGAATCTCTTTGCAAATATCTTGGGAAAACATGCTTTCGATCTTCCTTTTATTCCACCCTTCACCGTTTGCAATAAGGTCTTTAACCCTTAAGTCATCTGTGCTGTTTGAATTGAGAGGCCCACTCCTCCCAACTATCCAATTATCTTTTCAAATTCTGACTTTAGAGTCATCTCCTATGCTCCACTTTGCACTCTCCTTTAACAGTTCTCTTCCCTATAATAAGCTTCTCCAGATCCATGACGCACCCTTTTTGCCCGATGCTGTCCAGAAGTTACCATCCGGAAAGTAGATCGATTTCAAAGTTTGCACCCAGATTGCATTAGGGTTCTTTAATACTCTCCATGCTTGTTTTGCAAGGTAGGCTAAATTTTGATTTTCAAGATCTTTAAACCCCAGTCCCCCATTGCTCTTGCTCTCAGTAATGCTCTCCCATTTCTTCCAATGGATGCCTCGTTCCTTCCCCGATGCTGCCCACCAGAATCTTGCAACCTTTGCGCAAATTCTCCTGCAGAAGCTTTTTGGGAGTTTTATGACATTCATGATATATGATGGCATAGCCTGAATTACAGCCTTTATTAGTATTTCTTTGCCTGCTTGATTCAGCAACCTTTCTTTCCATCCTTCTAGTTTATTCATGATCTTTTCTTCAATCCATGCTAGTGCCTTGTTCTGAGATCTTCCCCATATTGCTGGTAATTCCAGGTATTTTCCTGGCGTGTCCCATGTTGTCATTCCTAAAATCTCTTCTATGTCTACCCTCGTTTGTATCGGCACTTGGCTTCCAAAGGAAATGCCTGACTTGTTCATGTTGATTCTTTGTCCGGATGCCTCTGTGTATTCATTTAGCACAGTTATGATCTGAAATATCTCCTCTTCTTTCGCTTTCGCAAATATTATGCAATCGTCTGCAAATAACAGGTGAGTAAGAGTCGGAGCTGTTGGGGCTATCTTTAGGCCTGTTATTTTCCCTTTCGTTCTAGCCTCTTGCATAAGAGTCGTGAATACCTTAGCTGCTAAAATGAAAAGGTATGGGGATAATGGGTCCCCTTGTCGAAGACCTCTCTGAGGCTTAATCTTCTTCGATAATTCTCCATTGACCTTGATCCTATAACTTGCGCTTCTTACGCATTTCATTACCAAATTAATCCACTTTTCGGCAAATCCAAATTTTCTGAACACCATTTCAAGGAAATCCCATTCTAGCCTGTCATATGCCTTATTCATGTCTAACTTGATTGCTATATTTTGTGATCCCTCTCTTCCTTTCTTATTTAGGCTATGATAAACTTCTTGGTTGTTGTTATTTAAAATAAGCATTATTGGGTTATGGGACCTTGGTCCTGACCCATCTGATATGGTTATTGGACAACAGCATAAAGGATTGGGTCATTTTGATTGACTTAAATTAGTATTTACAACCCACAATTGACAAATACAAATACGCTATAAAATTATAATTACTCAAATCAATTTGGGCCAGTCAACAGATAAGTTCATTCTATTTTGTATATATAGCGATTTATTAATTTAACGATAGATTCTTCAATAACATTTAGATCTATAAATTAATTTTTGATATGTCAACTGAGGATATCATAAAAAAAGTTATTAATTATTCAATCATATTATCTAAATACTAAATATTCACGTTAACAATTAATTATAAATAGGATTAATCTCTACGTACAAGTGTTTTGCATTTACAAACTTTACAAGTCTGAACGAAACCCACCCATTAAACGCGCTGCTTGTTACGTGCCTTTTTAACAGAGTTTTAAATCAATTCAAATCAATTAACGCACAAATATATAACTTTCATTTTTGAAAAGATTTCATTTCTTTTTTCGAGTTTCTTGCCAAATTGTTGGATTTCCTTCATGCGTTCTCTCTTTACTTCGTTTTTTTTTTTCGATTTTCATGGTTTCTGAAATCAATCTTTGAAATTGTTTCGAAGATAAAGGAACTTCAGAAATACACCCAAACGATTACATAAATACACACAAACAATTACAGAAATACACCCAAACAGTTACAGAAATACACTCAAACGGTTACAGAAAGAATTACAGAAATACACCCAAACGGTTACAGAAATACACCCAAAGGATTACAGAAATACACTCAAAGAATTTAAGAAATACACCCAAAATAGGGGGAGACAGTATATTTCTTCTTGAAATCTTTTAATGTTTTGCTGGTTAAGGATGAGGCACATGGCAGAGACAATGTATAAGAAAAACCTAGAAGAATAGTAAAACAGTACCTTGAATAATGTTTCTTTCTTTTTTCTAGTGATTTTTGATGAAGATTTGTATCTTTTCTTCTTGATTTCTTCTACTCTTCGCGAGGAGTTGGAACGTTTCTGCAGAATGGTAATAATTTGTTTTGAATGTCCCTTAAATCTTGATGGTTTGCGTTTTGATCGAGGAAGAAGAGGAAGAGTGAACGTGTTGTGGAATGGACGTGTGTTTTTTTTTCTTGATGATTTGCATTTTGATTGAGGAAGAAGACGAAGAGTGAATGTGTTGTTGAATGAGCGTGTGTTTTTTTCTTGGACTTGGAGCAATTTATATAACTTGTAAGCCAAAAAGACTTGTATGTATAGCAGGCTTCTTATAAATATTAGTATTTTGTTAACTACATTAGTAATGAAAAAATCGACACTATGGTAGCGTTTGTTTTCGGGGGCAGGACACGGAGACATGAACAACACTTGTTTAAAAAGTGTTTGGAAGCAGAGACATGGACAGTAGACATATTGTCTCCGAGACAGTTTTTTATACTTTTGTGTCCACTCTTTCACGAAGGACAATGATGGACACGGGATTTGGAAGAGTGGACACGGACAATTTTATAAATTTTGTTTTCTTTTTTTTCCACTATTATCCCTTTTTATTTTTCCTATTGCGTTGTTTAGAGATACTTTTTTATTGCTGTTATTTCTCTATCTCTTTCTTTTCCAGGTAGTAAAATTTTTTATTAGGGTAGATAATTCTTTTCTTTTTATCGTTTTACTTCAATACCATTTTAACCTTATATTATATTATTTAATTTGTAATAAAAATAATAACAAAAATAATTAATTTTAAAACTTTTGAAAGATAAATATTATTAAAAGTAAAATTGATCTTTTAAAATGCTAAAAAATAATTTATAAATTGTAATTGATTTTATATAATTTAAAGAAAAAATCAGTTTTTTATAAAGAAAATTCAGTTTTTAGATAAAAAAATTATTTTTTTAAATAAAAATAGATTTTTATATGCAAAAACTAATTTTTTTTCATGTAAAAATAGATTTTTTTAAAATTAATTTTTTATTTAAAATTAATTTGGCTTATTAACTTAAACAAAATTTTTTATTAATCAAACTCAAATTTATTTTTTTGTTAATCTTAAAAACATGTATTCCTACATATTAATAATAAATTTTAAAATAAAATAATTATATTTATAAATTTTATTTTAATATAAATACTAATATATTTTTTTATTAAAATTTGTTGCCTCTTCAAATATTTTTTTCAAGTTCCATCTGTACTCCTAGTACTCTCATTTTTTATTAAATTAATTTGTATTGATATAGAAAGTTTGGAATCACAGGGTTATTTTAGTCATTTCATATAATATTTTAGTCTTGTCCATGTATATCCAAACATAATATTAGACATTACATTAGTGTCTTGTCCATCGTATCCAAACACAATACACAAAAGATAATTTTTAGTGTCTCCGTCCTATTGTCTCCGTTTCAATGTCATGTTCTGTCCTGTCTCTAAAAACAAACACAGCCTATGTGTTAACTCTAATTTCTGTGTTATGATAGTTTTTGAGATATGGCATGTTTTTTTCTTGTTAAAAAAATGTTCATAACTAAAATATTTTTTCGTTTTTTTTTTCAAATTTAGTAAGTTAAAATAAGTAAATAACTAGGAAAAAAAATAAAAAAATTGGACTATTAATTATTTCGTTCACTAATTAGTTGTTTTTTCTCTCGTTAACACAGTTCACTGGCCACACACACGCTAGGTTTAGCCCTCCATCTTTAACCTCCAATTTTAATGGAAACTCTAGTTCTCCAATCACTATACCTAAAATCAATCTTTATCACTTTTTTCATGAAATTGTATTATTGATTTGTTTTCATGTTAATTACTTTAATTTTATGTACCAAATGATTGATTATATTTAATTAGTAGAGTTACTATGTCATTAAAAGAGTCAAAGAAATTATTAGGAGTCATGTCAATGTCCATTCTCTATATTCAAATATCACATATATCCTTTTCGCATTGGTTCATACACTATGGCCACCTTAGTCCTTCAAGTCAAGTAATGTTCATTAGATAACGATTTTCTCAGTTATTTAACTAATAAACCTAAATTGAACTTCAGTATGGTGTTCTTACAAATCATCGAATCAAATTAAGTTAAATCAAATCAATCGTATTGTTTCTTTCTTCATCGTCTTGCGCTGAAGTCAACGGTTTTGCTATTAGAAAATAAAATCAAGAAAATATCAAAGAAGATTAGAAAAAAAATAATGTAATTTATTAAAATATTATTTTATAATGAGCGTACTCTTAGCGTACTCTTGATTTATATATTAGTAAGAATCTTGTAATTATAGATAAAAAATATAAATAACAAAAATAATATTTTTTAAATAATTTTTCCTTCTTTTCTAAATTTTTTATACTATGGTAATACCTGCTCTATAAGTTGAAAGTGATAATACTGCAAACGAAAAAAAGAGAAGAAAAAAAAGTTAAAAAAAGTTCGGATCTGAAAGAAAGAGAGAAAAAAAAGATAAGAGTATTAATAACTTCAAATTGATGAAGATCCAAGTCCTTTTTCTTCGGAAAGACGTTATCACAAGGTTTGCATTTGATTTGATACTTACGGGGCTTTAGTACATGCTTAGTTATACGTTGAAATAAAAATTATTTCAGAGCTTTATTAGTAGAATTACTGTATCATTAAAAGAGTCAGAGAAAATATTGAGTCATGTCAATGTCCATTCTCTATATTCAAATATCACAGATATCCTTTCCGTATTGCTTCACAACGTTATTGCCACCGTAGTCCTTCAAGTCAATGTTCATTAGATAACAATTTTCTCAATGACTTAACTAATAAACCTAAATTGAACTTCGGTGTTCTTATAAATCATCAAATCAAATAAAGTTAAATCAAATCAATCGTATTGTTTCTTTTTTCATCGCCTTGCGCTGAAGTCGACGTTCTTGCTATTAGAATATTATAATTAGGAAACAAAATCAAGAAAATATTAAAGAAGATTATAAAAAAAACAATATAATTTATTAGGATATTATTCTATAACAAGCGTACTCTTAACGTACTTTTGATTTATATATTGGTAAAAATTTTATAATCATAGATAAAAAATTATAAATAACAAAAATAATATTTTTTAAATAATTTTTTGTTTTTTTTTAACTCTTTATACCATAATAACACTTGTTCTATAAGTTGAAAGTGAAAACACTGCAACCGAAAGAAAAAATAACTCTGGATTGATGAAGATCCAAGTCCTTTTTCTTGGAAAAGATGTTGTCACAAGGTTTGCATTTGATTTGATACTTGTGATGCTTTAGTACATGCTTCTCCATTTTTGTTTTGTCGACAAAAACTGCACCTTCACAATAACAGTAAGTTTTTTTAACTGAGAATCCTCGTCGTTAGTATTCTATTATGCACTATTAAAAATTTGGTGACATTGATATTTTAGAATTGAGTTATCGAGATTGTATGTTAAAATAAAAATTATTTCTGTTGTTGCAAAAGTAAACAGAGCTGTGTTTGCAGCTACCGCTGAGGAAAAAAAAAAGGAATTTATTGCATTAAAATCACTACGGGCTTGATTCCTCGAGGTAGGAGATTGTTTTAATAAGAAAATATTTTGGGTTTTGAATACCTGATAAGTTTAGTAGGTTAATGTAAATGGATGAATGTTTGTGATGCAAATAATTTTCTGTTGAAATTGACATGTTGTGTTTGTTGTTGAATTGGTTGATTTTTGAATTTCTCGTGAAATAGATTGAATATGTTGATTTTTTTTGAAATCGATAACGATTGGTCTTAAATGACGGATTTAGAAACATTGACTTGAAATGCTAGTTTTATTGAGTTGAGGTTAAATTGAAAGAACCTGTTATGGGTGGCAAACTTTGGTTTTTAGGGGAGGTGCTGTCAAAATTTTTCTAAAAATTTGAATAAGTTTTAGTTATGATTTTGAAAATGAGTTTGGTTTGAATTAATTATTAAAAGAGATAGGCCTTGAAGAAGTTTTAGAACTTTGGTTTGAATTAATTATATTTTCATCTTCTGTTGGGAGCGCTCGCATACTCTTGTGTGTTCTCGTCTCCTTTGTTTTCACTTATGTGCGTACGCATGGACCTGTGTGTGTATGCACAGATATCGAATTTTGACATTTTATATTCTAAAAAAAATCAATCATTTTGGTGTGCGTACGCACAAACCTATTTTCACCTTCTGCTGGGAGCGCTCCCATACTCTTGTGCTTACGCACAACTCTCTTCTCACACCACCTTAGTTCTTTTCTTCTCCTATCTCTATTTCTTTCCTTCTTTCTCCTCTCTTCTCTTCTTTCTCTCCTTCAATCACCATCCACCACTATTATTCACCACCCAACATCCTCTCTTTCAGTTAGTTAGTTAGATAGTTTAATTTTCTATTTTGGTGCTAAGTGTTGAATTATTGCTTTAATTTGCTGGTTCTATTGAGCTGTTGCTGCTGATTATTGATTGGATGCTATTTTAGCATCATTGTTATAAATATTTATTGTTGGAATTCTTTTTTGAGGTTATAAATTATTGCTTGGTATTGAATTCTTCATGTTTAATTTTGTGCACACCAAGTACTCATAACATTGCCTTTGAGAATGTTTTTGAATTTCTAAATTGCATGTTTTGATCACCATGTGATTTGATTTCATTATCTATCATTAGACAATTTATTTTTAGTTGATGCATTTTTTGTTAGGTGATGCTTGCTATAATTGATTTTAATTTAAGTCACCTAGTTGATGTATTAAAATTAAGAAAGTGTGAAATTGGATCATAAGCTTACCTAGTGATATTTTTAAAACTTTTTAAGCTTTGTGGACTATTGGTGCGGAATTTAAAGTCCATAAACTAACCGGCAAGTGCACCAATGATTAATTAATGGATTAAGCAACAATGATTGAGTGATTTATTTAGTTAGACAAACAAAAAATAGTGTTTTGAGAGTTCAATTGCATTAAATAGTAAATTAAGAGAATTAAATAAGCAAGCAGTAAACAGTTTGTGAAATATATATGAGAAGACAGTTAAGGTTTCAGAGATGTTTATTTTCTGGATTAACTTTTCTTACCAACTATTTTACCCATGCAAGATTCAATTTATGGCAAACTATATGTGACTAAACCCTAATTTCTTAGACCTTTTTAGTCTCCTCTAACCTTCATCAACCGCTAATTCCTTGGTCACTTGATTCTGATTAGAGAGTTAAGTTCAAAACTAGTTTATGTGCCACAGAAACCCTAATTATTCAAATATAAGAGGATTATATGTCACATATCCCGTTAAGTCCAGATAATTAGAAATTTAGAAGAAATTGTTTTCAAGTTGTTGTTCAAGTAAATTGCTTTTCTAAGGTTTACAAGAACTCAAATAGAATAAGAGTCATACTTCCGTTCCACCCAGATTCACAAGATGAAGAACAAAAATAAATTCTTGAAATTGAAATCAATACACATGAATTAAAATAGAAAAGTAATAGTATCAATCATACAATAAACAGAGCTCCTAACCTTAATAGTGGAGGTTTAGTTGCTCATAGCTCAAAGAGAAAACAAGGATTCTGAAAAACTGTTAAGTGCGGAATCAAGTCAGAGAAGAGATGAGCCCGAAGGGCTGGTTCTTTTTTCCTTTTATATCTAATCCTAATTAATGTGAAATATCTTTTTTTAAAATTAAATAATATCTTTTTCTATTTATAAATAAATTAAAGTTTTAATCAAAATCAAATAGGATCTTCGTTGCTTGCTTTGATGAGCGTTGGGACCACTTCTTTAATTTGGGCTGGTGCCTAACTTGGAAAATCCCAAGTTAGACACCACAATTACAGATTTGCAGCATGGCTTGGAGGTGATCGCTGGTACCTAACTTCAGAATCCTAAAGTTAGGCGCCACCCTGGCAGCAAGCAATTGGAGTTTTACTTCTTTTTCCGGTGCCTAACTTGGGAATGGCCAAGTTAGGCGCTAGTATGGCCGAGTATGCTGGAGAAGAAGTGCATACTATTATATATCGTTGGAAAGCTCTAAAAGTTAGATTTCCAATGCCATTGAAATCACGTCAATTGGATCTCTGTAGCTCAAGTTATTCTTGTTGGTGTGCAAGGAGGTCAGAGTTGACAGCACCATTCACTTTTTTCTCTTTTTCTACAGAGACTCCATCAAATCCATCCGAATGCTACCTGAAATAAATAGAATTGCACACAACTCAAAGTGGCATTCATAGTGACTAAAAGGTATTTAAATCTTGATTAAACTTAACGATTCGAATGCAAATTCACTAGAAAAAGATAAAAAATATGCTCACACATCAACTATGCTTGCCATGTTTTCCACTTCATGTCAATTATGTGTTGCAAACAGACTTTTCTCTATCATCCTTTCACAATTCTTTGATTATTGCTTGGATGCTTTTATGCTCCTTGAGTACTTTTTTGTTTATCTTCACTTACAAGTCTCTTTTAAAGTATCTCAAGCACACTATAATGAGTGAAGTGCATGCTCTTTTGTGTAATTGTGACATAGCTTTTTTTGTTAGTGCGTGTTCTAAACTGCATAACTTAGAATACACACATTCTTTCAATGTCACAAACGAACTCACTCACTCATTTTAGTGATTCATCACCTCATTCCAATAATCTATACTTCCTTGCTTTTGTATTTACTTGTATTGCCATCCTATTTTCTATTTTTCATGGATGATGCACCATTAGCAACAAGGAAAGCGGGAGAAAGAACACACAACAGCCGATTGGTCCACCAGCTAAAGGTGACAACCCGGATAGTCACCATACCCCTTGCTCATCTTTGGATGCACCGAGGACGGTGCAAACCTTTAAGTGTGGGGAGGTTGTCACCGATTGGCAATCTTGGGTGACAAATTCTAATTCCAAACACTTGCACATTTTATTTTTTTTATTAGTTTGTATATATTGTAGAGCTTTAATTGCATTTTTTTTCTTAGTTTATTGTATTTCCTTTCATATATATAATAAGCATAGTCAAAATAATGAAATTTTTCAAGAAAAACGTTCTTAATAGGGCATTGATATCCTAATTGATTTGAGTTGATATTTGTTTCATTGAAACTTGCTTGAACTATATTATGGAACATGTTTTTGAGCTAAGAACACATAAGCATATGAGTTTTGAGTCTAATTGTGTGGTTACACACTTACACCATGTTAACCACTATTTCATTCTTGTGTGTTATTCTCTTTTTATGATTGCAATCTTTGATTTTTTTTTATTCTTTATATCCATTGTTTGATGTATATATGCATTTATATGATTGAGACCATCATTTCATTTAGTTCACTTACCCAAATAGCCTACCCTTTTATCTTCCTTTGTTAGCCAACTTTGAGCCTATTTTAATCCCCTTTTGTTCTATATTTTAGCACATCACTAGCCTTAAAGTAAAAAACAATAAATATTCCTTATTTGGATCTTTGATTAATTTAGGATAGGGAGAGTGTGTATCATTCAAGTGTGGAAAAACTTGAAAACATTGGTTGAGATAAGAGTGTATTCTCATTGAAAATCTTGGGAATTGGGTACATATTCATGCATTCAATACTTAAACCATATGCATTAGTCTCTTTTATATATTTTATATAAAAAAAAAGAGAAAAAGAAGAAAAAGAAAAAGAAAAAAAGAAAAAAAAGCAATAAAAAAGGGGACAAATGTTAACCCCAAAGTTTGAGAAATAAAAATGCATTATGTGACATGAATTAAAAGAATGCATGAGTGCGTGAAAAAAAGTGAATAATGGGTAGTTAGGTTTGCATTTGAATTATATAGGTTGTTATGTAGGTTAGGTGAGAGTTTAAGTTAGTCAAAGATTCAAATTTTAAGCTCACTTGACCATATGCATCCTTACCTTTACCTTAACTCCATTACATACAACCATGAATAGTTCTCATGATACCTGTATGCATACATTGACTAATTGTTGATTGTTAGATGAAAAATAAATTTTAGAAAGCATGATTAAGAAGAGAATTGAGTGAATCAACCCTAAACACTTGCGCTATTAGAGTGTATACACATCCGATGAGGAGTTCGATTGCTCAATTCTATGTTTCCACCTATGATTATTTCTTATCTTGCAAGTTATAAATTCTTTCTAGAACTCAATTCAATTGTGGATTTGATTGTTATTACTTTAGCCCTTATGTTTATATGTGTATCCTTGGAAGTTTATTTATTTTGACCAAGTAATTGCATACATTTAGATAGATTGCATGTAAATAGTTGCATATAGATAGTTTACTTTGAATAAATGTAATACCCCTGTCTTGTTTCTTTCTTGAGTTTAGCATGAGGACATGCTATTGTTTAAGTGTGAGAATGTAATAAATCCACATTTCATGGCATTTATTTGCTCTAATTGGGTGGATTTTATCAACTTTTTCTACATTTATTCAATGAAATAGCATAATTTTGTAAATTCTTCCTAAATTGTGCTTAAAAGTGAAAACATGTTTTTTAGGCCCTAAAATTGCTAAATTTTATTCACTTTAATTCCATTTGATGCCTTGATGTATTTTTTGAGTGATTTAAGGTTTTGAAGGCAAGTATGGATTGAATAAGTGATGAGGAAAGCATGCGAAATGGGAGAATTCAAGAAATGAAGGATTTGTAAAGCTCTCAATCCTGACCTCTCGATACTAAATTGATCATAATTTGAGCTACAGAGGTTCAAATGAGGTGGTTTCAGTAGCATTAGAAAGCTAACATCCAAGGCTTCAAAATGATATGCATATGTCTATGACATGAGTTTAAGTGTGCGTAAGTGCGTACGCACGAGACAGGATTTAGCCGGCGTGCATACACACAGATCCCAGCACGTGACCTCATCAAATGCAAAATGCTGGCAGTGAATTTTGAGCCCCCAAAACCCAATTCAACTCATTTGTGAAGCTATTTCAATCTTGATTCAAGAGAAAACAAGGGGGGAGCAATTAGGTTTAGGTTTTATCATATTGTAGGTCATTTACTAAAGAGAGAAGGTCCCCATTCTCTCTAGAAATTAGGATTATTAGTTTAATTTATCTTTTTAATTTTTGTTTTTATTTAGTTTCTTTTACCTTTCTTTGTCTATTGCCTTAATTTTCTTAGTTTATCTTGTTAATTTCTCATTTTGGTTACTTTTTATATTGATGAACCCTTATTAATTTCTATTTTATTTAATGAAATTTATATTTTCATGTCATTGTTGCTCTCTTTAATTGTTGGTTATTAATTTCTTGCATTTGGTAGCTCTAGAATTTATTTTTATTACAATTTAATATGCTTTTATTTTCATGCACACCAAGTGTTTGATAAAATGCTTGGCTTAGTTTTAATGTAGTTTTTCTCCACTCTTGGCTTGGAATTGAGGACATTGGTGACCTTGAGTTATTGATGTCCATTCTTGATTGATATATTAGAGTAGTTTGTTGATTTGATTCCCATTAACGCTAGTCTTTCACTAAGTTAATTAGTGAGTTGGCTAGGACTTATGGATTGTGATCAATTATGCCTATTTGACTTATCCTCAATGTTAGGATTGACTAAGTAGGATTAACTCTTCATAATCATCATATGTTTGTGGTCAATGGCTAGGATAGGTAACCTTAATTCTCACTCCTTGCTAAGAGGTTTCTTTAGTAGTTGAATTTTCTTTTTTTTTTATTTACTTGCTTTGAGCTTTAATTCCCTTGCATGCTTATTTACTTTCTTACCTTTTTATTTTCTTGTCAATTTCCATCAAACCCTCATTTCTCATTAACCAATAATTGAGCATTTCATTGCAATTCCTAGGGAGAACGACCCGGGATTTAAAACTCCCGGTTTATATTTATTTTGGATTGTGACATCTTTAATTTAAACTTTTGATGAAAGGATCCATTATTGGTTTGGACTATACTTGCAACGGAAGTTATTTTGTGAATTCTAAATTGGCATAAATCCTTTTCATCAAGTTTTTGGACTTTTAAGATTTTAAAGAGAATTGAATTTTATGATTTGGTGGATTTGTGATTTTAATTTATTTGGTTTTTAATAACAATGAAAATAGATTTGATTAACTAGCTAAAGATTTAAAAAAAATAAATTAATTATAAATTCAAGGGTTGGGAATAGGAGAGTGAGTTTGAGATTTTAATGGAATTAAACATTGGAGTTGAGAGAAAGAGAATTATTTTAAGGAATATGATGATAATTATGTGATGTTTGATTTGGAGGTAAGTTTGGCAAGTTGTTTGAAGGTTATACTTGAAATTGATTTTGATTGAGGTTTGATGATAATTTTGAGATTGAGAGAGAGAATAATGATTAAGTATGATTGAGGTATAGTGATCACTAACAATGGTTACGAATAAGAATGGAGTGAAAATGTGAATGAAGTAGGTTTGACCATTTGAGTTTGGTTGATTGTGAAATTGAGTGGTTTGGGGTCATTTATTGAGTTAAAAACTGTTTTGTCTTGTGAACTTTTGGAAAGGTTGGTAAATTCTGTTTTTAGTTTAAACTAATTTTTGGTCAATTTTGACGGGTCATAACTCGGTCTTCGGAGTTGAAAATTTTGCAAAACTAGATTTTTATGAAATTTTCTTCATCGATCTTTTCAACGGTTCAAGAATGATTGAAAAATGAATTTTGTGAAAAAATTTATGAATGTTTGAAATGTGGGCTGAAAAACTAATTTTTACAGCATATCAGGTTTTTCTCATTACGCATAACCCATAGTGTGTACGCAAGAGTTGGCCATTACCAACACTTACGCGTAGGCGACGCAGGTCATGCGTATGCGAGTGAGTCCCACTGCTTAAGCCTTCCACGTACGCGAAGGTGGTCTGTGTACGCAAGTTTTGAGAATTTACACTCATGCGTACACGAACATGTGCATGCGGACGCGACCACCCATGTTTTTTTGAAACGTGAATTTTTAAGTTCTCAACCATTTCTTGAGCCTTCTAAACTTCTATAAACCTCGATAAGATCATATAGCCAGTGTGATTGGGGATAGAATAGTTAGAAACGGGACCTAAAGAATTGAGCGAATTGAAGAAAAAATAAACTAAATGTGAAGTGACGTATGATGAATGGTAAATGATTTTTGGTTGGGATATGATGATGATTATGATTATGTAGTGGAGTGATTTCACTTGTCGCAGTAGAGTGATTCTACTTGCTTTTGTATGCAAATTTCAATGCTGTGGAGTGATTTTGCTTGCCACAATAGAGTGATTCTACTTGCCTCTAGATATGATTGTTAATACAGTGGAGTGATTTCACTTGCCGCAGTAGAGTTATTTTACTTGCCTATGAGAATGATTTAATTACAGTGGAGTGATTTCACTTGCCAGATATACCTATTTGGGTAGATGCAGTAGAGTGATTTTACTTAACCGACAGATGAGTTTATTAGCCATAGAACAAACATGCATCATTTGCATTTGTGTGTATTATTTGGGTGTGAATTTTATTTTTGGTTTGCCTAATTGAGTAATTGCATCTATCTGCTATTTGATCTAATTGCTCTATCTGTAATCTCTGTGTATGCTTTGCATTGTTTACTGAAAGATCCCTCATGCTAACAGTGGTGACGCTGAGGGTTGTTTATGATATGTGGTGATAGAGGTTGAGGCAGGATGGACTAGGTGTTGCCTTATTACTCTTATTTATGCATATATTGGATAAGAGTGACCGATGCAAGTTGGGTAGGAAGTCCTTAGGCACTTCTTTGGTCTTTTTCAATTCTTTAAACTATTCACCTTACTAATTTGTAAACTAAAGGAATTTTTTTACAACTTTTCAAAGTAAGTTTTTATACAAAGCTTTTCCAAAAGGTTATTTCAAGGATAAATTGTTTTTAAAATAAAATTAATTCTATTTGCAAGTATTTCTTTGTTTGATAGTATTTTCTTTCCTATTGAAAACTTGCAAGGACGATGTTCTCAATCCCCTACAAATTTTTTTTTAATGACAGGTTCAGGAAGTTTTGGCGCGAAGCCGCAATTGAACTACAAGCTTATTATATATGATTGTATTTTATGAATTTAGTTTAATTATTAGATTTTTTCTCGTTAATTATTGTTTTGATTTTTAGAGGGGCAAGACTTGTATTTGAGAAGTTTTGAATAAGTTTATATATTTATTATTATGTGGATATAATTATGTGATTGTGTGGTTTGAAGTAAAGACTTTTTTATTTCTTAATTAAAAATCCGATTTGCATACGCAAAAACTCAATATTAAATAAATATAATACTAAATTAAAGGAATAAAAGTAAATAGTACTTAAACTTTTAATATGATCATAAAATACTAAAAATTAGAGTGTTAGATATAATTCCGTAAATAAAATTTGTTCTATTTAGCTCTATTTTTTCTTAAAATTAGGCTAATTACTGTTCATAATAAATCATTTTTTTAATTAATAGTGGAGTATAGAGCCATAATAAGACATTATTTTACTTAAAACATTTTTTAGATATAATTCTAAAACAATCACAAAGTAAAAGATTTAAACTATATTTTTTAATTAGTCCACAGACTCCCAACAAATATTTGTTTTGGCTTCTGCTGATATTCATGCCATAAGAAGTTTTAATGAAAATTATCTAAATTTATATTAGCGAATTTTATTATAATAAGATTAATAACAATATTATTAATGATACAAATTTTATACAAACATCCGCTCAACTCCCAACAAACCATATTTTTTATGTAAACATAGACACATAAATATGATTTTTGAAGAGAATTGTGTTAGTTATTATATATTAATCTATTTTATAGTAAGCAAACATTTATAAATAGTTTTAGTTCACAAATAATTTATCTCCTACTAAATTATTTGTCTGACCAATATTTTGTTTATATAACTTTAGTTTGTTGAATTAAGAAATTAACTAACATAAATAATGATGATAAATATTAATTTATTGGGTTAATTATCCAATTGGTTTTTAATCATTAAGAAAAATAAAGCAGCAGTCCAATAGGATGAAAAATAAAACCAAAACTGGTGGGCTACAGAACACTAACAGCCCAAAGGAAACAAAGCAATAAAATCAAATGGGCAAGTAAATCAAACCCAACCTAAGCCCAAGCTTCACAAGCAAATTCCACTAAGTTGTTGCCTCCAAAGCAACATTCATCTTTTTCTCTTTCAGTTAGAAATCAGAGAAGTGAGAGAGAGCTTCGTTCCTAAGCTATTCATTAAAGAAGAAAGAAAGAGAATGGTTAAGTAAAAAGGTTGAGGTCTAATCACCCAAATCTATCCATCTTAGGCTACGGCAGAAGTTAAAGGTAACTTATTTCCTCTTACATGTATCGTGCTTTCTTCTCCTCTTCCCCAACTCTCTGTCACTCCAAATTGAGATAAATGAAGAAAGTGATCTATGTTCACCACTGCTATAAATCAATGGTCAAATTTGTTTCTTGGAGATAAAGTAGTATCTCAAGGGTTCAGATGTAGGATTGCCATTGAAAACTGTTCTTAATTGCTTCACTGAGGCTTTCAGTCAAGAAAGAAAAATTCAGACTCAAATTTCTAATTTGGGGATTAATTGGAAAAAGTGATGTGGTAAGTTGGTAGCACACAGCTCAAGGAGTTGACTTGATAGAGAGCAATTCAGCAACATGCAAGGAGATATAAAAGAAGATTTTTCATCATTCTGAAGCTAAGGAGAGATAACCAGTGTTTTTGAGGTTCATGTTTTGAGAAGAGTTCTCTGAAAAAGTTCATCAACTTGGACAGTGCTTCCTAGTCAAAGGAGCATTCCGCCAAAATGAGGAACTAAATCAGAGGCAAGCAAATCTGGTTTATCACATAGCAAAGAGGCTGTTGAAGCATTAATCTCCTTCATATTTTACAGATTGTATTTTTCTTTTCAATGTTTATCTTTTTGTAATTTCTTGAGGTAAAAGGCTAAATGAGAGAGTTTAAGAAAAAAGCCCAAGAGTAGAAAAAGGCAAAGAGATACAATTTAGTGAAAAGCCTGGAGTGATTTCAGATCTCTTTAGGTTGCTTTTGTGTCTTGTATCTTGTACCAGTGAGGTACCCATTTCTTAGTTGGGTGAGCACTAAGAGTGAAAGGATTGTGTCAATCTTGTGGTATTGGTGTATGTAATACTTTAACTATAGTGGAAATTCTACCACAGTTGTGGTGGAGACTAGATGTAGGTTGCATTGCACAAGGCAACTGAACCAAGATACTTGATGGTGTCAGCTTCTCTATTTCCTTCTCTATTCTGTTTTCTGATATTCATGAGACAAAATAAAATTGTCTCATAAATTCTCCGCTGCTGAGTTCAAACAGAATCAGATTGAAAGTTTATTTTAAAGGGTTGTTTTATTAAAGTTAAAGAAGGTCAGAGATTCAACCCCCTCCCCTTTCTCTAAGCCTTCTAAAACCTTCAATTGGTAATCAGAGCTAAGGTCTCATGTATCAAGCTTCACCGCTTGGGGTAAAGGCCCAATGGCGAACAACTTGGACACAACCACAGTTGCCTACACTCTAACTGGAGGCCAGTCAAACAATAGGCCTCCCTTTTTTAATGGGAAGAACTATGCCTACTGGAAAGAGAGGATGCAGATCTTCATCCAATCCATTAATTATAACATATGGAAGATTGTTGTAAGCGGCCCCAAGATTCCAACAAAGACAAGTGCAGATGGAGTGGTGACTCTAAAAGAAGAAACTGAATGGAACGATGATGACAAGAAGAAAGTGGAGCTGAACGCTAAAGCCATGCATCAACCTTCTTCGCTGTGCTATCAGTTTTGAAGAGTACCGAAAGGTGTCTAGATGCAGGACAACAAAAGAAATCTAGGAGAAACTCCAGGTTACACACGAAGGCACCAAACAGGTCAAAGGAATGAGGATTGATATGCTGCGAAAAGAGTACGAGATGTTTAATATGAAGGATGGAGAAAGCATTGATGAAGTGTTTGAGAGATTTTCAATCATAATCAACAACCTTGATGTTATGGGTACAACCTACTCAGAACAAACCCTAGTGAGAGAACTCCTTAGAAACCTCACAAAGGAGTAGGAAACAACTGCCACTATCCTACCCGAGAGTAATAACCTAAGCCCTATAACCTATGATGAGATGAGAGGAAAACTCCTTGCCTATGAAGCCACACACACAAACCCGGACTCAAAGAAAAAGGGAATAGCCCTCAAGTCAAAAATAGAATCAAAAGAGAGTGAGTCTAGTGATGATTTTTCAGATGATGAACTTGTATTTTTTGTTAGGAGACTTAGAAGGATAATGAAGAACAAAGGCAAGTACAAAAGTTCAAGCTCAAAGGAATACAAGAAGGACTTAAGCAAGGTAACTTGTCATCATTGCAAGGAGGCTAGACATTTTAAGTTCAACTGTCTGAAGCTCAAGAAGGTGGACAAAAGGGAAGAAAGAAAAGAAGAGAGTGCTCATGGCATCTTGGAAGGATCTTGAGAATGACTCGAATGAGGAAGAAGATTTTGAAGGTGAAGATAAAATCTGCTTCATGGCTGGTAATGATCATCTTGATGAGGTAAATTACTATGACTTGTCTATAGATGATTTACATGCTATAATTGATGATCTTACACTAAATTCCTCAAAACTGTTGGATAAGTACAATAAATGCAAATCTGAAAAAGATATGTTGAAAGTTGAAAATGATTTTTTGAGAGAAAAGGTGAAGGAAATTGAATGTGCCTTGGATATTATTGAAGAAAACAGATTTCTAAAATCTGAACTTGAAAAACTAAAAGGAAAGCACAATGTGGATCATTCTCAAGAGCTTATTGCTGAAAACAAAAGATTAAATGAAATGATTAAAAGGCTGAATGGTGATTTAGCAAAATTTGCTCAAAGTTCTAGTAACTTGGACAAATTACTTGCAAGTCAAAGACCACTGTTTGAAAAATCTGGCTTAGGTTATGTAACCAAAGAAAGTGCAATTTTTAATGATTCCTCTATGAAATTTGTGGCTTCTAATTTGTGGCTTCTTCATCAAAAACTAAATCCACTTCCAACAAACCTGGTCTTGGATATGTTCCCACACATGAGGAGGAATTTGATGAATTTTACACTAGTGAAACTGAGCCATCATCAACAACCGAACCTACATCAAATAGGTCAGGTCTAGGATACATTTCGATTAATGAGGTTGTTTTCAAAAATTCACCATTTTACAACAAAACCTCACATTCAAAAAATCCAAAAGCTTTTAAAAATTATGGTTGGAATACTTTTGCAAAGAGGAACAATTATAACAAAAATCGTTTTGTCAAAAGAAATGCACCTCTTCCAAAAACCAAAAAAATTCAGTCCTTTAATCATTTCCAGCATAATAACTCACCTCAATTTCAGCAATATGCATTAGAAAATCATTGTTTTAACTGTAAGAAATTTGGTCACTCATACAATGCTTCATAGAAAAAAGAATTGTAGGAAACTAAATTTACGATGTTGTTTGTGATTTCAATGCACTTGGGCAACCAAGATGGATTAACTTCAAATGATCAAAATTAATTTGGATACCTAAAGTTACTTGAAGTTTTTAATGCAGATTTGCCTAGCATCTAAGAACAAAAGGGATATGTGGTACTTGGATAGTGGATGCTCAAGGCACATGATTGGAAGGTCAACTTTCTTCATCAAACTAAACAAGTATGATGGAGGTTTTGTGACCTTTAGAAATGATGGAAAAGGTAAAATAGTTGCTGTTAGAAAAGTAGGTAATAATCATTCTACCTTCATTGATGATGTCTTTTTGGTAAATGGGTTGAGGCATAATCTTTTGAGTATAAGTCAATTGTGTGACTTAGGTTATTTAGTGACTTTTAAAAGATTAGAATGCTCTGTTGTGAATGAAGAGACAAATGAAGTATTGTTTATTGCTAAGCATTGTAATAATGTATATGGACTTACCCTTGATGAACTAAAGGATCAAAATATAGCTTGCTTTCATTCTAAAGAATCTGAAAAGTGGCTATGGCACAAGAGATTGGGCCATGTAAGTATGTTTCAAATAAACAAACTTGTTAAGAAAGGATTAGTAAGAGGTCTTCCTTTAATAATATTTGACAAAGACATGCTTGCCAAATGAGAAAACAAACAAAAGGTTCATTTAAATCAAAGGAAGACATATCTCTAAAAGACCATTTGAATTGCTACATATTGATTTATTTGGTCCAACAAGAACTCAAAGTTTAGGTGGTAAATATTATGGTTTAGTAATTGTGGATGACTACTCTAGGTTTGGCTGGGTTTTATTTTTTACACACAAAAATGAAGCCTTTTTGGCCTTTGAAATCTTTTGCAAGAAAGTTCAAAATGAAAAAGATTTAAAGATCTCCTCTATAAAAAGTGATCATGGAACTGAATTTAAAAACCAATTATTTGGATCCTTTATGAGGAATTTGGAATATCTCACAACTTCTCTTTTCTAAGGACACCACAACAAAATGGTGTTGTGGAAAGAAGAAATAGAAGCATTCAAGAAATGACAAGAGCTATGCTTTGTGAGAGCAATGTTCCAAAATTTCTTTGGGCTGAAACGGTTAACACAGCTTGCCACATTTTGAATAGAACCATCATAAGAAAATTTTTGAAGAAAATTCCTTATGAACTTTGGAAAGGTCACCCTCCAAACTTGAACTACTTGCATATCTTTGGATGCAAAAGTTTTGTTCTTAATAACAAAGATAATTTGGAAAATTGATCCAAAGGTGTATGAGTGTTTATTTGTAGAATATTCCACAACTAATAAACCATATAGAGTTTATCATTAAGATGCTAGAATAATTGAGGAGTCCATACATGTTATATTTTGTGATACTAACTTGGTTCAAAGTATTTTGGAAGACTGTGATGCAGGGAATCAATCTTAAAAGGACGATGAAACTGCACAAAATCATAAAAATGAAAATTCTGGACAAACTGAACCAGAGACTGCAGCTACTGAAAATCCAACAAGAGACAATTCTGTTTTGTCTCATGAATCTGAAGGAAATCCTGAAACCAACAGTTTCCTAAATTCCTTGCTGACTGAATCTGCCTCCAAGTCTACCAGACCTCGTGAATAGGGATTCTTAAAGAATTAGCCTGAGAAATTTGTCATTGGGGACGTCTCTCATGGTGTTAAGACTTGGTCTTCAACTAGAAAGACAAATGAAGAATCAAACATTGCTCTTTTCTTAAATAGAGCCTCAGAGTGTCAAGGAAGCCCTTGATGACCCTTCTTGGATAAAGGCAATGGAAGATGAGTTTCATGAGTTTGAGAAGAACCAAGTTTGGACATTGGTTCCAAGGCTGAATGGAAAGAAAGTGACCAGCACCAAATGGATATTTCGGAACAAGCTAGGAAAGGATGGTAGCATTGCAAGAAACAAAGCAAGGCTAGTGGTACAAGGATATGACCAAGAAGAAGGAATAGACTTTGATGAATCATTTTCCCCTGTTGCCTGAATGGAAGTCATAATACTTCTTTTAGCTTATGCTGCTTTTTATGGTTTTAAATTATATCAAATAGATGTGAAATGTGCATTCTTGAATGGTGTGATAGATAGAGAAGTGTATGCGGAGCAGCCACTTGGTTTTGAAAATAAAGAATTTTCTAACCATGTTTTCAAATTATCAAAAGCTCTCTATGGTTTAAGACAAGCTCCTAGAGCTTGGTATGAGAGACTTAACTCTTTTCTTTTGAAAAATGGTTTTCAAATAGGCACCTCAGACACTACTCTATTTATCAAGAATTCTAATGATTCTTTCATTCTAGTCCAAATCTATGTTGATGACATTATTTTTGGATCAACCAATGAATCCCTTTGTACTAAATTTGGAAAACTCATGACAAGTGAATTTGACATGAGTATGATGGGTGAACTTAATTTTTTCCTTGGGCTTCAAATTAAGCAAACTTAAAATGGTATTTTTATTCATCAAGAGAAGTATACTAAGGAACTAGTTAAGAAATTTAGTAAGAAAAATGTCAAACCCATGAGAACTCTCATGCACCCTAATTCAAACTTAAAAAAGGGAGAAACTGAGAAAGATGTAGATGAGACTAGGTATAGAGGAATGATTGGCTCTCTTATGTACTTAACTTCCTCTAGACCTGACATTGTGCAGAGTGTTGGAATGTGTTCAAGATTCTAATTAAAACTAAAAGAGTCTCATATTTCTGCAGTTAAGAGGATCATTAGATATATTCATGACACATCCAATTTTGGTCTATGGTATCCTAAGATTGATAATTTTTCTGCAGTTGGCTATTGTGATGCAAATTTTGCTGGTGATAGAGTTGATAGAAGGAGCACATCAAGCTTATGTTGTTTCCTTGGAAAGTCTTTGAATGTTTGGTCAAGTAAGAAGCAGTCAACAGTGGCTTTATCCACTGCAGAGGCTGAGTATATAGCTGATTCTTCTTGTTGTTCTCAGCTTATCTGGTTAAAAACACAGCTTGCTGATTATAAGCTAATTGCTGAAAATATTTCCTTGTTATGTGATAATATATGAGTGCCATTAATATTTCAAAGAATCCAGTTTTGCACTCTAGAACTAAACATATTGAAATGAGATTTCACTCAATAAGAGAACATGTTCAAAAAAGGGATATTAGCATTCAATTTGTTAAATCAGAAGAACAATTAGCTGATATTTTTACTAAACCACTAGCTGAGGACAGATTTTGCATACTTAGGACTAGTCTAGGTATTTTAAGTTATGATTCATTGTTTGAAAATTGCTGATGTGTTTGTTGGAGTTTTTGTCTCATAAACAGGTATGAGACAATTCTGAGCATATGAAGAACCATCTTTAAACAGATTTCTCTGGGCATTATTGCACATGCTGAATCATTTGGGCCAACCTTGAAATTTTTTCTTAAACCAAACCACCTCTGGGCCCAATATGAGTGTTATATGATCCATTCATTTATTGTATCTGAGTTTACTTTATTTATTTTATTCATTTTGTCTTTCAGTAAAAAAGTTTCAAATTTAAAATTACTTTCCATTTCATTTTTAATAAAATCAAATCTTTCTCTTTGTGATGTCAAGTCCTTTCAAAATCAAATCAGAGGTGATGCAGTTGCATGTATTGAGAAAACTTTTATTCATGGTGTGGTTACCAACACTCCTTCTTCTTCCCTCATAACTCTTTCCTCCAGCCCTTCGGTTTCTCCCCACTACCTTTACTGCTTCTCTTTGTTCAAAATTAGAAACCAACCAAATGAGGAAGAAAACTATTTCTCAAAGGCTTCCTCGTGAAAAGATCTTCAAGCTCCCTGCAAAACAGAAACCTTCCACTTTCTCTCAAGACCGAACCTTCACTCCCTCTCCTTCTCCTCCTACCTCACTTCCTCGCTCCGATCCCATGGCTCGCACTAAGAACCCATCGAGGTTTCCACCCTCAGCCAAGCAGACGCCACCACCAAAGGAACCTCCTTCAAAACCAAGTTCATCAAAGCCTAGCACTTCGAAAGGGAAATGGCCAGCTGTTGCCGAACCTACCTCTGAGCCCACTCAACCAAAGACAAGGTCTGTTCCTACTCGTTCTCAGAGAGGTAAACCTCGTATCCCTCTTAAGTCTATTAGGGAACCAGACATTGATCCCTTTGCACACAAATCACACTTCATGGCCTCCCATTAAAACTATAACCCTTACAGATTTAAGTCTGCCATGAATAATAATTTTTTTGAAGGTGTTATTAAGTACCGTACTCTGTGTCCCTCTTTTGTTGCTAATTTGACAAATCTGAAAAAGAAAGATTTTCCTTTTGTTGAAAATTTGGAATTTCTGGACTGGAATCACCTTTTTAATATCAAAAAGTCAGTGTACCCTCTTTTGGTTAAATAATTTTATGCTAACATGACATATCATGAGGGTAGCGTTCATTCATATGTGAAAGGCCGTGACATTGTTCTAAACAATGAAACTATAAGTGATGCCTTGAAGTATACTAACGTTGGGGTTTGTGCTTACACTTCGGGTAAGTGGGATGAAGGAGTAGGTCTCTCCTTCAGTGATGCTCTTGCTTATGTTTGTGAACATATTTCATTGATTGATGGCATTACACCCACTCACAAAGTCCTAGGATATGAACGTGCTCAGTTGCACCGTATTATAAATCACATCATACTTCCTCAAAGTGGTTCATACCAAAGGGTATCTTACACTGACACTCTTGTTTTGTATACCCTTCTCAATAAAACAGAAATCTCTTTTGCTTATTTGATGGTAAGATACATGTTTGATTCTGTTCGAAGTGAGAAAGATAAAGCACTTCCTTGTGACATGTTCTTAACTTGCATTTTTGAACATTTTGGTGTTGATCTTTCTAATTAGTCATATGAGAATAGACACTCTTATCTAAAGTGAGGTGGTTCAGTGAAACAGCACAAGAGACCTACTCTCTCTGAAAGGGTGGTTCTAGATGATGAAGATGATGAGTTCATTCCTGAGGATTCTCCTCCTCCTTCCACCGAGGGCACCTCCATCTCCACTGGACAAAAATCTGCACTGTTTAATGTTGTTAAAGATGTGGTCCAAGAGTTTGTCTCCCAATAAAATCATATGATTGCCATGAGTAAGGAACAAAGGAGGCTAGCAAGCAAGCATGAGAACTTCTTCCAAAAATCAAGAGATCGAGGGGCTGTTTTTCTCAAGTTCATTGATAATCTCCAACAAGATGAAGACGCTGCCACTAATGCTAAAGAGGAAGCTGGGTTTGAGGAAAATGGTTCAGATGCCTAGATTTGTCTCATGTTGCTACTGCTGTCTGCTCACTTTTGTCTCATGAAAATTGTTGTCATTTACTTTTGAACTACTCTATGTCTTTTCTGAATGACTGTAATACTTTTAACTACTGTTGCACTTAGTTAATTACCTACTGATTTTGGACTTTGAACTAACACTTTTGTGCAGGTTTTAAGGTGCAGTTTTATCTTGGTATTGAATCCTTTTTCACCCTTGATGACAAAAGGGGGAGTAGTAGTATTCTGGTTATTTTCTGGTTATTAATTTGCTACTGCTGTGGTCATATTGTTGTGAATTAATTATGATACTTGCTCCTTTGAAAGTTTGATAATGCCGTAATCAGGTTAATTTGACTTTACTTTACAAGTTTTGTTGTTTTGTCATGCCTTAGTTAATCTTGATGCTCTATTTTTGTTCGAATTTTTTCAGAGCAGCTTCTGAAATGGATACTTGTTAAAAGTGTAGACATGATATGTTCAGTATTGGTCAGAATTTGTGTTGCTGGTTGTGTAAAATCTCGTAGTCAAGTTGAATTGTGTGTAGCTCTTTATTGTATTCTCTATAAGAATAATAAACAGAAAGGAAGAAAAGAGCATAAATCTAGGGAGAACTACTCTTGAAAAGAAAAATGGGAGCAACACAAAAGCAAGTGACATCATTCAAAGGGAAGTTCCTTAAATTTATTCAAATTCAAATTTTTTTATTAATGTTTTAATTATGTTTGTCATCAAGGGGGAGATTGTTGAGTTAAGAAATTAACTAATATAAATAATGATGGCAAACATTAATTTATTGAGTTAATTACCCAATTGGTTTTTAATCATTATGATTAAGTGTTGCAGGCCAAAGAAAAACAAAGCAGCAGCCCAATAGGATGAAAAATAAAACCAAAGCTGGTGGACTACAGAACACTAACAGCCCGAAGGAAACAAAGTAATAAAATCAGATGGGCCAAGTAAATCAAACCCAACCTAAGCCCAAGCTTCACAAGCAAATCCCTCCAAGTTATTGCCTCCAAAGCAACGTTCACCTTTTTTTCTTTCGATTAGAAATCAGAGAAGTGAGAGAGAGCTTCGTTCCTAAGCTATTCATCAAAGAAGAAAGAAAGTGAAGGGTTAAGCAAAAAGGTTGAGGTCTAATCACCAAAATCTACCCATCTTAGGCTAAGGTAGAAGTTAAAGGTAACTTATTTCCTCTTGCATGTATCGTGCTTTCTTCTCCTCTTTCCCAACTCTCTGCCACTCCAAATTGAGATAAATGAAGAAAGTGATCTCTATTTACCACTGCTGTAAATCAATGGTCAAATTTGTTTCTTGAAGACAAAGTAGTATCTCAAGGGTTTAGATGTGGGATTGTCATTGAAAACTGTTCTTAATTGCTTCACTGAGGCTTTCGGTCAAGCAAGAAAAAGTCAGACTCAAATTTCTAATTTGGGGATTAACTGGAAAAAGTGATGTGGTAAGTTGGTAGCACACAGCTTAAGGAATTGACTTGGTAGAGAACAACTCAGCAACATGCAAGGAGATACAAAAGAAGATTTTTCATCATTCTGAAGCCAAGGAGAGATAACCAGTGTTTTTGAGATTCATGTTCTGAGAAGAGTTCTCTGAAGAAGTTCATCAACTTGGACAGTGCTTCCTAGTTAAAGGAGCATTCCACCAGAATGAGGAACTAAATCAGAGGCAAGCAAATCTAGTTTATCACATAGTAAAGAGGCTGCTGAAGCATTAATCTCCTTCATATTTTACAGATTGTATTTTTCTTTTCAATGTTTATCTTTCTATAATTTCTTGAGGTAAAAGGCTGAATGAGAGAGTTCAAGAAAAAAAGCCTAAGAGTGAAAAGAGGCAGGGAGATACACTTGAGTGAAAAGCCTAGAGTGATTTCAGATTTCTTTAGGTTGATTTTGTGTCTTATATCTGTACCAGTGAGGTACCCCTTTCTTAGTTGGTTGAACACTAAAAGTGAATAGTTAGGTATTAGCATAACCAAGTCAAGTTAGGTTAGAACTTGATAGTGAAAGGATTGTGTCAATTATGTGGAATTGGTGTATGTAATACTTTAACTATAGTGGAAATTTCACCACAGTTGTGGTGGAGACTGGATGTAGGTTGCATTGTACAAGGCAACTGAACCAGGATACTTGATGGTGTCAGCTTCTCTCTTCCCTTTTATGTTTTATTTTCTGATACTCATGAGACAAAATGGATTTGTCTCATAAATTCTCCGCTGTTGAATTCAAACAGAATCAAATTGAAAGTTTATTTTAAAGTATTGTTTTATTAAAGTTAAAGAAAGCCATAGATTCAACCCCCTTCTCTAAGCCTTCAAAAACCTTCATAGTTCCTATGAACAAAAAAAAAAACATTTTCACTACAAATTGTACTATTACTCTATTCATTAAAAAAAAATGTATCAAAACTTAACTATAAAATTTCATTAAAACATAAATGGAAACAATTTATATAGATTTTTTTTAAGATTCATTTAAATGAATATTTGTTCTTTAAAATTAGACTAACTGTACCTAAGTTTATAAAAAAGTTAAAGTAAAATTTTATTATAATTTGAAACAATTTATATAAATTCTTTTTTTTAAAGATTCCTTGCCCATAAATAAATATTTGTAGTTTAAAATTAGACCAACTGATAACTTTGATTGATTTTTAACTGTTATTAATAAAATAGTATAAAAAGTCTTGATAAAAAATTTATTTTTCTAAAATTTTTTATTATTTATAACCTTTCAAACTACTACATGAATTTAACCTTTTTTTGTGTGGAGCTATTAACCTAGCCATCCTTTTCTTTTCTGATTTAAATGGAACACCAGCGAATTCCAACTCATTTGCCTAATGTAACTAAATGTTATTTTTCTTAAATTAAGTCTATTAATAATTATAATTAATTAATCACTTTTTTTTATTAATAGTGGAATATATAACCATAATTAAAAATTATTTAACGTCAAACGTTTTTTAGATATAACCTAAACTTTTTTTTGGTCAGTGTATTAAGGTTGTAAACTTGCAACGGAATGAACGGATCATAATAACTGCAATAGGCCCGAACTAAATTTGCAAACACAAAGAGATAAAAACAAAATATTCACATAACAATAAACAGTAATTTACATTGCAAAAAATAAAATGTCTGCAGTTACAAATACATGATTGAACTTCTAATTTTGTCAATACCAAAAAAGATTTTCTAATTTTATCAGTTCAGAATTAATTTAGTTTTCAAAATTTTAATTGCAACTATAATTTAAAACTTAAAACTCTTATCTTTATCTTCTTTCAAATTTCTATTTTCCATTGATATGAGCCTAAATAAATTTTGGTTCATATACATAATCTTTTTCTTATCTAAGCTTAAAGTTTACTACTTTAAATATTCAAAATAGATTCCTATCCTTCTCTTGGTCCCATTGTAACTTTACATGTGAGATTTTCTTATTTATTAAAGTCCCTTTTTACCTCATCAATTGTAAATCTCAGAGCATATTTATTGGCGAGAACTTTATCTCATTAAATACAATTGATTGATTGAATTAGTAATGGTGTCACCATAAGTAATAACTGATCACTTTGGATTTTTCTTGTTTAAAGTCTTTGAACCCCATCTCACGACATAGAATTATCGGACTTGTCATTTATAGTGAATTTTATCTTAATAACTTTAATTTATTCGACATATGTCCAAATATTATTGGAAAAATATGATAAAATAATAATAAGTATAAATAATGTGAACAATAGATTAAAAAAATAAATTATAATTTATAATTTTGTTAAGTAAACAGTAATTTTTGTAAATAATATGAATAATAAATTTTAAAATTGACTCAATAAAATAAAAAATACTCTATCCTCAAATTATCTCCTAAATCCTAACATTAGAATAATAATCTGCATACAAGTGAATTAAATTTTAAACATTCAGCTATTATTAATTGTGCATGAGTAAATCGAATAAAAAAGAATAACCATCAAATTAAGAAAATAATTAACATAATCATCTGCATACCTATTAAATTGAACATTATTGTTTACATTGTTTAATATTCTCATTATCTTTCTATACTTTTTCTATAATTTAATATCATATTTTTAATTAATTATCTAACTAACAGATTTTAAAATTTAAAAAATTAAAATTAACAATTAAATTTATTGACAATAGGATCGTTACTCTAAATTTCACCATATCCTCCCAATCTACGTTTTCCCTCTCCTCGCCGCAGCCTCACCTGGGTCGTTGAACCCCTCCTCTCCCGGCCAACCGTTCCGACGCCACCACGGGCTCCAACCGATGCCGCCGTGGTCACCTGACCACACCACCGCAACATTAAATTGTGCCCACTTTCTTCCTCCATAACCCAGCGATCTCTGATCCCTCTCTTTCCACTGTTTCATCGTGAATCTCCTATTTGACCGTGCACACGCCGTTGGCGGCTCCAAACAACGTCGTTGCGGACAGAAACGGATTCACATGCAACGAAGTGGGGGTATTTGTCCCCGCAAAATTTTTAAAAAATACTAATAATATATATGTAATATATAGGAACGGATCCACATGCAATAAAAAAGGAGCATTTCTCCCCCATAAAATTAAAAAAAAAATACTAGTATATATATATATATATATATATATATATATATATATATATATATATATATATATATATATATTCCTCTTGTTATATTATGTTTATCGAAAATAAAATATAAATAATTTTTTTGTGTTTTATGTTAAATTTTTTTTGTTAAACTTAACATATATAATAAATAAATAAATAAATTCAAAAAATAATAATAATTAATTTTATTATATTGTTGATAATTAAATTAAAATTTAATTTTTTTAATTAAATATAACTTAAATTATTAGTAATTTTTTAAAAATTTATTTAAGATAAAAAATATTTTTTATATATTAATATACTGTATTAATATTTATTATTAAAATGGTCTTAGTTATAATAATTACTTTGGTTAAAAAAATTTATTCATACCAATTTTCGAAGTTTATTTCACTGCACGGTATTGAAAATATGACATTGAATTATTGATGGCCTTGTCATTTGCCACTATAATATGTTTAACAATACCAAACATATAATATATTATGGTGATAGCATGATGCCTATTGATTCATATATATAAAATACACATTTAAAATTTATATTGGCTGGTTTTTATTGTTTCTTTATATTTTTCCTTTTAAAAATACAATCACACTTTCATAAAAATTTCCAAACTCACTAGAGACAGAAGAATGAAAGAAGGAAACAAGTTGACTCATCAAGTCAAGTAATAAACTAAGGTCTTTCTAATAATGCCAGCTTACATTGGAATATTCCATCAAGTATATGTTATTTTCATACTTAAGTTTGTGACTACTTTCCAATCTTAAGTTTTGAAGTGGTCCAATTTATTTCTCAGCCTCAAAAAAACTTGCCTTGTAAATTTATTTTCATACGTATAAGATGTTTTTATGTATGTGAAGATGATAATTAATAATAGTTATATGATTTAGAGTAATTACTCAAATCAGTCCTGAGGATTTTAGAATCGGACATTTTAGTCCCCAAGAAAAATTAATACACAGATTAATCTCCAAGATTTTACTCCGGCAGACAAATTAGTTCCCAGTTCATTTTCCGGCAGTGTAATTATCAGATCAGTCCCCAAAAATTTTAAAAACGGACATTTTAGTCCCCAAGAAAAACTAATGTACAAATCAATCCCCAACATTTCTCTTTGTTAGACATAATAGTCTCTTGTCTAAAAATAAAATAAAATTATTATTATTATTATTATTAATTGCACAATAATATTATACTACATTTTTTGTATTTTTTGGACAAAAATAATAATAAATTTATTCATTAAATTCTTATATATATATATATATATATATATATATATATATATATATATATATATATATATAGTCACTCAATAATAATAATAATAATAAAATTATTAGAGATTATTTTATAAGAAATTTAAAATTAAAACTATTTGATATTTTTGTATTTAATATAATTAAAAAATGTCTTATGTAAAAAAAATATATGTTTGTATTAAAAAATATGTACTAAAAGAAAATATTTTAATTTAGATTTATATTAAATACATATTTTTTTAATACAAATATATTTTTTAAAATAACACATCTTTTGATTATATTAAATACAAAAAATATTAAATAATTTTAACCTTTAAATTTCTTGTAAAATAATTTCTAATAATTTTATTTATTATTATTATTATTGAGTGAATATATATATATATATATATATATATATATATATATATATATATATATATAAAAGAATCTAATGAATAAATTTATCATTATTTTTATCTAGAAAATACAAAAAATCATGGTATAATATTATTATGTAATTAATAATAATAATAAATAAAATTATTAGAGATTATTTTACAAAAAATTTAAGATTAAAACTATTTGATATTTTTGTATTTAATATAATTAAAAGATTTACTATTTAAAAAAAATGTTTGTATTAAAAAAATATGTATTTAATATAAATTTAAATTAAAATATTTTCTTTTAATATATATTTTTTAATACAAACATATATATTTTTTTTACATAGGACATCTTTTGATTATATTAAATACAAAAATATCAAATGATTTTAACTTTAAATTTCTTATAAAATAATCTCTAATAATTTTATTATTATTATAATTATTATTATTATTATTATTAAGTGACTATATATATATATATATAAAAGAATTTAATGAATAAATTTATCATTATTTTTGTCCAAAAAATACAAAAAATATAGTACAATATTATTGTGTAATTAATGATAATAATTATTTTATTTTATTTTATTTTTGGAAGGGGGACTATTATGTTTAACAGAGAGAAACGTTGAGGATTGATTTGTACATTAGTTTTTCTTGAGGACTAAAATGTTCGTTTTTAAAATCTTTGGGGATTGATCTGGGTAATTACACTGCCGAAAAATAAACTGGGAACTGATTTGTCTGTCGGAGTAAAACCTTGGGATTAATCTGTATATTAAATTTTCTTAGGGACTAAAATATCCGATTCTAAAATCCTCGAGAACTGATTTGGGTAATTACTCTATGATTTAATATGTTTAATTAAATTATTTTTAATTATTAATTTTTTACAAAGACAATTGTACCTGAGGTTTTAATATTCTGAAACCAAGTTAGCAATTATGAATTAATAGTAAAACATGTAATGTGTCCGTGATATTCGACAAAATTAAATCATGTTTCATCGATTTCTCTATTATTTCTTTTTATTTTTCCCCTTTATGGTTTAGTTTGTAGAAACCTTTTTTTTTTCAAGTTGGAAAGGTTCAATTATTTCGATGAATTTGAAATTTTATGAGATGCAAAAATCATCATCAGATAACAATTTTTCCGTGACCTAACTAACAAGTAATGGTGTCAGTGTCACCATAAGTAATAACTCATCACTTTGGATTTTTTTTTTTCCTTAAAGTCTTTGAACCCTATCTTACGACATAGAGTATCGGAATTATTGGACTTGTCATCATTTATCGTGAATTTTATCTTAATAACTTTAATTTATTCGACATATTGTGCATATTTTATTGGATTTCTCTAACCATTTATTAGTGGATGTAAATTTTTAGATGTTAAAAATTGTATTTATACACACACACAAAAAAAAAATAGAAAAATAAGGTATATACTTGTCAACAATGAATAATAAATGAACCTCTTTATAAAGCGGTACATGGACTAGAGTAAAACCTATCCTCATCCATCATAATTTTCCATTGTTAGTTCATTATGATGACCACAATGACGACCATGGGTCCAGTTTGTTTCAAGATTCTCGTTCAAGCCATATTTATGTTGTGGTTGACGATGTCGCAGTACTTGCATCATGTGAAGTATGTTTCTGCTGAATTTTGGTGCAAAGATAGTGAGAAGCTTGCACTCCTCGACTTCAAGTCAGGTATTAAACAATCATATATATATAGTTAGTAGAGTTGGTTATGCTACCTGTGTGTTAATGCATCTATCTATTATAAATTTATAATATATAAAAAGACATTAAAGCAGTATTACAATGAATTCATATTTATATATAAATTTTGTTGTCGCATGAAATTAAAGTCATTAAATTTAAAATAGACTAAATTAATATATACCAGCTTATTTACCTGTTTAAAAGGATAAATTTTATCTCTAAATTTGTATTCGTTAAAATTTCAGATTAAATAGGTTGAACTCGATTAATAAAAAAATTAATGGATTAAACGGACGATTTGTTTAACTTTTTTAATATTTTTTTTATAAAAGTAATATTTTTTATCAATATTTTTTTATTCGAAATTCGATCTATCAACTAAGAAAATATTGTTTGTTAAAAGTTTTTGACTTAAAAATAATATTTTTTGTTAAAATATTTTTTAAAAATAAAATAAAAATATATATAGATGAATCTGTTTAACCTATCGAGCTAACCATAAATATCTGGATTGAAAAATGATGACATGTGAATAAAACAGATTTAAAAGAATGTCTATTTAACTCACATACTTAAATGGTTCAGGCCTAAATGAATTGAGCTAGCCTATTTGACAGTCTTATCATAAAATAGTTTTAAAAGTCCATAATGTTAGGGAGACAAAAATAGTTAAAATATACCTTATTTAGTTAATTATTTCATTAATTGTTACAATAATTAATAAAGACTAAATAAGATAAATTCTGGTTGTTTTGACTAAATAATTTTAGTTACCAAATAATTTTATTTATAAATATATCTAATTAGATCATGTTATATTATGTCAGCATAAATAATTACTTTTATATTAACCATATGAATTTATGATGCACACTGACACGAACACGGGACACAACACGACATGGAACACGCGAACACACAAATTTTAAAATTTTATAAGATACGGAGACACGACATATATATAAAATATAAAGTATTTTTTAGATAAATTACAATAAATTTTTAATATTTTATTGGTATTAAAATATGAAATAATTTTTTAACTGTTTTTAATATCTTCTTTTAACTATATATAAGTATTTAAAATATTTTTGTTTTAATAAATAATAATCTTTATAGTAATACAAATGGGGAGCTCATTTGCTGACGTGGCGCTCATACGTTGAGTCTGGGAGTTTATTTGCTTACGTGTCGTTACTAGAAATTTTTAGATTTATATTTATAAATTATAAATTATTATTTGCTCAGGTTGTTATTTTCAAATTTTAAGTTTGGGTTGTTTTATTTAGGTTGTTATTTTTAAAATTTTAAATTGTTTTATTTGTTTGGATTATTTTACTTATGTTGTTATTTTTTAAATTTTAAATTATTTTATTTAAGTTGTTATTTTTTAAATTTTATTTAGATTGTTATTTTTTATATTTTAACACTATTTTTTAAAATCTGTTAATTCTTTTTAGCATAATTTTTTAAAATTTTGTTGATTTTTTTTAAATTGTAGCTACATAAATTCTTTTAAAGAAATTTAGAGTTTTAAAAAAATTTACATTAATTATTCTTCGGTTGTTACATACTAATATTACAATAAATAAATATTTACGTTAGTTTAGAATTTTTAAATTATTATTTATTTAAGTTGTTATTTTTAAATTTTAAATTTGGGTTGTTTAACTTAGTTTGTTGTTTTTTAAATTTTAAATTAAAGTCAACCAAATTTTAAAAAATTTAGTTATGATGCAACTATAAAAGGATAAGTTCTGAGAGATGTAAAGCACCACAATTTAAAGTACATCAATCCCTTTCTTTACATATATCCAAAATCTCCCTACTTATTCTACTGGCTGATATTCACAAAATTGCTAACATCAATCCTACAATCGACAATTTGTGTGTACGTATACGAGTGATATGGTTATGGACACTATCAAGTTACGGAAATTCTCCATTGCCATACTCAATTGAGATGGTTTGACTCGATGAAGACGCGAGTTTTCTACTAATATCCTTTTATCCATGACTCCAAGGTTATTTATTTATTTATTTAAATTAAAGTCTATGTACATTGGATTAGATATTAAATAAGTCTATATTTAACTTTTTCTTATGTTATTTTCTTTTTTAAGCAGGTATCGAATAAAGGTTGGTGTCATTGATGATTCTAACTGTGGATGTGTGTAGAGATACTTGATCCACTCCTATTGGTAAGATCTAACCAATATTTATTTCTAAAAGCATTAGTGAAGATATTTTTATTGGTACTTTTTATATTATTTATTATTAATATATTATGTAATATCCTGTAGAAAGGAGATCTATCAGATACACCTACACTTTTACTCAACCTAATTGATAAGATCTTTCTCTTCATTATTGAAGTTCAAATATATGATATTTCATATTTTTCACCTTCTTATAAAGTTAAGAAGATGACTAATAATGTGGATCTCATAAATAAATTCAAAGAGGCTCACCCTATTCAAATTGTGAGTATATATAAGTGTACTTCTATTAAAAATTAATTTATTTTTTGCTTTCTTGGTCATTAGTAGTATCTAATTTATAAAAAATAATTAATTATAATTTTAGGATATTGACTACACCGGTGCTTTGTTTCTAATTTCAAAGACATCCTCAATCATTGAAGGGGAGAAAGTAGAAGGTACTAAGGTATTTGTTCAAAAAATATTTTTTTTGTTTGTTCTCTCAAAATTAGATCTTAATTTTATTAAAAAAATATTAGTGAGATAAAATCAAAGGTTAGAAAGAAGTCTTTAATTTAACGTGGTTTTTTGTACAGAATTTGTTGCTTGAATTCTCCATTGAAGTTGCGGCCAATGATGAATCTGAATTGTTGGAAAGTGCTATTACACCAACTAAGTGATTATCCTCGGAGTCGGAAGATTCGAAGGTGGAAGGAGATACTTCAACTTGCAAGAAGATCAAGATTAAGAAAGAAACTTGAGAATTTGGATGCACATGTTTTGGAATCTCTTTTAGAGTCTATCTAATAGAATAATGCCAAACATATGTTTGTTTTGGTGGAAACATTGTCTTTTCTTGAGTTATTATTTTTCTTTTGGCTCTTTTCGATTTTTATGTTTGGAATTTAGAATTTTTTTAAATATAAATTGAAGTTATTTGGTTATTACTTGTGATTTTATTTTTAATTTGATTCTCACCGTTGATATTCTGATAATTTTTAATTTAATATTTAAAGTCATAAAGTTATAAATTTTTTCTTTGAATTATTGTTGATACAATTAAGTTAGTTATTAATTTTAATTGTGTACTTATTTAAAAAAAATCTAATTATAATTTTTAAATAAAGTATTATGTTTATAATTTTAAATTTAAATTCAAATATACTTTTTTTTTGAATTTTTACGTAAGCAATTGGGTTTGAGAATATTTTTTAAAAATTTATATAATTTATAAGTTACTATACTAATTACAAAGGATTATAATAAAATAAATAGAATTATCAGTCTTATTAAGATGTGAAATTATTTATACTATTTAAAAAAATGTAATACTGTTTAAATTTTAGAAAAAGTATAATAAAGTTAATATTGTTTATGATAAAACTATAAAAATTATTTTTAAATTAACAAATTTCTATATTCCTAATGGACAACGGACGTTTGATTAGAAAATTTTATTTAAAAATTTAAAATTTATACTAGCTAATTAGAAAATTCTATTTTAAAAATTTTAAATTTGAATTTCTAATACTAATTTCTAATTAAATAAGTTTTTAACCATTTCAATTTTTAAATTTAAATTTTTTTACTTGCCACATTTATAAATTTTTATTATTATCTTTTTAGATTGTCTCTCCACAGTAGAAATACTTTCATCTTTTTCTCTCTTTTTAAGTATTTTTTCTAAATTTACGTAATTTATAAGGTTATTAATTTTTAGATTGCATTTAATTTTATTTATTTTTATCGATAAATAATAGGATTGATACTATTTATGACGAAACTAATAAAAACTATTTTTAAATTAACAAATTCCTATATTCTTAATGAATAACAAACGTTTAATTAAAAAAAGTTTATTTAAAAATTTTAAATTTACACTAGCTAATTAGAAAATTCTATTTAAAAATTTGAAATTTAAAACTCTAATACTAATTCCTAATTAAGTGGCTTCTTAGCCGTTTTGATTTTTAAATTTAAATTTTTTTTATTTGTCACATTTATAATTTTTTTTCTATTTACTTCGTTTACATTGTTATTTTTTAGATTATAACAATAGAGGTACTTTTATCTTTTTCTCTCCTTTTACTTATAAGTTTTTCATTTTCAATCTCTTTAACTATAAGTTGAATTTATTGATCGTGAAATTAAACTTATATTTATTTGAAAAAAGATACTTTTGTAAAAAATATATATATTATTTTCTGTAAAATATGTTTACGTAACTAAATAAATGAGAATAAAAAAGAAATTAAAGCAGCCATCGAAAATAAAATCTGTGCAATTTTACATAGACATAAGAAGGCATTAATTTCATGTTCTATTTGGTAAGTTAGACATGAGAAAAAATTGTAAAAAAATTAGTGTTTTCGCATTTTAGAGAGACACAAAATACATGTTTTTAATGGGTATTTGTGTACGACTATGTCTTTCATATTTTTGTCTCAGTAAACAAACAACATACATGTACTCCTGTGTACTCCTCCTGTGTCTATATTTTGATAGACATATATACCAAAAACAGACGCTGTCATATGTGTACTACTTTATTTTTTTAATAATATAAAAAATTTGATAATAAAAATGTATTATGTATAATGTATATACATTTTTAATTGGTTAAAAAATTTATTTATTTGATATTTTTAGGTATATATTGAAAGATACAAGAAGTCCAAAGAGAAGTAAGATTATATTGAAGAGAAGATTGATATTAAAAGACAAAGAAAATACAAAGCAAAGCACAATTCAAGGTAGATTTCATATAAAAAAATAAATTAATTATTTTATCATTTTTGTTTTTAGGTTAGAATAATATATTTTTTTATTTGGTATTTTTAAGTATGTCAGTTCTATATATTTAATTTTTATTGGGTATACAAAATAACTAACATGTCATGAGTATTTTGGTCGAATGAAAGCCCATAAAATACAATATTTTTTATATATTATTTAGCTATTGACAAGTAATAAATTATTAATTTACATTGTCTTTGTAATATGTTACTAAATTTGTTTATGAAAAAATTACAGGAAATTCGAGTGATAGTTCTAATGGTGTGTATTTTCAATCGGTGTTGTCGAACATTACAAATAGCATTAATACAGATTTTTATTTTTGTATGATTTTTTTTAGAACTTGCTTATGGGAATGTACATGCACTTTATGTATTTTGATTTTCCTACTATTTATTCAATTATAAACTTTAACAGAAAATATGTTCAAAACTAATATCTCGAGTTATCTTATTAGGTAATAACCCAACACCATATTGATCAAGGTCTCCAATTACTAATCTACACTCTGTAGATAAAAAAATGATGTTCTAATATTAGTGATATTAGTAATTCAGGTATCACACATGAAGCATATGATAGTCTATGTCATCAGACAAGTCAACAACATCTTCAACAAACATCAAATAATATCTACCAGTTACTATGTTAATATGTTTTTATTATTTAAAGACCAAAAATTTAACTTTTTAATTGGTCTATTAAAAATAATCATTGGTATATGCTAAATAATTATTATAGATTCATTGGAGTACACAAATCGAATTAGATTGCAAAGGGATGTAAGACTGAATATGAAGACTATGCTATTTCAAAAGAGACATGGTAAGATAAACATGATAAATTATAATTATCACAAAACTAAAATTTTACTTTTTTTTATCTTTAATACTACCTTCATAATATATATTCATAATTCAGCTGATTCAAACATTTAACATATATTCATTTTTCTTTTTTTATAATATAAAATACTTGATGTATTATCTCTAATGATTACAGGAGCAAGTACATTTAATTCAAATTTAGATACTAAAAAATTAGAAGAAGTGTGCATAGCTGAAAAAAAAGACACCTGATACAAAGAGAAACATTTTTGAAGGAATTGACTACAAATCTTTCAAAAATTTTTCAAGAAGTTGAGAATATTACTGAAAATACGACTATTTTAGATGATTCTGTGCAAATTTAATACCCAGCCATATTTGATGTAGCTGAGAATACAGGTAATTTAAGAGGTAGCAATATCAACACTTTATTATTTACTATTGTTATGCTTTTTATAAACAAAAAATTATCGTTTAGTGTTCAAGTTTTAAAATTCAAACTAAGATATGGTTATATATTATAATTTTTGTATTTGAACATTGATTTATTGTAAAACTTAAATCTTGAGATTGGCACAATGAAATTGTATTATATGATCTCATCTTTTTAATCCATAAATTGCATTCTTCGGTAATCTTTTATAAATATTATTTTTATACTTAACATGGTGAAAGAAAGGTATATTTTTATATAAATTATTTGTTGCAGATATAACTAAAACAATTTATTATCTTGGTGATTATTAGATGTGATAGATATTGATGACCCAGAATTTTTTGTCGGCATTGCGACGCCATGATATGGTACGAGGAGAGATTAGAGAAGTCCAAAACAGGATCCAATTTTGAGTTCTCAATATGTTGTATGCGAGGGAAGGTACAACTGCCGTTTTGAAGCACCTGATCGGACGCTCAGGAATCTTATGTCAGTTACCGATCAACATAAGACACATAAACCATTTGGTGGTAAGATTGTTGTTCTAGGAGGTAATTTCAGACAGATACTTCCAGTGATTCCGAAAGGAAGTAGACACGATATATTAGCATCCGCTATTAACTCATCCCAGCTGTGGTCATTTTGTAAGGTTCTGAAACTGCATACGAATATGAGGCTTCTAATGTCTTCTTTGGATCAAGATGAAGGTGAAATGAAGATATTTGCTAATTGGATACTTGATGTTGGAAATGGAAATATTATCTCTGTTGTTGGTGATGAATCAGAAGTTGAAATTCCAAATGATCTATTGATTACAACTACTGATGATCCTCTCTCTCATTTGGTAGACTTTGCATATCCAAATTTGTTGCAAAATATGTCAGATTACAGGTATTTTTAGAGTAGAGCAATTCTTACACCCACACTTAAGAGTGTCGAGAAGGTAAACGATTTTGTCTTGACAATCTTTCCAGGGATGGAAAAGGAGTATTTGAGCTCTGATACAACATGTCAAGCTGATGAGAATGAAGATGTAACAAGAGTGGTTCACACCAGAGTTTCTAAATGACATCAAATGTTCGGGACTACTCAATCACAAGTTGACTTTGAAGCCAGGAGTGGCTGTAATGCTACTGCGAAACATAGACCAGACTTTAGGTTTATGCAACAGGACAAGATTAATAGTTAACAAACTTGGCAGCAACGTAATTGGAGCGACGGTAGTGACCGGTAGAAATATTGGAGATAAAGTGTACATTCCAAGAATGAACTTGATCCCTTCAGATTCAGGATTGCCATTTAAGTTCCAACGGAGACAATTTTCATTAACAGTATGATTTGCAATGACCATTAACATGAGTCAGGATCAATCATTATCACATGTACGGCTTTATTTGCCAAAATCAATGTTCATCCATAGACAACTTTATGTTGCTTTGTCAAGAGTTAAGAGTCGCAGTGGCCTTAGGGTTTTAATTCTAAACGAAGACGGAAATCCAAAGTCATCAACAACAAATGTCGTGTTCAAAGAGGTTTTTAATAATATTTAGGTAAGAATAATATTATTTTCATTTTAATAGCATGTTATGATTTACACTTTTGTACAAATCTTTACTATAGATATAACTAATTTATCTATAACTCTTTTTTCAAATTTGAAATGAAATGTGTAACAAGGAGCACAACATCCAATGATTTTCTAATGAAGTTAGTAAGATATTAGGTTGTTGATAAATTTTTATTAGCTTTTTGATATAAAATTTAGGGTAAAATTAACATGCTATTATTACAGTTATATATGTTCTTATTTTTTTTATCTCCCTCCTTATGGTTCAAGAATATTATAAACTTCGAACTCTTCTATTCATATTTTACTTTGAATAAAGATAAAATAACATATTTAACACGTTTATTATATAACGATGATGATAGTGTTATACTAAATTTAAAAAATATATGATTATAAAATATTATTTTTAATTTAATTTATCAAATTTAAATATAAGCCCGTGCATCGCACGGGTTTAACACTAGTATATATCATTTCTAAACTCATTTCAAGAATACATGTTAAGAATAAGGCTACACACGCTGACACATGATGGTATTTAGGTATGTTCAAGTGTATCCAAAAAATAATTTTTTATTTTTTATTAAGATAGGGTTGGACACGTCAAACACGCGTATGGGACGAGTGTCGTGTTCAAAATGACCGACACATTGACACGACAACTCAACAAAATGTCCATATTTCGTAGATATGAATGATAGTCACACATTAAAAATAAATTAAGCTACATAAATACATAATAAATAATTTTGATAGCTAATTTTAACGTGTAAATAGCATCTTTGTAAAATAATTTATATTGATGGTTCAGCACATCAATATTTACTACTTAATTAATTTTCTCTCTACTCTTGAACATCAGGTTTAGTTGACGACTACGGAGTTCTGTCATCATGGGAAAGAAACGAAGATTGTTGCCATTGGAGACGTGTTTTCTGCAACAACCTAACAGGCCATGTACAATACCTCGATCTTAGTGGTCTCTATGATAATCCTCTTGTTCCCAATATCGGTCTCGGATATACAGTTCGTCGCTTGAAGGGTCAGATCCACGCATCATTGTTGGAGTTGAAGCATTTGGTGTACTTCAATCTCAGCTATAACTATTTTCCCAACACCCATATTCCACAATTCTTTGGATCTCTCTCCAACTTGGAATCTCTTGATCTCTCGCATTCTTATTTTAGTGGTCAAGTTCCACCACAACTTGGTTCTCTTTCAAAATTGTTGTACTTAAATCTTGAAGACAACAAGCTTAATGGTTCAATCCCTTACCAACTGGGAAACCTTTCTAGCTTGTTGTATCTTTCATTATGTTACAATGATTTTGAAGGAACAATACCTTCTGAACTTGGAAAGCTTTCAAGCTTGGAGCAGGTTTGCCTTGGAGGACACGCCACCTTTGGTGCTTCCACACTTGATAATGGCGGAGGTCAATGGTTGACCAATCTCACCTCCTTAATCGTTCTTGATTTAAGCGAGGTGATTAATCTAAACAACTCTTATATTTGGATGCAAATTTTGGTTGGTAGTTACCTACCTCACCTTCAAGAACTCCACTTAAGAACTTGTTTCCTTTCTGATCACTATTTAACCAAGTTTATGTCAAATTTCAAATCCAATTCTTCTTCTTCTTCTCTTCGAAGTCTTGATCTTAGTAACAACTACTTCGAGTCACCCATGATTTTCAAGTGGATATCCCAAGTCAACCCCAACCTTGTTATTCTAGATCTTTCTTTCAACTCCTTGAAGGGACCAATACCAAGTGATTTTGGCACAGCAATGACATCACTGCAAGAACTTTACCTCACTGGTAACAGATTCACCAAGGGCAAGGATTTGAGATCCTTAGCAGATATATGCAGTTTGATGGAGTTAAGCTTGACAGAAAACAACTTAGATGAAGAACTTGCAACAATTCTTCAAAACTTGTCAGCTGGTAGTTGTTATGGACACTCATCACTTTTTATACTCTTCCTGAACATGAATCAAATAACCGGAGAGTTTTCCAGCATTTCGACCGGTTTTCCATCTTTGATACAGCTGAGTCTTGCTGGAAACCGGTTAACCGGGAAGATCCCTGAAGACATCACATTGCCATCCAAGTTGGAGTCTTTGTCTATTGGATCAAACTTCTTAACAGGTGGAATTCCAAAGTCTTTTGGAGATGCATGTTTGAATTCTTTGAGTCTAAATAATAACTCTCTGAATGAAGAGCTTCCTCTGATAGTTAACCACTTATCTGGAAGATGTGCTGGCAACTCGCTTCAAGAATTAGACCTGAGCACCAACCGAATCAACGGCACACTGCCTGACATGTCGAAATTGATTCCATTCTTGGAAGTGTTGAAGCTTAATGAAAACAATCTGAGAGGGACTATACAAGCAGATTATAGATTTCCATCTCAGCTGGCCACTCTGGAGTTGGATTCAAACTCTTTAGAAGGTGTGATCTCTGACTCTCATTTTGCAAACATGTCCAAGTTGAAGTACCTGAGTTTATCAGGCAACTCGTTGACTTTGATGTTTAGTCAAAATTGGGTGCCACCTTTTCAGTTAGAAGAAGGAATATTATTGAGATCTTGCAAACTAGGTCCAGCTTTTCCCAAATGGCTGCAGACACAAAATAGCTCTTTGATTGATATTTCCAACACTGGAATTTCAGATGTGGTTCCTAACTGGTTCTGGGAAAAATTGGCATTTCCAATGCCAATGGATGTGGATATTTCACTCAATAATCTCACAGGTAAAATTCCAAATTTACCTATATGGCCTAGCTATGTAGATACTTTAAATCTTGCTTCAAATCAATTTGAAGGTTCAATTCCACCATTTCTAAGTGGGGCTTATATTCTTGACCTATCCAGTAATATGTTTTCAGAGTCTAGGCTGTTCTTTTGTGCTTATAATAATGCTACAATTGGCATGCCAATAAGCATGTTGAGCCTTTCAAACAATACTCTATCTGGCTCCATTCCCAATTGTTTGAGTCATTTCAAGTCATTAGTGTATCTAGATTTGAGTCATAATAAGTTCAAAGGAAAGATTCCAACTTCAATAGGATCTCTTCTTAATCTTGGAATCTTGATATTGAGAAACAATAGCTTAACTGGGAAGGTTCCTTTGTCTTTGAGGAGTTGCACAAACCTAATGAGGCTTGATTTGAGTGAAAACAAATTATCAGGACCTATTCCTTCTTGGATTGAGAGTTTACACAAGACATTAACAATGGTAAGCTTAAGCAGCAATCACTTCCATGGAAGTTTACCATTAAATCTTTGTCATCTAACAAACCTTCATCTGTTAGATCTCTCTTTGAACAATCTTTCTGGACAAATTCCCATCTGCTTCAAGAATTTTACTGCATTGGCTCAAATTAGTACCCCAATAAATGTTTCTCTTCGTTTCCAAGTCAATATTGGTGGAGATATCATTTTCAGAAGTGTGAACTATATGGCAATTTTGATGTGGAAAGGTGCACAACGAATCTTCATAGAGAAACATTTATTCTTGAAAAGCATTGATCTCTCTAGTAATCAATTATCTGGGAAAATTCCAACAGAACTAGCCGAATTATTCGGCTTAGTTTCGTTGAATTTGTCGAGGAACAGCTTGACAGGAACAATTCCTTCAATGATTGGAAGGCTAACATCACTGGAGTTTCTTGACTTGTCAAGAAACCAACTCTCTGGTTCCATTCCCTCTAGTCTCACTCAAATCTACCGGCTCACCATGTTAGATTTATCACATAACCATCTAGCCGGAGTGATTCCAACTAGCACACAGTTGCAGAGTTTCAATGCTTCAAGCTATGAAGATAATCTTGATCTTTGTGGACCTCCACTTCCAAAACTGTGCAAGGAAGTAGTGAAACCTCCATTGCCACCACCACAAGATGAGGATGCCTCAGTTTTGTCCCTTGGATTTTACATAAGTATGGCACTTGGATTTGCTACTGGATTTTGGGGAATCTTTGGCTCCATGCTGGTCAATCGCCGTTGGCGCCATGCATATTTCAGGTTCTTGAATACTTTAATGGACCACATTTATGTCACCATAGCAGTCAAATTTGTCAAGTTCAAAAGGAGACTCAGAGGTTTGCAGGTAATATATTTTATAAAAACTCAGTCATTAAATCGACTACTATGTATAATTATGCGTCTTAATTTTATATTTTATATGTAATTTTACTATGGAGACTTAACTAATTTCTTATTTGTTTCTTCTCTTTTTCAGTCTTAGTTGGGAACGCTTAAACATGTTATTCTCCTGTGCAATGCATGTTTTCTAAGCTTGAAGCTAGGCTATGATGACTGATGAGGGCTACATTAGATCTTGTAATGTATTATGTAACTTCAATTTTTCATGTACTTTCATTTTTCTTAGTTTGTTGGAAATTAAACTTGTGTTTTGTAATAAATAAAGTCTTAGACTATATATATGTAATTTAGACGCTAGAAGTGTTAAAACTGTAATAGAACTCTCAACAATGCAGCAACACTAAATGAAAGATTTCTGAGTTGGGAGAGAAAGAAACCGAAAGTGGTGTTGGTTGAGTCAGTAGCATACACCAGAAGCATTAAGTTTAACAAAAGAATAATATGCATATAAACAGAGTTTAGAATTAGTAAAAATTAATGATGAATAATACCTCAACTTAATTATAAATTGCTCTAAAAAGTATGGTATTTGATTAGCTTGACTCTCGTGATTATAAACATCCTTTCAGCATTTTTCTTAGTTCATGTTAGCATTCACCTAAATATTTCATTAAAAAGAAAGATTTGAAGTTTTATGAATCCAAGAAAAATTGACATAAATCATTCATTCAACAAATTCTAAGCAATGGAGTATAAATTCTATTATCTGAAAATTCTGTCCATATATGATATCATACAATGCAATGCATACCTAAAAGAGGGTTTGATGTAGATTAATCCTACTTCCCAAAAATCCATTGCATCTTCCAAACCACTCATGACAGTAGAATCCCCCTAATTCAACTAGTCCTAGATTTGTTTTGTAAACAATCCAAAGTCCAAACAATAAATTTAGAACCCCTCCCCTAAAGCCTTGATGCATCATGATTTCTACGTATCCTTTGGAATTGGAGGATATATAATCTGCCCTTAAAGCTAATGTGAACTTAGTTTATGATCTATGAACTGTGGGAAACTTGGGCACACTTTGAATTCTCTGAAGGACTCCTCTCCCTTGTTAATGGTAAATATTTGAATCATTTCATAGTGCAAAATACTCAGTTCTGAAAATATAAAGACGGGTGATAACAAGAAAGGAGATGTTCAGTTATATAATCACTTGGCATACCAAGCCTTCAATTTTCATAAGGCTGCAAAAGTTGGTCCAGTTGTTCCTTCAGCTGTGATCGCTCCTGCGCAAGTGATTGGAGATTTTGTAATTGTTTCAACTCTACAGCATGAAGTTGTTTGGTTCGAGCTTCAAGATTAATTTTTTCTTTTGACAAAGATAGAACTTCTTTGTCAAGCAGTTGTTTCCTGTGTTTAAGTTTTTGAAAAGGACTTTTCATTCTGTTCGATCTCAGCAAGTTCTTTTAGGAGAGCTTCCTTTTTTTCTTTAATTGGCACCCACTTTAATATCATTCTCTTTGACATCACAACCTTCCTCCGGGATGTCAGCATCCACTAATACTCCATTTACCACAATCTTGGATACATCCATATCAACCACGTTAACCTCCGGCGCAAGAGCCTTAATTTGACTTATAGCACGATCAAACCCTTTCCGAAACATCTCACCCACCTTTAGAGTTAATGCCTCAATCTTCTCATCGCGTCCCTTCAATTGAGACTGCAAAGTAGTTATCTGTTTTACCATTTCCTCTGACTCTTTTTCCTTCGCCTTCAAAGCCTCGGTCATGTCCTTCATACCCAATTCTCTACCCTTATCCTTCAATTGAGAAACCTCCACGTACTTCTCAAGACCTACAGCAGCTGACTCTGGCTTTCTTCTCTTTAAACTAATCTCCTTAGATTGAGCAACCTCGACCACATCATCTTTATCACCTTCTGTGGAAGGGTCGTCCTTCCCGGATGCCCTGTTCGCCAGAGATGCCGAAGTCAGGGTGAGAGCTTTCTCACCTAGCAATATAAATCAAACAACCATGAGAACATAAGCACAAAAAAAAACAAACAAACAAAGAAACAAACACTACACCCTATCAATCTTATTACCTATATGATCCTCCACGGCATCCCTGTCTATGTCCGACATTCCCTTGCTGAGCGAGAAAAGAAAGGAGGTGCAGAGCACGTCAAGACGGCGGTCCTCTAAGTAGGGCAAGGGCAACATCCCGTAGACTTGATTCACGAGTACATGCACAGATAAGAACCTTTGCTCCTCCTCTTGTACCAACCCTAATTCAACTATTAAAATGCAAAGGGCTGGATCTGGAATGCTTTCTGCAAGACCACCGATGAGAACGCATACTTTGCTGTTGCCAAGGTCAACCACGTTCATTTCTGTGCACGTACCCTTAAAGTAGGATGGTTGGATCGCCTCACACAACTCATCAAGGACTTGATGGCGACGAACACGATAATCTTGATTATCCACCAGCAAAGCGTGTATTGAATATTTCACACGAGATCCTTTGGGAATACACTCCAAGTTCCATGTCAGCACCACACTGCAATTGCCTACATCCTCAAGGGACGACACGAGCACAAGGGGTGGGTGAAAATGACGATCAGAGAAAGAAAATGCGCGCTCCGGTTTATGCCACGTGGCATTTCGGGGGTCGTAGGCACAGTCAATGCGTGGTGCGGACAAGGAATGGAAGAAGAGCTTATCTTTCAGCACGAATGGCCAAGGCCAAGAAGGATGAAGATCAGAGAGTACAGTTGGAGGAATGGACAAGGAATGCCATTTCCCAGAACGGGAACGTAAAATCCATAACCCCGTCCGACTTTCTCCCGGTGCATCATGCACCAACAAGTAAACGTCATCTTGAATGTTTGCAATGTAATTGTGGTGGCCGGTCGGTAGCGGAGGGATTGCGCCCGTCGCTACTGCCTCAGATATGTCCAACGTGTCGCCGCCGACATAGGAGATTTGGTAGATCCTGGTGCCAGAATCGCTTGGACCACCGAGTAAGAAAAGTTTCGAGTCGAAGATAAAGGGATACAACAAGCTGTTCTCTGGAAGCTCCAACTGGAAATCAAAGGGAGCCGGCTCAAGATGGGATTTCCAATCCCTAACCTCATTCTTCCCCAATTTTTCTAACTTTTCAATGCGTATGCCAAAGATTTTTTGGTCTGTGATCATCCACAGGCATTCTCCTGTTTCCGCCGACTCCATCATCAACAATATGAACACAGAGAAGAAAGGATTTATTTGTTTGTTATATAGAAGGCAGACATAAGCTAGGGTTTCGGACTTTCAGTTATAGAAGATTGGATTTCCTCACCGAGCCAATCCTTTGTTCAAGATATGTCCAAAAAAAATTAAGATAAATCTAACTCAAATTATAAACATCCTTTCAGCATTTTCCTTAGTTCATGTTAGCATTCACCTAAATATTTCATTACAAGAAAAGATGAGAAGTTTTATGAATCCAAGAAAAACTGACATAAATCATCCATTCAACAAATTTCTAAGCAATGCAGTATATATTCTACTGTCTGAAAATTCTGTCCATATATGATATCATACAATGCAATGCATACCTAAAAGAGGGTCTGATGTAGATTAATCCTACTTCCCAAAAATCCATTGCATCTTCCAAACCACTCATGACAGTAGAATCCCCTAATTCAACTAGTCCTAGATTTGTTTTGTAAACAATCCAAACAATAAATTTAGAACCCCTTCCCTAAAACCTTGATACATCATGATTTCTACATATCCTTTGGAATTGGAGGACACATAATCTGCCCTTAAAGCTAATGTGATCTTAGCTTATGATCTATGAACTGTGGGAAACTCGGGCACACTTTGAATTCTCTGAAGCACTCCTCTCCCTTGTTAAGGTATATATCCCTTAAGATCATGTTTACAAAGTCCACAAAATAAACCAGCTTTTGCACACACTTTAAAGGAAGTAAGTGAGTTGCTGCTTCTTCCTTGAACCTCCTTCTCCATATAATTCATTCCATTGTTTCAGCTCATTCATAACCGTTCCTTCGGATGCAAAACTAGCAGCCACCTGCATCGAAACGGATATTATTCATAAACTTATGTCCATGAAAGAAGACATATTCCAAAACTCTAAGTAGCAGGTTACAATGGTTTAATCGGTTCGCCATTTACCTGACTCTTTGCCTGTCTCATGTCTTCCATGTTTAAAGACCTCAGAGTAATTTGATGATCTTCTTTATTCTCTGATGTATCTTCAGAGCTTTGGCCTTCTGTCTCTTTTTTCTTCTTTTCCTGATACAATATATATGCATTGATATTAGTTACCTCTTCAGCTCATAAGTCATAACAATTTTCTGCATGAGATTAAAGATGTTACCATATCCTTCTTTCTCTCCTGCTGTAACAACTCCCTAACAGGTCGATAAGCCGCGGTGATGCACAAATTCTGTTCAAACAAATTAATCTCAGCATCAAGTCACCATAGATAGAAGTAGTAAATCATAATAACCATAAGAAATTAACCTTAAGATCACTTCCAGTATATCCTTCTGTCATGGCTGCAAGCTCTTTGAAGTCTAAGTTTTCGTGTTTTTCCTTAGCTAGGAGAGTTTTCAGGATCATTTCTCTGTTCTCAACAGATGGAAGACCAACCATAATCCTGAACAACATTAATAGATGATTCAAGATCAAGTGTCCACTGATATTGATACTAGATGATTCAACCATTGGAAGCAAAGTTTCTAAAAATGTGAAAAATGTACCTGCGCTCGAATCGTCTTATAATTGCTTCATCAAGATCAAATGGCCTGTTAGTTGCAGCAAGAACCAGAATTTGTTCACCAGGTCTAGTTAATAGTCCATCCCAATGTGTCATGAACTCATTCTTGATCTTCCTCATGGCTTCATGCTCTCCAACTCGAGTGCGCTGTCCAAGCATGCTGTCAACTTCATCAACAAAGATGATAGTAGGGGCAACCTTTGCAGCCAGTGTGAACAAAGCTCTAACATTCTTTTCATCTTCTCCAAACCACTTTGAAGTGATGGTGGACATTGATACATTGATGAAACTAGCTCCGGCTTCATTCGCAATTGCCTTTGCCAGCATTGTCTTTCCAGTCCCAGGAGGTCCAAAAAGCAATATGCCTCTACATGGCTTCAGAAGTCCACCTTTGAAGAGGTCTGGTCTTCTAAGAGGAAGCATGACCAGTTCTTGAAGTGATTCTTTGATCTCATCCAATGAACCAATATCTGCAAAAGTAACTCCTATCTCATTTGCAGGAATAACTTCTGGTCGAATGCGCTTTTCAAACTCGTTGTCAGGGACTTCCTGCAAGCATATAATTGCTTTTAAGATAACCAAATTCTGATATCAAGTAGTATATATCAACTTGAAAGCTTGGGAAGCCAAGACTATGATAAAAAAAATGATCTTACTGCTTTTGCAGGAGCAGTATTTTCGCCATCTTTCTTTGTTACAGGGATAGATGTTTCATTTTTGTTTTCAGGTGCCTGGCCATCACACCGAACATTTGCTCCGGCAATGCCATCAGCATTTTCCTAACATTAAAGAAAACATATGAATAGATGAACATTGAATAGATAATAAGCATTCTTAATCATATTTTCCTCACTTTTCTGATATTAACAGATAAAATAGTGTTAGAGATACCTTGTTTGAATCATTAGTCTTCAAATTCCCACTACTCTTGCCTTCTTGGAACAGGCTCAATCCATGGGACAAACTGCACCATGCAAGATATCTAACTAAAAATCTGTCTCTTTAATCATTTGCTTAAAAGCCTTAAAGATTTCATAGAACAGAACATACCTGTTGGCTGATATAACTAGCTTTCCATTTCGGTATTCAGGATCCTTGGTATTCATCAAATGGTAAGATATTGCAGATACCACAATTTCTTCAATGTAAGTACTGAGTACCATAGTGTCTGCATGGCATATTGATGACAGGTCGTAACAATCGATGTCATTCGCTGCGAGTACTTCTGTGATGTGGTTTTTGTTATCTTGGAATTGAATCATTCTCATGTCCTCTTCCAGTTGAGATTTCCAGTTGCAAAGATGAGTTGCATCTTCAGGAGGATTTATGTCAATGTTGTATGGGAACACCATAGTGAGTCTTTCATCAATTTCTTTGCATTCATCTTCTGTATCTATTAAATGTGAAGCAAGTACTATCACAGATCCTGAAAGCTTCTTTATCATTTTATTTAACAAGTTGTATAACCTTGCTGATTGTAGAACAAGCCTCTCAACATCCCTAATGTATAAAATGATGGGACCAGTTTCTGAGACAGAAACCAAGACCTGCATAAAGAAAATGTTCTTAGAACTTGTTTTTGAAATCTATATACCAAAGGTGGTTGTTATCAAATATGAGATGATAATATAAGTTTAAAGAAATCAAATTACCTTGTAAAGTGACTGAACAAATAGCTTTTCATTGAAACACAAGCTACTTGTGCGCTTTAAAGGAGCTGCAAAATAAATCTGAAACAATAAGCATAATATTGCAACACATTGAAATTCAGCACATAAAAAAGAGTATGATTGAATTTGAAGTATAACCTGGACTTGCTATACCACAATGAGAAGCAGCACTACTTATATCAGATGCAGCAGAGCCATTCCTCCGAAGTTTTGAAACATTTTTCGAACTTTCAGCATCAACACTTTGTTGATGTAAAGTACCTATAAGATCAAAAGATGGTTATAAAATGAAAGTAGCAATTAATATCTAGGACAAGGTCAATAACAAAAGGATATCAATAAATGCAATTCTAGTAAATTTTGTGTAGAAAATTTGAGCTTTGCTTTCTCTAGTACCTGTAGTTTCAGCAGTTGAAGGGAGGATTGAAAGGGAACCAAATAAACCGGACATTCGCTCGAAAGTCATCTCTGATATGGACTTCTTCAAACAACAAATAAATGGTTACATTTTCCTACTGAGAATCAACATGAAAGTAACCTAAGAATCTGCATTTAATTGAATTAAAGAATGATAAAACTTACAGGTTCTTTTCTTGGACATCCATATTTGCTCTGCATCTGTACATGGGAAAACATGGCAGGTATGACTATGTATTTGAATATCACCATTCACAGCAAAATAAAGTTAAGAAAAGAAAAAAGTGCATAATTACCTTCACTGAGAAGTCATTAATATCTAGCAACAGCAACTTCGATTCAAAGCTATGTGCCAAAGCCCTGGCAAGCATTTGCTGGTATAGCTCTTCAAACATTCAATGTAAATGTAGTTAGTAAAAGAGAACTAAAAGCCAAATTTGTTTTCAGGACAAGGTTAATTACTTGCATTTTATATACCTCCAGGACCAGATAGCAAAATAGCTCTGCTTGCTGGAGAAAGGTTCCTGGTGTGCTTGGAAAAATCAAGATGCTTCAAATGAACATGTGCAGCACTTGTCAACAACACTCGAGTTTTTTCGCTGCGATTATCAACATTATATGGAAACATGAGTGTTATTTATTCATCATAACTTATCCATAAATCAAAAAATAATTATCAATATAAAATTGTTGCATAGTTAGACCAAACACTAGATGATTGAACCATATTTCAGGAAACAATGCTGTTTCAAAGTATGTTTATAACTTGATAACTAATTGGAACATGATGATTGAGTTTAACTAGATTCCAATTATTGAAATATAAATTGAAAAGAAAAAGAAGCAAGAATCTCTAGTTCAAGTTCAATTGACCTTTTTTATTGTTAATATTTCAATCTTGAAGAATAAGTCTCATATTCTTATATATTAAAACTGCTGAACCGAAGTTACATAAAATCTAACTGACCTATTAATTAGATCACATAAGATCACAAGAGCATATTAAAATAAATGATGAAGACTTCAATTGAGTATGGAGTACATAAGATTGACTTATTATTTTGTACATCTTGTGAGGTTGTAATTATCTTTACCTAACTTCTAAGCTATTAATACATCTACCAGTGTCCAAAACCCAACAATGGTGAGAATCTTATGCAATTGGCAACCTTCTCATCAAGGAAAGATTATCAGAGAACTAACATCATCTATAACAAAACTACATAAATAGTATTGGAGATCCAAATAAGCTATCATTTCATCACTCTTCTCTTGTAGCTTTGCAGTTCTTGATCCAAAAGATGCTCTCTCAATTCACTCCTAAAAAGCCAAAAGAACTAAACCAATATATAACCATAGAAATTTTGGGATTGACAAAGAAGCACAAGTGAACTCAACAACAACAACAACAAAATCTGAGAAAATACCATAGATATAAGGAGAAGACAAGAACACATCATTGAATCCACATACATGAAGATTCAGAGAAGATTCCAACAAAACATAGAAAGTCAACTAGGCACAGATCCACGTCTAAAACATGTTTGACGACCAGGGCTTATTATACTAATATAAATTCAACTCATACACACAACCCAAAAAGATAAATATCCAAAGCATAAAACTTTTTCACTTAAACCAATATCATTATATTATTATTATAATAAATGAATAGGAATCTGGAACCAATCACCTTAAGTAATAAGGGAAGTCATCAAATGTGATTCTGCTGTCTCTGCCATCAAGCAGAAGCTTCTTGAGCTCAAGAACAATGAGGTCCTCAGAAATCTCATCAGAATCAAGCTTGCTTCCACCAACCCATTTCTGAACAGCTTGTCCTGTACTCAACCCAAGACCCACTCCCAACCCAACACCAACACTCAATGCTGACAACAGAACATGCTTCTGCTCCATCACCACCAAACACCAAAAAGCTTTCTCCTTTACCACAAAAAATGAAACTTTTCACCAAAGGGTACTTAGGGAAAGAACAAAATGTGAAGCAGCAGAAGCACCAATGTTCATGGAAAGAGTACTTCAGGTGTTGTTGATTCAGAAACAGAACAGAGAGGATTAAAAATGGAGGTTGAAGTGTTTGAAGTGTGAACTCAACAAAGAACAACCTCTGTGTTCCTCCTAAGACAAGTAGACAACGTTGTTCTCTGAAGAGAAAATTTTTACAAGGCAATGATTCTTCTCTTTCTCTTTCCCTCTTTCTGTGTCTCTTTCCTTCTCTCGGTATTCTATATATAGCATGCCATAACTAATGGACGTAAAATGCTTTCCATGAACAAAAAAATGAAGAAAGGAAATAAGAAAAAAGTTTGTTTTTTTAATTATTTTTATTTTATTGTTGTTTATTATGCTTTTTTTTAACATAGTGGTGAGGTGAGTGGTGGCACCAAATCAGGGTTCTCTCTCACACACACTCTCCATTGTTTTGTTAACTTTTTTAAAAAAAATTATTTGCTTATTTGGAAACCTTTTTTAAAAGACATGTTTTGTTGATTAATTTATACACATGCTTGTGACACTCTTTAATTTAGATGTGGGAGGAGAAATGGTATAGACGCAGATATAAAGTGTAATAGATGCTTTACGCAACTGTGGTATTAGAGCAAAAATCGGACCTTCTGATTTTTGAGTACACAAATTCGATTTTTCGTTTTGTGTTTAAAAAATTAAAAAATTTGGAGTACCTTTCCTCTAAATTTTTTAATTTTTTAAACACAAAACGAAGAGTTTGATTACCTTCACTAAAATTTAAATTTCTCTTTCACACTAACTGGATTGTCCGATTAGTAAGCTTAACTTTTTTATAAAAAAAATTAGATGGTCCAATTTCTTTATCCCTGTTTCAAAAAAAGTTATTCTCACATTCATGTCTAACACCCACATTTTTTACAATAATACACAACACACATACTTCTCATATAAAAAAATGACTCTGCTTGTGACTAGTGAGTTGGTAATGATATGATATCTCATTACTTTATTCTTTTCTTAATATATGTGCCAAAACAAGAAAATATACATATTAAGAAAACAAAAAAAATTGGTAACTAGTAATAAAAAAATTTTAAATTATATGAAGAAATAGAATTAGTTTCATATGAAAATACAAATGGGATAGATGTTATGATTGCAAGTGTAGAAGATAAAAAAAATTAGTTAGAATTCGTTTTATTTAATCTTTATTAATTATTAAATAAAGTAAATTTTGACTATTTTTTATTAATATTTTTTTATTATCAAACATTTTCGTATAATAAATTAGGTCCACATCAATTACAAAACAAAGAAAAATGACAAGTTTATAAAATAAAAGAATCATTAACTCGATGTCTTAAGATTTTTAGTTGGATGTAGCGTCTTATATTAGTCACATTATATATATATATATATATATGGTAAGGAGTGTTCATAAATCAGTCGAGTTCAAGTAGATTCAAATACAATTCTAAAAAAACATGTTATATCAAAATAAATTATTTTAAATATATATTTTTATTATAAAAGACAATTTTAGAGTCAGGTGGAACGATCCAAAACATAATTTAAATCTAACCTAAAAATAACGCGAAATAAAAATAATAAATTCGAATTCGATCAATTATATTTCTCGATTAGGTCCGTGCAAACCAAAGTTTTGAATGGGTTCGGTTCTTGAGCGCCCCTATTGTCTACTAAATCTTTTTTTGAAAATCATTTTATTTAAAAAAAGTATACGTAGATAATAAAAATATTAAACAATATGAACAATAGATAGATATATTAGATGTTCATTTTACTAAGTGTACGGATAATTATTTTAATATTAAAATTTATATAGTTAATTTAGAGATGTAATATATTTTTATTTAATAATTATTTATATTGTTTAAGATGGTCATTATTTATTTAACACTTCTCTTTTATTTATAATACATTGTTGTTGTGCCCTTTGTTTTCTTTGGTGGAGTGTGTAATTTTTAATTCCTCAATAAATCAATGTAATGTAAAGTGGATGGATGAGAAACGGTATGGTATGGTTGGTGCTTGGCTTATTGTTTTTCTCTAATGGCATGAAAATGACAGCGCCATCCTTGCAGTTTTTATAAAGTTGTTACAAATTAACCCTATCTTGTTACATTCCAATTTTTCATATTTTTCTCAATGCGGCATGCATGATTCTAGTAAGTTTTTTTATATTTGATTCATATTGCATTCTACTGGGAAAGGTTAGATGCTGATTTTGTACCTATTTTAATTTGTTCTCAAAAGAAAGAAATATCCTATCAATTTGATCTCTAATAAATAGTGGTTTATGAGTGTTAAAATTGGTAAAAAGTTAATGTTGCATTCTTATAGAATTAAACTGAATAATTGATATTAGATTTTATTGAATATTAGTACTATAAGAATATAGACAAATAACAATGCATACCTGTTGAAAATGTATTCATTTGAATGAATGTTGGTATTCGAAAACATACTATATAGTCGTCAAGAGAATTAGATTAAAACTCACCACCTTTAAGTAAATATGAAAAAATCATGCCATTTAAACTACAGCTTGTGAATAATATACATCTTTTTTTTATTTATAGTGAGTGAATATTTATTAATAAATCCTAAATCATAAAGGAATCTTCTATTTATCATTGGGCCTAAGACTCAATAATACATTGTAACATTCAAAATCAAAATAAATTCAATTACTTAAAACACTTTATTCAAATTTAAATAAATTGTTATGAAATACAACGAACACCATCTAATTATGAATTTAATTAAATCTCTAATGTTACTTTATTATGTTTAGAGTCAATATAGCTCCAGTTAATTTATTAACATTTTAACAATATATATTAATATCTTGTAGATTATTTATCAGAAATTCATATCATCATATGTAATTATATATTATCTATAAATATATAACGAGTTTAAAAGCATGCTTGTACATGTAATTAAAATCAGCACTCTATGTTTATACTTAATGATATTTTGGAAGATTATATATCTTTCATCAATCGAGTGAAAGATATAGAGGTGATTGAGCATCAAGTAATTTCACTTTACTTTTATATATATATAGATTATTAGAATTTAGGTCACCACTAAATTAAAAGACTTTCTTGAATAATATACATATATATGTTGATTCTTCCCTAAAAAGTTTAGGGTTTAGAAGATCTCTTTCTTTCATTCTTTTATTTATTTACTTATTTTGTTATTTATTCTTTCTTGCTTTTACGTCAGAGCCAAAGATCATAACACTTTACCAATTGCATTAAGCAACCTTAGCTTATTATTTCCCTTTTTGAATAATATATAAAACTATTTCTTGCATAAAAAAATATCTTTATATATAAAGAGATATATGTATTAAAAATGTTTAGTAGATAATAAGAAAATAATTCAAATAGTCTAAATTTATTTTATTTATTATTACCATATATCATAGGGATGGTGACACCACCCGAATCCGCAGGTATCCACTCCGTCCCTATCCGTTCGGGGTGGACTTTTAGCGGGCCAGGTTCTTAGGAAGGGCGAGGCGGAGTCAGGTTTAGGTAATACACACCTCTACCCGTTCCGGTATATATATAATATATATAATTTTAATATATAATATGTATAATATATATAAAATAATTAATAAATGATTAATAATATTGTATCATATTTGAATTTTTATTTTAATTTATGTTATGTATGTGATGATGGTTATATAAATTTTGAAATTTAATTTTATTTATTGGATTTTAATAATTATAGAGGCGGGTAGGAGCGGGGCAGGTACCCGCAGGGACGGATTAGGGTTCAACGTTTTACTACGTGCAGGTAAAAGTGGGGTGAGTTCTATGTGAATTGTTGTACGACAGGATGGGACTGGGTAGAGCAAAAACCCGTCCCTACCCACCTCGTTGCCACTCCTAATATATGTATAGTTAATTATTTATTAATAAACATATTAAGATATATGCATGCCATATGTAGATAAATACATATTAATTAGCAGCTGTATCTTATGATTATGCTTTAATGAAAATCACTTTTTTTGCCATGATAATGTTAAAAAATAAAAAATTAATGAAAATTATAATTAATAAATATTAAATAAAATAAATTTTAATTTTTTTATTAATTATTTTTTGTTATTAAATATTTTTTTTTGCTAATACTGCCACCATGCTTACGTGTATCTGATTAGATATATGGTATGTGCCAGCAAGAAAAATGTTACAGCACAAAATTTAGACCTAAAATATATTATTAGTGCAAATTGCAAAATGTCAGCCTAAGAATATTCAATTTAGTGATGCCAAATAACAGTTCACTTTTATTGCCAAAACAAATAATAAATAAATAAAGCAGTAAAACTAATTACGTACGTAATGTTTCTGTATATAAGGTGAAAATGACATATTAACTAAATTAATTATGTTAAACATACATTAAAATTTGTCATTAAAATTAATTATTAGTATAATATATATTAAAATATAAATATATATTAAAAATAAATTAAATTATATATATTTATATGTTAATATAATAATTAATTTTAATAACTAATTTTAATATATAAATAATATTTTTTAACTCAATAAATACCAACAAACTAAGGGATACCCGAAATTAAATAAATAGACACATGTACCTGTGCAAATTAAATATGTTATCTGAGTGTAAAAAATAATTTGTAATTGAAGAATCCAAGTTCAGTATTATTGCAAGTACCATTATTTATCCTGACAGTAGCCAAGACAAATCAAAGCCTGCGGATTCCATTTACTGTATAGTAAGTACTATTATTGACTATTCAGAGAATGTAAATTTAATGCGTGGAGCCATGGAACATTTTTTTTTTTGATAAAATACGAGGAGCCAATAGAATATTATGTATAATATAGGTTTATAGAGTATTAGAGATATAATTATTAGTATTATTTTTTCTTATTAGTTGAAATTTTTGGGATGAGTGGTATCATGACATGGTATTAAAGTGCTAGCTTTGAAAGGTTAAGAGTTCGATTCTTGATGAACCCCAAAATTAATTTAATTTTTTGAGAAGATGTTTATTATCCCTAGTACTCGAATGATTATTCTAGATAATATAGAAAATGTTTATTTTGTAACTCAATAACTTACACATTGTACAAATAGTCCATTGTCTCTCTAGCGAGATTCTCTTATCGTACGTTCCTAAATCCTTGTAATTAATTACTTTTTTCCCTTCGAGTTTCTTGTATATATAGACTTTTTTTTAGGTATTTATTTAAATTAAAATACTAAAATATTTTTTTATAAAAATATATGATAAATGTATAATTTGTTTATTTAATTATATTTTAAATAAAAATAATATTAAATATATAAAAAATATATTTTATAATTTATTATCTAATAATAAAATAAAAATATTTTTATATAAAGATAATTATAAAATTTTTGTTGTAATAACTAATTTTTTTCCATTATTGTTGCGTGATGAGACAAGCTAAAGGAAAAACTTTAAGGAAATTTACATATATATAATTTTAATTAATATTAATTTTTTTAAATTATTTGTAAATTTTTTTGAAGAATTTAAAATCTAAAATTTAGGATGAAAAACTTTTAAAAAATTATTTTATATTGATTAAGAAATAATTAACTTTATGTATATGAGTCAATGTTCAATGCCAATTTGATTCAAATAAAAAATTTAAATTTAAATATTTAATCAATCAAATCGGCTCTTAATTATTATAACGATTTTAAGAAAAGTCATATTAAGATTATTCAACTAATTAATAATTGTCACTATCTAGACATTCTAGATACAAAACAATATATATAGCTCCGTTCTTTGATTTTCTTTTTCATATAAAACTCAAATTCATGTACATGCAATAATGAAAGCTATTGCCTATTCTATGATACAAAATTTGGCACGCACTAACATATATATCAATGTTTCGAACAAATAAATAAAAAATTACTACAAGTTTTATATGTGGCAAGTGAGTGTACGAATTAGAATGGTCCATATGCATGTAATTTTAATTTTGAATGAATTGAAGGACGGTCCATATAATTCACATAGTCAATTAAAGGAATCATTTAAATATGCAGGCTTGGCTGAAAGTTCCAAAGTTTAGAAAATTACTTTCGGTCATTGCTTTTATAAGCACATGGACAAGCCCGGAAAAGTGTCTTTTCCACATGCATGTTTTGTGTTTGTGTATATATACAACGCTATATTATTATCGATAATAATGTTAGGAAAACGGCGGAAATTCAGGTGAAGTCGACTTTATGTGAAGTTGATATTTGAGAGTTGTCAGAAAAAAATTTAGTCAAATCAGTCAAATCATCTAACGGCTTTCGGTATCAACTTCACGTGATTGAGTTTTCACTTAAAAAGATAAAAAAAATAATTTAAATTTATTTTATTTAATATTTATTTATTGTAAAATATATTAAATAATTTTTTTGTTAAAAACGTTTATTTTTTGAAACTTTTTGTATTATTATATTTTTTGGAGGTGTGTATTTGTAACATAAATTATGGTTTGTCAATTTAGCTTTTGAAATATTAAACATTTTAAATTAATTGACAAAAGATAGAATATTATTGAATTGTATTCATTCTTTTATTAGTTAAATATATAATAACTATTACAAAATAATTTAAATCACATGCATGTCATTATTATCGTTATCTAACTGGCAAAATAAGCAATTATAATTATAATTTTTGAGAACTAATTTAAAATATTTAATCGAGAATCAAATTGCCTCACATATTCTTTCTACAACTAAATTAACCATGCATTAACCCTAACAATATACATACACCATCTATTAATTAGATCCTCTTTAGATAAAAGTAGAACAAAAAAAGTATTGGTTCATCTTAATTAAATAAATTAAATGATAGGTGTCTATTATTAGAAAGAAGGTAAAAATGTCAAAATATTCTGAAAATTACTTAACCTAAACATATATATTTCTATATTTATAAACTAGTAAAAATAATATAATATTAATTTTATTTATATATACACTTAGTCTAAATGTAAATTCTACGTGTAATCAATTAATGTTATGTTTGTATATATATATATGAGATTAGTCATTAGTATATGTTATATACATATATAATATATCGTAAAAATTTATATACAATATCTTTATATAAAGTTGATAATTTAATAAATTTTTATTATTATATTCACATAAAATAATTATATGTAAATTTTTATTATAATATATACTTTTATTTACAAAATAATAAAATATTGAGAGTAATATTGGGAGAAAGAAAAGAAAAGTGGTAGAAAAAGTGAGTGTGTGCATGGCAGTGCGCGCCAGGCAAAAGAAAACAAAAGAGAGAGAGAGAGAGAATGGAAGAGGCGGCTACGGAGGCTGAAGGAGGGGAGGGGGGGCCTCCTTTGTTCTTTCAATCTTTTTTGGTCAAAATTAATCCAAGTCACTCTTCATTGGCTGCAACTCTGCAATCTCCAAGTCTTTTAGATAGCATTTAGTTTGAAATATTGAAAAAAAAATAAAAGATTGATATTTATTATTATATTTGTTAGTCTAAAGAATAATATCAAAATTTTAATTTTTATTTTTAAAATTTTAATATTTTAATATTAGAAAAGTTTAGGGATTAATAATTTTATTAAATTTTAGTCAGTATATAACCAACAAGGAAAACTAAGCAATTAGATAAAATTTTACATCAATCTCACACCATTAAAATAATTATTAATGACTATTTGATGGCTATAAGTCACAAAAGTTGCTAACTCCTTAGTACTTCTCTTTAGTATTTTTAAAGAGAAAGTATAGGGAGTCAATAAAATATTTATACAATATGTACAATGGAGGTTTAGAGAATATTAGAGATATAACCATTAGTGTTACCTTTTTCCATCAGCTGAAGTTTTTGGGATGGGTGGTATTAGGGGTGTAAATTACTGAACCAAACCGAAATTTACAACAACCGAATAAAAATCGAAAAAATCGGTTTTTTTGTTTTTTTACGAAGTAAACTGATCGGTTCAGGTTCGGTTTTCGGGTGGCTTGGCAGAAATCGAACCGAACCAAACCGAACCGCAGAAGTGGTTTAGTAATACATTGAAATGAAAATTTTAGACTTAACAAATGTGTTTGTTTTATGTTTAGTTGTTGGAATGAATTGAAATTGTGTTGAATTTGAATGTAATGTAATATTATTTCAGTTTATTGATTGTTTTGAACATCATTTTACTAAGATTAATTTTCTATTAGTTAGGATTTAAAAACCAAAAAAACCGACCGAACCAAACCATTTTTGGTTCGGTTCGGTTGTTGCATAGACAACAAACCGATTGGTTGGTATTATGTAAAAACCGAACAGATCGGTTCGGTTGATTTTTGGTCTAAAACCGAACCAAACCGAATCGATAACACCCCTAAGTGGTATCATGACATGGTATTAAAACTCTAGATCCGAAAGGTTAAGAGTTCGATTCTTCGTAAACTCCAAAATCAGTTTAAGTTTTTGAGATGTTTATTTTGTAACTTGGCTCTCTAGCAGTATTCATTTTTAAAAAGTAAAAATATAAAAGACAAAATTTTTTTTAGTAGAAATTGAAATTTTAATAATATTTTATATTTAAAATACTATTATTTTTAATTAATTAATTTAAACTTTATTATTTTCTTTTTAAAATATTAAAAAATATTAGACACATACAAAACGTCAATTACTTTTTGAAAAATGAATATTATCTCATAATAGTGTAAAACTCACTAATTGTACAAAAATAACGAAATATATCACATTTTATTACAATATCAAAAAAATTGAGCCTGAGATTAAATAGTATACATAGATTTTAATATCATATTAGAATTGAGGAAATTTTATTTACTTTAAACATTGTTTAAGAAATAAATTATGCATGTTTCAAACTTTTTAAGTATTATATAGAGATTATATTTTTGAAAAATGAATAACTTATAAGACAACTTTTTTTATGGAAGAAGAATTTAATCATGGACGTTTGGCTAATAATATGTAATTTATAGAAAATTATGATGTTTTTAAAATTTTAGAAGTTTTGCTTTTGACAAAACATTATTATTTATTTGATTAATGATATTTTATTGATTAAGTGACTATTAAATAAAATAATATTAAAAATCATTTAAAAACAAGAAAAATAAAAAGAGAATGAAGAAAGAAATCCATGTTTAACCTAACCCATTCTTTAAGAGATCCCAATTAGTCAATTTTAACTTCAATTATTCATGGGCTAAACATGTGATATTTAAAATTCAAATTTTAAATAATAATTAATGTTGGTGTAAAATAATAGTGTGTCAAAATTTTGAAAATAGTATCTTTGGATGAAATATTTCTTAAAGAGATTCATTATTTGGTACTAAGAAAATGAAAATTGTTGGTTGGATGCTAATATTAATATTTTTCTTGAAATAAAATTAGAAGCGCAACTTTTAAGAATAAACATGAAAAGACAATAAAAATTAATAAAAGATAGATATTAAAAAATCAACAGATTTTATTATTTTTGACCAACAATATTTATTAATATGAACTAATAATTAAAAATATTATTAAAAAATAATAAATTTTACTGACGGTCGAACCTTTTTTCATAATTAATTATCGACCAATATAAATAATTTTGAATGTGTGGGAGTGGATAAATTAAAGCCTTGATACAATATTGAAATCTTAATAATCTACTATTTGAGAAATCTTATTTAACATCTTTTGTAACAAAGTCCAAAAATTAATTATGGAGCCTTGAATTTTCATATAAAAATTAGAACAGCAGAATCTTAATTATCATTGGTAAAATAAATTACAAGTTGCAATGATAAGAGTTTCATGGGAAGTGTCTTGATCATCATGTCGACACTTTTGAGCAACCGATCACTTTTAGAATATGCAAAGTACATTTAAGTAAGATTATTGGCTCACATATAAGCAACCAAAACTGTTCCATATATATTCAATTTTTAAAAATTTATATATAATATAATATATACTTTAATTTCCTCTATTTTTTTCTTTAATGTTTTTTCAGTCATTTCGTCCTCTTTATGTATTCTTCCAACTTTCCATCAGCTTCTCTTTTGACTAAGAAAGTTTTGCTTAGCCAATGAGTAAAGGAGCATGCAGCAAAAAAAATATATATATATAAATAAATAAATAAAGCACATATATAATGCATAGTAGTGACTTTATTTTGATGCATTCAACATGTGGGAAATATTCGTGTATCCGAGTCATTTTTTGAGTCAAAAGGAAGGAAATGAAATGACAAAAGGCAAGACACCAATTAATAAATAATAAATAATAAAAAGCTAGACATAGAGATCGAGTAGATCAGAGTAGACTACTTTGTTTATGTTATAATTAATTTATACCACTGTAATTGAAGAAACTAAGGTTTTGTTAGTAACCATATTAAAGACTATATTTCATAAAAAATTAGAGAAATTTTTGTGTATTTTTTTGGATATTTTATTTTCATCTTATTCAAAAATATATTTTATATAAATAAGTATGCATGATTAATAAAAATAAAATATTTAAAACAATAAATTATATAAAAAATGTACATGTAACAACGAAAAACTTATATATCTTCCTATTTTATGCATGAAATTAGATATTGAATAAAACTTTGTTACCTTAAATTTTATATATAATTTTCTATTGAAACTTGAAAGTCATAAATTCAAGTTATGAAAAGAGTTAATCACCGATATAGATATAATTATCAAACTAAATTGTATACATTATACGTTTTAAGTGTGACGTACTCTTCCTCAGATTCTATATTAACGTAGGATACTTGTGTATCGAATTTTCTGTCCATACCATCAATGATAATAAAATATATGAAATTATGAATGATGATTAAATGTATGAAAATGTTAGTGAAAGTTTTGCATATATGTGCATGTGTATGTATGTTAAGACTCTAATAATAACGTACCAAAAGTGTGATTAATATTCGTTTCTTATATTGGTACTATGGTTTCTTGCTCTTATTACTACTCACGCGGGATAAATTTAATGTCACTATTCAAACAACTAATTAAAATGGATTTGACCCAAGCATGATAACGAAAATGACTCAAAAGTGGAATTAGAAATTGATAATATATAGTATTTTCTTTTTCTTAAGTTATTATAACTTTTTATTTATTTTGTTCTCAATAAGCTTTTCAATGTTCCGAAAGATTATGAACAATATTAGCTTTTCTGGCTTCTTGAAGGTTAATATATATACATAATACACAAACTTCATTAGAAAGAAATAGATTTAATAAGAGGAAGAGAAATTAAAGTTACTAAATATTTTTAAAAAGAAAACTGACATCGGACGACTAACTTTGAATAAGATTGTTTATTATTTAGCATTTCCATATTTCAAGATAATTACTTTTAGTCCTTAAATTTATTTAATTGATCTGAGGAAAGATAGCATTATTATATATAATTGAGGCTAAAGTTTCGTAATATTATTTTAATATTAAAAGGTAAAACAACTCTAACTTTATATATTGGTCCAAGTGACTTGGACTTATTATTTTCCATTATTTGGGTCATTTTCTTGAAAAAAATAGGTTTAATTATTTTATTAATTTTTATAGTTTTAGGAAAATTTTAATTAGATTCTTATATTTTTTTATTAGATTTTTGTACTATTTTTTTAATTAGGTCCCTTTTAGTAATAATTGGTTTAATTTTATAGAGACCTAACTAAAAAAATGGTACAAGAATCTAAATAAAAGGGGAAAAAAGTGTAAGAACCTAATTAAAAAAAATTTGGTGCAATAATTCAATTAAAAGAAAAAAAAAAGTATAGGAACTTAATTAAAAATTTCGTAAAATTATAAGGACCAACAGAATAATTAAACCAAAAAAGTAATAATGAAAGTGTTTTATCATAATATATGATGAATAATTAATCTCTCATTAAAGTCAAAGTAACAGGGTTTAGAAACATTTCAAATATACTGGTAACTAATAATTAAAAAAATAAAAGAGAATAAAATAAACACAAGAACAAAATCTTAAGAATGTCCCATGTTAATTAAGGGTCAAAGATAAAGCTCCTCTCAATGGATTTTTGGCTTTGACCAAAACACCACTAATACTACCTTCTTGTTACTACTTTTTGAGTTTGTTTATTTATACCTTTTTGTGAAAGAAGCTTTTGGAGTGATGTGAGTTTTCCATTGTAAAGTAGTGTTTATTAGTATGAAAAAGAATAGTGGCATTGCGTGTAATCCACAAATCAAAATGTAAGAAAAAGATTGTGAGCCAAAGCATGTGATGCTGAGTTGGAAAAAGGGTACCCTAAGGAAAAAAGGAAGATGGCATGGATATACCAGAGGAATAATCTATAGATTTTTCTTTTAGGGTTTATTTCCCTAGAAGCTAAGAATGATAGGAAAGTGAAAAAAGAAAAAGAAAAAAAACTCCACATAAGAAAAGATTCAAGCTGAGTATTATTGCACATTTTTTATTTTTTTATATTATGTTGATAATGGTGTTTTTTTTTTCTTATAGATTATTAAGGTATTAATTTTAAATGTGACACCGTTTAATTTAGAATAAAAAAATTAAAAGATTTAATTTTTAAAAGATACATAAAACGGACTATTCGATTTCTAAAATACAAAAATTAGGCTTATTAATTTCTAAAATTGGATCGTCTAATTTCTATTTTAAACATAATAAAAAATTTGAAGTATAAAAAATCAAACCTTTTGATTTGTGTACCTTTCACAATTTTAAAAAATATTAAAAATTAAATATTTAATCAGTATATCACTTATTTCACCTCCATAGAAAAAAATTAGTCTATTATTGCATGTCTTGTCCATTTTTTAATTTTTTAAATCATTGCATGCCCTCCCTTTTTTGTTTTTGATAACTTTGATAAGAGCTCTCACTGCTCACAATTCTAAGAACTTTCTCTTCAACTGGCTTCTCTTTCATATTTGAGGAAGTCTAAAAGGCACAACCACATACATTTAAACACCTTTACACTATGGACCCAACAAAATCCTCCATCCATATACACATACAATTAAAGTGGTAGATTTCACTTAGCTTTTATATCTAAATTGATTGATAGTTTTATTTATTTTTGGAACCAACTATTTTTAGTGGGTGTAGACTAAAAAATGAAAGGGTACTAATAATAAATTAAAGGGAGTCACTCACATAAAGACTCTTAAAACGTATTTTTTTTAAAATATTTTTTAATAATTAAAATTTAATCTATATAATTGATCAAATTGTGTTATTTTTGTCAAAATTAGATCCAACAAACTAATTTGACCGAAAAATTGATAAATCAAATCTTGAATCAATCTAAATTAATATTTTTTTATAGAAAATGGCTATAATACTCTTATTATAAAAAATTTAAAATATTCTTATTATATATATTAATTTTAAAAATTTTAAATTCTAATTCAATGATGGCATAGAGAGAAGAGAAAGATTAGAATTTAGAGTTTTTAAAATATATAATAAAAATATTTTAAGTCATTTTTTATAATAGGAATATTATAACTATTTTTATAAAAAATATTAATTTAAATTGGTTCAAGATTTAGTTTACCGATTTTTCGATCAAACTGATTTATTTCATCTAATTTTGACAAAAATAACACAGTTTGATCGATTATATAAGTTGAATTTTAATTATTAAAAAAATATCTTAAAAAAAACGTTTTAAGCGTCTTTATGTGAGTAGTTCCTTAAATTTAAATACTTGTATATTAATATTACTAATACATATTTAATGTGTTCCCTAAAATTTAAGCATCGATATAATCATTGTTTCGACTTTTTATATAAATTTTACATATTATAAATGAAAATAAGTGATACTAAATATTTTTATAGCACACATTAAATAAATATGTTCTAAAAAATCTTAAATATTTTTAAAATTTTTTATAAATGATTATTGGGATCAGAAATTTAATTTTCTAGAGGGTATATTGTTAATTAAGGTTATTCCCATAAAAAAAGATTAAATTTTTTTCTCATCATTGAAGGCTGTATTTAAAACTACTTAATAATTAATCTTTTTTATTTTTTTAAACAATAACCTTTTACATACCAATACCATACATTAATAAGTGTCTTAGCTAATTTCGTAAGATCAATTGAAAAAAAAAATTATTTATTTATTTTTTTTTGAATAATCTCATTTCTATGACATTCTTAATGTGTGTGAGAGAGACATAAATTTTTTTCGGAACTCTTTATTTTCATATCACCAAACCCTTTCTTGCTCACCTAAATTTAAAGTGAACCATCAAATTAAAGTAAGTGGCTGTCCATATAAAAATGATAACTGAAAATAAATCGTTAAATAGTTTAATATATTTGATTAAATTATTTATCATAATATTTATTAAAACATTACTAATATAAATAGATAATATTTTAATATGATTCGATAACATCTTTTAAATGTTAAAAAAAATCAAATATATATGGTATAGTGGTTCATTTATTTGTTATCATTTTCATATGAAAAGTATTTTAACATGAATAACCACTTTAAAGTAAATATTGTACCATGGAGGGAAAAAAATAAGAAAAGAAGGAGAGTGACATGTAGTAAAACGGTTTAGCAGCATCAAACGGTCGCTAAACACACAAAAAGAAAAACATTGAATTTTCAATACTAACTTAAGTTTTGGAGTGCCTTTACAGGTATACTCCTCCTTTTTTTCTTTTTCATAGTCTGCATGATTGGCCATCTCCTTAGACAGAAAGCTCGAACTGTGCCAAAGCTCATAAATCGGCATCAAAGATAACAACTCGACGCCGATTCTCCGCAGCCGAGCTCCCCTCTAGGTATTCATACAGGAACACATAGTATAACAAATTTTATTTTATGTTATCATTTGGTTAGATATTATTCAAATTATCATGAAATTTTAACTGTTTATTTTAAAATAGTTTTAAGTTATTATTCAAAGTCATGAAATTTAAATACTAAATATTTAGGGAGTGACATGGGTGAAAATTCATATACAATTATTTTTATATGAAGTTGATATTTAAAAATCGTTAGATGATTTGATAAGTTTGACTAAATTATTATCTAACGATTTTCGATTATAAATTTCATATGAAGACATCTACGCATGTGAGTTTCTACCTCGAATAATTAAATTAACTACAAAATAAATGATTAATAGTGTGAAAAAAAAAAGAATGTCTTGTGGTAGATATGCATGTTAGAAAAGCAAAGCAAAGCAGTTTTATACTAAACATTATTAGTGGATGGGAATGCTTTGTTTCAATTTGTGTAGGACATGGCTGCATCAAAGAATTATTTGGAAGACCATTGTCCCACTTTCTTCACCCTTGTCCTTCATTTTCAAATAATTAATTATTTATGATCACTTCCTCATTACTAAACAACAACAACAACAAATGTTTAATTGCAATTATATTATTTTATTTATCTTTCATTTCAAACAAATCATAAATTACTAACCATAAATAATTAGAATTTATCTCATTTAATATTTATTAATTATTATAATAATTACAAAATATTAAATAAAATAAATTTTGGTTAATTTTTTTGGTCTAATTAACATTACCCTAATTAGTATTCAATTGTTGTTTAGTGCTGCCGTGCTGGCTACTTATTATATATATTAATTATTTGATGACTCATAATACATTCATATACTTATTAATTTATTATAATATGTTTCTTTCTTTGTCTTTTTTATATATATGGAACTAATGATTATTTTTGCATTGCCATGTGTAGAAATAATTATTTTAGAATACTATATCATTAATTCCTTCGAATAAATAATACTATAAGTAAGTTGATCTTGGATGAATAATAGAAGAGATAAAACGCTAAAAGTACTATATTTTAATATTGTTAAGTGATATAGATTGCAACAACCACATACACAAATAGATCAAACAACATATTTGATACAAGAAAGGGTAGAATAAGGGCTGATAATAAATTTTTAATACTATACATACATATTTGACAATATAATAATGTATAAAGTATAAAAAAATTTAAATTTTATATATAAAAATTTAGAAAAGAATTTAGATATTTCTAAAACACCAATGTTCTAATTATTTTAGTCGTTAATCTTAATTATAAAAATATATAATATATTAATTAAAATTACCAGAACATCGATATTTTAAAAAAGAGTCGAAAAATTTCCTAAAATTTTTATAAAAGCATACATAGTGCATAATAGTCTTGTCTCTATTATTTGCAAATCGGATTGGAGTGAAAGTGAATTTGTCATGAAATGATTTGATTCAAAAGTTTAATTAGCCTTTATTAAGCTTGTATAATTAAATGTTTTTTATTTTGTTTAACACTAAGATTATTTTTTTAGAGGTCAATAAAAATTAAATTTATACTTATTTTTTGTAAAATATTATATCACAAAATTCCTTAAATTAATAAAAAAGGTAAACTTATATACAAATTCCAAACCTTAAATTCTTTTCTTTTTCCCACAAAAACCTTAAATTCTAAATTAATCTAAATAGTTATATACTTATATTAGATACTTATGGATTCAAAATTTTAAAAGTAATGACTTCAATAAAAATATTTTCATATAAAAATAATATTATAAATTATTAAATATGTAAAACTATATAACAATTCACAATCAAATTTTTTACATGATTCATGGAGAAATCACTAATTTCAAATAAATAGTGTTACCAACTCTCTACAATTTTAATAACAAAAATATTTAACAGTAAAAAAAATTAATCAAAAACAACTAAAACTTATTTTATTTAATATTTATTAATTTTAAAAATAATTAATAAATAATAAATAAAATAAATTTTAACTATTTTTTTATCTTTCCAATACTGTGGTTTCAATAATATGTCATGGTTAAATAAAAGATGCAGCAGAAGAAAGAATAGACTAAAGTAGAACCGACAAACAGGGTGTAAAACCTAACATACCTAATTGGCAGAGAGAGAGAGAAAAGAGAAGAGAACAAAATAAGCCAGATTGATCCACTCACAAACTGCCGACTGGCTTTGTTTTAATATTTAAAAATATTATTCATACATCAAAATCAGTCATTAAAATTAGTCATCAATATATTTATGTATAAATATACGTGTGATTTAATTTATTTTTAACATATAATTATATTTTAATATATATTTTATATTAGTGATTAATTTTAATAGTTAATTTTAGTGTACACGTAGTATAGTAGTTTAATATTATATTAAATTTGTGCAAGTTGGTGCAAACTTTTTCATCAATCTCCATTATTTTTCTTTCTGCTCCCTTGCAAGTTGCATATTGGTGCCGAATGACACATTATTGGAATAGTTTCTTAGTGATGTTTCAGCCCCAATAATTATTTTCATTTTATAAATATTCAAAAAGTAGTTTTGGTTTTCTATAGCTTAAGAAACATATACATCTCTCTCTAATTAATTTTATAATAATAAGTTTGTGTTTTGTCAAATTGATAGTGTGTCGTTGACTCATTGCATGGCTTGTTCCACTAAATTTGTATATTTATATTATAATAATATAAGAATTTAATGTATATCCACTACAAGTATTAAAAGAAATTTATATTACTTTTATTAATTATATATTTATAAGAGAAAAAAATATTTTTACAAATTTTATACTTCAAACTCAAAATATATATATATATATATATATATATATATATATGAAAGAGAAAATTAGATATACAATCATTTATTTATGACTCTACCTAATTGATAATAACTTAAATCAGTTAAAATTTCATGATAATTTGAATAATATATAACCAAATGATAACATAAAATAAAATTTGTTATACTATGTGTTCCTGTATGGATACCTGGAGGGGAGTTCGGCTGCGGAGAATCGGTGCTGGGTTGTTATTTTTGATACCGATTTATGTGTTTTGGGACAATCTGAGCTTTTCGTCTAAAGAGATGTCCAATCGTGCAGAGTATGAACAAGAAAAAAGAGAAGAGTGTATTTGTAAAGACACTCCGAAACTTAAGTTAATATTGAGAATTTAATGTATCCCTCTAAAGATGAGATATTATACCTTTATAAGTAGAGTAGGATAAGTCGCTGATATTGGTCATCTGCATTGAAGAGTAGTTATTAGAGTTTAGTGCATGATCGGACGTTTTTATTCTAGAATGCAGTCCGTTGAGTCCGATCATAACGCATGTCGCCGAGTTATAATCATAAGAAGCAAATTTATTTGTCATAATACCGAATTATGAGGTCAGATATATAACTGTCTGGATCACTATCCATTAAAAGTAAACTCTTATAATAATAATAATATATAAAAAAAACATATATAAAAATGTAGTTTGTGAATGTGAGTAGGTCATGATAAAAGTGAGGTATAGAGAGGAGTACCATGTCATCACTTTAGCAATAGGAAGCAATAATAATATATTTGTGGACTAATGCACTTCCATACTTGAAAATTGTATATGGAGCTATCATTCTTCAATCAAATTTTGTTTCTTTGTTTTCTTTTCCCCCTTTTCTTTGCATAGAAAAGGACTTTGGTGGACAAAGACTTGAAATTAAAAAAGGATTAAATGATTGTGGCTGAGTCCTTTTCACAACTCAACAAGACGCCATGTGATAGTGCATGCACTATACCCTCCTTACATTGTTTTCATAAACCAAATATGCCGGTTTTGATTTTGACTAAGTAGTAAATTTTAATTTCTGTTCTTTACTATATATCCTTTTCAAACTGTACTTTGTTAGAATAACCAATCATCTTCCAACTTTTTAAGATTAATTAATTAATTTATTTTGCCGCAATCTAAAATCTTTAAGTCTCTGGTGCTAATTAATAGATTATTACATATATAAAATTAGATTTAAAAATTTGATATTTATTTAAGCGAATAATTGAATTGATCATTCTACTTATATGATAAGATTAATTTGCTTTCTTTGTGGGATTAGCAATTGGTTGCTTACAATTAATGACAATCTATCTAGCTAATAATCCTAGACTCCTAGCTAGTAGTAGCTAGCTTCTTTAATTTTCCATTTCAATTATAATCCACTAATGTTCATCAAATTGAAGTAGCTAAGTGTGAAAATAAAATAAAAAGAAAACAAAAGCTATTTTAGTTTTTGGTACGATTAGTTACGCACTTAGGGTGGAAAATGAGTTTTTTTATTTTTTCTTAAACCATGATTCGATATATAAAATGACATTAAATAAGTCACAAATATAAATGGATAAATGATCATATATTTTTTTTCCTCTTATAAACACGGTTAATTCTTTTTGGTGACATAAACAAGGTTAATTGAATAAGAGAAAGAGCTACGTTTCAATTTCAGTTATTTCACTAAAAAAAATATATTTCAAAGACTAATTTAAGTATCAGAATATATTTTATGAAAGTCATTCAGACATTTAAAATAGTTTTTTTTAAATGTTTGTTATTAATTAAAAAATCAATACATATAACTAATCAAATCGTGTTATTTTTATCAATAGTAGAACAAGAACAAACATTATGTTTTTTTCTTATATATGAAAACATCACAAATAAAAGAAAATATCCATAGCGAGAATAAGATTGGCAAAGAATAAATATAACTTTTTATTGTTTCCGTTTATATGTATCCACACATTTTCAGGACAAATAAGTAGTAACAAGTAACATCATCAAGTGATCAAGACTCAAGAAATATTCAACTTTGCTTTTTCCATTCATAACACTGTTGGTTAATAACTCCTTCTGTCTCAAACTTAATCTTTATCCTTAGTATCTAAGAAACAGCTGTTCTATAACACCTAATAAAAAAAAAGAAAAAAAAAGAAAAACTAGTCTTATTTCTCATCGAGTACAGCTTGAAATTTCAACTTTTTCAAAGAAAAGCTAGCTTCCTTTCTCTTTTTTCTTTTCTTTTTTTTTCCCCAACAAGTTTTTTATTTTCTTTATTTTTTTAAATACGGTTAGTTTATTTGTGGACTTGCGCTTCAGGGACTTCAAAGATATTGAACTTCATAGTGTTTTCTTCTTCTTCTGTTTTTTTTTTTTTTTTTTAGGAGAACTTCATAGCTTGTAACAGTTTCATCCTTATCCAATAGTTGGTACCCTTAATGGAAGCTTTACGTTAATTTGGGCCCATTTATTATGTCCTAAAACTTTGTTGGGTCTGTAAGGACAAATAATAGTATGGACCTATGTGAAAGCCCAAAATATAGATTATATAATATATAAATATAATTTGTTCTATACCAAACAGAATTTTTTTTTGAAAAAATTATTCTAAAGGACCGTTAGGAAGATTTAATTATTAAAAAGGACCTTTAATGCCAAAATTATTAAGAAGGACCAAATCTTTTTATCTAATATTTAAGAAGAAGAATCAAATCTTTTTATAAGAAGATAAATATATCCTTAACTATTTTTCCTCAACCATATTTATTTCAGTAGTCTTGACTACAGAAATTGAAAATATATTTTTCAACCTTCCACAATCATGCACCCATATCTTTTACAATTTGATATCACTCCATTTACTTCTTTCTTCTGTTTGAATACATTCTCCAGTTTCGAGAGTGTTTCTAAATGAATATCTTGCAACTTGATGTTATGCATAACATCTTGTTTTCTATTATTATCGTCAGCTTCTTCAAATATAACTTTGATTGACTCGCAGTTCGTAACCCTCAAGCAACTTAAATTCGATAATCTTTCAACCAAATTATGAGGAATCACATGGACCAATTCATCACATTTCTCAATGATCAGAGTGTGTAGTTTGCCCAAAAAATTTCATGAGCTTCAGGATTTCATATTTTGCACAAACTCTTTATGTTACTCAGTTTGACAGTCTTCAAATTTAGAAAAATTGCATCCTGCTTTTGGTTCACAATAACAAGCTAATTGAATTAGCAATTATGCTAATATGCTAAATACATTTACTGCATTCAAAGTGCAAACAACTCATTTAAAATTCTTTTTTCCTTTTAAAAATCCTATCAAAGCTATAACTAAATAGGTCATTCATCGAAGGATGTAGAAATTAATGTGTTGTATAGATATATAAATGTAAATAAATAATCAGTAATTTAAAAAGATAAAAAGATTTAGTCCTTTTTAATAATTTTAGTATTAAAAGTCCTTTTTAATAATTAAATCTTCCTAACGGTCCTTTAGAATAATTTTCCCTTTTTTCTTTCCGTTGATATTCACGAGTTTATATGCCTAGTAACTCTATTGAAATATATCTATATAGTTATAATTGTTTTTTAAAAACATCATATCATTTTTCATTGAAAAAAAAGGTTATGCTATATATAAAGTATAAACAATCGAGTAAATTGACCCTCTACTATAAGAATGTGGGGTCCACTAAAAATATGTTATCTCCATTATTTAAAATCCAATTTTATGATATTTTTTATTTGGTATTTAATTTTTTATTAACTTATTTTTTATATTAATTTTAAATATTTTAAATTTTTTTAAGTTTTATATTTTTTAATTTACAATTATTTATTTAATTTTTTTAATAATTAAATAATAACTTTTAGACACCATAATAAATATTTTACTTAAATATTAATTTTGAAAACAAATATATCATTACTCATTTACTCTTCATCCAGACTCTCTTTAGAAAAAAAAAATATCCACTTATGGTGAGTTATTTGATATTCTCTTTTTATATTTTTTTTTTTCTTGTGGTATCTCTTAATTTAATAGGTCAATGGCTAATCCGTCACAAATTAGAGTAAAATTCGAACTTTCAATACTTGCTTAAATGAACAAGTGAGTTAACCACTCGACCAACTTTAGTTGGTTTTTTCGCTTCTTATATATTTTCTCTTTTATTCATTCATTTCTCCTTTTTCTAGTTTTATTTATTTTGGTCATTTGAATTTTCTCTCCTGATCAAATCAAAGGGTTCAACTTGAGCGTCGCTTTGGACCAAAAACAAGGAAGCATATTTTGTTTAATTTCTACAAACTCCTCTCATATATTATAATAAATAATGAACAAATTTATTAGCTTTCACAAAGTTGAAAGGTTAAAGCTGAAAATGCTTTTTAGTTGACAAATATATTCCGCATTTCAAAAGTAGTGTATATATGTGGAGACTCACTAAGAAAAAGGTAATACTTTATGTGTTTTAGTTCATCCAATAAGGCACACGAATATTCATGGTGTTAATAGCATTGTATGTGAATTTTGACTCATCAACCCAACATCTATAGTTAGCAAATGCATCAAACTAAGTTGTATAGCATTAAACAACTTAATAAATCAATAATATATTTATTCTTTTATATTTTCCTGTTTAATTAATATTTTTAGATAATAAATTTAAAAATTAGTTATTTTTTATAATATAATAATAGATGATTGAATATCTGTATAAAGCTATATTATATTATCTACGCATGAAATTAAACTAAATTTATTATAAAAAATATAATCAAAATTAAATATGTTCTTGGTTGTTGTACAACCATTAATCTAAAGTGTTAGTTAGCCTAGTTATTCGGCAATGTTAGAAAAATAAAAAAGAAAACAGTTCGATCCAAATTTATTTTATTTAATGTCTATTATTTATATTATAATTAATAAATATTAAATTGTATAGTTAATAATTATTAAATAAGTTAAATTTAGACTATTTTGATTTTTTTAATCTATATGTATATATTTTATAATTAAAAGTGAGATTTAAATTTAAAATCTTTAAATAAAAAAAAGATTATAATTTTTAAATTATAATTTGTTGGCAGTTTTTTTTTATCAAAAATAAAAAAATTCAAACGCATAATTTTTTAAATAAATAAAAAAAATTATGCTATCCATATAGATGACCAAACAGAGAAAATTGAGGCGTGTATTAGGCTACGTACCACATAATAATAATATATGAATATTAATAATTTGTTATTATTATTACTAACAAATTAAAATTGATCTGAGTTCCAATTGAATGGCACATCTTACTGTTATAGCTGTAAGTGGGGACTGCTATATAGATGTTGCCATATAGTTTGCAACTACGCCTTTGACTAATCATTCAACTTTCTCCACGTATGGTATCAATCTATATTATTATACAATTTTATTTTTTTTCTTAAGAAAAGTTTCGCTGCCCAAAAATTGATGCTATAAATAAATAATTTAGTGTATAGTGTACATCATGAAATGAAAACATAAACAAATAAAAATACACACACACACGCCCGAAAGATGTTTTCTGAAAATCAATTTTTTGAATATTGTAATTATTTGTTACTTTCTAATAAATTATAAAGATTTGTATTGATGTATTGGTTCTATTACAATTTGTTATTTATTTTGTTTCGTCTGGTGATGACTGATGAGTTTTGATTGGAATATTATAATTTTCTCCACCCTACTATTATGTTTTTTTTAAATTAATATTCCCGATAATATAATTGAGTTGGTGATTATATTTGTAATTTATTACACACTCATATGCGCATATCAATCGGATGGATTATTTAGTCACCAAAAAAAAAAAATCAGATGGATTATTCGACATCTATAATATAATAATGGAGTTGTTGAAAAAATATATAATTATTGTATGATCAGTGAAAAAATAAAGCGGTCTATTATTATAGCTAAAAATTCGTATATATATAATATTTTTATATAAAATTAATAGTTAAAAATTATTAATTAATTTAATATATTATTTTAATAAATTTTTTATATAACCGTTCTTAATTATTAATTGTACGTAAAGTCAATTCCTATAAGTTTTTTCTATTATTATATGTGACCCTATATAATCGTATATGATTGAATAATTCGAATTGTAAAGTTTATTAATAAATCAAAAAATCTTAAAATACCAGAATGGAGAGTGTATTTAGGCCGTTTATCATTATTAATAATTTTTTTTTCTAGTGTTGATTGCGATTTTTCAGTAGTACATCGTCAACTAAATCAGGCATATTAATTAAACCGGATTTATATGTCAATATTATCTACCAAAAAAAAAATTGTCAATATTGGTTGCTTGTCATAATTGATTATAATTATCACCAAGTAGATATTTATTTTGTTTTACTCGTGGTGAACCACTATTGTAAAATATTTTAGATTTTTTTTCAATACTATTATTCATATACTAAACATTTCTCATATTCATATAAAAATAATTTGTTATTAATCAATTAATTAATTATTGATGTTATTTTTTATTGACAAAACCAAAGAAAACGTGCATTGATTGTTAAAAAAATACTGGTATTAAAACACGGTCTTCAGGAATTTTTTTATTATATATTCAAAAACAAATTTATCAAGGATTCAACGTGTTGTTTACTTGTTTTGCATTTAAATTAAAGATAATAAATTTGTGTTGTTTTCAGATTAGTTTGAAATTTTTGTGTTGCTGATGACATGTTACGTGCTAAGCATGTTTATCTCTTCCATAAAATATTTAGAATATATTTTTGGTGATAGTTCTAATTTTAATTTTATTTTAAGTCTTATAAGATGCTATATAAATATTTATAGAATTATATATCATAAATAGTTATTTAAAATTAATAATAAAATTTATTTTTTTAATATTTAGTTTTAATTTAATTAAAATTTTATATTATTTTTAATTATTTTATTAACATAATTATACGAATGACAAAATTTTATTGGTTCTCTATCAAAATAATATCGTATCTCTAAAATAATATCAATTTATTTTATCAATTAATTTTAATATAAATTTTAATTTTAAGTCTAAGTTAATTTATTTTTTAAAAATATAAAAAATAATACTCTAGAAAAAACATTCCATTAAGGATGCTTTAAGGTTACTAAATCCTAACCTAAAATCAAGGGATCCAAAAGGTTATAAAGAGCAGCCAATTCAGTGCATGTTGTAATGATAATGACATAATTGAATCCATTGACTTGGCATCTTGTCATCCATCTACTTCAAACTATCTTCACCTTTTAATATTCTTGCTAGCTATGTCTGATTGTCTATAGTGTCCATAATTTTTTTTTATTTTATGTGTTACCAGTTTTGCCCTTTATGCTCCATTTATATTGGACTCTCATGTATTTTACAAGAAAGATATAGCTCCAAAATTTTGTGACCATAGAAGACTACTCCTTTGTCTTTGGTATTCTAAATGTATGTAACTTTGTTTGGAGATTATAACATGACATAAATTTATTTAGAATGAAAATAATGTGATTAAGTGTAATTTACACTGATGTGGTTAAAAAATAATTGAATACTATATACAGTAAAAAATTGATATTGTTGAAGGATAAAACTAAAATTTATTTCTATGTATCGTTTTTGTCCCTAACGTTTTTCTCCTATTTAAGTCCCTAACGTTTCAAAATCGTCTCAATTTTGTCGCGCCGTCAATTCTGTTAATGAGTGTTGGGAGTTCAAATTTCGCCTTGTATATACAATATCAGACCCTTAGATAGGAACCTAGATCTGCAACAAATTAATCTTTGACTTATTGGGTTGGGGATTTGTGGAAAAAAAAATATAGTTTACCTAACAAAAAAAAATCAATTGATGTATGTTGACAATTTTATGAATGTTGAATGTTCTTGAGTATGCAATTGGAGGAGGTTCTACACTTCTACATCTAAACATGGCTGGCACCTACTCAATATTTTTTTGTTTACACTGAATTCACATCCAAATTGTTTAAGTGAGAAAAACAACAACATTATAAGCTTGTTTAAGAATGATGTTAAGTCTTTTCAAAGTTAACAAAATAATATGAATTCTTACCTGTCATATTCCTACCATATATATTTTTATGCAGCTTTGTCTTTTAGCAAAGGACACGTCCTTCTCACAAAAACCATTAATAAGCAGCCGTGATTATCTCAAATCAAATGTGCTTTTGATGTACTTGGATCCTAATTCATCATCTTCCTTTGACTTCAAACCATTTTATGCCTACCATGTGTTCTACTTATTTCCTCAGTAGGTGAAAATTTCTCACATTGGTTCATTTTCTTGGATCATCTTTCAGTCATCACTGGAAAAGAAGATAACTACTTTTGAAGGTTTGAATTCTCTTTTCTTGTTATGTTTTCTGCATTTTCTGCAGCTTTATTTATACTATGATAATATTTGATCATTCTTGAAATTTTCCTTTTTTATTTGATTTTGATATTGAGAAGTTTTAATAAATTGCTGCTTCATATCTTCATGTGGATTCATGGTTAATAAGAATCCAATTCATTAGATGGGGTATATTGCATTTATGGTTTTAATTTTTAACCAGACTCGATAAATGTTATCACTGTTTCTATGGAAGATTGAAAGGGACAAAAGCTTCATATATCTAAAGTTTTCACCATATAATAATGCTTATTGTTGGTCCACTAAATTAATTAGTTATTTTCTGCCACCTTTTTTATTTAAGGAGAAAAAAAAAAGGACCTTTCCCTGTTTGTTATTATGACTGAACCAGTATCTTAATTTGATTGCACACAAATGCATTAGGCATTGCCATAAAGATTTGATTGTATTAGAGTGAATATGTTTACATCATTGGAACATAGTTTCTCTGAGAAAGAAAAGGACACTTTGTGAACTAGGTGGATGATTGTGATCCCATTCATAATTGCAAAGATTTTCAATTTGGCTCTGCATCTTGTGGATGTAACTAAACGAATATTTATACATCTTTTCAGGTCTAGCATGGAAACTAACAAAAAAATCAAATTAGCAGAACAAGGTTCTCCTGAAGTTCCATCACTAATTAAGTATATATCATCAAATGAAGTAGTTGGATTTGATACTGGTGATGCTCAACTTCCAAGCCCATCTACCAAAGTAAGACATATTTAGCTCCTTTCGGTGTGGTTCACAGAAGGATTTTGCGTTCCTGGGAGTGCGAAAGCATTCTGCAAACCACACACACCCTCTGTACTTTTTCAAAACTCGTTTATAACCTCGGATTTATGTTCAAAATCCAATTGATTGAATTTTGAATGTTGCAACAGGAAAGTGAATTAACATCAATAGAAAGACAAGGTGATGAAGCTGTGGTGATCAACCACCAAAGGAAGCAATCTGTTTCAATCAGCATGCCACTAACATGTGAAGAGGCTCTGCCACATGAAACCAACATGGTTTTCTTCAGTGATGAAGTTGGTAGAGACGGTGTTCCCATTTCTGCAGTTGATGCAGATTCTAAGTCTCCACAGCAATCAAAATATTACTCTCAACCAATGCCAAAGGCCTATGTGCACCCTACTGATTCATCACCTCATGGAGCAGAAATTCCAAACCATCCTGGCATCAGAGCCTTCAGGGATAAGAGATTTGATTCCTTCAAAACATGGTCTGGAACACTTGAGAGACAGATATCAATGCTTAGAGGGAAGTCACCCAGACATACTAGAGAAGAAGAAAACAATAATAACAACAACAACAATGCCAGGAATACTGAAAGGCCTGTACCAGTTGATCGATATTTCGATGCATTGGAAGGACCAGAATTGGAAACACTAAGGGTATGTATGTGGTAGCCTTCTTCCACATCCAAAACAGTTATTAAAAAATCCAATTTTGGGTAATCTGAAATTAGCCATTATATTTCATACATAATAGACTTGTGATGCAAGAAAATCTAGACTTAAATTTACTTTGCACAAGTGAACAAGATCATATTTAACTCATTGAAGGTCTAAATAATTTACTTATTATGGATTGGTTCTAACATGCTATCTTGTTTTCCTGCTCCAACAGTCTTCAGAAGAGATCCTGCTTCCTCAGGACAGCAAATGGCCATTTCTTCTTCGATTTCCTGTCTCGGCTGTCGGTATCTGTCTTGGAGTTAGCAGCCAAGCAATTCTCTGGAAAACACTTGCAAGTTCTCCATCCACTGAGTTTCTTCACTTAAGCCTCAGAATAAACTTAGTCCTTTGGTTCATCTCCATTGCTCTTGTTATTACTATCTTCACCACATATCTTTTCAAGATAATTCTCTACTTTGAAGCAGTTCGTCGCGAGTACTACCATCCGATCCGTGTTAACTTCTTCTTTGCACCCTGGATAGCCCTTTTGTTCTTGGCTCTTGGTGTTCCACCATCAATCACAAAGAACCTTCACCGTTCACTTTGGTACATTCTAATGACACCAATTTTCTGCCTTGAGCTTAAGATCTATGGACAGTGGATGTCTGGAGGCCAAAGGAGGCTATCAAAGGTTGCAAACCCATCAAACCATCTTTCAGTTGTTGGAAACTTTGTTGGAGCATTGCTTGGTGCAACAATGGGACTGAAAGAAGGGCCTATTTTCTTCTTTGCTATTGGTTTGGCTCATTACACTGTCTTGTTTGTGACTCTCTATCAGAGACTTCCAACAAATGAGACACTCCCTAAGGAGTTGCATCCAGTGTTCTTTCTGTTTGTGGCTGCACCTAGTGTTGCTTCAATGGCTTGGGCTAAGATTCAGGGCTCTTTTGATTATGGATCAAGGATTGCTTATTTCATTGCCATGTTCCTTTATTTCTCACTGGTTAGTTTAATTTTTCTTCTCACATTTGATGTTTAAATATGCATATTAATCATGAAATTGCAAAGGTGCTTTATCTAGTCCCATAAATTTCAAAATTACCAATTTAGATTACATTTTGCAAATCAATTTAGTCTTATTAGAGAGTCAACCATAAGTCAATTATTACTGTTTTACTAACGTGTCATGTTACGTTATGTTGACTGGTGACGTGGCATGTCAAAGGAAATATTATGTAACGACGAGTAATAGTTGATTGTCCAAAACTAAAAATGTTCCAAAAATTGTAACTTTAGGACCAAATTGAACTTTTCTAGCATAATGAAACCAAACCTTTTCACATCAAACACTTTAATTTTAGTACTTTTTTTTTATTTCTAGCTTAAAAATCTCTTATTAATTAGTTTCATGATCCTATGATTTTGCAGGCTGTACGGATCAATTTTTTCAGAGGCTTCCAGTATGTTGATCCATCTTCTTCCATATATCTCTTATTGGTTATGAACTTTCTGACTAAAGTATCTGATATATATATTTATGCGATTTTTGATTATGCAGATTCTCACTTTCATGGTGGGCCTATACATTTCCAATGACTGGTGCAGCAATTGCAACGATAAAATACTCAAATGAGATCACAAATGTTTTCACAAAAACAATGTGTGTAATACTAAGTATCATCTCTACATTGGTGGTAACAGCACTTGTTGTAACAACCATGTTGCGTGCATTTGTGTTCAAGGATCTGTTTCCCAATGACATAGCCATTGCCATAAGTGACAGAAAGAGAAAACCCCACCACCATCATCATCATAGGAAATGGTTTCATCTTGGGCATGGAAGCCATGACACTAAAGAGATTGAGAATTACTTGAAGTTTGTGGATTCAGATAAAATTGATATAGAAGCTTCAACAACACTTCATCCCTCTAATAGCATAGAGGATTCTTCATCATCATCTACCTGAGGAGATGGTACTAATTAGTTCTTCATAAGAATAATAAAATCATGAGGATAGTTACACATGTGAGGAGCATAATAATTAAGAGTTTTGATTATTGTTCCAGTGACCATGTATGTTAGAATATGTGAAGGTTTGTGTATGAAGATTGAAGAACTGAATTTTGTAGCAAAGGTTTGTGTGATTGCAATATATTTGAGAATCATTATAAATAATGAGTACTTAATTATAATAAGAATACAATGATCCTACAGTATATAGTCTAATTAATATAAGGTATAAAAAATTAAAAATATAACAGTAATGTATGTGATTTGTGAATGTGATCAACAAAAGCTAAATAATGGTCTTGCATGCATTATTTATCCTTTCTTATGTTACCATATAATATATAACATTGAAATAAAGGAGATCTCAGTTTATTTCAAGAAAATGATTATAAGTTCAACAACACATGCAAAGTCCTCACCCAATAGAACCTCCATTTATGGTATGCACCTCCAAATTAACATTGTGCAACACCACAATAAACCACCAATCTAAATTAATCCTTACATTTTTATTATTGCGGCCAAACCCAAATTATAGGGCCAATTAGTATGAAATCGTTTAAACTAGACTAGATTTTTGAACAGATCTATTAAAACATTTTAAAAAGTCTCTAAAGATGTATTTGGAAAGGAGACTGATATCGAGAGACAAAGACTAAATTAAGTTTTTGTACTGAATTAAATTATATCTTAGTATCATATTTGAATTTTTTTGGTGACTGAGTATCATATTTAATTTAAGATAAATATAGAGATTGAGGAATATATTTAAAATTTGAAAAGTTAAATGATGGTATTTTTTGAAAAAAAATGTTATTAAAATTTCAGTTTTTGTTCCTATAAATTTCAGTCTCATGTGTCTCTACTTTGTAGAGGTACTGAAACGACTGAAATTTTGTATCTCGCGATTAAAGTTTTAGTTTCAGTTTCTAATCATCAAACACAATAATCAGTTTCTATATTTTTATGCATTTAATATTTTAAAAGTATATTGGTAATATAAAAAAAAATAAATACTTTAACAAAAGCTTTTTACTTTTGCTTACTTTAACAGATGATATCTTAAGGCACATTTTAACCAGACCTCATTTTCTTTAAAAGTTTTTGGCAATGCCAATTTTGTAATTATACATTGCTTTACATGTGTTTTTTTCTTTTTTTTTTCTATATATATTTTTCGTGTGAGATAAGATAACTATTATTAAAATGTAGGTAAAAAATATGTGTATTCTTGTTGTATTTTGTAATGAGTCAAATGGTTGAATTAAGTGAATTAATTTTTGTTAAAACATAACACCTTAACCATTAAACTCACATTTTTTTTCCCAACTTGCATGATCTATCTATATATTGATCTAGCTAATTAACACATATGGATTGAGTCTCACGTGTATCATAGGTCTCAAAGAAGATAAATTAAATTAAATGATTGAGATTGTTGGTGAATGCAAAATGAGAAAAGAAACCATCTTCACCCAAAACTGCAGCTTTTTGGTTTGCTTCTGATCCGACTCTGTTTTATCCCTAACGCCTTTGGCCACTTCTCTCCAACTCATAGGCCATTTGCTTCGAGGTTTCTTGATTCTAATAAGGCCTCAAATGTGTTCAATATATAACACCGCGTGTTTTGGATGCAAAACTGCAAATTGAAAAAAAGAATTGTAGGTTTGTTGGGTACGGTCACAGCTGGGAAGCAATGATGAATGCATGGAAGCAGAAGAAGTAGGCATCTAAAACAGGGGAAAAACAGAGTTCTTGTGGCTTAGGTATATGCAAAGAGCGAATGTGAGATAAATGTTATGACTGTGATGCATCGGAAACAATGATTGCTTAACATCTTCCCATCTTCCTACTTAGCTGAATTCAGTTAAGCCATATTGAACTGTTAGTCAAGCTTCTCAAGAAAATTCATTAACATGCAAAAATGATTTGATGACCGTTATCCCATGAAAAATATAAAATAGATATCATATTCTCTTGTCTAAACCAAATACATTACAATACTGATTGGTAACTGGTAGTTACAATTCACAAATACAAACTCATAATCTATAAGTAACACTCACTAGTACTTAGTTACAAATACACAACTCATATTTAATTTACTTTTAAAATTTCCCACACTCACTTCATGAACGACTTAGTTTTATCGATCGCTTGAAAGTAGTACTTCTGCATTATTTGCTTCCTGACTAGAATGATGTCGGCACATGGTCTCCGGTCCGCTATCAGTGAAAAGATAAGAAACCATTAACATCATTCAAAGTCCATAGGTTGAACAATATCTCATATCAACAAAAATTGAAGAAATAAGATCAACTTGAAATAAATAAAAAAGAATGTATTACCAATCAAGCTAGTAGTTGCTGCATTTATCACCACCGTTGTCACCTTGACATAACTTTTTCTGTTATGTTGTTCAAGAACCGGAAGTAAGCATATCTCCATGAGCGATTGAAGAGGATAGTGCCAAAGATCCCCCAGAATCCGACAAAGAATCCCAATCCCATGCTTGCAAAGAATGCTTGAATAAAACCATCATTCTCATCTTGGGTTTTAACCACAGATTCTTGATGCCGTTCTTTTACAAAACACAGCTTTTCAAGAGGTAGCCCACAAAGACCTTGATTTTCTTCGTAGCTTGAGGCATTGAAACTCTGCAATTGTGTGCCAGTTGGAATTTGTCCAGACAAATTATTACGTGATAGATCCAACACAGAGAGAAAATTAATTTGTGCAAGACTAGAAGGAATGGAGCCAAATAAATGGTTTCTTGACAAATCAAGAGACTCCAATGATAACAACCTTCCAATTCTTGAAGGAATTTTTCCTGTCAAGTTATTTCTTGATAAATTCAATGAAACTAGCTCCACCAAATTCTCAAGTTCTGATGGAATGTCTCCTGACAAGTGATTACTTGAGAGATCAATACCTTTTAGAAGCAGCTCATCATTCTCAAATATGTGTTCTACACCTTTCCACATCAACAAAGCAATTATATCATAATTATACACATTCCTTCCACGAGTGCGGTTGACAATATAAGAATGATAATAATTGGAATCCGTTAAGAACCTTTCTTGGGTGGTCATTGCAGTGAAGTTAATGAAACATTTGGGAATTGGGCCCCACAGATGATTAACCGAGAGATCCAAGAAACGAATGCCATTTAGAGAACATAGAGATAATGGTATACTTCCAAAAAAGTGATTTTTCCGCAAGCTTAACATTTGCAGTTGTTGTAAGCTGCTTCCAATCCAAGAAGGAATGATTCCTGATAATTTGTTCTCTCCTGCATCCAGCATCTCTAAATTTTTGCAATGCTTCATCGAGAAAGGAAGCTCCCCCGTCAAGGTATTGTTTCTCAACATCAATACACGAAGCTCAAGAACTAGTCCTATTGAATTAGGAACTTTTCCAGAGAAATTATTGTTACTTAAATCTATATAGGCTAATGATTTAAAATTACCCCAACAATCAGGGATTTGGCCAGATATATAATTGTTTGAAATATCCAATTGGCCTAATCTTTCAGCTGAATTATTGGCACATAGAAATGAAGTCAAGTCTGAAAATTTGTTGTTGGATAGATCCAGGGACACAGCATTTCGTAAAAAAAGCGGGATTGAGCCTTCGAATTGATTTGCAGCTAGAGATATGGAAGGGTATTCTGTAAATCTTAATGGAAAATCTGGAATCACACCGCTGAGATTATTGTATGAAATGTTCATGCTCACTAGCCTTGTTGATAGAGCCCAAAACCAACTTGGAGTGATATCCGAAATGCCAGCATTGGAAATATCAAGCTGCATTAATCTTCTCTGTGTCTTCAACCATTTTGGAAAATAGGGACCCAATTTACAGTGCTGCAACATTATCGCTTGCAACTGAAAAGGTGGAATCCAGTCACGATTAATTTCCAAAACAAATGAGTTGCCAGATAAGCCCAAGACCTTCAACTTAGACAAATTATGAAACTGAGAGTTTGTGATCACCCCTTCCAAAGAGTTTGAGTTCATGGTCAATGTTTCCAACTGTGACGGAAATTGAATTCCTTCAGGAACCTTCCCATTTAGCTTATTTTCAGACAAATATAAATGTGTTAAAGATGGGAAAATTGAGATGTCAGGCAAGGTTCCTTTGAATTTATTATTTCTGAGATCCAAGTACTTGAGACTTGAGCATCCAGACAAGTGTTGCATTGCAACTGGAAGCTCTGCCGTCAAAGTGTTGTGGGACAAGTCTAATGATTCGAGACTACATATATTTCCAAAGGACTTTGGAATTCCACCTTCTATAGAGTTCGAACTGATGGACAAAGCCTTTAACTGAGATGGCAACCTGATATTGTCAGGTATTTTTCCTCTTAACTGATTTTGGAAGAGGTACAACTCTTTTAAAAATGGGAATATTGAAAGGTCATCAGGTATTGAGCCAGTCATCTGTTTATAGCCCAAATACAACTCTTGAAGTGAGTGAGTGACACAGCCAGCTGAGAGATTATGAAGAATTGATTCCAAATCTTCAGTCAACTCGCTATCAAACACCCACAAAGAAGATAAGGTGCATATATTCGCAAAGGATTTGAAATCCCTGGCCGTGATTTGATAATGAGATATGTGAAGCCGCTCAAGTGATTGCATTGTGATGTCAAAATGATTTGATGTGGCAGGTGTGGAACCCTCTAAGAGGCTGGAATCAAGGGCAAGTTCAACAAGGTTGGAAGTGACATTGGACAACCATTGGAATAACAGGGAAGGAGTGAAGGTGTTATAAGAAAGATCCAAGCTGGAAAGAGAATTAGGAAATTTGAAGTTGGAAAGTCTTAGTGTTTGTGAAGAGATAAAATGATCTGAAAGTGCACAATCGATTAGGCTGAGTTCTGTTAGTGTGGAGATATTACTGATGGCTTGTATCCAGTTATAGGAATTGTTGAGATTCAATATAGAGGTCAAGTCAAGATTGGTTAAAGAGGTAAGAGTGGATAACCATTGTCCATCATCATTCATTTTGAGAGAACCACGTGTACCGTCAAGGTAAAGCTCGTGCAAGCTTGAAAGGTTCCCAAGTTGAGATGGTATTGTTCCTTGGAAATCATTTACATCGAGATTAAGATACTCCAACTTGGACAGATTTCCAAGTTGATAAGGAATTGAACCCTCTAAGTCATTGAAATTAAGATTCAAGTATGTTAAATGAGGAAGAGATCCAAATTGAGTTGGAATTCTTCCACCAAAGCGACAAAATGACAAATCAAGATACCTCAAGCTGGTGAGGTTACCAAAGAATTCAGGGATATGGTAATCTTCAAAAGGATTGAAACTGAGGTTCAAGTACCTGAGGTGCTGCAATTCCACTAACGAGCTGGGAATCTTACCTCTCAAAAATCGTTCTTCTAAGTAGGAATAATAATCATTTTTGATGGAGTGACCGTGAAGGTCGAGACTGATTACATGGGAAGTGAGGTTGCTGCAGCGAACACCGTTCCAATGGCAGCAATCACGACCCTTCCACGAAGAGAGAATGCCGTAGTCATCAACCATGGCGGCCTTGAAAGCCAGCAGTGCTTGCCTCTCCCGCTCTGGGCACTTGACCTTTCCTCCTGCTGCAGTAGCACAAACAAGAAGAAGGTCCACCGTAACAAATAGTAAAACAGCTTCAATCAGAATCAGATTATTCATCCTCATCATGACTACGCTCATCACAAGTGAACTATGAACTCAATAATGTGCCTGTTATAGCACCATATATGGATCCAATATATAGTAGAGGACCTCCATTCGTTGCTATGAATTACTATCACTATCATGTCTCACTAAATTTCCATAGTATTTCTGACGTTGCAACTTTTAAATTTCTTGCACCATTTTCCACGGAATGAAGGTACGAGGAGGACCACAATCTTTATAGAGAGTATCTTCAATTGGGTGCTTGAACAATGAGGACGATCCATTCTATACTCCAAGCTGCATGCAACTTTGAATTGAATGACACTATTTTCCACGATATGATGTTGATATCCAATATCCTTGTAACGAAAAACTATTATTATTTAAATAATTTTAATTGTTTTCTATTAGCTCTACGAGTTAAAAAAAAGGGATGAACATTTTGATGGACAAATTATATATCTAATTGGTAACTTAAAAGATATTTGAACTCTCATTTATTTATAAACTTCATACTTGGTTCAATTGATGTATCAGTAGAAATCAGAGCAGAAAACTTCATACTTTGAATTATTCAATGACACCATTTTCCACAATATGATGTTGATAGCCAATATCCTTGTAAAGAAAGTGTCGTTATTATTTGAATAATTTTACCGATTCCTATTACTTCTATTTGCTCTACAAGTAAAAAAATGAGATCATAATTTTTATGGATGAATTCTATATCTAATTTGTAACTTAAGATATTTGAACTCTCTTTCTATTTTATTTATCTTTATAAAAGTTAATATTTATATTTTTTTGTAATTAGAAAATAACATCTCTTCTGCTTATTTTATTGCCACATAAGTTCTCATGTCAAATTGTAACTTTTATAGAATTTTAAATTTGTTTTTGTTATTATCCTTCCTCATCTAATAACATTAATTAGCATTATCTTTTAACTAATAATAAATTTAATACCATTATTATTTTATTTTCCAAAAAAATGGTCATAAACCCATAATTATCATCAACAATATAATACCGTCAAGTTGCTTTGACTAGAAATTCTGAAGTGAGTGCATCAACACACAATGAACCTTGAATTATATATCTCTACTCTTGATATCTACAGCTGGGTTTTTATTTATTTTTGACCCTTATTACTACTTATAAATAATACTATACATTAAAATCTTTTTGTTAACTAAATTATTCTAACATAATAAAAATCATTTCGGACTACTAACATTATTCTAAGTCTTATTGTTTAATTTGGTTAAACTTGATTTATAAAAAGACTTGAATGTATAACATTACTCTGTTATTTTATATAATTAAGTTTGTACACATCCATTTAATATACTTGAATGATGCATTAGCATTACCCACTGCACCTCAAATACAAAAGATATTTATATCCATTACAATAAGATAATGGTACATCATGATTTCTCTACAACTTTGTATTGCTATTTATCCAATGTGTGACAATACATAGTATCAAGTGCTATTTCAAAATAATTATTAGTGGCACACATACTTAATCGTAGTTAGGTGATTGTTTCAGTGCCTTATAAATGGTGTCTAATTTCCCATAAAATGAGTATGCATGAACCTTCGGAAATTGCTTTCAGGCGTCTTGGTTCTAATAAGTCCTCAAATGTGTTCACTATAACACCGCATGTTTTGGATGCAACAACTGCGAATTGAAGAAAAGAATTGTAGGTTTTTCGATGCAATAAGGTGATGCATATTATCATTGAGTAGTGTTTAAGATCTTGTCTATGGTGGGCAAGTGATGAACCACAACATGTGAATTGAAGTAGCATGCATGCTGGGAAGCAATGATGAAGGCATGGAAGAAGAAGTAAATGATTATGGCTTCAATTTGGAGATGGATAGAGGGATTCGAACGAGAGATCTACAATAAGTAAGCATGCGTTTGCATCTCTCTAGTGTGGGGATTGTGTGTCCTATAATCACTCCAAAATTTATACTAAAATTTTCTTTTCTATAATTACTAACGCTTGATTCTAAAAGAAATCTTAAGTGAAAAATAAATAGTTAAAAAAGAGATCATCCAACAAATAAAATTGTTAAAAAGCAAATTAAGAGCTTAAAAGAAACTGCGGATACGAGCACTCGTTACACCTAATAGTTGTAGATGTTCAAAACAGGGCAAAAACAGAATTCTTGTGACTTAGAGCAAATGTGAGATAAATGGTATACAATCAAATGCACCAAAATTCAAAACAACTATGTCACATGAATGACTGTGATGCACCTGAAACAATGATTGCTTAACATCAGCCCATTTTTTCTACTTAGCTGAATTCAGTTAAGCCATATTGAACTGCTACTCAAGCTTCTCAAAAAAATTTATTGCCATGCAAAAATGATTTGATGACCATTATCCAATGACGGACCCAGAAAATTTTAGGAGTGGGGGCAAAAAAAAAATATATATATATATTAAATAAGTTTTGTTAAATATTATTAATTATACGGAGATATAAAAATTAGAAAGAGCTAGGGAATACTTTTATTCTTAAAATACTATTCATTGTATATAATTTATAAAAAAATATTTTTTTATTTCTAAAACTTAAAATTAAAATATTTTTATTAAACTATAGATAACTTATTATTCTAACTAATTTTTTTATACACATTTAATAAAAAAAGACTGAATTAAGTCAATTAACTGGCATATTAACGCTTAATGATACATTAGTATTTATAATTTGAAATTAGAATTATATATAAATACTAGAAAAGTTAAATCTTTATATAAAAAGTATGTTTATATAAAATAATAGAAACATAATTTATAATTTTTTTATTTTTTTAAAATAATTAAATTTGTTATATATTTTTTAATTTAATTTTGATATAATGTTAGATGAAAGATTTTATACATCTGTTTAGTTATATATTGTAATTAAAATATTTTTTGTCATTATTTTTAAAAATAAAAAATATTTTAAATTGGTAAATTAATCAGTTTATTTTAAAATTTTATATGCAACATAGATACATATAATAGAACAAAAGATAAAAAAAATAAGTAATAAGGATGAATAGATTGAGAATAAAATAAAATATATAAAGTCACGAAAAAAATAAAATATTAAATTAATACCTAAACTATAATTGTTTGAATTAAAAATTATAATTAAAAATATAAAAAAGAGAAATAATAAAACTGAAAGATACATAGAGTCATTGAGAGCTATATAAAAAAATTGGAGAATTTAAAATTTATTTTTTGATAAAAAGAAGATGACCACTAAATAAGGAATAGAAAAAGAATGTTAAAAATATAAAAATAAAAAAAGGGTTTAAGAGAATAAAGGAGTATTGGTACAATAATTAAATTTGATTAGGTTAAAGTTAAATAATAATTAAAATGATAGAAAAATAAAAAAATAAATTTAAAACTTTAGCTAATTAAATTTATTTTATTTGTAGTGAGGTCATTTAAAATTTAAAATAGGAATATATTATATATAACTATATTTTTAAAACAAAAATTAATAACACCGTTGGAGGCAAGTGCCCCCTCATTGCTGAGCTTGGGTCCGTCCCTGCCGGCATTATCCCATAAAAAAATATAAATTAAATATCATATTCTTTTGTCTAAACTAAATATATCGCAATATTGATTGGTAATTGTTGGTGGGTTTTCAACTAAACGAGGCCCACATATTAAAAAAAAAAAGTGGCATATAGCCACGAGAGAGAGAGAGAAAGAGAGTGAGAGCTCTCTCATTTTTGAAACAAAAAACAAAAGAAACCGTGAGGGAGAGAGAGGAGAGTTTTCATCGATGAAGGAAAAAAGAAAAAGGAAAAAATGGCATTTACAATATCCTTCAATTGAACTGGTAAATTTATTTTATTTCTTATGAAATTTTACTATATTATTTCTGGTGTAGAGATAAACATTAGGATATAACTTGTTAGTTATATTGTCGTCTCTTTTGTCTTATTTGAGATACCACTTTGTGATTTATGTTAATTCTATCAGTTTTGATAATATATTTTGTTGATTGTTGAGATGTCTTAGTGCCATTAGGAAGATTATTTGCGTACCCATTATTTTGATAGTGAAAGATTTTACTGGATTAGGTCCCATAGAATTTTTGTCCCTCTTTTGGGAGTTTTCTTACAATAAAATTCTGGTATTTGATTATTTAAATTTCTATCATTATATTTGCTGCTTAAAGTATCTTTGGAGTTGTCTATTTAATCGCACAAGTTGTGGAAAAATTATTTTTGGTACTTTTGCGGTTAGACAGGTTCTTGTTTGAACCAATCTTTTTTAAGTTTTTCCAATAAAGTGGCATCTAGAGCTTTGGTTGTTTATCTCTGTGCTGATTAAATGGAGGAAAATACTCATTGGCCAAATATAATTAAATTAAATTTCCAAAATTACTTAATTTGGAAGACTTTCATGAAAGATACGTTGTATAGCAAGTGTCACGACCCAAAATGAGTCATGACCGGCGCTCAGGAAAATAATTCTATAACAAGCCTAACATAGTCAAATATAAGTTGAATAAGCAAGTTACAAATATTTTACAAGTTCTAAAATAAATAGTTATATATTTTTAACAAAAAATTAAAATAACTAAGAATGGTTGGATCCTGCCTGTGACATATGGAGCATACACTTCTAGGAATTCGACAAAGAATAAGTACTTATTGCAGACCGTTGCTCTTGAATAGAAAGTCTCACATAGTCAAATATTTGTTCCTGAAAAATATTTTTAGAAGAACAGGGTGAGTTTTGCAACTCAGTGACTAGACAATACATCTATAATTGACATGAGACTATACAAACATTATTATCAAAGTAATTTTAATTAGGAAATAATAGTTGATTATAATAAGTGAATCAATAAAGGAGTTCTCATACAGAAATCAAATCAAAAGTTCACACTTGGGCGTCTTCACTTCTATGGGTAGCCCTTTCTTCGTGTGTCCTAACAGAATAACAGATCTAACATGTGGCCAACACGTTAGGCTAGCAACACCTCTGCTAGCTGAGTCTAAGTTAGATGCATCTAAGTTAACGTCATAACCGCCGTTAACTACGGTTTTCTAATACAAACCTCCCAAACCAATTCAAAAAGGTCATACAACATAGGATCAATTAAGCAACGGACAAATGAATCAATATAACTGCCTCAAAAATTCGATCATGTTAAGAGCTTTGCAAAGCCTATATATCTTTGAAAGAAAAATGGTTAATGCAACAATTTAAAATAGATTGTACTTAAATCATGATATGCGAATTTAAAGAATAATAGTACAACTGATATTAAACCTTTAATATACGAAGAAATGTCAAGCTAAGATGTGGGCTATAAACCAAGGCAAAAGCACTAGTAATGAAACAGTCAATTTTCAGAATTTTTTAACAGACAATATTCAAAATACACTGAGATTATTATGGAAAAAAATTTGGTCAAAAAAGAACAACTTAACACAAAACCCTCAAGGTAAGGACTCTTTAATCAAATTAAAATCCTTATTAGGCAAACAAAGTAGAATCCGCGATATAGTTGGATAACCGACAAAACCAATAGGGTAATAGAAAATATTGATTCTCCAAATGAAACACAATCAAAAAAAGAAAAATCCCCTTTTTTTTAAAACCATCAGTAGGAAGCAGTAACTAAATACAAACCCAGCTACTAAATATCACTAGAATTTAAAATTACATAACAAAATCAACAATCCTATCAGCCAAGATGATCCAGCCAAAAGCACAAAATTAATTTATTTCACTGCCTTTCACTATTAAAACAAACGAATCAAAGCTCAACAAGTTGTAAAAGGATAGGCTAATAAATTTATTACACTAAAGTATATAGTCTACAATCATACAATCACCAGAAGCATATAAAGTATTTGCGCCCAATAAGCGATGATAGACTTGAATCAAACATCCATTCGCAACTCAATTCATTTCACAACCATCATTTAAGAAAATTATACAATAACAAAAATAGCTTATTGACAAAAACATTCATGATGCTTGACATTACTTAAGAACCAAAAAAATCGTAGGTGTGTCACTACAAAGTAACACAACACAGCTTTCTAAAAACATACAAGAACATAATTGTAAGGGCAAGGGCCATATAGATAAATAAAAAGGTGTAACACAACAACTTAAACTACAGGCTAGGAGTATTTTAAGGGAAAAAAATGAAGAAACAAGCCAAATTTACAAACAAATTAGGCAGAACAAAATGAAAATTCATGAGTATGAATAATAGACATAAAAAGGGATTGCATGTACAACAACAATTTAAACTAGAGGAAAAGAGAAAAAAAATAAATAGATACAAGATGTGAACAGACAAGCTAAAGCCACAAACAAAGTAAGACAAAATGAACATTCATCAGAAAATTGTCAAAAATGTGTCACTCTGAAAATAGAAACACAGTAATCCTATTTATAAAAGAAATAGTCACATAGTCCAGTTGCAAATTGCACGATAAGCACAACACCTGATAGTTTTGACATGTTAAAAATTAATTAAGTTTAAAAAAAAACCAATGTGGAAAAAAGAAAAATAAACAAAGCAAAGTCATTAAGCATTCTTTTTACGGAGAATGTGAATACAATACTAAATATTTTCACATAAATCTTATAGTGCACACCAGAGAAACTAACTTTTATGTTAAGCATCATGTAATAATGGACCACTAATAAAAAAATATTGAGTAAAAGTTAGAATAGCATGCTGAAAGAGTTAGAATAATTTTTTTAGTCAATAAAATAATTAATTTTGAAGAAAAAAAAATTCAGATGCTCAAGTGTGTCACACAAGTATTGTTCATATCACAAGTTTATCATGACAAACTTCAATTCGAAATTATCAAGCTTTCATCATATCAGAGAAATAAAATTATTTATTAATCCACCGTATATAACTACAAACCAGGCATATGATCTCCAACAACAACACAAGCAATTAAGAGTGTTCATTACCTCCTTTCAATAGAAATTTTTACAAGATAACAACCAAAATTCACCTAGTTACACCAATTCAGCAACAAATAATATTATTAACTCCTTTATAGCAACAACAACCAATAACCTTATAGATCCCTCAAAATTAATTAACCAAAATTATTTACTTGTTAATTACTGTAATAATCACTAATTAAGTGACATGAATCAACAAACAAGTATCTAATCAGTGGCTAATACTCATAGGCAAGCTACAATTTAACACATTTAAAATAATCTTCAAATGTTTCATAATCACCATGATCAGTCCACAAGTTCAGCAAACAAGTCTATAAAATTAAGAATCACATATAATCTAAGAGACGCATTCACATAATAACATATAGATAAGAAGATCCTACCCTGAGTAAAACTCAAACATGTTTTTTATACAATAAGTTATACCAAGTATAGAACTTTAGCACTCAGTCTAGTTAACATCCAAATGTTAATTTTAACTATGGAAATTTCAATGATCTTGGACAAAGACAAAACTTTTTCAAAAAAACTCATGCTACGGACTTAGTTTCTTTAAAATCAATTATTCATCATCCGTATTATAATTAGCAAACTTATTTAACGTTTGTTTAACTAGAAACCAAATAAACACATTTCAAATGGATCATAACAATTAAAGATCGAACAAAATCTAAAATAACATAATAATTTAATGTCTTAAAGTAGATAACAGTGGGGTTAAATATCAATTCATAATATATACCATTACTCAAAATATTCCATTTCCATGAAGAAATTCCAGAAATTTTAGATCTATTAGAGAATAAGCCGAGATTGGTTACAAAGGGAAGGAAACGAGTGGCAAGAAGTGGCAGAAGTCTCATGATAACAATCAGATGACAACAACGACATAAAGGACAAGGATGACAATCTTATAAGCCTTTGATAGTGTCACAATTTGTACAATTAGATGCGCTTCTATTTATACAATTGTGATCCTACCATAGGACACTTGCTCCATATTGCACAGATTAAACCTAAGCTCTGATACCACTTTGTCATGACCCAAAATGAGTCATGACCGGCACTCAGGAAAATAATCCTATAGCAAGCCTAACATAGTCAAATATAAGTTGAATAAGCAAATTACAAATATTTTACAAGTTCTAAAATAAATAGTTATATATTTTTAACAAAAAATTAAAATAACTAAGAATGGTTGGATCCTGCCTCTGACATATGGAGCATATACTTCTAGGAATTCGACAAAGAATAAGTACTCATTGCAGACCGTTGCTCTTGAATAGAAAGTCTCACATAGTCAAATATTTATTTCTGAAAAATATTTTTAGAAAAACAGGGTGAGTTTTGTAACTCAGTGACTAGACAATACATCTATAATTGACATGAGACTATACAAATATTATTATCAAAGTAATTTTAATTAGGAAATAATAGTTGATTATAATAAGTGAACCAATAAGGGAGTTCTCATACAGAAATCAAATCAAAAGTCCACACTTGAGCGGCTCCACCTCTATAGGTAGCCATTTCCTCGTGTGTCCTAACAGAATAACAGATCTAACGTGTGACCTACACATTAGGCTAGCAATACCCCTGCTAGTTGGAGTCTAAGTTAGATGCATCTAAGTTTGATGGTTTTCAGTGGCTAAGAGAAGGGGGTTGAATCTTAGCCCCTTTTTCTTTCAATTACACTTTCTGGTCTTTGAGGAGACTTTTTGATTTTTGTCTCGTCCCTAATCATGAGACTTTTATTTTTGTCTCGTCACTTGGTACGAGATATTTTTTGTTTTGGCTCCTGTGCAGCAGAAACAGAAATGGAGTAGAAGAGAGAGAAAATTATACCCAGATATATCCTGGTTCAGCTGCTAAGTGCAGTGCAGCCTACATCCAGTCTCCATAACAACAATGATGGAATTTCACTATAATCTTCCTGATTACAAACTGTAAAGTACTAACCCAACTTACAAGGGGATTCCCATAGAATCATGAAACACAACATAGATGAACAAAGGAACTCTAAGGACATCTATGTCTTTTTCTTTTAATTTTGCACTCTCTGCCTTTTTCCGCTCTATGGCTTTTTCATACAAACCTCACTGTTTGCCTTTTTCCATGAGACTCAAGACATGACAAAATTAAAAAGAAAAATACAAAACAGAATACATTGAAGGAGAAGAAAATCTGTAAGTTTAGGTAGCTATGAGACTTCTGTGCCTTGCACTCTCACTTTCTTCCCTTGAATCAAACCGTGACTGTTCACCCCTTTTATAGAGAAGATAAGTCTTCACAGTTGAAACAAAACCAAGCTTAACTTCTTTTTCTTCACACGTAAACTGGTTCGGCCACTGAGAGAGAAGAGGTAACTCATGCAAAACCTAACATGCAAATACCTATAGTTTTTCCTTGGTCATCACCCTTCATCAATCCGAGCGCTCCATCCTTGGCTTACTCTCCATGATGGATTTCTGGCCCTTGATGCTTCATGATGATGATGGCTTCATCTGCTCCAATCTCTGCCTCTTCCATCACTTCGCCACTCTAGCTACTTTCTGTGGTGGTTGAGCAGAATCAAAGACAAGCCATGCCTCCAAGAATCTTCTCCTTGCTGGCCGAATCTCCTTCTTTCTTTTTGAGTATGAAGGACTCGAGATTACCTCACCAAATCTTACCACTTTTGGTGATAATCTCAGCCACAATATATTTTTATTTTGTTATATTTTTTTGCCATCATTAGTTTGATGGTCTTGATGCATGCAACTTTTTCTTTCTTTTGGTAGCTGAACATAGCTTCCATTGTTTCCTGGATAATAACCGAAGAAGAGAAGCAAATAGAGAGAGAAGAGAGAAATTTGAAAAACATTGAATTAGGAAATTCTTTTCTTGCTGAGTAGCGTGTAGCCATAAGTGCTACAATCAAATCAAGTGTCTTGCTTTCTCTCTCATAGTTCCCATGCAATAAATGACAATGTAATAAATTTTGGAATCCATCACATGGTGAAATGCTTGGATCCGTTGGAAGCAATTTTGCTTTCCTTCTTCCATTTGTTTCGGATCATGCATGAGGAACTCTTATCAAATTAAAATTGGGCTTAGTTGTTACAATCATTTAATTTTGGCCCAATAGTAACATTTGCTTTCCTGATGAATTTTTGGATCATGCATAGAGCAAATAGGAAAGCATTTTCAACTTGGACTTGTAACCATAATGGATTATATTGGCCCAAGTAACAAAAAAATCAATTCAGCTATACTCATCATATATTATCAAAACCAAAGGCTGAATGTAATTGGGCTTGCACCAGAAATTTGTTTTTCAACCCAATATTAAAACCTGCAACAAAATTATTAATCAATATATGTTAAGTGAGAATCAAATTAATAATTTTGTATTTAATTATAATGTTTAGTCATCACAAATATTAATTTAGAGTTTTCCAAACTCATCAAAGTTAACGTCATAACCGCCGTTAACTACGGTTTTCTAATACAAGCCTCCCAAACCAATTCAAAACATATAATTTCAAATACAACAAATATTTTATCTTTCAAATATATAATATATTGAATCAAATCAAATCAGATAATACTTTCTTATCAGAAATCTTTTTCAATCATACTTTTTCAATCATAAGAGATTTTAAATATATTTCACAATTTTTAAAGTAAGTGAGTACCAACAAATACTTCAAAAACGGATATTAAAGTAAAATCAAATATTTTGGAATAATGCAAAACTTCATAAAAAATATATATAGTCTCATGTATAGTTCCGAAAGTATAAACTTCACAAAAATGAATTATTTAATTCTAATAAATCAATTATTCTAATCAATTTAAAATCGTTTAAAGCAAATATAATGAGCATAATTCAAAGATCATAATAGATATATGTCAAAATAATTATAGATGCACAATCGAACAATTATAAATGTAAAGCCTACTCACAACGTGGTCCCAAGGGATCGAAGATACCAAACATAGAGTGCCAAATTCAAAGTAAGGAGGAATGAAGTGGAATGGAATGAAAGAGCGTAGAATTTGGACCGTAGTAGTGACAAGATGGAGTTGGCGATAATTCTCGATTGTTGAAACTATAATCCAAACGCGTCAACAGAACCTTTCCTCGTAACCCGAAACTGCGGCAACCGCAACCTCAACTCCAAACTACTTTCTCAGCAACCACAACGACTCGGACTTAAGGGAAACAAGTAGCGGCAGCATCCGTGGTGGTTTCAGCAACAACACCGTTATACCCATTGACCAGAAACCCCGGCAGAAGAACGACGACCTCAATGTGACTTCCCGGCGGCCAGAGGTGCGGTGGCAGTTACGATAGCGGCGAGCCACTCCAGCAACCCCTTGTGCAAGCTTTCTTCCTCTGTCAGCGACCCAGACAGCGATAACTCTCCACGGACGGCAACGGGCCTTCGGCGACAATGAGCTCGACGTAGCAACTCCCCTCAATAGCCAACCTTCCAGCACGACTACAACAACACAAAGGCTTCCCTCTCTCTCCTCACGTTCGCCTCTTTCTTTCTCCTCTATCGTTGTTGATGATGGCGGCAACTGGCAGCGAGGTGTGGCGGGTTTGGCGGCTCGATGGGGAGGGCAGCGACAGGACATGCAGTGGTGGTCCTCTCTTCTCCCTCGTAGTGCAGCTCTCCTTCCATTCTTCTCTTCTTTGTTCATGTGATTTGTGTGTGTGTTGTGAGTTTTGTGTCCATGTGTGAGTGAGGAAGGGGGGTTTGGGGAGGGGGATGGCTAGTAGGGACTGAAAGTTGAGAGATAGTGTTTGTGTGTGATTAGGGTTAGGGAAAAAAGAAAAAAAAAAGAGTGGCCCACAATTTTATTTTATTTGCATATCTTTCTCAGTTTTATTATTATTTTTTGAGTTATTACAACAAGGACTTCTATGATCCTGTAGAGGGGGATAAATCCAAAGATACAAAATTTGATGCTGAATGGAAGAAGTTGAATCAGAAGGCAGTTACTTTGATTAGGCAATGGCTTGATCTTAGCGTGTATCCACATGTTGACACCAAAACGAATGGCAAGAAGATGTGGAAGAAATTGAATGAGTTATATGAGAGGAAGAATGTGCAAAACAAAGCATTCTTGATTAGGAAGCTTGTCAATATGAAGTATATTCAAGGTAAATCAATGCAGGAGTACTTGAGCATTTTTCAGGAGACAGATAACCAACTGACAAATAATGAAATCACTTTGAATGATGAGTTGTAAGTCTTGTTGTTGTTCAGCTCTTTGCCTGATAGTTGGAAAGTGGTTAGGACACTGACTAACTCAGCTCCAAAATATTGGTTAAAGAGAGCATGTTGAATGAATAAGGCAGAAGAAGAGAGTGAGGTTTGATTAATGCCTCCTCCCAGTCAGAAGTACTTGTTTCAGAGTCACAGGGAAGAAGTCAAAGTAAAAAATCTCACAGTTCTGATAAGTCAGAGAGTCAAAGCAAGTCAAGAGAAAAGTACAAGTTAAGAAAGGAGTTCATTTGTCACCATTGTGGCAAGTTGGGAGTTTTGAACTGTTTGTTAGATGAGTTTAGTTGTGATAAATTTTGATAATTGTTATGTTTTGAGAAGGTTTGGTTCAGTAATTAGGTTGAGCTGGAATTTAGATTGTGATAAATTTTGATAATTGTTATGTTTTGAGAAGGTTTGGTTCGATGATTAGATTGAGCTTAATTGTAAAAGAGGTCTTGCTACTCAGTTGTAAGATTGTACAGTATTAACTTATTAAATGATTAGAATTGTATTTTGTTTGAACAAAATTGCATTTTGTTTGAACAGTGTGGACCTATTGAATAGTATTCAGTGATTGGAATTACATTTTGTTATAGATGGTGATGATTTTCTTATGGAATAACTAAGTTTGTATTATACTACAAGTATGTGTTAGGCGTTTATTTATAATTTATTTATTATTTTATTATTAAACGGTTTTTTCGATTAGACCATAGTTAAACTGGTTGAACTAATAAACTAATAAATCAGTGACTAAAACGGTTCGATAAATGATCTGATTTTTAAAACCTTAATATTTAATTAAACCGGTTCAATTATTTAACCCCGGTTGAATCATTGAACTAGTTACTCAACCGATTCAATGACCAGTTCGGTTCTCGAAACTTTAGTAATTATTAATTATCTCCTAGTTTTAAATAATGTACACATTCAACTTAAATGCACTTAAGATACACATAAATATTTTTTTAAAATTAAATACTATCGTCAATAACTTGAAGTATATATCAGTTGTAAACAAATTTTACATACTACTAAAATGCATGCTTACAAGTCTAACTCAATATATAGTGTGTATACAAGAAAAAAAAAATATTCTATAATCAAGGAGAAAAGTGGTGTATGTGGTATGTTTAACAAAGTGGTGACATGTTTATATATTATTCTAAACCGATGCAAATATAAGAAGAGCAAAAAAGTGCATGATGAAAGGAGATAACTCTAAACTGAGGACGACGGCTATGAACTTTTTGTTCCTTTGCATAAATTCTCTAGCTAGCTATAATAAATGAATATAAAAATGATACATATCCAAAAAATTCAAAGGAGGACCTTAATAATTATCATATGTTGCTGACCCTTGTGTATATGCATTTAATGAATTGTTGCGTTTTAATTGAAGTGTGATACTACAAACATACATTAGTTATATCTTATATGATATGATATGATATATTCTTTAGGTTGCCTTAACATCTTAGCTAGGCATTTGATTCCGACAACAGGCATTTGTAGCCATGTTTTGGTCCCCTTGATATATATAGCTACAATACATTCGTTTCTAAGAAGCTAACTTGAATCTACTAGGTAGCTAGATAGATAGCTAGGAACATAATCATCAATAGTATACATTATGATCAATTAATAATTCCCCTACATATTGTTTTCATAAAAAAACTTGTTGGATTCGTAAATGTTAACCTACCCTTAGCTTGGTACGTGTCTGTAGTAATTAAACTAGGGGTAAACTAAAGTTAAGTCACGAGTAATATTCTGATAATGAAAGGCTATCATCAATTTTACAGCTTTTATTTCTTAACTTGTTATAAGAACATTTATTAAAAATAATTCTTTATAGAAAAATATTTCTAGTACGCGCGCACACGTATATATGCATTTATTTTTTTATCCTTGTTACGAATATATTAAAATCAGCTACCAAAATCAATTATCAGTAAAAAAATACATATAAAATTAAATATAAATACACATTGAAAATAAATTAAACCGCATATATATTTATACGTAAATATATTGGTGACTGATTTTAGTAGTTAATTTTAGTATATAAATAACATTTTTTTATAAGCTTAAATTTTAGGTGAAATAAAACTATAATATGATATTAGAACTTTTATGATTTAAGAATTTAGAATTCAATCTTTGTTAGATTTTAAAAGAAAAAAATAGTATAAAATAAATTAAAAAATAAGAAAATACCTATACAAAAAAAAATAAAAAAAATTGTGTTTGAAGAGATAGGTTAGAATACAAAATTAAATTTTTGGGAAAAAATACACATATATATTACAAAATTTTATGTGTTTAAATGATTTTTTAAATAATAAATTTAAAAATTAAATTTTTTAAGATGATAACATACGATTGATTGTTTGTTTAAAACTCTTTTATATTAATAGCTCATAAAAGTTTATATATATATGAATTTTGTTAATCCTTAACAAATCTTTATTAGAGCATTAGTAGTTAATTAAAAAGCTTTATTTGGTTAATCTTTAAAAAGCAGTTCCAACTAACAAACACTATTAAAACTAAGCAAGACAATATTGAATCATGTGTCTCTTTACATACTGAACCCAAAACCCATGTGTGTTAACATCATCATCATAACATGAATATAGAATTGAAGTTAAGAAAAACAGAAAACCTACTCCAAGTTTCCAAGTGTCAGATATTTAATTTTAGGGTTTCAGCTTGGAATATATATTATTCAATGTTATATACTTTTCAACTCATGAGTATGTTACATATGAAGTCAAAAAGACTCTGAAAACCTCAAGATTGCTCTCACACTTTTTCTCTCAAATCGAAATATATATTATCTTAGCTTAATCTTCTACTATTGTCCACTTGTTACAGCAATAACAATAATGATCTTCTCGTATCACAATCATATTTATTAATTAATTTTTATAATAGATTATTATAATTTTCAAATTATTCTTTTTTTCAATTTATTGTTTATTAACCACTTAATTGAATGTATAGTATTAATATAAATATTCAATATATATGTGGTGTGGAACAACTCCAAATAGTTTTGCATGGTCCCCTCAGCAACAACTCCCTATTCACCAATTAACATTTAGGTTAATTTATTATATGTTCTTATGGTACTGATGATGATGAATATCTGCATGTGTATCTCAAGTAGGGAGCAATAAAAATTAATTTTTCTGGTGAATGAAAAAAAAATTAAATTAGTGTAGAGAATAACATGAAAATTTTGTATATACTATAATTTGCTAGTTTCCTTTGAATGGTAAGTTGAAATTTAACGTATTTATTTTTTATTAAAATAACTTAATAGTCTAAAAGAAATACGAATTGTCGACAATCGTATCAGCATATAATCTAAGATAAGATTAAACATTATTCTTAATATTATATCAAAAAATATATTTTTAAAAAAATCTCAAATGTTCTTAAAATATTAATGTTCTAGTAATTTTAACCGTTAATCTTAATTATAAAAATATATAATATATTAATTAAAATCAACCATTAAAATTATTAAAATATCGGTATTTCAGAAATAATATTTAAAATTTTTTTGTCTCTTTATATAAAACTTTTTAATTTTAATATGGAGAGAGGGTTGGTATATAGCAAAGTTATGAAAATATATGATATTTTACCAGGGTACGAGGATTGTGCAAGACAAATTGCACCGTCCGATCGGAGGTATTGAAAACCTGGGTCCGATTTGTGTATTGGCAGAAAACCTTGGATCCAATTTGTGTATTGGCAGAAAATTCTGGGTCCGATTTGTGTACTGGTAGAAAATCCTGGGTCCAATTTCAGTATCCACGAAATTCTGCTCCACACAAATCGGATTTGTGTCCCTCTCTCTGCAATGAAATCGGACGGTCCGATTTCTTCCCACTAAAACAAAAAATTGAACGCCGTCACAACCGTGTATATCTCCCCAACTATGAAGCACGGACACTTCGTTAAGTTGCCGTGTCCACGTGTCAGACACATTTCAGACACGACACTCACTGACACTCGTCCGACACGCATGTTTGCTATGTCCAAACCGTGTCTTAATAAAAAATAAAAAATTTTTCTCCGGACATATTTGAACACACCTAAATACCATCACGTATCAGCGTGTCCAGTCTTATTCTTAAAATATATTTTTAGAATAAATTTAGATGTAGTATATATTATTATTTATTATAATAAAAAATATTTTAAATACTTGATATAATTAAAATAAGACATTAAAAATAATAAAAAATTAATTTATATTTTAATATCAGTAAAATATCAAAATATCATTACGATTTATCTAAAAGATACTTTATATTTTATATGTATACGTGTCCCCGTGTCGTATAAGATTTTAAAATTTGCGTGTCAATATATCCCGTGTCGTGTCGTGTCTCGTATCCGTGTCAGTGTCCGTACATCATAGCTCCCCAATACTCCATAACTCAGCATAACTCACATGCCAATCTCATATAAAAAAAATAGCCTCTTTATATATATATTGAAAATTTTCTAATATCTTTATATATATTGCACGAATTATGTATATTAAATATTATGATATGTCAGCATCAAGCAATAGAAGTTTTGCCGTTTAGATTGATGTTTCAAAGGTATGGGGTTTGAGACAATTATTACTGATTTTACCGAGTAATCATTAAGCCCTAACAGTAGAAGGATCCTTATCTTATGCATCCTATTAAGCATATTGTTCACCCTAATGTTGGTGAAATTAGGAACATTCAGAGCTATTTCAGCACCTTGGCCGTTTACTTTTACTAATGTTGATTTTGTCCCGCTATGCTTGTTTTCAAAATTTGAAACCCTAGATCCCCATCTTTTTAGGACAATATCATTTGGTATCTTTTAGTTATCTATTCCTTTGTGGGTTGTCCCAAACTTTTTAGGTACCAACCATTCTAGGCCAGAGAGATCTATGTATATATTATGGTGAAAGTGAATTGAATGAGAGGTTTTGTTATTTTTGTTTATTTATAATTATTTGGATGAATAATAGTACTATTAATTAGTGTTTGCAAACATCCCTTCAACCTTAAATGTAGGACATAATAAGGATAACTGATGCATGTTGTCCTTATTTCTAGGTCAGTTTCTAGTTGCATTGTGTTGTCCAATCAAATTAAGATACTGTTTTCCCTGTATAAAAAATAAATAAAATTAAGGCAAACATTTTTATTTTTAGATAGAAAATTATATTTAAATGGGTATATGGAAACATGAATTTTAGATATGTAATTTTTGAATTTTAGATGTGTAATTTTTCATTTTTTGAACATGTAAAATATTTGGTAGCTGATTTTTATTTTTATTTTTATTTTTTTATTTGCAAGACCGTATTTAAATATTGGGTAATGTTAAGTAACTAATAACTTTTTTGAACAACATAAACGACCACCAATCAAATCAAAACATACTACACCTCTAAATTACCCACCTAAATTTTAATATTAGAATAACTATCCGCACACCTAGTGAAATGAATATCCGATATATCCATTGTTTACATTGTTTAGTATTTTCATTGTCTACATATACTTTTCCTTAAATATTAGAAGAGTTATACTGTTTTTATTTTCAAAATGAAAACCATACTTAAAAATAATAAAGAAGAAGGATAATTAATATAATAACTACTGGAAAGATTTCTGGAGGGTTTATTTATTCCCATATATACCAATTTTTTTTTTTAAAAAAACATCTTACTATTTTTTGTTACAGCTAGCACATATATGTGATTTTTTACTTTTTTTTTGAATAATTAAGTGGGGGCCGGGGAATCTATGGTTCTATATATTGCATGAAAGATGCAGCTATGGACTATATAAATCTTTGCTAAAAGCCATGGTGGAAAAATGATGAATACATATCAAGAAGAAGCATGATCATGTGTAAGGTTTATGGTCCCCCCAAAACCCTAGCTAATAAGCTGATGATGATGTTGTATAGCAACAAGAGAAAAACATTAATTATTATATGTGTGACAATAATTAATAAATTAAAATGCCTAAAAAATAAAAGGGGAAGTGGTGGTGACATACATTGTTGTGCTTTCCTAACCGCAAAAGCATATAAAATCCAAAGAGGAAAACAAAAAGTAAGGAGAGATTTACAAAGGGAATTGGCATTTCTCTTAGCACATCTTTTCTATGTCCCCTTCTTACTCATGTTTCCATGTGATCAGCTTCTAGCTACTTAGCCAAACTAGCATGCATATATAACTATATAACTCTTCAAACCACTTTCAATGGCTAACATTAAGATTCCATATATACACACATATATATATTGGACCCCATTCCCTTTGAGGGGACCATTTTTTATTGTTTTTATCATGTCTTTAATTTTTACCCGCATTATTACAATCACTACTTAATTACTCTATCTTTAAACTCACGTTAAACCAAAATATTGGGGTACTTAGAACTTATACTTTTCAATAATTATGCCATAAGCTTGTAGATTACTAAAGTAACATATGCCACGCTATTGATTTTATATGATAAGCGTTCGTTATTACTATTTTTAAAAGGTGAAATCTCAAGTGTAGTTAACTTCCCGTGAAATTGGTAATTGAGAGTGATTAAATGATTCGACTAAATTTTCATCTAATATCTCTCGTTATTAACTTTACGTGAAGTTAACAGTAAATGAATCGTATGCAATATTTAAAATATAAAATAATTTTTTTGTATTAACGACAGAATTTTGTAACAAAAAGTTTTTATCAATAATTAATGACGGATGTATCCGAAACAATGACAGAATAAATAGGAATGAACTGGAATTTTTAAATTTGAGTGATAGATAAAATTTTCTGCCAATAATTTCATCACTAATAATAATATCTGTCACTAACCTATGAAAATCCATTGATCCAATTAACGAATACATAAAAAACATTCATTGAAAATATATATACTAGCTAGTATATTATAAACTTTTTGACTAAGGAACAAGTATCTTTGAAGATATAATTCAGCATGGTACATGAAGGATGTAGCATCTACCTAAATATCTGCTTTTTATGGAGACAAATTTTGAGTTTTGAAGCTGACATGCTGAGATGATGATGATTATGTGTTGAAGTTGGTTGTCTATGGGGATGAACTAATCAACTAACTACCATAATAGTACCATACTCCATTATTATGGATGTCAATCTGTCATCACTAATAATTCTTCATTCTTGTTATTATAATTGCTTCTTCACATACATCTTATAACATTAGGCAGTAGTATATATAACTGTTATAACTAATAATGCTAATTCCTCTGTGGTCCTTCCAACAAAACCATATGATTTGGGCGAAAAATTTGTACTAGGGGATTTCAAAATTCAACATCCATGTATATTGCAAGTTTTTTTTTTAAAGAAATTATTCATTTATTTATTTTATAATAAAACTTGTTTATTGCGTATGTGTTAAAAATCAGATAGAATGAGGACAGACATAAAGAAGTAATATTTTTTGTTTTATCTTCATACTTTATGTTTGAATAATTAAATATAGGAAATTAAATTTTAATTAAATAATACTATTAGTCAATTTTTTATTATAAAAATATTTTTTTAATATTTTTTTAGAAAATTTATGTCGTAGAGATATAATTGTTTATGTTGTCTCTTAATTTAAATTTTTAAAAAAAATAATACCATGACATAATATTAAAGTTCTATATCCGAAATATTTAGAATTCGATCGTTTATCTATGTTACGTCCTCATATTAGCACAAATTTTTTGAAATAGTAGTTTCATAGCAATTTAAAAGTTAAAATTTTATTAGATTCCAAAAATTTAACTTTCTGATTAAATTTTGGAAGAATTATAAAAAGTCAACGGAATTTATTATTTTTAGTCTGTAATTAATTAATAATATTTAAAAGTGTAAACTAAAAATATATAGTTAGATTGTTAGAATAAAAAAATAGATTAATAACTAAAAGTGTTAGTTAAAAATAATAAATTTATTATTTTTTTAAAATTGTTTGTTTGTATTTTTTATTTTGATAAAATTTTCAAACATATTGGTATGAGTTACGCACGAAAGAAACTCTGATGTTGGATAATTTTGTTGATTCTCTATAAGTGATGATAAATGCATGAGGTGGGGTCTACCATATGGTCCTTACATATCAAGAATCATATCATTCACACTCACAGTGAGGTCTAAGTCCTAACAATACATCATTTAACGTGGCCCTCTATGGAATTTCAACTTCATTAATTCTAACTCCAAACATGAGTACACATCTTTTCATTTCACCTTTTTCTTTTTCTTACTAGCTAGAGTTTAATCAGGGCAAATTAAATCTCATGTGTCAAAATGTAGTGTGTGTATATATATAGAATTGAAAAGTTTTTTAAATGTAACAAGAACGAACACTAGTATTTCAGTAATTTTAATAATTAGGTTTAATTAATATATATTTTATAATTGATATTAATGATTAAAATTATTAAAATGTAGATATATCTAGTTCACTTGAAATTTTTTCTATAAAATTAAATGTCTAAGGTTTAATTTTCATTGCTAGTAGCTATCTACTTTCCCTTCTAGAGAAAACAATTTAAAAGGGAGTGTAACTGGCAGACAAAGATCGATGAGACTCCTTATTCCTTAATTGGATAATATCCAAATAAGGGATCACTCACATGCATCATTGATTTCTTTAATCAAGCTAAATTCAACCATAATTACCTTTAATTTGTTTAATCACATAATAATTGAAGAATTCAGACTTTAAAGTCATCATCACCATAATAAGAATACAAAAATATTTGATAATAAAAATAAATTAACTAAAAATAATTAAATAAAATAAATTTTGACTTTTTTTTGTCTCTTTAACGTTATCGATGAAGATATATATGGTTCTTAATGACCTTCAAATTAGAAGCTAAGGCTTATTAAATAAATGATAATGACAATCAAGTTATTAATTGAAATATTCAACAGATATTTCTAATTATTAATGTGAGCATTAAAATGAATTTAATTATCATGGAACAAAAACATTCTTGGCATGTCAAATCATAGTATAGCAACATATGATACAATGATAGACAGAAGTCACAGAACTACACATACTTTTTCATTCATTTAATAATATCCTTCATACTTGTCAGTGAAAAAATGGTTCAACTTTTGGCATGTGACTTGGCTAGTTACAATGCCCAATTTGTTCAATAAAGGGTAACATACTGTCACAAATACTAAACTTTGTAATTATTATCACAAACAAAAACATATATATACGACAATGTTTTATGTAAATAAAAAATTAAGCTACTGAATCAATTCATATTTATATTGCATTTAATTTGACTAGTCCTGTATGAATTAACTAGCATTCTTCTAAATAACAATTTGAGATTAACAATGCACTAAATTCTCACTCATTTGTACATCATTAGAGTACTTAATTATGGTTTATGTTACATAAATCCACAGACAATAATCTAGCTAGTGTTCTGCATATTTAATTTGTTATCATGAAATATATGTCTCCTTTAGTGTTGTTCATTCATCATTACCTTAAAATTTGCAAAAAGCTTTCTAAAATTTCAAACTTGCTCATCAAAACTGTCTTCAATCACTTGAATCAATCAATCAACACTTTTAAGAAGGGAAAAGAAAAAGGAAAAAAAAGAAGAAGAACAAAGTAGCTATAGGCAAAGGATAATATTAATGAAATTATCAGCATTATAATATATATATACATACTGATTCATTTTGTCATTTAGCACACAATTTTCTAATTCCAACATCAGTTGAAGAAAATTTCTCAACTGAAGTAAAAAGTGTTTTTTTCTCCCCCATATTAACAAGATAAACAAACAAAATTGTACTCTTTCTCTTTTCTTTTTTTTTTTTCTTGAAAATTATGCCTCACCAACCACATATTTATTTTTCTTATGAAATTCCATTATCCTTCTCCAAGCAGAGGAAGATAGAAACAGAGAAAATGAGTGGCTGCTGAATTCTGGCCTTGAATAATTTCTTCACCTAAATTCTTTTTCCTTTTCCTATTTGATTTTCTATCTTCAAATTTTTCCATCTTGCAGCATCATTAGCTTCTTCTTTCTGCAATAAAAAAACAAGTTCCAAAGTTAAAAATGAACATAATGCTATCAAATTCAAGGGAAAACAAAAAGCTTGTTCTGAATTGATGAATTAACATACCAATGGATCTCTTGCAATGAAGAACTGCTTCATAAATTGAGCTCTCAGAATCACAAGACTTTCTCCAATCATCTGCAGAATAAGCAACACTGATTCTAGGAGATGCTTCAGAATAGTATCCCCTATTCTTCACTGATTGACTCCTCTTAACAACTTTCTCAGTGCTCGATTTCGAACTAGTCTTGCTGTGGTTCTGACCCCTCAGTTTTCTACACAAGGGCCTTAAGAAATTCAGATACTTTTGAATTATCCTCCTTGATAATGTTCTGCACCTTTTCAATGAAGGACATCTCGAATGAGCCGAAGAAGAAGGCGCAGCCGTGCCATTCGACACATTCGAAGAGGAATTTAGGCTTGGAAGATTGGAATCTAGGACCCCATGATCATCATATTCTTCCATCTTCAATGATTGAACAAAGAGAGGCATGAGGTAGCCATTGGAAAACAATTGATCTGCATCACTTTGTGATTGTGAAGAAGTTGGGAAATCAAACATGAAATCTTGAGAGCAGTTGTTGCTGTTCTTTGGGAAGAATCTCTTTGAAGGTGGCATTCTTGGATCCATCTCAATGAATGAAGAAGCTTCATCAGAATAATAAGCATCAAGAGAAGTTCTCAATGAACTATCTAAGCTCTCTAGTGAAGGTTTAAGGTTCACTAACCAACTATAAGAGAAGCTTTCAATAGAAAGAGGTTGTGAAGAATGTGAATGTGAACTTTCCATAGCTTCTTCTTTTTCTTCTTCTAAATTCTAATAACTCAAATTAATTGAGAAATCTCAAGCTTAATTCTCTTATGTAGCATATGTTTGAAGATGTGAACATATATATATGTTATAAACTTACATGTATATATATAGCTTTGAGATATGATATGTTATGTTATGTAATCTCTCTCCAACAATTGGGTATGTGGCTGTCTGGCAAGAGACAATGAAATTTAATAATTGGAATTCAGAAAAAGAAGAAAAGAAACAGAAAAATGTGAGCCCTCACTATAGGTCCATAATGTCTTGTTGCATCACTAGTTAACCTCACCTTTTTCTTTTTAATCATTTGCTGCTTTATATTTTTTTTTATTTTTTACTAAAAGGAGGAGTTGGTTGGGTTCTAGAACTTTAAATAGTTTATGATATCACATTCTAACTATAACTAGAGTATAATTTTGAGGCTAATTTTTTTTGTATGGAAAAAATATTGGTGTTTTTGTTGAAAATGAAAGTATTTGGTGTAATTAAAAATGGGTGGATTTTTTTTGTGAGAAGTCAACACGTGGGGGCGTGGTGCAACACGTGGGGGGCGTGGTGAACACGTGGCAGTATTCTGGCCAACACGTGGCAGCATCTTAGCCAACACGTGGGGGCGTGTTGAATAATTTCTACAATACTGTACACTTCAAATGTCAATATTCAACCAAAACACCAATTCTCTTTCCATATTAAAAATAATTTATGTAATTTTGATGCACTGAGAATAAAAAATTTTAGATAATTTTTAAGTTGAACTTAAAAATTAGTTACTTTTATTAATATGGTAATATAATTAGGTTTTTTACGTAATTTTTTTATTGATAATATATGAAAATTAAATTTTTATAATTATTATTAACTAGTGAAAAAAGGCAAGAGGAGGTTCATGCATGCAATTCATGTTTAGGTAGGTACATTATGAATCTAAAAGAAAAAAAAAATTAAACATAATTAGTCCTCTGCTTTAATTTGGAATGTTGCCTTTAATAAACTTTTGTTCACTAGCTAGATCAAAAGTAAGCAAGGGGAATCTTTGTAATCTCATGAGCTGAATAGTCAACAAAATAATTAGTTCAAATCCTCAAAAACTTTGTTGTTATATATAAACCATTGTTTCCAAAACAATATCTCTATGTGGTGGATTATTTATTTTTCTAAATTTTAGTTTGAGTTAATTTTTTTTTCCTTATGATTCTATGTTTGGTTGTTGTCTTCTTGTTGTGTTGGGTTTTGTTTAATATTTGGATTTGGATTGATATGACCACTTAATAGGAAGGGTGATTTCATCACTTTGATGATCACATTCTAACTACTGCACCACAAGTTGAACACAAAGGATAAAATTAAATATCCCATTATACCACATTTATTATTGCTATTATTATTTGCATGTAACCCAAATGATTTTGATTTGTATATTTTATTGGATCATTATTATATGCATGAGATACTCTAGACAATATTATTGTTTCAAGAAACAGAAAAAGTGGTGGTGGTATTCCATAGGTATGTAGAGTCATGCATTTTTTTATTTATATTTTAAATTATTATTTTTCCTAATAGAGTCTTATACAAGACACAACATACTTAAACATATCTAGAAATGATCGTCTACATTGAATGTCCTTAAAAAAACAATAAATATGTCACTAATTTTTTATTTTAAAGATAAATAAATCGATTAATTAAAAATATAAAATATTTTTTATTTTTTAAAACATGATACATATAAGTTTTTTTACGGACCAATTTGTTCTTATATATTTTAAACGAAAAAACTTAAATGTTTTATATTTTTAAAAGATCAAAGATGATTTTATATTTTCAATTAGTCAAAAATTTATATGTCTTTAAATTAAAAAAATCGGAGACTTATTTGTAAAATTAGAAATACAAACTATTCAACCAATTGTATGAATATTTACATACTTTTTAGTAATTAAGTACTCACATATTGAATTAGTAGTTATGCATCTAGTGGGTAACTATCTCTAAGTTATAAGTATTTTTTAATCAAATTAATATGTAAATTTATATTTATTTACCCAAATACAAACATACAACTATACAAGCATGAATTGGAAACCAATTACAAAGTGCTCTAAGACCAAATATCATAAGTCATAAAGACAATGGATATATTTTCTAGAAATTCATGTGTAATTAACTTTACGTGAAATTGATTTGAGAGACATTAAATAGTTTGACATGTTTTGACTAAATTGTTATCTAACAACTTTCAACTATCAACTTTATATAAAATTAACCGTACTGAATTTCCATTGTTTTTTCATAGAAGCAAACAGAAATGGATAAATGACTTAATAATTACAATTACTCTAGAATTAAGGTCTACATAAATATGAAATATTAGAGAAAAAGAGGAAAAAAATATCAAGAGGTTTTCATGGGAAGGAAATAATCTCAGGCTTTTCCATCCACCACAAGCCTTTTGTGGTGATGCATATAGAAATCTCCTAGCAATCTATAGTTTAAAATGTTAGTGATGAAAATTAAGTAAACTATATATGTCATTTTCAGGCTGAAGATGAACTATTTAGTTTTGAAAAACAACTCAAGAATTTTTATTATTTTATTAATTTAAAAAGAAAGGAGACAAGGGTCCCTAGGGATGTCGGATAAAGAAGTAGACATGAACAAAGGTTTTGAGGACAAAAGCCTTCAAGCCAGGATAGCAGAGTGACTTGAAACCAATTGGTCCCCTCTTCTATGTCCCATTTAAGACAATAAGTATTGGCTGCTAAATCCAACACTCATTAATGTGGTCTAATTCTGATAGCAACCTTACACCATTCATGTAACTACAATTCAACCTTAACTATGGCAAAAAATAAAAAATAAAAAAAAATTTACCAACACCTAATAATGATATATAAATTTTATCCAAAAAAAAATTTTAAGAATTTAATTTTTATGCACTGACATATTTTATTTAAATAATTAATTGTATATTATACGTCGGTTAAAGTAATTAATTATAAAATTTCATTTAAAAAGTTATCTAAATATATAAATTTGATTCCATGATTATGTAAATTTTTTTATAATGTCAATGTATCAAAACTAAATCAAAGTTTTAATAGTGAGAAGTTTCCAAATTTTAAATATATTGAAAGATTCACAGATTTATTTCATTTATGAACTAACAAATATTTTGAAGAAATTTTCATGAATAAAATAATCCATCATATACATACAGTTTTAGATAATTAGATAAACTTGTGAGTGAGAGTAGAGAATGATGCCAGCTAGCTCATCATAGAGCTGTTTGTTTTGTACAAAAAAGTTTTCATTGCAGGGTCATGAAAGTGAGGATTATAATATATGTCAGAGTCCTATAATATTCTGTGCAGTTTAAATTGTTGTTACATATATGTCTTTAATTAATTGTTCACTTTTCAGGTTTTTCATATTTCAGATTTCAGACCATAGAACTCCTGAACTATATTATCTTGTAATTTTGTCTACATTTGGCGTGTAGTATATGTTGGATTTTCATTTCTATCGAAGTTGGGTATGTAACAAATAATAAATGTTAGAATATATATTTTTGAAAAAATATTAAGGTACGGTTAATTTGTGTTTTTATTGTTCTATTATTTTTTGTTTTTATAATTTTATAAAAAAATTATTATTTTTATTCATAAAATATTGAAAATAAAAGGTATAAACAAACAAAACAAACGCATTTTTGAAATATTGAAAATAAAAGGTATAAAAGGTATATTTGTAATTTCTTTGTTATATCACTCTATCAGTGGATATAATTAAGAATTAGTCTCATGAATTTTAAATCTTTTATATTTTTGGTGAATGAAATGTCCTTTCGTAGTTTTATACATATGAAATTTGAAACTCATTCAAGGAAACTCAATTGACACAAGACATTATTAGAGTTGATGCAAAGATAGGAATAGCTAGACTATTATTGTTAATTATTTCATAGTATCTAGATACTAGAAATGTAAAAACCAAGCATTCTGGCAACTATATATGCAACAACATTATTGGCAACATGGTTCCTAGCTAGCCTGTACAAGAACTTTAAGAAAAAGCATATTGATTCTCTCAATTTATTTTCTCAATATTTTTAAGTATAATTTTTACTATATAATATTAATTTCTCACAACTTTTTTTAACCCATCCACCACACATGAGCCACCAAAACTTTTGGAAAAGGACCAAGCGAAAAAAATACCACTTAACTCAAAATTTTAAGATAATAAGTTAATAAGTTTTTCATTTTATAAATTTTTTATTTTTTTTATTCTCTTTGATGTGAGATTAATTTTATACGCTCCTTACACTTAATATTAACATTTAATGTGAGAGACCAATGATTAATCTTTTCATTTAAATGTTTATTACTGACTGATAAATGACTACATATACATAAATTAGACCGTCTAATTCAAAACTTAAACACACGAATGAATTGATCACTCAATAAATATAAATGATTTTTTTTTAGTCTCATTTAACATGTGTATAATAAAAAATAACATTTTACAATATCGCTTAAAATAAATGTTAAAAGTATTGAGACAAAAACACTGCCAAACTAACTAGTAAGCATACTACTAGTAGTATATCACATACCATAAAAGCTAAGATTACTTTTTTAGTGATAGAAGAAGAAAAGTTCATGAAAAAGAATCTCATCCCATATATATCCATGGTGGAACAAATCAAGAAAACAACCACTGCTTATTGGTGTAGTAGGAAGAACTAGGCAACTAGCATTTCAGGACTAAATAGAAAGAACAACACCAATCACCATTTGAAAGTTATATATCAACATGACGTGATCTTTTCATCATAATAATTATGCAAATTATTTATACATATATCTTCATCATCAAATGCATATGTATATAACATCTTCAATTCCTCTATATGTATGAGCCAAAAATTATACAACTATGGAAAACATGAAAGGCATATATATATCATGTACTATTCTCAAAGAATAATTGTGAGTATATTATTTATTATGTACTTAATTATATTGATGATGAATGCTTTGACAGTAGTTTAATTTGAACATTGTTAACCACTTCGATCATGTTCGATCATGCTGTTATATAAAAAATAAAAAAATATATAAAAAAATATTTTGCTCAGCCGACACTTAAAAATATGTCCCACTGCACACATAAAAAATAATATATTCCATGAAATATATGCAAGCTTTAAATCACCAAAATTTACTAAAATATTTGCCAATTGGAAGCTTCTTACTGAATACAGTTTTTTATAGAGATTTTTTTGGTAGATATGATAAAGAATATTTTACAACTTTTATTGTTAGATATTGTCATCATATATATATATATATATATATATATATATATATATATATATATATATATAGTGTAACAATTTTATTCTGTCCACAAAAAGTTAAAAATAGATTTATCAAATTGACAGTGAAATTTTTTTGGGTCAATATAGTGAATTGTTTTTTTTTTTTGTCAAGGCAAAATAGTGAATATTTTTTTTTGGTACTTGCAATATAGTGAATTGTTAAATAATACAAATGGAAAATTTTGGGCAACAAATTCGTTTGTTTGGACAACCATTTGGACCATTGGAAAAACCTCCCAATGGCATCATCTATAGGCCCATGAATCTTTAAATGGAAATAAAGCCCTGATGCTCTCCTGACCAAAAGAAGAGTCCTGATGCAAATTGTGACTTCAACTAAACTCAGGCCCAAATTGTGGCCCATATTTTCGTCGAAACGTTAGTTCAAAAAAAAAAAAAAAACAAATGCATGCAAGAAAACGACATCGCTTTAAAGCTGAGACATCATCGCGGACAAAGCAACGGCAGCAACGTTGAAGGGACACTTTGACACTTCCATTCGTTTGTGTTCGATACGAACGAGGTCTCTCTCAAAACCCAAAGCTCCAACTACCTCTTTCTTCTGAGATTCTCCGTCAAATTTGGCTTTGATTTTTCCAACATCCGCTCACCACCTTCTTAAACTTCTCACTCTTCTTCTTCTTCTTCTATTCATAACATCAACGCATTCTCTCTCTCTCTCTCTCTCTCTCTCTCTCTCTCTCAATGGCTCAGATTGTGGCAACAACACGATCCATTCAGAGCACCCTTTTGTGCCCCACTTCAGGATCTGCAAATGAAAGAGCGCGTAATCTCTTAAAGCCTCCAACTTTTTCCTCCAAGGTTTTCTCATCAAATGGGATCAACAAGTGCCCCCAAGATGCATTCAGAAGCTGCAGGATCAATGCGAGGAAATCTGCATCTGTTGAAGTTATCCCTGTTTCCGCTGAAGATGATCCAAAGGTTCCTTCTTTTCTTCTCTCTCTTGCTACCCTTTTATTAGACTTTCTTTTTGTTGCTAAAAAGTGATTGGAAATTATTGGAATTTGAGATTTTGAATAGGACCCCATATGTTGAAAATTATGGAAAATGGAAATGGTTGTGACCCTTAACAATAGAGTTATGTTTGTGAAAAAATGAATCTCGTTTTTTTAATTGAGATTTGAGCATTGAGTAGTTTGCATGCTGAGAGTGTATTTGAAATTATGAGATTTGCTAGCTAGCTCTCAGCTGTGTTTACATCATGTGTAAACTAAATATCAGAAGAGATGTGCACAATATTGTTAAATCTTTGTTGGTGCATCTTTAGAACTATCTGATAACTTTAACATGGTGTGTATTGGTGATTAGATTGAGGAGCAATTGCGTGGTGTGCCGCAACTTCTTGATGCTTCGAATGGAATGTGGTCGAAGCCGACGTTTAGGCGCAAGACGAAGATAGTTTGTACTATTGGTCCTTCCACCAATACCAAGGAAATGATTTGGAAGCTGGCTGAGGCCGGCATGAATGTGGCTCGCCTCAATATGTCTCATGGAGACCATGCTTCACATCAGAAAGTTATTGACTTGGTTAAAGAATATAATGCACAGGCAAAGGACAATGTAATTGCAATTATGCTTGATACTAAGGTATGTTATACTTCATGAAAGCATTTCTTCTTATTATCATTAATGTATTAAAATTTTTGTGCAAATAGTGTTACTATCGTTAGCCTATGTTAGCCTATGTTTTTAACATTCCTTTTCTGTATTGAATTATGTGCACTGTCATATGTTAATATCTTTTTTTCTTTATTTTCAGGGTCCTGAGGTGAGGAGTGGGGATCTGCCACAACCAATCATGCTATCAACTGGACAGGAATTCACTTTTACTATCCAAAGAGGTGTTGGAACTGCAGATTGTGTTAGTGTGAACTATGATGATTTCGTCAATGATGTGGAACCTGGGGACATGCTTCTTGTTGATGGTATGGGGCCTACTATTTGACAGAAATTACTTATCGTAAAGCGTTTAAATATTATGTTGAGGTGGTTTATTTTCGTGACCCCTTTATAGGTTAATTATACGATGGCTTTGATGAATTTTTTACTAAATATATAATGATGACCCAGGTGGTATGATGTCGTTGATGGTAAAATCTAAGACAGAAGATTCCGTTAAATGTGAAGTTGTTGACGGAGGAGAGCTCAAGTCAAGAAGGCATTTAAATGTTAGAGGAAAAAGTGCAACACTTCCTTCCATCACTGGTGAGACTTTAGATGAGTTATCATATTCTTGATGATTTTCCAATTAGTGTGTTTTGGTATTTGGGTACATGGTGATGATTGAGAATATAGTGATTTCAATGGAAATAATCTTCTCATTTATTTACTGCAGAGAAGGATTGGGATGATATCAAATTTGGAGTGGATAACCAAGTTGATTTCTATGCTGTCTCCTTTGTTAAGAGTGCTGAAGTTGTGCATGAACTGAAGAATTATTTGAAAAGTAAAACATTTATAAGATATATATCATATCGAGTTGTTTGGTGCATATTTGAATCATAAGAATGATAAAGTCTCCATTCAATACTGCAGACTCTGGAACTGATATACATGTCATCGTAAAGATTGAAAGTGCAGACTCTATACCAAATTTGCATTCCATTATCACTGCGTCTGACGGGGTGCTTAACCTAATCCTTGAATTACTCTTAACTCTTGCTGCTAAGTTCTGTGGTTGATTTAGCATATATTGTAAATGCATATTCTTCTCCACTTTTTTTTTATGTGTTTTGTGGAGTACTTCAGTGAGTTTACATTTACCTGATTCCTTCCTTTTCAGGCTATGGTTGCCAGAGGAGATCTTGGTGCTGAGCTTCCTATTGAAGAGGTTCCACTTTTGCAGGTAAACAAACTGTTACATAAAGATAATGTGAGCAATCGGCATCATTTACTGGAAATCAAGTTAAGCTCATCTTAAATTCCATAATGCTTGTAAATGTAGGAAGAGATAATCAACTTATGCCGTAGCATGGGAAAAGCTGTTATTGTGGCCACAAATATGCTGGAAAGCATGATTGTTCACCCAACACCAACCAGAGCGGAAGTATCGGACATAGCAATTGCTGTTCGAGAAGGTTCTGATGCAATAATGCTGTCTGGAGAAACTGCCCACGGAAAGTAAGTAAATAGTTTTGAATATTGCATGCTTGAGTAGTACTAATCTTGAGCCGCTGAATTTTTGTAGCGGCATATAAGAGGCCTTGAAGATAAAGTGAGCTTTACTAGTAATGTTCCAATTTTATAAGGAAGCAGGGGAATAGGCTGATTCTTAGAAAATGATGTACTTTATATATTTGTTTTTCTTATAACACAGGTATCCGCTAAAAGCTGTGAAAGTAATGCACACAGTTGCGTTACGTACAGAGGCTACTATACCAGGGGGTCAAATGCCGCCTAATATCGGTCAAGTGTTCAAGGTTTGAAGTTGATATATTTTGTATCCTTGACTACTTTATGCATTCATTGCCCTCCCAGTTGATTCTTGGCATTGATATGTGTATTATGTTTTTCTTTTTTCTTTTTTTTTTTCTTTGCCCCTTCTTTGGCTCCATGTAGAACCACATGAGTGAGATGTTTGCATACCATGCAACCATGATGTCTAACACCCTTGGCACTGCAACCGTCGTCTTTACGAGAACGGGTTTCATGGGCATCCTACTGAGCCACTATCGACCTTCTGGGACCATATTTGCCTTTACTGATGAGTAAGTTCTCTTTTATAACATTTGTGGATCTTTTTGGTTCAAAAATTAACAGTTTTCCTGCATAGTATCTTATGAAACTGATTATGTGATGGCCTTGTAAGGTGTTACGAATTCCATGGTCCTCTAGCAATTGTCTTGAGCTGTATTAAATGTCATGACATTTGATTTCTTTCCTTAGTTTTGTCGACGTATTTGAAAGCAACTATGCTACATGTACACAAAAAATTAGCCACTTGTACAGAGTACATGTTGAAATACAAAATACATGTTAAAAATAAATTAAACAACACATGTATTTATACACAAACACATGGTGACGGAGTACAACAGAGCACAACAGAGATGGCACTGTATCTACCTAGTTTTGAATTTTGCTTGTTGTGCAGTAAACGAGTACAACAGAGATTGGCACTGTATCAAGGAGTCTGCCCTATATACATGGAATTTTGCGATGATTCTGAAGCGACCTTTAGACGAGCCCTGGATTTGTTGAAGGTAAAGGGTTTAAATTAAAGCACTTTTATTATAACATGTAATATAAGATGATAACTAGTGGCATGAAATGATTATAAAACCTTCATAAATCCCTCTTTAACACGATAAACTAGCACTTCTCTTCATGCTTGCAATAAACCATGGACCTTATGCCGATTTCATTATATTTAGCGACGTATTTTTTAAGAATTAAATTTTGATGCACTGTTATTATAAAACCGTTTTACACGCATCTAATCAACTAACGCCACATTAGCAAAAAATAACTATCTTTTACATTGAATGCATGAATGGTCATCCAAAAAAACAGTTGTGATGGCACGAGTTTTACACTGTCATTACATGAAAATTAAACTTTATTTTTAATCCTTTTAAAGGGATTATTATTAAGTCTTGCTGCTCCTAATTTAGCCTATATGATAATTTATGTGTGCAGAATCAAGGAATGGTGAAAGAAGGAGAAGAAGTAGCACTTGTACAAAGTGGTAGGCAACCTATATGGAGGTCCCAAACCACACACAATATCCAAGTTCGAAAAGTGTAAGATCATAAGATCACAATAATGGAGAGTGGTAACTGATTTCAGTCTTAGGAAATATACACTACCATGTCATCTTATTTAACACTTTGCACATTGATGTCAGTCTTTACTTTTTCTTTTATAATTTGTTTATTCATTTTATGTTTTTCAGTTTATCAGGAACAAACTTCTGTATATGTTCTTGAAATTTGGGTGAAAATTTTGAAATAAGGCATAGGCCATCAAGGCCTTTGAATATACATTAGTACTTTATATGTCATCATCTTAATTTGTTTATATTTTTATAAGAGTTAATCACTTTTGAATAATTTAGTAAGTCCACAAATTCAGTGACACCGAAGAAGGGGTAGGGTGCGGAGGATCTACCCCTAGAAATCTTATGAAGTTGCAAATTATAATTTGAGAGATTTTAATGCTTATGCCTGATGTTGCTTATAGTAATGCTGACCTTTTTTTTTAAAGAAAATGTGAACTTTTTTTAATGATTAACGTGAAACTATGAAGGTACATTATTTATGTTCTTGTGTAAAATGAACTTCTCAATAATAATGTTATTTTGAATTTGAGTGATATAGAATGGTGTAGTCTGTGGTCTATCATCAGGAATATAATTGAATATGGTGGTAGGTTTATATTAATATTAGATTCATTATTAGAGGTTTCAACTTTCAAGCTTGAATGACGAGAATTAAAAAAAATAGAGAGTAAATACCAATTTGCTTCCTGTTATTTATCTTTTATTTGAGACTGATCCTTCATGAAATACACAAAATCAAACTGAATTTAACATATTATTGAATCATGAAAATAGTATAAAAAATTTGTATAACCTTATTTTACTAAAATAAACTATATACAAGTCATTTTTATCTTATATTACACATACTCAAAAAAAGAAACAAGGATAACTCCAATTTCTCAAAGTTAAAGATGTCAATGTTTTTAAAGAACAGTAAAGTAAATGAAAACAAAGCAAAATACAACTAAACTATTACATGAAATTAACCATTTGAACTAGTTTTTCTTACGAAGTTTTACATTATTCAATTATATGAAAGAAGAAGATATTGCCGCTGTTCAAGAGGAGTGAAAAAAAAAAAAAAACAAATTGGAGGACTATTCCAAGTGCAGCTTTGTAAACGGATTTAACATTTGTATTGTACATGACCAAATAAGAAAACTGATAAACTAATGAAAGAAGAAGATATTGCCGCTGTTCAAGAGGAGTGAAAAAAAAAAAAAACAAATTGGAGGACTATTCCAAGTGCAGCTTTGTAAACGGATTTAACATTTGTATTGTACATGACCAAATAAGAAAACTGATAAACTAACCAAGTTGGTTGGTCTAGTGATTAGTTCACTAGTCTGCTTAAGCAAGTGTCGTAAGTTTAACCTATTGGTCGACAACAAATTCTTAAATTGAGTTTAAAAAGCAGAGACATTATTTGAGATTGGTCTTTAGTTGCCATGGTTGATTAAGCTATGGATGACTTAGTTAAGAACTAGGAATCAATCAATGTATAGTGATGATATAGGAGGCAACTTGTATGATTGGATAGTATAAATATATATTTTATATTTTAATATATATATATATATATATATATATATATATATATATATTATTTTGGTGACTAATTTTATTGTATTTCTAACTGATCGTAAAACATATATATTGTTTACTAAATTACTCTCTAAATTCTAACGATTTCTTCTCATGTCCGAAAACAATTATATATTGGATGAGTTTCAAACCCCTTCACCAAATTAAAGAGGTACAATTGAAACCATTAATAAACAAATAAATGAAAAAGTTATCTCTTTCCACTATTATAATTTTTATTTATATCTTATATATTTATTTAAAGTTTTTTATTTATTATTAAATTATTAGTTTAATAAATGTATAAATTTATTTTTAGGTAAAAACTTAATTGACATTACGTAAAGTTGATAATTGAAAATCATTAAATGATTTAACTAATTTAACTAAATTTTAATATAAAATTATCAACTTCACATAAAGTTTACTAGACCTGAGATTTCACAATTTTTTAACATGCATTTAGTTCTAATTGAAACATATGTTTGGACCTTAATCCAACTCAACACACAACAAATTAAAGCTCCATGCATGGCTTCAAAACCACCACCACTGTCCCTCCTCTTCATTGCTCTCTCCATGCTCTCTTCCACCACCACCACCAGCAGCTCCGGCCCCGGTATCGCGATCTACTGGGGCCAAAACGGCAAAGAAGGCACCTTACAACAAGCATGCGCCACAAACAACTACAAAATCGTAATCCTCGCATTTCTTACCGTCTTTGGCAGTGGCCGAACTCCGAAATGGAACTTCGCCGGCCACTGCGGCGATTGGAGCCCCTGCACCAAACTAGCCCCACAAATCCACTACTGCCAGAGCCAAAACATCAAGGTGTTCCTCTCCCTCGGCGGCGGCATCGGACACTACTCTCTCTCCTCGCCGCAAGACGCTAGGGAAGTTGCGCTCTATCTTTTTGAAAGCTTCCTCAGTGGCCAACACGGACCACTGGGAACCGTGGCATTAGATGGCATTGACTTTGACATCGAAGAAGGGTCAAATCTTTTCTACGATGACTTAGTCAAAGCCATCAATGCATTCTCCACAAAGGAGAAAAGAATTTACCTATCTGCGGCGCCGCAATGTCCGTACCCAGATCACTACCTCGATAAAGCAATCAAAACTGGATTATTTGATTATATTTGGGTTCAATTCTATAACAACCCTCCATGCCAATACTCAAATGGAAACCCTAAGAAACTTTTCGAGTATTGGGACACGTGGACATCGTCGGTTTTGCCGAATAACACTGTCCTTTTGGGGCTTCCGGCGGCGCCTCGTGCCGCCGGAAGTGGGTTCGTAGCTGCTGAGGTTGTGGCGGATGAGATTCTTCCGTACATAAGACAAGGTTCAAACTATGGAGGGGTTATGCTTTGGAGCAGATACTATGATGTTCAAACCAACTTCAGTGAGAAGATTAAGGGTAGCTTGATGATGAGATCTGCGTTGAAGTTAGTGAAAGCAATTGGAGGTGCAATATATGAAGGCCTGTTTTCCATTTTGAACCGTCCTTATGTGCCTAAATCTGCTTCACTTAGGGCTGATGTTTGAAGCTTCTATAATATATTTGCAAAGGTGACAACTTACTATTATTTTTACTTGAAATTGATAATTGAAAATTTTTAGATTATAATTTAATTAAATTTATAAAATGATCTAATAATTTTTAGTTGTCAACTTCATTTCAAAATATCTGTATATGACTTTTCACCGTTTGCAAAAGCTTCAAGAAAATGAGAGAATAATAAGTCACTTTGCATGCATGTGTGATATCTTTCTAAAGTTGGTGTCTTCTAGGGTTTATGGGGAGCTTTTAAAAAAGAGGAGTGCTAGAGACCAATCATTTTTGTGATTTGTAGTCATTAAATAGCCATTAATGATGTTTTTAAAGGAAAAGTCTATAGGCCAGCAACTTTATTAAATTCTGCCCAGCATGTAACCAGCAAATAAAAGTGAGCAATTAAATGAAATATCACACCATTAAAATCATCATTAATGGCTATTTGATAACTACAAATCACAAAAATTGCTGCTTCCTAACACTCATCGTTTTTAAATAGTGTGAAATTTCATCAAATGTGTAGAATTACTCACTTTTATTTTATTGGTTATATGCTGGTTAGAATTTAATAAAGTTAGTGGCTCTTAAACCTTTCCTTTAAAAAAAGTAATATTTATTTTTCATGTAACTATAGGGTGACTTCATGATTGTCACTCTTCTATATTTATGTGGTAGAGAAAGGTTTTTAATTTAATTTGTTTGAATTTGATATTATTATTATTATTATTATTATTATTATTATTATTATTATTATTATTATTATTATTATTATTATTATTAAAATTGGTCATTTTTAAAATCGCTAATTTAGATTCAATTGAATTTTATTTTTGGACTACATGGATTAGATCGAATTTTAAATCTAATTTTTAAAACCAATCCAATTAAATCTAAAACATACAATGTGTATAATAATATTATTTTATTATTATATTTAAAATTTTATTTATAATATATTCCATTTATTATATATTTTTATTTTATTAATGTATTATTATTATTATTATTTAGTGAATATTTTATAAATTTAAAATAAAATTTATTTATTTATTTTAACTAACTTATAATTTTATTTCTATTATTATATTATTATTGATTTTTCAAGATATTATTCGTTATGTCATTATTTGTTATTTAAGATTTGATGTTAGAATTTGTATGTATTTTTTAATTTTCAAAATCGCAAATTTAATCAAATCCAATCTAAACCGCTTAAAATTGGATCGGATTATCTAAAAAAATTTTCAATCCAAACTACATCATAAGTAAAATTAATATTTGAATTGAATAATTTTTTGACACAAAACTGATCTAAACCGCACCGCGAACATTGAGAGTGATAGAAAAAGTCACAATACAGATTCTCTCATTTCAAATATTTATCAAAACCTCATCCTATTACAAGACACTTTTCTGAACCCTTTCAATAGAAGGGATTCTAACATGAGACCTAAACATTTGACATAATAATGCACTAACTATTTCCAACAAGAAATCAAGCATTTTGGCAGATAGAGAGAGGGTAAAAAGGGTATTATGGTCCTCCAAGTACAGCATTCTCAATGTCTTCTCTGCTCAGAGCATAACTAAACCTCCTCTCCACATCCTTATCCAGATTCCCAGGTCCACTCTTCAAATACCTACACAGATATAATAAACTCTTCAATCTCTATTAACAATTAAACATTTACCTTGTTGCAAGGGAAAATCCATCACGAGCCTTTACAAATTGCAATGAGATTACTCAATGAATAGTTAGCAAGTATGTCAACTTCAACTTAATAGAAAACCAACAATTCATTCAGGATATTTACTTCTAAAATAAGTATTTTGTTTAGTACATATTTTTCTTCAAGTACTAAGCATGTTCAATAATAGTTTTTAGAATGAATTCACAAGTACATATCAGTAGGATGCCCCATTTTCAATCCAAAAGTAACATGGTAACATTGAAAGTAAAATAAGAACAAAAAAACACCCCTCTATTTTGTGTCTCAGAACATACAATAGTAAAGAACACACTGCCACCAGAAAGTGATTAAAGATTCATTGTGAAATCTTAACCATTCTTTGATTTCACCAACTTGATGTAACATATATGTCTAAAAGGAATTAAAGGACCAATTTAAGTATAATACTATCTACCCTATCCTAATTTGATCTCACAGATGGCATTGCAGCAATGCAGGGGAACATAACAGTGCATTGGCTTGCTTAGGTTCAAGCAATTTGGACGGAAAATTCAACAGACATAACAAACATTAAAAATATAATTTTTTGCTTAAAAAAACTCAATTTAAGTCAAACCCTTCACAACTTTCCAACTAAAGTATCCAGCCTCCACATTCCATCTACCAATTCTAAACCACACAAAGTGGATAGCACCTTGTGCACATTCAACACACACAAGCATAAACTCAAACACCAAGAGTGCAATAACCAAAATCACAAAATTCACATTTTTTAAATAATAATAAGAACAATAGAAAAAGAAAAACCCAACCTTATGTAGAGATCAGTGACATCTAAATAGAGATGAGCATGCCAATCAGCTTTTTGAATCAGCCAAACAGCTCTATCATCCTTGCTCTGGTAGAATCCAAGGCTCTTGAGCCAAGCCTCAATGCAAGGCAAGCTATGTGAGTAGAGAGGCTTGTTCTTCTCTGGAAGCTTCTGAAGCCACTCATCATCTTCTTTTGGTGACAACTCTTCTGCTTCTGGTGACTTGCAGAAAATTTGGGTGGTTGTGGCGATGGGTTTTCTGGACGAGATAGAAAGTGGGTTGGGACATTGAAGGTGTTTTGGGAAATGGGTTAGGTGAAAGATTGGAAATTGAGTTGAACTTGAAGAGATTGAAGACGGAGGAACATTGTAGTTTGTGAATGTTGAGGATGTAATGGTTGACATTTTTGTGTTTTTCCCCCCCTTTTTTTTTCTGTGATGATTTGGGTATTGTGTGATGAATTCGGATAGAACTGGACAGAAAAAATAAAATTAATTCGAAAATCGTGATAAAAGAAAAAGAAAAGTGTTGAACTTTTAAGCAGAGAAATGAAATGAGCAGCAAGTTTGAACAGAGCAGAAGATTTGTTATCCTGTTTTGGGGCAATTTGCTATCTGGTGTTTTCAGCTCCACGTGCAGGTCACGTGATTCAGTTGAGAGTACTTTTACCCTCCATTTTTCAATGCAGCTGGTTAGTTATCCACCAGGAACATGAGCACTTTCTTAAAAAAAAAAAAGACTTTAAACTTACATCTTTATGAAATACATTTTAACAAGCATTTTTCAATTGTATATCTAATAATTAATAATTAGCAATCTAAAGTGTGCATCTACTAGTTATTGGATTGATGATAATTAACAGCTACTATTACTTCTGTGCTTAAATTTCTGTTTAACTTGGATGGTTCATTGGAGATAGTCATAGCATATGCATCATGCATGTCTCATAAAATGTGTTGTGTAATGATATCACTTGTGAGATTATTGGAATTGAAATAATCTATTTTTATTAGTATCATTTTTGTTATACGAAGACATTAAAAAAAGATCTGTACTTGGCTACTTGCCCAAAAAAAAAATGGACAGGTTCTTGTTTATTATCATGTGAGGCTTCTAAGACTTTATGCCTTAAGTTATAAATGGTTGTTTAGATTTTTCATAAGTACATTTCAAAGTTGAAGTCCATAAATAAGAGTGGTACATTTATACATAAAATAATAATTTCATTGGCAAATACCAAGAACATGAGCCATCTAGATCGAAATATTTCAATATATAGTTCAAGAATATCATCCTCATAGACTTGAACTTTATTGGTTTATGGCTCATTCATTTACCAAATGATGAGACAAAATTGATTTCATAAAAGGTTCATTCTTATTATCATCAATGAGATTCTGCAGACTGAAAATGAGACCAGTATTCCTTCACAAGCTTCCCAAACAATGACCCTTCTCTCTTCATTAACTTCTTTGGCTCATCATACTCTACCAATTTTCCTGATAATACAATCAAACATCTCCATTAGTTAGAATCAAACACTACTAAATGATAAAAAAAAATATTCAACTTACCATCACTTATGGAGAGAACCTTGGTGCAATCCATCACAGTTGGTATCCTGTGTGCTACTGTGATCACTGTACAATCTGCAAATTCTGTTCTAATTGTTTTCTGCAAAATAAGATCTGTTGCATTATCAATTGATGCCGTTGCTTCATCAAGCACCAATATCCTACTTCGCCTCAAAAGGGCGCGGCCTAGACAGAATAACTGCCTTTGTCCCATACTCCAATTCGATCCATCTTCAACAACTGTGTAACATTTTGTTACTAGTCATTAGTATTAACTAGGAAAGAATTTCTTGCAGCTTAAGTAACAACATGAAATAAGAAACTCTACCTGAGGAGTCTAAGCCCTTTTCTTTTTCTTGCACGGCTTCTCGCAACTGACACTTTCCAAGAACCTTAACATAAAGTTAAGGATTAGTTCACACCAGAAGACACCAAATTTTGACATAAACAGAATGTGATTGCTATATATACCTCCCATATCTCTTCATCAGAATGTTGAGACAAAGGGTCCAAATTATATCTAACTGTTCCATTAAAAAGAGTAGGATCTTGAGGTATAACACCTAAATGTGACCTCAAATCATGAAGGCCGATCGAGGATATGTCTACACCATCCATTACAATTCTTCCACCGGCCGGCTCGACAAGGCGAAACAAAGCACTAATAAGAGTGGACTTCCCACTTCCTGTCCTGCCAACAATACCAATCTTGTGTCCTCCTTCAAATGTGCATGTAATTCCATGGAGTACAAGTGGTCCATTAGCCCTGTATCTTATCTGTTTTGAAATGAATAAACCAATAACTTTCTCAACATTATGCTCCAGAATTTAATATGAAGTTTCAGTTACCTGCAAGTTACTAATTTCTACTTTGCCTGCATCTGGCCAATTAACCGGCGGGCGATTTCCTTCTATAACTTCTGGGGCCTCACTTGGTATATACATATATTGATTTATCCTCTCTACAGATACTATATAATTTGCTAGAGTGCATTGAAATTGAATTGAAAATACTAAGGAATTGTTCAGTGAAAGGCCATAAGAGAGTGCCATGCCAATAAATCCTGCAACAATGGACATTTAAATTAAGAAACTTCTACAATAAGATAATTTGTGAACAATGAAGTTATGTATGACAAACTATGAATATCTGAAGCCTCACCGGCGGGGAAAGTCTCGGGTGGAAGCACAACCATGCAAAGTGCTGCAGCAGATAGAACAACAGCACTGATTGTTTCTAACCGTTGGATCAACCATTCATTTGAAGTGAAACTATGGAAGAATGGACTAGCATTGACATCAATCAGATCAAGATTCTTCTTGAAAAAGCGATCTTCCTCCTTAAAGGCTCTTATTGTCACAGCTCCAGCATTAGTTTCAGCTACATGATTAGCTACAAATGATTTTGTTGTGCCATTCAACCTCATCAATGCTTTTGCAGTAGCAAAGTAGTATTTCTGTTCAAAAAATGAAAACAACAAAAGTACTTAGCATGTTAACTTTCCATCAAAATAATCTTCTAAATTCCATGAAGAACAGGCTGTAAAAAGAAGAATTTGTTCATCACCTGCAATTGAATCGCAGCAAAAACCAGTGGTATGGCAACAAACAAGACTTGCCAACTCACAAATGATAAAACTGCAAGATTAGAATAAAAATTTGTAGTACCCCCCACAGTATATGCAAGGTAAAATGGTACATCGAGATCCACAATGCTCATATCTGCAGATACCTACACAATAAAATATTAGTCAGAGTACTAAAACTTCCACATTACATTTCATTGAATGAAAGAAAAAATCCAATAGAAAATGTTGTTTTATATGCTTACCCTGCTAAGTATCCTTCCCAAAGGTGTGGAGTCATAAAAAGACATGGGTGCGCGGAAAAGGGAGTTCATCAACTGTGAAAATAGATGTTTTGATGATAGAAGACCTAAAGCAGCTATAAGAAAAGTTCTGATTAACATAAAAACAATTGAAACAACTCCTATCAACAAGTAGACTAAGATCAATTTCAGAGTTTTGATATGAGGGTTGTCAACATTAGGAGCCATCCATGAGTTTTGAATTATTTGGCCAGTTACAAATAAAATGTGACAAAGAGTAGCGGCAGCAAAGTATATGTATCCCTTCATCTGATTCAGATACTGAATGTAAGGCTTCAAGCCTGTGTCTCCTATCTCTCTTTCTTCTTGCTTAATCAACTTATTTTCGTTTGAAGCTTCTAACTTCTTCTCCAAGAAATCTTGCTTAATCTCTCTGCCAGAAGTTGAATCTCTCTTGGCAGAAGGAGTGTCAACTTGATGGTCAGAACCAGCAGTCTTCTTGTGAGCCTCGACGAGTTCTTGGAATTCTCGGCTTGATTCCAATAGATGATGATAAGGAGCAGCTTGTAGAATTTCTCCATCTAACATCAACTTTTAAGGAAAAGAAAGTTAGAGCTAAAGATAATTAAAACAAGCATGATTCCATTGTTTCTTATTCAAGCATATTAACATGAATATTAATAGCACTGCATTAAGATGAAAGAAATTACCATAACAGAATCAAAAGCTGGTAGGAAGTCAACTTGATGAGTCACAAGTAACACAGTCTTCCCTGCAAGTCCTTCCATGATATATTCCTGCCAAGTTCCGAAGCAATCTTTCAATAGAGAATGACATTGTAGATATAATTAAGAACACTATTTGAAGGAGACTAAGATGTGATTACCTTAAACAAATTTGTGGCTGTGTGAGCATCAACAGCACTGAATGGATCATCCAAGAGATATATATCAGCATTCTGATAAAGCGCACGAGCGAGCTGAATTCGCTGCTTCTGACCTCCACTCAGGTTAACTCCCCTCTCGCCTATTTCGGTAAGATCTCCATAGGGAAACAACTCAAGATCCTTTATCAGTGAAGACCTATAAAGTGTCTCTTCATATCTTTGTGGATCCAAATCTGCTCCAAACAAAATATTTTCCTTTATTGTACCTGACTGTATCCATGCTGTTTGAGAAACATATGCAAAACTCCCATAAACTTCAATCTGCAATTCAAGAAACTTACCATAGTGAGTTAAATTTATGTGATAGTTTATGCTAATTTGGAGCATAACAAGGTTTTAAGAGTGTATTCTAGGAATATGAAAGTTTTATGAAAGCTTACAGTTCCCTTTGTATTTGGAACTTCTCCAAGAATTGTTGCTAAGAGAGTTGATTTTCCTGATCCAACTTCTCCACAAATTGCTACCTTTTGTCCATGTCTAACCTCCAAATTTATGTTTCTAAGTGTTGGTTTTGACACATTATCTTCCCATGAAAAATCAGCAGACTTGGTTGAAATTGAGCCTCTGAGGTTATCATCAACACAACTCTTCCTGCAATTTGCATTCTGCAGTTCAGATGCCTCAAGAAACTTCCCAATTCGAGCGAATGCAACTTTCGATTGAATAACCACTCCAATAACATCTGGGATGGTTGTGATTGGCTCTTGCACAAGGCGCAGTGTTGCCACAAAAGTGAAGACATTGTTTGCATGCAAAGGAATCTCCAAGAAGTAGCATGCAGCAAAGGAAGCCGCGGACACCAGAATAGGCGAAGACCAAAAGAGAAAGATGTTGTAGGCCTTTCTTGATTGCACTGCTGATAACATTTCAAGTTCCACATTCCTTAAGCCTTCAATAGCCTTCTTAAAATGTTTCTCCCATGCATATAGCTTCAGAACTTTCATATTCACAAGAGCCTCAGAATTAGCCTTCAATCTCTCATCTTGTGCCACCATGAGCTTGCTTTGAAACTTCTGCTGTAGCTTTGCCAATGGAGCATTGCAAAGTACAGTGAGAATTATTACTACCATTGAGGCTATTGTCGCGACTCCAATGGCTCGGACAAGAATCACCAAAGCAATGCATATTTGGAAGCTTGTTGTCCACATCTGATGAAACCAAAATGGAAATTCTCCAATCCTATATGCATCAACAGTCACATAATTCATTATCTCACCACCAGAATGCTCCAATCTAGCAGCATTGGATAGCTTCAATTGTTTCTTATAGATGGCTGCAGTGAGAAGTGATCTAACCTTCATACCAACGAGTCTACATCGAAAATACCATTGCCTTTGAGACAAGGATTCTATGATCTTTGCAAAGAAAAGTGAAATGGCCAACACATAACCTTCATATTTGAAACTTTCATTACCCTCAGCAACCAATATAAATGCATTCAAAAGCAGGGGACCACAAGACAGAGTAACTACCTTAATAAATGCAAAGAATCCTGAAATCCAAATCTCTCTCCAGTGGCAGGACATTATAGTCCAAAATACTGATGGCTGCAGTGTTGGTTCTTTTTGTTTCTGTTTGTTAAGTTGTTCTATAAACACAGAATAGCAACTTTCTGCTCGATCCGGCTCGCGCAGCTTTGGGATATCCTCATCCTCAAGTGTTTTCTCTTTACCTTTTTTCATCAATGGATTCAACCACCAAAATGTCATCCTGCTGAAGAATCCAGCTTTTGCGAATGGTGTGACTATATCACCAACAGAATCAGTTTCATTCATCTGTCCATTCAAAGGAGCATAAAGGCTTTCATCCTTTTCCTTCCATTTTTCGTCGCAATGACATACTTTGAATGTGCATAACAGCACTAAGATTGATGCTGGAAAAGATAGAACATCTAGAGCTATCTTCAGGGAGAGTCCTCTGCTGCTAATTGCATAGAACAAGGACAAAGAACATAGTATGCTAGAAGCTAAAAGTAGAAGAACAGCGAAAAGGCGCAATGATGTTACCGGATAATGTTTAAGCCGAAGACTTAATACTGTGAAGGATGCTAAAAGCCATGTGATTCCTTGAAAGAATTCTACCAACCACCAATTAAGAGGCAATGCAGTGTGGTTTTTTCTTATCATCTCCTCCAAAATCCAAATTCCTAAGCATGAATGCACCAAGCCAAGAACTCCATTGCTTGTGGCAGAAACCAGCTGCAAATTTGAATATCTTTCGGCTCGCGTTTGGCCATGAAATGGAGTTGATGAAGTCCTCTTGATCATAGTGAATGACAGCATGATCAGCAGCAAGATATCAAAGCAAATGATCAACAAATTGTTGATGCATTTGGAATGATCTTGCAAGAACTTGAAATCATTACAGAAAGGAGTTTCTCTGGCCTTGGAACAATCATAGTCCATACAAATCAGGCTCCAAAAATCATCCATTTTCTTTGTAAATTTTCTTTTTCTGCTTAAATTCTGTTACAAAAACATACATTCAGTAAGCAGATAAAGTCAACGGTTCTATGATGTAACATAAATGAACTTTATTTAGAATATACGTGTTTCAAACTTTGAAATAAATACAGTATTAACTATTAAATGACTCATCATAAAAAAAATTCTATTCATTAGTTTCATTAATTGCTTACATAATTTCAAAAAGTTAACTTGCTTCATTGGTTGACTCATTTTCTTGAGAAACTGAGGAGAAAGTCTCAATCTGTAAGGCCATAATTCACTTTAATAACTTCTTGATATTCATAGCATCTTAACTGAAATTCTTATGAAGTACTATCTTAGAGTGAAAAATAAAAATAATTAAATAAATGAAACAATTAAAAATTGTTGCTATGAGCTATTAAATACTTAGCATATCAACTTTTTATTTTATTTTTTTCTGAGAGGCTAAACACCTCAAACTTTATAATAAAAAATGATTAAAGTGGAGACAAGGATACCAACATTATTACAACATAGATATGATATGCCTGATGAATGGAAAATTAAATATTTGAGAGCAACTACTTCATTCAAAAGCATCAGCAATACCATAGAGTATGAATGATTGAATCATTATTCTCTGAAGTGGGAACCACTTCCAGCTTCATGAGAAACTGATTTTAAGGGAGGAGAATAAAGAGAGTAGATTTCTTTTTATTAAAATCAAGGTTATATATATATAGTGATGATATGAGAAAGACATAATTAAGAAAAGAAATGATGAGAATAATACTTATATATATAGTTTGTGAAGAAAATAATTAATTAAGTGCTAAGAAAGACAATGATAGATGATGAAGCAACAAGAACTTATTTACCTGTTTAATTTATTAAGCAGCTTTGTGACTCAAGTCTCAAGGTTTGATCTATCTTCAGGATGAGCAACAAGCTAAGCTTCTAATAATTGGTTCATCAAGAAGAAAACTTCATCACTTCTCTGAGTTCTCTGCAAAGACCTTTTCAATAATAAATATTACAGGTCTCTGCCTAGTGTATATATATATATATCTCGACTATGTTATATGTATACTAAAATTAGTTATAAATATTAACTACTAGTATACAATACGTGTTGAAATATAAAATACACATTGAAAATAAGTTAACCAATATATATATTTATACTCAAATATATAGTGACTAATTTTAGTATTTTTATATATCTATACACAATAGGTACTCCACCATAAAATTATGTCTCCCATTGCTTTAATTTCGGGCAAACATCAACATTAAAATTTTGGACCAGTTGTTTCAATCATTGAAATTTAAATTAACCCAAGAAAAAAAAGTCACAGATTTTAACAGTAGATATTTCGGTTGTGTAAACAAAAAAACTAAATAATAGTAATATAGCTCCTTGTATACAAATATCTTTGTATACAAATAATAGTTAAGAATTATTAAATAGATTGATGTGTTTGACTATTTAATTAAACTTTTGTTTATATGTTAGCGACAATTTTATATAAATATGAATAGAAATATATAAAAATAAAAAAATGTTTTGTAGAAATAAAAAAATTAGTAACCAAATTAATTATTATGTATTTGTATATAGATATAGATATTGTTAATTTATTTTTAATATTTTTTTTATTTTAACATATATTTTTTATGAGTAGTTGATTTGATTATTAATTTTTTGTATATAGCTAATATAATTGTAATAATATAATAACTCCAAAGTAATGACCCCAGGCCCAATGAAATACTCAATGGTGTATGTACACAAATAATAAATTATTTAGATAAATAATCAAATTCGTCTCAAATTTTTTTTTAAATTAGTCTCCGAAAATTTTTTTTAATCAAATTTGTCTTTAAAAAATTTTAAACTAATCGTGTAAGTTCTTCTGTCATTTTCTTTGTTAACAGCGCCAAAATTTATTAGTGTTGCATGCATATTAAGTGATACTATAATATATATAGGAGTCTTAATTGACTATTAGTCCGGTAAGTTTATAAAATTAGATCAAATCAAAACTTAATTGAGGAGAGAACTTGAAGCATTGAAATTTTTTAATTTAAAATTGATTTAATCCAATTTCATAAATTTATCATATTAATCACCAATTAAAACTACTAAATATGTGTTATGGTATTATTTAACGTGTTATATTTATTGTCGAAGTAATGAAAGTGATGAAAAAATTAAAATAACTAACTTAAAATTTTTAAAAAACGAATTTAATTAAAATAATTTTAAAACTAATTTAAAGAATTAATTATCAAAAACTAATTTGATCATTTATTCTAAATTATATATAGATTTGTCCTACAATTTTATTTATGAATTTAACACCATATATCTAATAGTTAAAATGAGAAATAAAACCAAAAAGAAAAAACAATAGTATATACTACCACTACATGTCTACACTACAGCTGTTTAAACTTTAAACTAGTAATTTTCACGTGTAATTTCGGTGTTAGTTACCATAAATGTGTGACAACTGACAACATTACTCTAATCGTTGAATAATAGTATAATACATTAATACTACTTTTTTTATATATATTTAGTCTTCCATCTTATTGGTTGTCAGCGATCAATTGGGCAGAAAATATTACTCGGATAAAAAGTATATATAAATGATATTAAAAATTTAGTGTAATTAATTTTATCTAAAGTTGATAATTGATAATTATTAAATAAAAATTTAATCAAATCAATTAAATTATCTAACTGCTCTTATTTATTAATTTTACGTAAAGTCAACTGCAACTAAATTTTTATCATAGATGATATTAACCAGTGACCCATATGCTTATCAAACTGAAAATCACAACAAAACTATTTTATTATCTTATATTTCTTAGTTATTTGTTATTTTAATTGTATTCAAATAAAAAAAATGAAAGCGGTTGGATCACCACGCAACCCGAGACAATTAACTTAAGAAACTAAACTTGAAGTGTTTGTCTCATCGTAAGAACGAAAAGTTCTTTATTGTGTGAAACTGTTGTTTGATAATGAAATACACATGCATGGATTTATTGAAAACCACAAAAGAAACAAGACAATAATACGTTCCTTTCTTGGCCAGAGAATTGAAGCGGTGATTATGGAACACAATGTATTAATGGATATGACGGTGTGGAAGATCATAGTAAGAAAACGAAAACAATAGTATTATTATTAGGATTATGTCGTCTTAATTATTGTTTCATAATTCTGATTTAATGTGTAGGAGCTAATGGTTGTCTTATAGTAGATTGGAAAGTATGGTGACCCTTAATATATATGATTTCAGATTAATGGTTCATGGTATACAGATTCAAAAAATTTTAATAGTGAAGATAAAAATAATATGCAAAAATAATAAAAAAATAAGGAAAAGTTTAGAGGGCCAGCAGTTTTATTGAATTTTGGCCAGTAACCAGCAGAAAAAAGTGAGCCATTAAATGAAATCTTACACCAATCTCACACCATCAAATTATCATTAATGGTTAGTTAATGGCTAACAATCACAAAAATTGATGGCCCCTAACATTGCTCAAAAAATAATATGTATATTTAGATATTCAAAATTTAAAATATATTAGTTATATTTTTAATAATTTAATTAACATATTAAAAATTATATTAATTTAAAAGTATTTTTTTCATTTTAATTAAAAACATTACATAATATGTTTTCATTAAATATATATTATATCAATTAAATTTAAAAAAAAACTATTAAATACTAATTACTAGTCTTATTTATATTTTGAGAATTTAAGCTTTATTTTGAATAATTAGTTAATTAAACTATTATTATTTTGTTTTCATAATCTCAATGGATTAAATTTATATAACATAATAATCTTTTCTATTGTGTTGATATAACATTTTTTTTACATATAAATAAAATAAAAAATAATATTTACACATAAAAAATTAATTAATCAAAGTAGACAACTTATTTTTAACAAAAAAGTATTTTAATATATATTTTATAAATGTGATTAATTTTTTATATACCATAAAACATACTTAAAATAAAATTTGTATAAGGGCAAAGTGGCAAACACATTATTAAAGTGGGGATAATATATACACACATTTTTGTCTAAAATTCAATGGAGACGATTACTCCTATACGATCATATGTGATTATGTGAATCCATCCCTGATGATATACATATATATCTTACACGCTAGACACGTGATTTATATATAATACATATATATTCTGCTTAGAATGATGTGATATATTCATATTTTTCTTTGTATATATAATGTTAGATGATATTTTTATTCTTGTAATCGGTGAAGTTTTTATTCTTGGAGAATAATCTTGGATAATAATTTATGTATAGTTATTTTTATGTGAAATTAATAACTAATAATTTTAAATAATAATTTAATTAAATTTATATAAAAATAACTGTATATGAATTTATATTTTAATCTTGACTATTCTCATTCTTCATGAGAGATGTCTTAGTGCATTATGAAATTATTTGTAAAAAGTTTTTCTACTAAAAATACTGATGTTCTAATATTTTCCTAATTTATTTGTGTGTCTAATAATAATGATAATAGTAGTAAAGCGAAGACGAGGAAGAGGAAGAACACGTAAGAAGTTGCTCTAATATCATCATGGCTACCAAAAAAAGTCAAAACGATACTTTAGTATCGTGATGAATAGGAAACCTTCAAATATTTTTAATGATATTTAATTATTTTTCGTATTAAATTCTAGACTTCTAGCATGTACGAACAGCCTTAGCTTAAATAATGAATGTCCATCTCAGAAAGAAGATATTGGTTTCATCTGAGAAGTTTTAAGAGATACACTTTTTTTTTTTATTCAGATGTTAGACATTCATGTAATTATTATATAATTAAGTTACTTCAATACAAAAAAAATCAATACAATTAAATAAAATATGAAATACATGCGTCCAACATCACGAAACGCTTATTCTCTTCTTCTTTTCTTCTCCATCACGTTTCTCCTGCGCTTCTTTTTCTTTTTCTTCTTCTTCTTCTTTTTCTGCTTCTTCTCACGTTCGTTTATGCACGGAGTGTTTTCTTCTTCGCCTTCTTGTTCGTATTCCTCCTTCTCCTCTTTTTCCTCCTTTTTCGCGTTCCTTCTTCTTCACGTATGTTCTCCTTATCGTCATTCTTTTGTTGTTGTTGCTGTTATATTTTTTTGTCTTTTCCTCTTTCTCTCTCTGGTGAAGAAGCAGTAGAAGGTGAAGAAGAAGAGGAAGAAGAATTTTGAATAGTGCAGAATGAACCGAATACAGTACTCATGGTGAACCGAATATAATACAATTGTATAGTACTAAGTGAACGAAACGTAATCTATTATATAAAATCAAGATGGTGAACCAAACAATGCTTCTTTCAAATGTATATATGTCAATGTTAATGTATATATCTATTCTTAATATCAATGTTTGTATAAATTGTTAATATTTATATTTGATTCAAGATGGATTACTCATCTGAGATATTAATTTATATATATGTTGGAACTGTCTGGCTGCTGTTTTATTCCAAGTTCTCAATGATTGCAATCACTGTATTTACCAATACATTCAAACTCTAAAAGAATATAGTGAACCGAAATTAATACACTGGACGAACCGAAAGGTAGAAACACACTGAACCCCTAAATCCTAAACCCTAAACACTAAAATCAGAACCCTGAACACTGAACACTGAACCCTGAATCCATAAACCCTAAATCCCTAAAACTTAAACCCTAAACCCTGGACCCGAACTCTGAACTCTGAACCCTGAACGCTAAACCCTAAACCCTAAACCCTGTACCCGAGCACTAAATACTGAACTCTAAACCCTGAATGCTAAACCCTCATGGTGAACCGAATATAGTACTCATGGTTAACCGAAATCTTAATTATGGTGAACTGAATAGACATAATACTATTTATTCTTAGATCAATTTTACATGCTTATTACTTGCTATTTAAATTTAATCTAATTTATTTTTTATAATAAAATTTAAATATTAAAAAATATTTATTTTATATTTTTAAATTAAATATTAATTATTAATTTATTTTAATAAATTAATCGTTATCTTATAAATACCATAAGATATTTGCATCCATCGTCTCTAACTGTTTTCATTTTCTGCTGAATCGATCACAGTTCGTGCGTGGTAGTTGATATTGGAATGTGATTTTTCATTGGTAGTTATTGTTTTCGGTTCACCACACCTTATAAGTTTGGTTTGGTATGCAGAGCTGTACGAGGATCGGCATATATGGAGAGAATTTTATGGTGAACCAAAATCTTAATTACGATGAACCGAAATCTTAATTATGGTAAAACAATTATATAGTGCTTAGGAAAAAAAATAGAACATATTGGTCTAATTTTTGTTAGACTCCTTTCTGTGGACCAAACCGAAAACATGAACGTGATGAACCACTTCTTTAGTATTTACCAAACCGAAAAGTTACTTACATATATTGAGAGTTACTCACAGTTACTGACCCTTACAGTTACTCACAGTTACATATTATCAATTCAATTCAGATGTAGATCACTTCAGTCCATTCAATTCACTTCAAATAAAATTAGCAATTTCATTCCATTAAATTCGATTCAGAATTCAATAATCCAACCCTCATCAAATTGATGCGTTTCAGAAGAATAATCAAAATCGTACTCATTCAACTGATTTGAAGTTGATTTATTCATTATTTTAATTCAAAAGTGCAAATCGAAGAAGAAAACGAAGAAGAACATGAATGACGAAGCTAATTGCGTTAAATCAATCCAGATCCATAATGCAGAGAAGAAAAACGCGAAAGAGAAGAACATCGGATTTAATTAAATCAATCCATATCCATAATGCAAAGAAGAAAAACGCGAAAGAGGAGAACAACGAATTTAATTAGGAAGAGGAAGAAGAAGAAGAGGAAGAAGAAGTTTACGTTGTGTGAAAAGATTTACGTTGAGAAACGTTGATAATACAAAATAAGTATTTGTTATATAGGTTATAAGATCCATTATATAGGTTATAAGAAGTGCGTGTAAAACAAACAGGGGAGTGGGACGTGGAGTGAAAGTTGTTTGAATATCATTCATATAATTTTTAAATGGATGTAGAGCTTTTCTATTTTTTGTTTTTTATTATATTATTTTTGTTGCACGATATTTAAAGAAGTATTCGAACATCCAAACTTATCTATGAGCCTTAAGAAGTTACCTGCTGTGTTAATATATATGAAACAAACATGTCAAGAATTTCAAAGTCAATTTCACATTTTACAACAATTAGATAGAGATTAGATCATCTTAATAAGTTTACTAAGATTAATGTTTAATATGAAAGAACCAAGTTTCAAACATTTATAAAGTTTAAATAATTTAAAGTGATCTTAGATGACGAATAATATTTTTTTTTTCATTCATCTAAATTTTTAGTGCATAAATAATTCATAATTTAAAATTATGATAAATATATAAAATATTGTATATAACATATATAAAATTAATCATCATATATTTATATATTATTTTCAATATATATCTCATATTTAGTAATTAATTTTGGAACAAAACACAATCAAATTCTTTCACGTTTCTTCCCCTTTGATGCTTCGAAAAGATACGAGACAAAATCCCTTTCAATGTCGCTATTTTTTCTCTACACTACTTAAGTACTTATAGATTCTACGTGCAGTCATTTCTTTTTTCACTCAAAACACTTGGACTAAGAAAAGATTTTCTATAATAATTGCGGTTTATTATTATTTTTTTGTTAAGTCACTAACACATCATTTTCGAATTCAATTCTTAATAGTGATATGTATACAACATATTCAATTCAGAAGTTATTAACCATTGACTAAAAATAAAAATAGTAATAATAATAACCCACAAAAAAGATACGAGTCCTTTATATTAAATGCGAAATTATTAACATTAAATTGGCAAACTTAAGAACAGTTTTAATAATTCGTTAAAACAAAACAACAATAGTTAATAAGATATGAAAATATTCCTTGGTCACCTTCTAGGGCATAGAGTGCAGCATCATTTTCCTCCCCTAATATTTAGCTGTATTAAAAAATTATATGTTTTAACTAGCACTTCACAATTATTTTAAGGTCACCTTATTTTAATTGCACCGAAGTCATGCACTTTATATTTTAATAGCACTAGTGCCAACTTCACAAGATTTCTAACATCAAAATAAACAGAATAAATAAATAAACATACATATTACACCTGCTACGTTCTTAAAAAAGCTTGAAGACTAACTGTACAGATTATATCACATGCATGATTAGATCATGGTTATAACTTCTAACTTATTATCTTATAAGCCAAAAAACTAAAGTGTGTTAGAAGAAGGACTCTTTCTCAACTACTCTATGAACCAGTGTTTAACGCCTGATCTCTATACACACCACATCACTTTGTTGTATTAGATTTAAGTTTTCTTTGCTTTGAAGACTCCCCACAAGTAGTACTTTGCTTTAAATCCTGCATGATTAATTAAAAATTAATACATAACTTATTTTGTTTTGCAAATAATACTAGTATATGATCCGCATAGTTGAGCTAGAAGGTAGAAAACTCACTCCGGTATTCTATCGGAAGCACGGTGGAAGGAAAAACTAGGAGCTCTACATGTTCAAGCACAGCCCTCATGGCAAGGTCAGAGTGAATAACGTCATCAACTAACTTGTCATAGTCCCTTTCACATCTGTAGAAGCATGTTGTAAGATTTGGTAATAAGAATATAAGTTGTAAGCAGAGTAAGAACGATGTTTTTGTGTGGAAAATCACCTTTCATCAGGAAATAAATAAAGTGCAATGCTGTTTTGATCTATCTCATATTTCAAGAAGCGACTTGGCCACACTGCACGTCTTTGAAACAAGTCCAGGGAAAGCTTCTCTGGAAAACGTCTTGTTTCCTCGTTAACAAGGGAGCAAGCTAGATCAGACAAATGTGCAAAAAGTCCACTGATAGAAGCGATGATGGAATTGATACTTTTGTTGTGGACGTGAAGACTTCCTCTGTTAGCCAGAAATTTCAATTTTAGATAATGCATCACTATAGAAGCTAGAAAATCCACTAGTTATAGAAAAAATTAGAAAAATAAATTTCTTACCTCCAAATTGGATCATTAACAGGTTGTGCTATAACATGATCTTTTAATTCCACGAGATTAAGATCAGCGACATGAGTGTTTTCAACCGTTTTCAGAGCAGGTTGACACTCTTTCTTAAACTCGATTTTCTCCCTGATTTGCTTTGTGAAATTGGTTTTTTCCATCCTGGTTTGGATTGTATCTTCTAAATTTTGAGAATCACATGTTTCTACCGTTGGTTTACAATCCTCACAAAACCATATAACTTGCTTGGTGAATATCACAGGTCCGTCTAAACAATACCTGAAAAGAAAAAATTGAAAAAGTCCGAGACCATTAGGCATCTAAGAAAACATATCTAAACATAGTAATAAAGAAGTGTGCGGCAATTACACTCAATTATCATAATGCAAATTTACTGCAGCTACATCAAAACAAAGCAAACAGAAAAGGTAAATAACAAGTACCTATGTCGTGCCCATAATTGACACTTGTAGCAATAAATCAATGCCTCCTCAAAGCCACGATCGCCGCATACAAAACAAATATTTTCCTGGAATAACTTGTTGAATGATTCAATAAAGTAGAAAATGTAATAAACAAATTTTCTTCCATAAAATACTATAATAGAAATATGCAAATAAAATATCCAAAATAGCAGGAAATTTATTTAACAAGGTGAACAGTTTCAAAATGTATATCTCATGATCTATAGACTAATTGATTGAAGACAAATCCAAACATTTTTTTCCACTCCAGCAACCTAATCACAGATTTAGGTAACAACTAAAATCAAACTTTTAACATTTAATAAATGGATTGCATATTACAAAACAAACCTGAACTGATGCTATGTTTAATTTGGTGGTGACTTCCATATTTTCTTTGGCTATGAAATTTTCATTTGAAATTTCAGTATTGGTACTAGAATCTGCAGGAGCATCAAATTCCATTGAGATTGATGATGGAAGATAAACATTTGTCTTCGGATTTTGATTCTCATCATGTACATTGTCTTCGGATGTTTGCTGTTCCGCTTCAACTTGTACAGAAGGGTGAATTAGTGGTTCAGAATTTAATCCCTCCTGAGGTAATGGTGAGAATTCCAATAATGGTGCAGGCTTCTGTGGTGGTACTGCTAAAGTTACTTGAACTGTAGACTCCACATAAATTGACAGAGGAATGATGTCAAGTACTTCCATCTTTTCTTCAACTTTGCAACTTCTATCTAAAATTTCATTGTTAACGCTAGAATTAACAGGAGCATTGACCTCCATTGACATTGATGATGGCAATTGAACATTTGTTTCATCCGTAGGAATGGGACTCTTGTCATTTACATTGGCCTCCGAATAAGCTAGTACAAGAGGTTGAATTTGTGGTTCAAAATTTGATCCCACTGCTGGTACTGGTAAGAGTACCTGTAGTGGCATAGGCTGCTCTGGTGGTGCCCCTGTAGGTACTTGAGGGGTAGACTCTGCATTTGCACAGTTTGATGGAGCATTGGTGTAAGATTTTGATGATTTGATGACCCTTCTTCTCCGCTTAATTTTCTTGCCATTACCTCCACTAGTTCCCCCAATCTTCAGCTTGGAATCATGACCCTCTGCAACAGAGTTGTGCATCACTTCTCCTTCGGGTTTTGGCTTTGAATCATGCCTCACTTCTCCTTCAGGTTTTGGCTTTGAATCACAGCCCTCTGCAACAGAGTTATCCCTCAATTCCCCTTCACGTTTTGATCCTTCTATAGTCCTTCTTATCCTCTTAATCTTGTTCTCATCATTGCCTCCATTAGCTCCTCCGATTTTCCTCTTGGAGTCATTAACCCTGGTTACAGATTTATCCTTACATTCCCCTTCAGCATTTTCAGCTGGAACAGTAGAAGTCTCCGCCATGAATTTTGCTTTGTGCTGCCTTTCAACAGAAATTCTTCTCTCGGATTTCTGAACTGTCTTAGACCGATCTACTATATTCCCAAAGGCATTTGGCACTTGCTCCCTCTCTCCTCTTCTTATACTTCTAAGTTCCTCGGACTTCTCATGTCTTTTCAACGTATGCTTATGTCCTCTCAACATATTCTGATGGTTCCTTCCTTTGTTATGTTCTTCTATGTTTTTGGAACTACTCAACCAAACTCCACAAACTTTACACCAGAATGGTCTTGCTCGGGGAGCTACATTGGGATTAGTTGGCCGTGCTCGTGGAGCTACAATGGGATTAGTTGGCCGTACTCGTGAGCTTGCAACACGATTAGTCGGCCGTGCTGGTGAGGTTGCAAAGCGATTAATCGGTCCACCGGTTTGGTGCTGTAAGAAGCTAGCAGCTCTGACATCATCATCTTGGAAGCTTGGGGCCACAAAAGGATTACTTTGTCTAGCAGTTTGGTGCAGTAAGAAGTTAGCACCAGGAACACTAACACCATCATTTGGAAAACCCAAACCATACGGAGGGGTTGGATCACCGAAATTAAAATGGCTGTGATTTAAACCTCCATGAAGCATATTTTGCGGGCCATAGTTAATTTGATTTCGATATCTCTCAATCTGCAAACAAAATTTCAAACATGATGCTACATTGATACAATGGCAACATTCTAGTGCAATATTCAAGGGAAAGTGTCAGATTCAACAACAAAACACCTATTAGGCCTAAATTATTTTAAAAAACCAAACAAAAACGACCAGTATAACAACAGAATATGCATCTAACTTAAAACACAGCATTCAAACTTTCATTAAGTATCAACCAAACTCAGCATGCACAACACAATTGCTATCATAATTCTACTGTTTAGTAATGTGGTTGTGAAGGGCCACAGCGAATCTAAATTACTATATTTTATTACCATTTTATAAACAAATCATCAATGTTTAATAATTTATATCATGATCTCTAAACTCAGAATACATATGCCTAGGTTACTAACTCACACCAAAAAGAATCAGCTAACTGTTAACATTCATTAATTGCACCAGACTCATAAAGTAAAGTACAATGCTAAATCTAATGAAAGAACAACAGAAATAATACATTAAGAAATAATCTCAAATCAACTAAGAAATTCATATACCTTGAAACCTAATTCATACTCGACCGCCACCCAAAATTCACTTCAGGCAAAAATTATATAAAAAGAGAAAGAGAAACTAATTCCACATTACTTAACAAACATTAAAGAAAGAGAAAAACACTCACGGTGGGTTGTCGATGAATGTTCCATGCATAGTTGTTTAGAAGAGAATAAGGATACTGAGGAGTAAAACCAGAATAGAAGGGATTCATTCTGGAAAAAGAGCTTGCGACTGAAGTGGTGCGATTGAAGTGGTGTCGCTGTTTTGAGTACTAAAAAGCCAAAAAGGTTTTTGACACTTTTTCGGTCACCGACTGCGACTATCAAAAAGATAAGTATTAAGAAACATTGATTATTCCTTATTCATTGATATATTATATTTATTTAAAAAAAAGATAAATTTATATAAGATATTTACAGATAATAAAATAACAAATTTAAAGTTGATTAAAATATTATTTTGTTGATTTATTGATTGTCTTGTTTTTAAAATTATTTTCTGTTGAATTATAGGAAATAAGAATATATAGAATATCTTTTTAAAATTTAATTTTGATATATTATCAATATTCATAGTTAAGCTTTAAATTAGATACTTGAATTACATATCATTAGTCAAAGTATAATTTAATGTTTATATATTTAGAAAAAAGATTTACAGTTATTGAACACAAAATTTAATTTCATTTCAAGATTTACCTAGGTTTAAACATTTCAACTCGTTGAATATTTCCTTAGATATTTTCTCTAAGCAAATAATGCAGTTTAATTTTTGTTTTGTATAATAAATTAATAATACTCTTTTATTTATTTAATCCATATGAAATTATAATATGAAATTAATTTTTAAGTAAATAGGTTAAACAGTTTTATGCTATATATATAGAATTGAAATTCACTAACAGTAAAGTGTGCAAAACAAAACCAACCAACCAAAGTAAATAAGTACATGTTGGGCATATATCTAAAGCAGAAAAATATAATAGATACAAATTAAACTAGACACTTCACCTGGATTTTTAACTAACAAACAAGTCAAGTAACTCACCATGACATAGCTTATTTAGTTCCTTTTCTTTCTTTTTCTTGAAATAGTGCGTGTGTTATGGGTTTTTTTACCCCCAATTAATAATATATATGTTGTTTTATAAACCCCAAGTCCCAAGAATATCCACATCACCACATTGGGCAAGTGGAAGTGTATAAAGGTGACAGAGTTGAGTAATAACAAAAGGTGGATACTACAATGAAGATGGCAAAAATATCTTCTTATGAAGATGCTTTGGTTAAAAGTGTAGTTTATTTATTTAGCCACACTTTAAACAAAAACAACATTTTTATAAATATCAAAATCTAACCATACAATCCATCATCCAAAGGTCAAAAAAAAATATACTCATATGAAGACAATTATATCATCTTCATTGTAGTATCCACCATAACAAAAAGAATGAGAGTTATGGTTTGCATGCGTTGGGACTTTATAATGCACTCCGAGTTCGACATAGTATAGGGAATCTAAAGCATCTTTAAATTAATGTATCTTAGTCCAAAAAAGAAAATTAATGTATCCAGCCCAAAAATATATTAATGCTCTATCATATTCTTACCCAAAAATTCAGTCCATTCTTTTGACAAATAAAAATAATAATAATAATAATAATAATAATAATAATAATAATAATATTGAGCTAATAGTCATTTTAGTTGTTAGAAGATAAGGTATTTTTTAAATTTTTTCTTAAAATATTTTTTTAATTGTCGAAGAGCTTTAGTTCAGGTGGCATTTCACCCCCTTCCTACCATGCATTTGAGGAAAAAAAATGTGTACCTAGGAAAAAAATGTGTACCTAAGATACTTTTAATAAATATTTTTTTAATCAAATTAGTTCTTTGAAGATTACGAATTAATTATATACGTCTTTGAGTTACTTCACTCATAATTTTCATCAATGATTGATGATGTGAAATATAACTGATAGCATAAATATATGAAGTCTGCTACACATACAAGTCTTTTTGGCTTACAAGTCTTACAAATCCAATAAAACACACGCATTACACTTAATTAACGCATTACACACTTCCACATTCAAGAGTAAATAAAACGCACGTTATTCAACAACTTTCTGTTTTCAAAGCGCGCTACTCACCATGCATTATGAACGACTCTTCTTCTTCCTCCATAAAAACAATTTTCTTGCCAAATTTGAAGATAATGGAACTTCAAAAATACACCCAAACGATTACAGAAATACACCCCAACGATTACAGAAATACACCCAAAAGATTACAGAAATACACCCAAACGGTTAGAGAAATACACCCAAAGGATTACAAAAATACACCCAAAGGATTACAAAAATACACCCAAATGATTTAAGAAATACACCCAAAATTCGTTGAAGTACACCTTATGCATATTTCAGAACTCTTTCTCCTTCTCCTCCTCATCTTCTGCTGCTTCTTCTTCTTCAAAAACGATTTCGGAGCTTGATGTAAAAAAAATGGAAATCGAGAATAACGAAGAAAGAAAATAGAGAGAAAAACATGTAAATAAAGAAGAAGAACAGAAAGAGGAAGAAGAACGTGCAGCAAGAAGAAGAAGAAGAAGAAGGAGAAAGAGAAGGGAAGAAACGAAAGAAAAGAAGAAGAAGAGGAAGAGGAAGAAGAAGAAGAATGTGCAAGAAGAAGAAGAACGAGAAAGAGAAAGCAAGAAACGAAAGAAAAGAAGAAGAAGAAGAAGAAAAAGAGGACGAGAAAGCAAGAAACGAAAGAAAAGAAGAAGAAGAAAAAGAGGAAGAGGAAGAAGAACGTGCAACAAGAAGAAGAAGAAGGAGAAAGAGAAGGAAAGAAACGAAAGAAAAGAAGAAGAAGAAGAAGAGGAAGAAGAAGAAGAACTATACATTGCATCACGTTTTTGGGGTTTATTCGTTAATTAACTTGTAAAGCATACAAGCCCTAATGATTTGTATGCAGAGCTTTTCTCTAAATATATTTACAAAATCTATCGATTTAGTCACTAGGTCATGTTGGAAATAGAATTTTTGTAATTAAAAAAATGACTAAATTAATAAATTTTCATAAACATATTTAGTCACGATCTAATTAGACATATCAGATATTATATACAACATCAATTTTTGAAGAAAATTGTTAATAGAGTGACTGGAAAATAAATATAATTAATTCGTAATATTTGAAGGACCAATTTAATTGAATAAAATTTTTAAAAAAGATAAATTTAAAAGAGATCTTATCTTCTAAAAGTTAATTTGATTATTAACCCTGATAATGTTCTATCATACCTAAAATGTCGAACCTATTTTTCTAACCAATAATAATATTCGATCACTTTTGATACTTATGTTAGTAATTATAATTTTAGTTGACAATTGTGATTGATATAGAGAATTGCAGAAAAAAAAAAAAAACTGGTTTTATTAAACTTATAATAGAAATTGCTAATTTTTGAGTTAAAGTCATTAGAATATTTTAATAAATTAATATAATATTTAATCTCCATTAACGAATTTTGATCCTTAGGATTAGTATTTTCAAAATTCAATGTACCAAGTATCAACCAAATACATAATTTAATTTCGTAAATAGTTAGAAATATTCCACAAAAAGACACAAGAAAGGATTAGTTTCATGGTTTAAAGAAGTTAAATTATTCAAGAGAAACTGTGGCAAAAAACTGTTTGGTTTACATAAATGCTAGCAATATGGTATGGTATGTTCAGGGATTTTAATAAAATTGACACAATATCAATGAATTACAATGGTTCTAGAATAAGACCAGTTTGTATTTACATCATTCATTAAATCAATCTTATAATTATAATTATACTTCCATATATACAAAGTAGAAAGATCATTTTAAAAATGAATAATTATTAGAAAATTTCACATTGTCTAGTGACGTATATATCATGAATTAATGTAACAAGAATGTAGTAATAACAACACCAACACCATTTACAAACTATCATTGTACTTCATTAACAAGCTAAGGATTGTGAATAGAATTTAACAAAGGGATAACACTAGTGGTCAATATCAAAGAAAGAGAAAGAAATACAAATTTGCTAGAATATGCTTGTTCATACCCTGACCCAATGATAAAGGCCCAGGTCCAAATAAAAGGCATAATCCGAAGAATTAAGCATAGCTAAGCACCGACCTTCATATAAGAGGTCGGTGTTGACTACGACTTACTCTAAAGAAGTCGGACATGAGATTAGCTGGCAGATAAACACTCACTCAAATGAGTAACCGCTCCTAAAATCTCTCTAACTGCTTCATTAAGCCATATCTTAACCTCCCTAAGATAAAGGGACGGTTAACACCCAAAAGATACGGCACTACTCCAACGGTGGTTATTGGCTCACCACTATAAATACACTGACACCCCTCAGGTATCTCTAAGCCCAATACTCTCTAGACCTGCTAACACCCTTGCTAACTTAGGCATCGGAGTGTCTTTGCAGGTACCACCCCCCATTTACTCTCGTGAACAAGTCGGAAGGAGGCTCCAACGAACGAACCTACTCAAAAGCCACCCTCTGCAGATAATTGGGCCAACTAGCGCCATCTATTCTATTAATCTCCGGTTACCCACCGTAACATTGGCGCCGTTGCCGGGGACCCGAGAGATCATCCATCGATGGCGGACAGATCCCACGAAGAAGGCCATGTGGAGACAGATTCTGAGCAAGAGAATCTGGACACAGGAAATAACGATGTGGACCTCGCCCTCCACCAGGAAGTTGATAATCAGCATAGAGAAGGCACCTCCGGGGTAAAAAAACCCGAAGGTAAACTCCTCGGAAGGGCGCGAGTCAAAAAAAGGAGGACCATCCCACGTAACTGAACTCATGGGGTTAGTCCACAGCCGCCTGGAACAGTTAGAACAAGAGCGGGAGCGGCAAAAGGAAACTGAAAAGAGCCTAAAAGAGGAGATGGAACGACGAAAAGAGTTGGAAAGAAAACTCTTAAAGTTAGAATCCTCCCTCAAAGGTCGTAACTCCCGTGATGAACAAGAAGAACTGCCTTTAGGTGGGGAGGATCCTTTTAGCGAGGACATAATGAGAGCAAAAGTTCCGAGGAACTTTAAAAGCCCTGATATGGACCTCTACGATGGAACCACGGATCCAAAGCATCACCTGAGTAACTTCAAAAGTCGGATGTACCTAGCCGATGCTTCCGACGCTACGCGATGCAAAGCTTTTCCGACCACTCTATCAAAAGCAGCGATGAAGTGGTTCGATAGCCTCCCCCCGAGGTCGGTTACTAGCTTTGAAGACCTCTCAAGGAAGTTTTTGATGAGGTTCTCAATCCAGAAAGACAAAGTGAAACATGCACCGAGCCTCCTGGGAATAAAACAGGAGGTCGGAGAACCTTTACGAGCCTATATGGAAAAGTTTAACAAAGCATGTTTGGAGATTCAAGACCTGCCCACAGAGACAGTCATAATGGGGTTAGTCAATGGACTCAGAGAAGGTCCCTTCTCACAGTCCATATCTAAAAGACACCCCGTTTCTCTAAGTGATGTACAAGAAAGAGCTGAAAAGTACACCAATATGGAGAAAAATGCCAAATTGAGAGACTTGAGCTGGCGACCTGGGGCCCCTCCCTCAACAAAAGAGAGGGAAAGGGAAACCAAGAAAAAGGAAGAACTCGGTCTCGAGAGGCCAAGGAAATATCACTCTTATACTCCCCTGAAAGTTTCTATAGTGGATGTATACAGAGAGATTTGTAACACTGAAAGACTGCCACCCCCTAGACCCATTAAAAATAAAAAAGGGGGGGAGCCGCAGCGATTACTGCGAGTACCATAAAATATATGGTCACTCCACAAACGACTGCTACGACCTCAAGAATGTGATAGAAAAGCTGGCTAGAGAAGGTCGGCTTGATAGATATCTCATAGAAAGGTCGGACAGTCATGGAAAGAGAAAGCGAGATGATATGGATAGAAGAGACCCGCCACCGCAGACTCCAGAGAGGCATATCCATATGATCTCAGGAGGGTTTGCGGGAGGAGGACTTACCAAATCCTCTCGCAAAAGACATCTCAAAAGAGTCTACCAGGTCGGGGAGGAGACACCCGACCTTCCCACCATTTCATTCACAAAAGAGGATGGGCAAGGAATAATCCCTGGACACGATGATCCAGTGGTAATAACTATGATTCTAGCAAATGCCCATCTCCACAGAACCCTAGTAGACCAAGGAAGCTCGGCAGACATTCTCTTCAAGCCTGCTTTCGACAAGCTAGGGTTAGATAAGAAAGAGTTAAGAGCCTATCCCGACACCCTATACGGATTAGGGGACACGCCAATAAAACCACTAGGATTTTTGCCCCTTCACACCCCTTTTGGAAAAGGGGAAAAATCAAAGACTCTGAGCATAGACTTCATAGTCGTTGACGTGAGGTCAGCATATAATGCTTTAATCGGCAGAGCTACCCTTAATCGGCTCGAAGCTGTGGTATCCACTCCCCACCTCTGCATGAAATTCTCGACCTCAGCGGGGATAGCAACGGTACGGGGAGACCAAAAATTGGCAAGGAAATGCTACAATGAAAGCCTAAATCTGAGAGGAAAGAACAAAGAAGTTCACACAATAGAGCTCGGCGGTGCAAGAGCCAGAGAAGAGCTGCGGCCACAACCGAGAGGAAAAACCGAGGAGATACAGGTCGGTAAAGAGGAAGGGAAAAACACTTATATAGGAGCCAACCTAGGGGAAACTCTAAAACAAGAGTTGGCTAAACTCCTAAGAGATAATTCCGACCTCTTCACCTGGAAGGCCTCTGACATGCCTGGGATTGATCCCGAGCTCATGTCCCACAAGCTCTCGGTTTATCCAGGGTCCCGACCCGTACAACAAAGAAGACGCAAGCTCGGCCCAGAACGAGCCCTAATAGTAGAAGAGCAAGTACAGGCGCTCCTGGAAGCGGGCTTTATCAGAGAGGTCAAGTACCCAACATGGCTAGCCAATGTAGTGCTAGTCAAAAAACAGAATGGCAAATGGAGAATGTGTGTCGACTATACCGACCTAAATAAGGCATGTCCCAAAGACCCTTATCCCCTACCAAGTATTGATACCCTAGTGGATTCCAGCTCGGGGTACCAATACTTATCATTCATGGACGCCTACTCAGGATATAATCAAATCCCGATGTATGAGCCAGACCAGGAGAAAACATCATTCATCACATACAGAGCTAACTTCTGTTACGTGGTCATGCCATTCGGATTGAAGAATGCAGGAGCCACATATCAAAGGTTGATGAATAAAGTGTTTTCCCCTCACCTGGGGAGCCTAATGGAAGTATACGTCGACGACATGCTAGTAAAAACCAAGAAGGAGGTCGACCTCTTGTCCGACCTCTCACAAGTCTTTGACACCATAAGGCTGCATGGGATGAGACTAAATCCCGCAAAGTGTGCCTTCGCGGTAGAGGCAGGAAAGTTTCTAGGGTTTATGCTAACACAAAGAGGGATTGAAGCCAATCCCGATAAGTGTAGAGCCATCCTAGAAATGAAAAATCCGACTTGTTTGAGGAAAGTCCAGCAGCTCAATGGCCGACTTGCAGCCCTCTCTAGATTTCTGGCGGGATCGGCGTTAAAATCCCTTCCACTATTTTCCTTATTAAGAAAGGGATGCCAGTTCAAATGGACTCCTGAATGCGAGGAGGCGTTCCAGGAGTTCAAAAAGTTTTTAAGCCAACCTCCTATCCTAACCCGACCAGTACCGGGGAAAGACCTCGTTCTGTACTTATCCGTAGCAAACAGGGCTGTCTCGTCAGCCCTGATAAAAGAAGACGAGGTCGGACAACATCCAGTCTACTTTATCAGTAAAGTTCTACAAGGCCCTGAACTAAGGTACCACAAACTAGAAAAGTTTGCCTACAATAAGAGCCTCACGAAGGCTACGATCTTACTTTCAAGCTCACACAATAAGAGTCCGTACGAACCAACCCATGAAGCAAATCCTCCAAAAGACGGATGTTGCAGGGAGAATGGTTCAATGGGCAATAGAGCTCTCCGAGTTCGATTTGAGATATGAAACTCGGACAGCAATTAAAGCCCAGTGCCTCGCCGACTTCGTGGCAGAATACGCAGGGGATCAAGAGGAAAAACCGACTACATGGGAACTCTATGTAGATAGATCCTCCAACAAAACGGGAAGTGGCGCAGGCATAATATTGGTAGATGAAAGAGGAACCCAGATAGAGGTTTCCTTAAAATTTGAATTTCCGGCTTCAAATAATCAGGCAGAATATGAAGCCTTGATCGCCGGACTAAAGTTGGCAGAAGAAGTCGGTGCTACAAAGGTGATGATATACAGCGACTCACAGGTGGTGACCTCCCAGATAAGTGGAGAATATCAGGCAAAGGACCCAAACATGAAGAGGTACTTGGACAAAACTCTGGAACACCTCGGGCATTTTGCAGAAACCGAGGTTAAACACATAACTTGGGACTTAAACAGCAGAGCAGATGCCCTATCCAAGTTAGCAAGTACCAAACTAGGAGGGAACAACAGAAGCCTGATTCAAGAAACCCTCCAGGAACCCTCAGTAGCAAAAATAGAAGATAAACAAGAGGTACTTGAGGTAGTCAGTCTAGACCTCGGATGGATGAACCCCCTAGTCGAATACATGAAATTCGACATCCTCCCTAAAGAGGAAAAAGAAGCTAAAAAGATCCGAAGGGAAGCACAACACTACACCTTGGTGAGAAATTTCCTCTACAGAAGGGGGATATCGACACCGTTGTTAAAATGCGTACCGACCTCAAGAACCGTCGAGGTATTGGAGGAAGTACATAGTGGGATCTGCGGAAACCATCTCGGAGTAAGGTCACTAGCCAGGAAAGTAATCCGAGCTGGATTCTATTGGCCGACCTTGCAGAAAGATGCCACAGAATTTGTGAAAAAGTGTCAACCATGTCAGATGCATGCAAATTTCCACGTAGCTCCACCAGAAGAGCTCATCAGTATCACTTCTTCATGGCCTTTTGCAAAATGGGGAATGGATTTGTTAGGCCCTTTTTTCCAAGCGCCAGGACAAGTCAAATACCTGATCGTGGGGATAGATTACTTCACAAAGTGGATAGAAGCAGAACCATTGGCCACCATCACCGCTCAAAGAAGTCCCAGGTTCCTCTACAAAAATATCATCACAAGATATGGGATACCTTATTCCATTACTACAGATAATGGAACCCAATTCACCGACGCTACCTTCAGAAGTTTAGTAGCCAGCATGAAAATCAAACATCAGTTCACCTCGGTGGAGCACCCACAAGCCAATGGGCAAGCCGAGGCAGCCAACAAAGTCATACTGGCAAGGCTAAAAAAGAGATTGCAGGAAGCAAAAGGAGCTTGGGCTCAAGAGCTCCCTCAGGTGCTATGGGCTTATAGGACAACCCCCCAGTCCGCCACAGGAGAAACACCTTTTCGACTAGTTTATGGCGTAGAAGCCATGATACCAATAGAAATCAATGAGCAAAGCCCAAGGGTAATTGTCCATGATGAGGTCGGAAACATACGGGGACACAAAGAGGAGCTCGACTTGCTCCCCGAAGTCCGAGAAGATGCCCGGATAAGAGAAGCAGCATTGAAACAAAGGATGACTACAAGGTACAACAAAAGAGTCATTCGAAGAACATTTGCCCCGGATGACTTGGTCTTAATCAGAAACGACATTGGAGTCAACAAATCAGGAGAAGGAAAGCTCGCCGCAAATTGGAAGGGACCATACAAAGTCAATGAAGTTTTAGGAAAAGGTTATTATAAAGTAACCGACCTGAACGGCACTGAATTACCAAGGTCGTGGCATGCTTGTAATATGAAAAGGTACTACAGTTAAAAGCGAACTCTACTCCCTGATGTACTCTTTTCCCAACTTCATGATTTTTTTCCAAAATTAAAGGGTTTTTTCTGGAGAAGGGTTTTTAACGAAGCATCATAGTAGAGGCTAAGGGAAAATAGGTTATTAAAACCCTTAGTAGCAAGAAGGTACCTCCTCAATAAATAAAGATCTTTTTTATCTACAATATCTCTTATAAAATCCTTTTTATTTTTCTAAGTCTTTCTACGAAACGCGCCGACTTAAGCTCGACAAAACGTGAAAATCCCATGAACCGACCTAGATGGTCGTCAGGATAAAATGACGAGGTACAAGTCGGTGTAAAGAGGTTATATGATTTGATCGTAAAAACTCGGGAACAATCCGACTCATAAGTCGAAATGAAAACCCGAGTAGAAAAGCTCGGAAATACTCCAACCCGTAGATCGGAGCAAAGAACCGAGTAGAAGAAAAACGTATCGCAAAAATAACCTAAGTCATAAGAACTCGCTAAAACAAAGTCGAGTATAGGGGATAACAAAAAGAGATTGGAAAACCTAGGAAAAAGTTTAAAGGCTGTCCCAAAAGTCCTTAAACAAAAAGCTCAGAAAAACAAACAAGCCGAAAGGAAAGGTTTTCAAGAAAAGATCAGGGAGACTTCAAAAAACCAAAAAGCATACACGCATAAGGTAATCTAAACCCTTATCCAAAAAGGGTATCCATTTTGTTAACTTAAAAATCCTTATCAAAAAGGGTATTTTTTAAATATTTTGTTTACGGCCTGGGAAGGCCAGAAGAAATTGTTCAACCAACACCACCAAAAATAAATAAATAAAGAGTTTAAAAACGGGGGGCCCACAGGCCGGACCCCCAAATAGCCACAGATCATTTTTTAGGAAGAAGAGTAGACGGATCACCACCACCGGAGTCAGGAGGAGCGCCATCAGAAGCATCCATGGGAGATGAAGAGATCGGAGGAACTACTGAAGAACTCGGAGCGTCTTTAGAACGAGGAGGAGACTCAATAATCCTCTGCCCCCGAGTCTTCAACTCTGACTCAGAAACAATTACGGGGGCAGGAGGATCTACAATGGCACCATCAATAACAACTTTGTCAGGATGTAAAGGAGAAAGATCCAAGTCGGGAGCAATAACTCTGACCTGCTCCAGAAAGATCCTCTAAGACTCCTCGGCGCCATCAGCAATAGAGTCCTCCAACTCATCATATGCTTTCCGAGAATTCAACAGCTCAGTCTTCACAGACACAAGATCTTTGAATAAGCTTTGATAGCTGGCCTGTGCTGTTTTCCTCAGATCCATCTCCATGTTGCACTGGGCCTGCAAAACCTTCCCTTTCTCCCGGAGGGTATCTCTTTCCTCCCTCAGCTTGGCAATTTCCTTCCTCAACTCTCCCTCATGCTCTTGATATGCATGAAGCCTTCCTTCCAACTCCTCGACCCTCGAGGTCATCCTTAAAGAGCTGAGAGGAGCCTTCTCAAAAATATCCAAGAGCTTGCCACAGACCCCCGCCGCTTTGAGACTCTCCTCGATCATAGTGGTAAGGTGGCTCCGAACAGACATATCATCCATGCCTATACGGGCATGAGGATAGATATTCTTTCGAACGAACGCAAGAGCATCCGCCTTAACCTCACCAGAAGAACCAGACTCTAAGGTCTTGCGCTTCTTGGGATCAGGGGAAGGTCGGACGACGGGGGCGGCTGAGAGGGAGCTGAAGAAGAAATCACCATGGGATTGGAAAGAGTCCCAACGTTCCGAGGAGGAGGAGGAGGGGAGATAACCCTGGCACCACCAGCCCGAGCGCGAGACTTAGCTTTAGCCTCCTGGACCCTCTGGAAAGATTCTCGAGCATTTGTCTTTGCCATTTCTGAAAAAGAAAACAATAGCTAAAGAATCAAACAAGTCGGAATGATGAGTTAACAAGTCGGGAATCTAACAGACAAGAGAAAACTACCTAGCTGTGATTGGATAAAGGCCGGAGACCCTTGGAGAAACTTTTTAGTATCCAAATATGGGGCCCTCCCCCACACTTCTCGGAGGAACCCCACAACGGCAGCCTCTACTTCATCCAGGTCATCCAGACCATATTTCTCACAAGGGGAGGCCTCCAGCCAGTATAAGGGAAAGCGAGGAGAAGAATTATCATCCAGAAAAAAGGGGTGATGACCCTCTATAGCTTGCACTTTGAAAAAGAAATTCTTAAAGTCATGAAAAGATTCATCAAAAAGGGTAAAAATCCTCCGACCTTGTATGACTCGGAAGGAAACCCATTGTTGTTTATTGTTCAGCCCACTAAAAGGCTTGGTCATATGAAAAAGATGAAAAAAGATTTTCAGAGAGGTCGGAAAATCCAGAGCATGGCTAATAAATTGATAAATTTTCAAGAAACCCCAGGAGTTGGGGTGAAGCTGGGTAGGGGCAACCCGACAATGCTGCAAAACAGACATCTCAAAATCTGAAAAGGGTAGAAAGACGCCCAGACGAGTGATCATGCACTCATACATAAAGAAGAAATGGGGAGCCGTCTCGTTGGCTCTCCCATGACAAACTCGGTCCTCTGAACCGGGGACAAGCAATTCATACTTAGGCTCATCCTCATCCGAAGTACAGAGCCGGTGGTGGGTGCGAAGATGAGTAATAAACTCCGCATCAACCAACGGCTCCTTCCCTAGAACAGTAACATCGACCCAATTTACGGAGGCCATTTTCTTTCTCTAAGGAAAAATGAGGAAACCTACAAAGGAAAAAAGAAAAGAAAAAATTAAAAACAAAAGTCTCTAGAGAGGAGAAAAAGGAACCAAGCAAAAGTCCACAAACTTATTTCTCTACAAAGTAAAGTCATACGAAAAGTGCGAAGAAGAAAAAAGAAACTAACCTCTTTCCGAAAATGAAGGTTGGAAGAAGTAGAAGTCTCCGAACGCAAGAATGCAGCACGAACAAAGAAAGAAGAAGTTTGAAAGATTGCAGAAACGAAAAAATGAAAGAGAGGGAAAGTATTTATAAACATACTAAGGGGCATAATGGTAAAAACGGAACAGTCATTAATGAGAGTGCACCGTTACCAAAGCCATCAATCCCTAAATGCATCCCTAACGGACACGACGCTTGAATAGACGTAACTGTCAGAAACAAAAGGTCGCGAAAATCACGTCGGTTTAAAAACCCGTGTTTCCTCCAAGAAAGTCGGCTACAAACCCGAGTTAAATACTTGAACCCAAGCCCTAAAGAGATCTTGGGCTCAAGTAGGGGCACTGTTCATACCCTGGCCCAATGATAAAGGCCCAGGTCCAAATAAAAGGCCTAATCCGAAGAATTAAGCCTAGCTAAGCACCGACCTTCATATAAGAGGTCGGTGTTGACTACGACTTACTCTAAAGAAGTCGGACATGAGATTAGCTGGCAGATAAACACTCACTCAAATGAGTAACCGCTCCTAAAATCTCTCTAACCGCTTCATTAAGCCATATCTTAACCTCCCTAAGATAAAGGGACGGTTAACACCCAAAAGATACGGCACTACTCCAACGGTGGTTATTGGCTCACCACTATAAATACGCTGACACCCCTCAGGTATCTCTAAGCCCAATACTCTCTAGACCTGCTAACACCCTTGCTAACTTAGGCATCGGAGTGTCTTTGCAAGTACCACCCCCCATTTACTCTCGTGAACAAGTCGGAAGGAGGCTCCAACGAACGAACCTACTCAAAAGCCACCCTCTGCAGATAATTGGGCCAACTAGCGCCATCTATTCTATTAATCTCCGGTTACCCACCGTAACAATGCTATTATCATCCAAACAAAATTTTCAATCATATATTCACGAGGAATATAGCAATAATATATGCATTATTTTTGTATTTTTTATTTTGCTATTAAAGTAATCAATAAAAATTAAAAAAAGTTATCTTTTAAATCATAAAAATAAAATGTGCAAAAAAATAAAAAATAAAAATAGTACGAACAAATCATTTCTATATATTAATCACTATTGAAATAAAAACTACCCAAACTAAAATCATATGAGCATCACCTCAAATTTGATTAATTTTATAAGATCAAGTTAATTCATACGCTAATTTATAAACTAGTCTAACAAACTTTTCAATCAAATATTCACGAGGAATAAGAATGATATATATTATTTTTTAGTACATTATTTTTATATTTTTATTTGTGGTATTAATAGTGACTAATAAAAAATAAAAAAAAAGATTTCGTATCATAAAAACAAGATGTGCGAAAAAATAATAAACAAAAAATAGTACAAATAAATTATTTCTATATATTCACTTTTAATTTGGAAAAAAACTGCCCAAACTTAAATCATATTAACATCATCACCTTGGTTTTAATAAAAATCAATCGTATAAAATCAAGTTGATTCTCACCCTTATTTATAATAAACTAGTCTTAAACTATTACACAGTAAGTCACTAATCATTGGCAATTCCAAGTCTTCCACAAGACTCAACTTTTCAATTAATTTGGTGTGACTTATCAATATAATTTTCTAACTGATAAAATGGATTGGAAATATGAGAAATAAAAACAAATTAATAAGTACGTATACTACATAGATAATAATTTTCTAGAAAAGCCTAGCTAACTAAAATGAGTAAAGAGACTAGCTTCACCACATACACATAATTGATATATACTTTGTTCCAGTAAGCACTAAACACCAACAACTAATTAACAATTTTTCCAAGTTTTCACACCAAATTTAGGGATTCAACATTCTAATTTGTCATTACTTATCTACATAATTTTCTAACGTATCAAATGGGGTAGAAAATATATATAAGAAATAATAAAAATGAATAATGTATGTCCATATATATTATATAATATAATTTTTTTAGATACCTAGCTATTGATTGATATTCTTTTGTGAGAAAGCACTAAGAATCAATCTTTTTAAGTCTTTGCACTAGATTCCACTTTCTATTTTTAAGGTGATTTATTTATTATTTCTATCAAATCAAACTATAAACAAAAGTAATATATATATTATTTTTTCTTTGTTTCATGTATACATGTACCTACACAAAGAGAATGTGTGGAAACTGAAAGATAAAATAGTAGAAAAGAGAAAATGATTAAGAGCGAGAATGCAACATCAAAAAATGGTAATATAGAAAAATTATTTGGGAAACTATTGACATAAATAATTTAGAGCAAAAACATAAAAGATCGAAATATAAATGAATCACAGAGACATATTATAAAGTGATGTTATCATCATTATATAAAGTCTAAAGTCATCCTTCAAAGGAAGTTTACATTTTCTTAGAGCGTGAAGTTACCTAAAGATGAAGACAGGTAGTAATTTTCAATTGATGTCTAATTTTGTTATAGTAGAAATAACATAATAGATCACAAGGACCAATGTTATCATATTTCCAATACATACACTTTATTCCACTATATATATGAACATTGGGACTTGGAGTTTTCCAAGAGAGCAAGCGTAGAGAACATTACAGAAAATTCTCTATATTGTTATTTGGAAGAAACTAGAAACGATGAGCAATTACTTTCAGAAATGGGATTATGCATTATTAGTGGTGCTTATTATGTTGTATGATGCAGTATTAATCCATGGGGAAGTCACATGCTTAGAGAATGAGAGGCAAACACTGCTCCGCTTCAAACAAGGCATTCATGATGATATGGGCATGCTGTCGACATGGAGCAACGATGATTGTTGCAAATGGCAGGGAATTACATGCAGCAACCAAACAGGTCATGTACTCCGCCTTCTTCTCCGTGGATCATATTCACATCATTTATCTGGTCAAGCCAATATCTCCACTTTGATTGACTTGCAATATCTTCAACATTTAGATCTCAGTTACAATAGTTTTCTTGGTAGTTATATCTCAGAACATATTGGCTTGTTTCCCAACTTAAAATATCTCAATCTCTCACGAGCTGATTTTGTAGAAAGTATTATTCCTTATCAACTAGGAAATTTGTCTCAACTGCAATACCTTGATATCAGTTGTAATCATTTTGGTGGAGAAATTCCTCCTCAACTAAGCAAGCTTACACATCTACAGTATTTGGATCTCAGCTACAACGATCTTGATGGAGTTATCCCATATCAACTCAAACACTTGGGACAACTACAATATCTCAGTCTTGGAGGGAGGAATAGTGATCTTCTATCAGGAGCAATCCCTTTTCAAAGTGGTGATCTTCCATTGCTGCACACTCTCAAGCTCGGTGGTGACTTTGATCTTGAAACTAAAGGTGTAGAATGGGTGTCTAATCTCTCCTTTTTAAATACTCTTGACTTCACGTCAATGAGTCTTGGCAACTCTCACCACTGGCTTCAAATGATTCGTAACCATATTCCAAACTTAACAGAGTTGAGGCTGTCGGATTGTAGTCTTTCTGATAATGATGTTCAACTTCTGTTTCATATTCATTCCAACTACTCTTCCACAACTTCCCTTACCATCCTTGATTTATCTGATAATATGTTGACATCATCCACATTTGGGTTGTTGTCCAACTTTAGCTCTAACCTTCGGGAGCTTTATCTTTCATCTAACAATATTGTTTTGTCACAATCTCATTACCCAAACTTTCCTTCTCTAGTGAGCCTTGACCTTTCTTATAATAATCTCACTTCATCAGTGTTTCAAGGCAATTTCAACTTTGGCTCCAACCTTCAAGAGCTTGATTTGTCAAATTGCAGTCTTATGGATACAAATTTTCTGGTGTCATCTACTTCCATTGTGAATTCTTCATCTTCTCTTGTTAGCCTTGATCTCTCCTTTAACCTGTTGACGTCATCAAACATATTCCACTGGATTTTCAACTTCACAGCCAATCTTCACACCCTTTCTCTTCGTGACAACTTGTTAAAAGGTCCTGTTCCACTAGGTTTTGACAAAGCAGTGAACTCTCTTGAATATCTCTCGCTCTCTGATAACAATCTGCAAGGAGAGATTCCCCATTTCTTTGGAAACATTTGCACACTACAATCACTAGTCTTGTCATATAACAACTTGAGTGGGGACTTTTCAAGATTCATTCACAATTCTTCATGGTGCAACAGACACACATTCCATTCGTTATACTTGTCCTACAATCGAGTCACTGGTGTGATACCTAAAAGCATCGGATTGTTATCTGAGTTGGAAGTTATGTCCCTAGAAGGGAATTCTTTGAAGGGTGAAATCACTGAATCACATCTCAAAGGCTTTTCCAAATTAATAGACTTGTCTTTGTCTCACAACTCAATATCTCTAAAGTTTGTCCCCAGATGGATTCCTCCTTTTCAGTTAATATATTTGACGCTAGCATCTTGCAAGTTGGGTCCTAACTTTCCAAGTTGGCTACAAACTCAAAATCACTTATCTTTTCTGGATATTTCTAATGCGGGTATTCATGGCTCTGTGCCGGAGTGGTTTTGGTATAAGATTCAATTTCTTGAGTTGTATTTGAATATGTCTCACAATAACTTTATAGGTGCTATTCCAAATTTACCACTAAGGTCCCAACACGGAATATCTACAGATTTGAGTTCAAATCAATTTGAGGGTGTAATTCCGTCCTTTTTGCTACATTTTTCATCGTCGATTCTCTCTGAAAACAAATTTTCAAATGTATCAGCACTGTTGTGTCAAGAGAACAACATTGGTAGCAAATTGGGCACTCTAGACTTATCAAACAATCAATTGAAGGGTTCATTGCCTGATTGTTGGAAATCTGTAAGCTCGCTATTGTTTCTTGATCTAAGTAATAATAATTTGACAGGGAAGATTCCACCATCCATGGGCTCCCTTGTCAAATTGGAAGCTTTGGTCTTACGAAGCAATGGATTCATTGGCAAACTACCTTCTAGTTTGAAGAACTGCACCAGTTTACTTTTGTTGGATGTCAGTGAAAATTTTCTGTCAGGTCCAATACCCTCTTGGATCGGTGAGAGTCTACAGCAATTGATAGTTTTGAGCATGTCAGGAAATAGTTTCTCTGGAAATCTTTCTAAGCATCTCTGTTACCTGAAGAAACTTCAACTGTTGGATCTTTCAAGAAATAACTTATCAAATGAAATTCCAACATGCTTAAAGAATTTCACAGCAATGTCCAAAAAGAGCGTCAACTCAACTGAAACCGCAAGTCTTATATATTGGTACAACAATACTTATTATGAGACTTATGGTTTTATTATTTCTAGATATACATTTAACATAACAGTAATGTGGAAAGGTGTTAAATGTGGATTTAAGAATCCAGAGTTGCGTCTTAATAGCATTGACCTCTCCAGCAATCATTTTACTGGTGAAATCCCAAATGAGATTGTGTACTTGGTTGGATTAGCTTCTTTGAATCTTTCAAGAAACAATTTGAGTGGAGAAATTCCTTCTCAAATAGGGAACATAACTTCACTAGAATCCCTAGACTTATCAAGAAATCATATATCTGGCACAATTCCCCCGAGTCTTTCCCAGATTGATAATCTAGGCGTGTTAGAGTTGTCAAATAACTCTCTTTATGGAAGAATCCCACCTGGAAGACACATGGATACCTTTGATGCATCTTGCTTTGAAGGAAATCCTAATCTTTGTGGTACACAACTTAACAAAACTTGTCCTGAAGACATGCCAGAAGTAAAGCCTCAAGAACCAACAAGACATGATGATGCAGATGATAATTCAGACTTTTATGAAGCATTATACATGAGCTTAGGCTTTGGATTTTTCACTGGCTTCTGGGGTCTTTTAGGGCCATTGTTGTTTTGGAGGTGTTGGAGAATTGCTTATCTCAGATTCTTGAATGAAGTGGCAGACTACATATATGTGACAGTGGCAGTATATGTAGCAAAATTTCACAAGTGACTCGATGACTGCAAGGTACAAAGTAATTTCTATCTTTAAACTAATCAATCAAAAAATATTTTCTTACATATAACAGGAAAATAATAACTTTTATTCTGTAATTTTTTGTTTTCTTTTGCTCCAAGTAAATGTCTAAAATATAAATTATATTCTTATGCAGAGGTGCTCAACACTGAGACTGAGACGAGGGATGCGACACATCATTGGTTGCTACAATTATAGGAGTTTGCACTGAGATGCTTGGTTTGTAATTGAAGTTTAAGGGTTGTAGATCACTTTTTTTGAATACTTACTATTATGGTGTTCTATAATTTCATTATGTAATGGATTTGCTAAGTATATCTCATTTTGGTTTATGGTGTATGTAAAATATTAAACTAGTCAGTATTTTTTGTTTGAATAATTTTGCTTTCATCAAACGGCCACATTCAACTTCTAAGGCAAGGATTTATATAAAAAAGACAATAGCTTCACAATGCAAAATCCCTTGCATCATGAGGTCCTTTAACCATCATAAAATTTAGGATAAAAAACGTATATGAGCCAAAGAGAGTTTAAAATTACCTAAATCAGCCAAATAAAATTTTGATACATCATTCTACTAACTCTTTTTTGCAGGTACTACAGGAGGACATCATTCCGGAGGACATAACAAGCTACAACTTTACAAAGACAATCTGGAAAGGTTTAGTTCCACCAAGAGTTGAACTATTTGTCTGGTTTGTGTTGACTGGTAGGGTCAATACGAAGGAGAGACTGAGTCGGCTGGGAGTTATCCACCACGAAGATGTTGTATGTGTCTTTTGTACCAAGAACATTGAACATAGCCACCACTTGTTCCTTGGTTGTGATTTTTCTTGGCAGGTTTGGTGTGCTTGGTTATCATTTGTTGGGAGGCTATGGTCTTGCCCGGGGACGTTAAAAGAACATTTCATAAGTTGGACTGAGATATCAGCTAGCAAGGTGGAGCGCAAGAGGTGGTTGATGGGATTTTGTGCGATTACATGGAACATCTGGCTAGAAAGGAACCGAAGAATTTTTCAGAATAAAGGAAGAGGGGTTGACGAGATCATTCATATGTCCTTCATGAACTATAACGAGTGGTTAGGTGTAGATCCTTTTTGTTGTTGATGGCAATGCCGGAGATGACAAAGGGATAAGCATTAGTGTTGATAGGAGTTACTTAGATTGCTTTATGATATTCTCTGTTTCTTATGTTGTTTCGCTCCACTTGTTGTGTTGAGCTTCTCTCTTTCAAAAAAAAAATGTAATTCGAATCAATACAATTCGAATTAGATTTATATGTAATTCGAATTGATATAATTCGAATTACTTGAAAGCATTGACAACACGTAATTCCAATTAATATGTCACGAATTATAAACTTAGAGTTCGAATTGTATCAATTCGAATTAGTAGGGAGACGTGCTTTGAAGGGACTTCAAATCAAGTTGATTCGAATTACTCCCTTTTCGTAACAAATTCTAATAAATTTTTTAATAAATTTATTTAAATTATACTACAAAAAATATTTTATTCTATGTAAAATAATTTAAAAAATGGCTTAAAAATGTTATGAGTACTATAAAAATTTGTAATGTTCTAATGACTTAGGTACTCAAATTTTAAATAAAGTACTCTACATAGTCAATAATAATTTAGAAATTAAAAAAAATATTTTATTCCATACAAAACAATTAAAAATATATTTTATTTATTTTTCCACACATATTTCCTATCATTATATTGCTATTGGAATCCTCATATATTTCTAATTTCTCAACCTAACTTTCACAAATTCTAATACAATCTTCATATAATTTTACTTGAGATATGTGTCTCATATTTTGTGATTTGTATAAGTGAGTCAATATATATAAATGGGTAATAGACGTATCAGTACAAGTTTTATTATTGACTAATGATAACTCTATTTATATTAATATAGAGAGTAAATCAAATAAATATTTAAATTATTGGTCTCTAAAATTTGAAAAAAAATTATTCTTCGTTATAAATATGTTTATTATATTTTTTTTAATTTTTAAAAGCTGTTTTACCAAACACAATTATAGTACTTGTGCTTGTTAAAAACTATTTTTAATGTAATTTTGCCAAACGCAAGTGCTGTAACTTTTAAAAAGTCGTCTTTTAAAAGACAGCTTTCATAAGCTACTCTTAAAAAGTAAAAGCTTTACCAAACCAAGCCTTATTCAAATTATACGGTGAGCAATTTGAATTTTATACAATACTCTTCTGCCCATTCTTGATAGCTCATGAATATTTTTTAATAAATTTATTTAAATTATACCACAAAAAATATTTTATTGTATGCAAAATAATTTAAAAAATATTTTTAAGCTATTTTTTTAAAATTATTTTGCATTGAATAAAATATTTTTTGTAGTATAATTTAAATAAATTAATTAAAAAAATTTATTAAAATTTGTTACGAAAAGAGAGTAATTCGAATTATATCGTTTCGAATTACTATTAGTTTCGAAAATAGAGTAATTCAAATCAACTTATTCGGACTCCCTTCAAAGCACGTCTCCCTACTAATTCGAATTGATACAATTCGAACTCTAAATTTATAATTCGTGACATATTGATTCGAATTACGTGTTGTCAATGCTTTCAAGTAATTCGAATTATATCAATTCGAATTACATACAAATCTAATTCGAATTATATTGATTCGAATTACATTAATTTATTCTTTGGTAGAATGATATATCAAAATTTTGTTTGACTAATTTAGATAATTTTAAACTCCCCTTGGCTTATATATATTTTTTACCCTAAAATATATACACATATGATCTGTGCTATTCAGCAACGTTTGGTTTACAAGACTGCTAGCAATAATGTAACAAACTTGCCATAGTATCAAAGAAATACAATGGTGAGTCATTAAATCAAATTTGATGATCGAATTGACTTAATTGAAAATTAAGAGATCAGAATAAATCACATAGTTAAATTTAATTTAAAATACTATTTTAATCAATTAAAATAAAAATATTAAAAAACTCATAAAATGCATGGTTAATAAAATTGCATTTTTGTGCAGATACTTTCGGCACTTCTAGTGCATGGAGTTGGATTATTATTGCTATTAATTTTCTGTAAAAAAATCTACAACATTCTTTTAGATTGTGATTATTATTTTATGACAAAGTATAAAGAATTAACTTTTGTTTAGATAATTTTAGAATTTTATTCATACTTTAAAATTTAAAATAAAATATTTATAGTTTAAAATTTAGAATATAAAATAAATAAAATAATTTTTAAAAGAGTAAAGTATCATTTTTTTCCAACGTTTAGGATAAATCTCAAAGTTGTCCCTAACATTTCAATTGTCATATTTAAGTCCATAACATTTCAAAATTGACTCAATGTTGTCCTATCGTTAGGGATCCGTTAATAGAATTGACAGCGAGACAAAATTGAGACGATTTTGAAACGTTAGGGATAGGACGAAAACATTGGGGACAAAAAGCGATACATAGAAATAAATTTTAGTTTTATCCTTTAATAATATCAATTTTTTACTATACATAATATTCAATTATTTTTTAATCATATATGAATAAATTATACTTAATCACATTATTTTCATTCTAAATAAATTAATTTTTTTATAAGTTTACACTTAAAGTTATAAGTTATTATAATAATATAAAAAATGTATTTAGAATGAAAGTAATATGATTAAGTATAATTTATTTAGATGTGATTAAAAAATAATTAAATATTATGTACAATAAAAAATTGATATTATTAAAGAATAAAACTAAAATTTATTTCTAAGTATTGTTTTTGTCCCCAACGTTTTCATTCTATTTAAGTCTCTAACGTTTTAAAATTGTCTCAATTTTGTTCCGCTGTCAATTCTATTAACAGATTCCTAATGATAGGACAACATTAAGTCAATTTTAAAACGTCAGGGACTTAAATAGAAACGATTAAAACGTTATGAATAACTTTAAAACTTACTCCAAACGTCAGGGACAAAAATTATACTTTACTTTTTTAAAATGTTAGTTGATATATATTGACCGAAAAAAATTAGTTATATAATATTACTCTTACCTTGTATCTTTCAATCTCTTGTATAGTTTTTTGTGCGTCTAGGATTGTTTTTCCTTCAAAAAATTTCAATCAACAAAAGGCTATAGTTAATTAAAGATTTTATTTGACTTCACAACTTTGATCCCTCTTCCCCTTTTTCTACCGCTTACAAGAGAGGGTTACATTCCATTTGCATAAACCTTCAAATAATCCATAATAAATATTTAATTTTGATGAAAAACTTAAACAAAAAAAACCTAACTATAAGCCCTTTTTTTTTTTTGTAGATTAAACACTCTAAACGCTCAAGCTATGCAAAACACTACCGCTGATTTAGTATTGTTTATACTTCAAAAATTATTGGTTCATCAGTTATGTTTGATATATAAAATAATAATGTAAAGTTGAATTGTTGCTTTTAACATAATGATAAGCAAAAATAATATTATTTGATAAATGATAAAACTATTTTAAATTCTAAAATGATCAAATTATACATAAATAAGATAATAAATTAAAATATTTATTAAGATATAAGATTATATTAAGCTTTTAACGTTAAAAACCACAAAATATATCTCTAGAAATAATTTGGACTTAGTAGTTCTTCCAAAAACATGAATATAATGCGTCCTATTCATCCCACTATACACATACAAATCATGAAAGAGATAATAGGTATGTAAGGATAGTTAATTAGAGGATGATCCTTGATGATAGAAACTGTAGTGGCTGAGTCCATTAGCTCCACCAAAAGTCTATGACCATGATTCCACGCCACAAGAAGCAAACAATGATATACACCCAAACCAACAAGGAGGGAGTGCTAATTAAAATCGGCATATTTTTATTTTTTAGTAATCCATTGAAATTAAAAAAATAATTTTAATGTGCTAATGGTATAAAATATTTTTTTGTTATAGTTCAACTATATGTGTTTTATTGGGTGATTATTTACGTGATCAATACAAAAATTAGATATTTTTATTATCGTGACATTACATAATCGAATGCATATATAAATTTATTTTATACTAAAAATGTATCAAAATTAAATTATAAACAAAATACAATATGAAAAATTATTTTTCTATAGTCACCTTTAAAATAAAACTATCTAAATTTAAATCATATTAGTATCACCGCAATTTTAATCAAAATCAATTTTATAGCCTAAAGTTGATTCACACTCTAATTTATAAACTAGTTTAAACACTACTAACTACTAACAATTCCAAGTCTTTCATTCTACAACAAGATTCATCTTTTCAATTTAATTTGATGTAACTTATCAATAATTTTCTAACGGATTAAATGAGTTAGAAATATGGAAGATAAAAACAAATTAAGTGTCTAAGTCCGTATATTATATAGATCATAATTTTCTAAAAAAGCCCAACTAAAATAAGACTAGCATTACAAAGACAAGAGTGTTTAGATTAACCACATACACATACAGATATATACTTTGTGCGAGTAAGCACTAAACACTAACAACTAATTAACAATATATATTTCCAAGTCTTTGCACCAAGTTAAGGGGTTCAACCATTCTAAACTGTCGTGGCTTATTTTCTAATGAATAAAACATATATAGGAAATAGGAATAAATGATGTTCATATATATATATATATATATATATATATATATATATATATATATATAATGATCATAATTTTTTGGAAAAACATAGCTATTGACTGGTATTACAAATTGAAGTCTTTAATTACTATAATAAATTAATAATTGATAGATATTTTTATGAGAAAGCACTAATGATATGTGTATTCATTAAATATCTTTCTCTCTCTCTCAAATAGTGGAAAAAAGAAAAGGACTCTGCCTAGGGACACTGAAAAATCTTAATATATATCGATGGTAATCAGTGGCTAAAAGAAGGAGTAGTTGAATCTTAACTCCTTTTTGCTAAATATTGATTTTTGATTTTTCAACTGAACTTTAGGGAATATTTCTACTTTTGTCTCATGTCGAATTGGGAGACTCTTTTGTTTTGTTTCGTACCGAGTTGAAAGACACTTTAATTTTGTTTTCGTCTCCTGATTAACAGAAACAGAGAAAGGAGTAAAGAAGAAGAATTAACACTAGATATATTCTGGTTCAGCCACTAGGTGCAATGTGGCCAATATTTAGTCTCCATCACAACAATGATGAAATTTCACTATGTTATCACAACATTACAAACACCTATTTCTTCCTAGGAACTACTAATTCCTATCTGAGACAAATCCAGATTCTACACCCAATTTGAATTTGACTAGGACACAAAACCTAGCTTTCAACCGCAAAGTACTAACCCAACTTGTAAGAGAATCCCCACAGGATCATGAAACATAACAGATAGATGTGTACAAAGAAACTCTGAGACATCTATAGCTTTTTCTCTAATATTGCTCACTACCTTTTACCTCTCACTGGCTTTTTCTTACAAACCTCACCATGTTTTTCTTTTACCATGAGACTCAGAAAGACAATACTATGAAAAAGAAAACAAAATGAACATCATCGAAGGAGAAGAACTCAAGAAGCTCGGATAGCTATGAGAATTCTGTGCTTTCACTTTCTCTCCTTGATCTCAACTCTTGGCCGTTCGCCCTTAATATAGAAGGGGAAGCTTCCAATGTTGAAACCCTAACCCAGCAACTTCTTCTCCTACCAACGAGTAGCAGCGGCTTCAACAGAGAGAGATGAGAGAACCGAGGTTGATGCATGAAAGCTTACCTCATCTTTCTCAACCTTTTTCATCAAGCTCCTTCAATCTGAACCCTTGATCTTGTCTTTGTCTCCAAGAAAGGATTCGGACCCTTGATGAGCTCCTGACCCAAGACAACTTCTTACCTTCCATTTTTGCTTCTTCCTACGTGTAGCACAGCGGCTATCTTTCTTCTTTGATGAACAAAAATGGAACTAAACTTTTTCAACTTAGATTTGCTTTTTCACTGAGGCAATTTATTTCTTTTCTTGGCATCAAAATTTTGAAGTCATCTTCCAAAATCTTTTCTTTTGTAGCAAATATCCTCCTTAACTTTTTTTTTTCATAGCCTTTTTTGATATCTTCTTCTATCTTTTTCTTTGTTGATGGACGTGACTGAAAGCAAGAGAGAGGAGAGAGAAGAGAGAAAAAACTTTCAAAAAAAGCATTCAAAGCACATTAAACTCAATTGAAATCTCACTTCCATTTTCCAAGACCAAAAGTAACATGTAAGGTTTTCAATATAATTAAATCAAATTGAATTTTTACTTTCAGTTACCAAGATATGAAATCAGGTGTTAGACTTTTGGTTACTTGAAAAATGAAGTCAATTGAGTTGAGGTTTGAATTCCATGTAACCGAAGAAGGCTTTGAAGTCCTTGGATTCCTCTCTCTTTTTTTTTTTGGTCTGGGCCTAAGGCCTCTAAAAGAAACTGGTTTGGAGAGATTCGTCTCGATTCCACAACAAATGCTGAAGTCGTGCTCTAACTGAAGAGAAGAAAATTGCTGAATTTTCAATGTGCCTCCATTGCATGGTATATGGAGCCACTTTCAAGTCCTGCGGATGCTTTGGACTTTCAATTGCGATCGAGTACGCGCCGTGTTGCATCGCCTGTATTTCCCTTTCGTCGTGCTTTGGGTTCCTTTCTTTGATTTATCAATTTTGATTTCATCATAGGCTTGTGATATGGGCCACTTTGGATATCTTTCTTTTTTAAATATTCAGCTACTAATATTAGAATTAATTTTGTCCAATGCTAAAATTTTTTTAATGATCTATTTGGACTTGTGTAGTTTTAGCCTAATAGAAAACTAATTTGCTTCTTACACACTTGAATAAAAAACATCAAACAACCAATTGAAAATTAATTAAGTAAGTTTTCAATAATATTTTAAATTTTTTAATATATATTTTAATAATGTTTGATCATCATTTCAAATATAAATTTTTCAAATTCAACAATCTTCCTCTTGATGACAAACATTATTAAAACTACATTGAAAAGGTTTAGGATAGAAAACTTTTCTTTGAAAATTTTTTAAAAAAAATCTCTCTCCTTTCAGTGAGCTCCCCCTTAATGTGTGCCAGTTTTACAAGATATTCAAGGAAGCAAATATTGTATACAAGCTCTAACAAGTTCCTAAAGATCAAGAAGAATTTAAACAATGGAACTTTTTAAAAACCCAACCAATTTTTCACAAGATTATGCTCATCAAACATTTTAATTCCATAATCTCATATATGCTTGAGCAAATCAATATAATCAAAGCTTAAAATAGAAATTAATCCACTAACACAAAATACTCAATATAATAGACCAAATCAGTGTATGAAAGCAAAGCAGAGCATATCAAAATAAGGCTAAAAAATAGAGCACAATGAATTAAAATGGATCAAAACAGGGCAGCCCCAATTTTTAATTTAGCTCTTCCTTTTTCTTTTTTCTCCCCTTTTTGTTTAGAGCAGGGTAGCCAATATCAAAATAGGGCAACCTAGTTTTGGAAAACAAAAATGTTTTCAATTTAGTCCTTTATTGATTCTTCCCCTTTTGTCATCAAGAAGAATACCTGCAAATAAAATAGAGAAAAGCAGTGCAATTTATAATATTTAAAACATAAACAGTGTAAGTTAATTAGTTACAGTCATCCAAATAGAAAATAGTTCAAATATAGCAAAAAGAAGTGTGTCCATAAGTAGAAGCATCAGAGAACAAATCTTAAGCATCAGACAGATTGGCATCAGATTCAAGATAGTCTTCTTCTCCTTTAGAATTGGCTGTGTCCTTGTCAATAGACTCCAAATGCTTAATAAACAAATTCACCCGTTCATGACACTTTGTTCAAGCTTTTTCATTCTCAAAAGCTTGCTTTCTAGCATCTTTGTATGATTTAACCATTAGATTGGATATGTTGGACAATTCTGTGAGGACATCCTTTACCATTTTAGAGAACTGAGTCAGAAGTTTCAGCAGAGAAAAGGCTTTTATCTTCGCTTTCAGAAAGCACAGATGCCTTTGAATCTTTAACCCTTTTTACTTTGGCTAATTTAGGTTCACCCCACCTTTGATCATTGAAACTCTATTCTCCACTGGCTCATTACTGAGATTAACATTGGAGTACTCAAAAATACATATAAAAAACATGCCATAGGGCAGATTGCATTTTTTGTCACTTCGAACACAATCCCACATATGTCTAATAATCCCACATAAGAGCCACTTTGTGGCATGATGACATGAGTAATGATCCGATACAATAGGGCTCGAATAGGACTGAGAGACTTATGAGTTAAAGTAGTACCATCTAGAGAAGAAAAATATTCGCACACACGAGTCAGGACGTCTTGAAGGAAAATACCAACATAGTGATCCTATTTTCTTGACATGAAGGCCATGGCCTCCTCATTCTCATATCCCAGGACAGCGTTTCATGATTTAGAGTAAGATTAGTATTTTTACCATAAGAATGGAGTTCACTCTCATAAAAAATTAAGTTTGCATAAAACTCGCGTATTAAGTTAGGATAAACCGATTTTTTTATTTTAAAAATTGGTATCCATTTTAAATCATGAAATTTTGTTTTAAAATTAATTTTTTTTTTCAGCAAGTGCTTCTAAATCAACAACAAAAGAGGCACATAATTTTCGATTCACTAAAACTTGAGAATGGAACTCATATGCTACCCAAGAGATAAAACAATAAGGGTCATAATGAGAATGACTTTGTTCTTATACCCAAAATATCATTTTTATTATAATTAATATAGCATCTTAATTTAATTTCTCAATCAATAGCGAAAGAGTATTAACTCAATAAAAGCGATATTAAAGAACTAGAATACATACACTTTATTTTAGCTATGGGCACTCTAGATTTATCAAACAATCAATTGAAGGGTTCATTGCTTAATTGTTGATCTAAGTAATAATAACTTAACAGGGAAGGTTCCACCATCCATGGTTCTCTTGTCAAATTGGAAGCTTTGGTCTTACGAAGTAATAGATTCATTGGCAAACTACCTTCTGCTCTAAAGAACTGCACCAGTTTATTTTTGTTGGATGTCAGTGAAAATTTGTTATCTGGTCCAATTCCTTCTTGGATCGGTGAAAATCTACAGAAGTTGATAGTTCTGAGGAAATAGTTTCTCTGAAAATCTTTTTACGCATATCTGTTACATGGAGAAAATTCAACCGTTGGATCTTTTGAGGAATAACTTATCAAATGAAATTTTAACATGTCTACAGAATTTTACTACCATGTCCAAAAAGAGCATAAATACAACTGAAACTACTAATCTCATATATTGGTACAATAATACTCATGTAGCAAAGTTTCACAACTGATTCAGAGACTGCAAGGTACAAAATAATTTCTATCTTTGAACTCTTATAAATTTCTTTTTTCAGTAGTAGTTTTTCATCAATCAAGATATGCTTTAATTTCTCACTCGTAACAAGGAAATGGTGGTTCTTGTTCTTAAAAATAAGTCTAGTAATATATAAAAAGCTAAGATAGAACAAAGTATAGTGTTTAATAAATTTATAGCACCTTAGTTTTTAATTTTTCTATGAATTTGTCATGTAAACACTAAATTTAATTTGTAGCAACATATAGAAAAGAATTTATCTATATAACCATATTTAGAATATCATAGTATATAGCATCTGGATTACCAACCTATCATCAATTTCATTTTTTCTCTCATTAAAGTTTTCAAGTATGTAAAAGAATTTATATTATAAAAGATATTAGCTCATATCAAGAATTTAAATTTTAATTTGTTGACAAAACTTTAATTTATTTCATCAAATTATGAAAATTATATATATATATATATATATATATATATATATATATATATAAAGATATCAGAGTAGTAAAGTAAACTAATGACATCTAAATTTTTTAAATTCTAAATAAAATTATCATGTTAACACTAAATTTATTTTTAACAACATATATAGAGAAAATATCTTATTCATTAGAATTTTTTTAATGATGATAATAAAATTTAAAAACCAACTATATTAATAAGTGAAGAGTAAAAATACTATGTAGTAAAACTGAAAATTTTGTGTATATTTATAAATGAATAGAATTGAAATTATTTGTAATTATCTGAGTATTATATATGTGTATATAATTTTTTTCCTATACTAAAAATTTTATAGAAGTCAAGAAGTAAATTCATATATTTGTAAATCATTTCAAAGTAAATACTTAATAAAAAAATAAAGATCAAATATGTTATACTATAGGTTTATAACAAATATATAAATCTTTACTATATATTTGAAAATTTAACAATATAATTCTATCAAAAAATATTTAAAAAATTTAAATTATTTTTTTAACACAAAATATTCTCATTTATATATATTCTTGATATTTTCTGCATATCTTGGGTATGAATGTGGTTGTATTCTTATTTTGCAGAGGTGCTCAACACTTTTTATTCTGAGGTGGACACATCATGCATGGGTTAGTACTTTCTCTGAATGGAGTTTTTTATATACATAGTATATAGGAGTTTGCAATTAAATATTTGGCTTGTAATTAAAGTTTATAGGTTATAAATAACTTTTTTGGATATTATTATTATTATGATGTTTTATAATCTCATTGTATAATAATAAATGAGGAATGCTAAGGGCAGCAATTTTTAGGTAGCGTTTGTTTTGAGGTACTGAGACAGAGATGAAGAGACTGAGATTCAGTATCGTATTTGTTAGTTCAGAGATTGGTACTAAAATTTTTATTTCTGTCTCTAAAATTTCAGTATTTCAGTATTTCCAAAAAATAGGGACACATGAGACTGAAATTTTTTTGAGATGGAGACTAAAACTTTAATAACATTTTATACCTAAAATACTTTCATTTCAATTAATTAATTTTAATTTTACCCTTTGTGCAAATTAAATTAGAGTTTCATTCTTGTTTCAATTCCTGTCTCCCATTTTGCACCAAACAGAATACTGAAATTTATTTCAATCCCTATCTCTTAAGTCTCAGTCTCTCAGTCTCAGTCTTTCTATCTCTGTCTCTCCACCAAACACTATCTTAGGATTTATATCCATCAAATAGTCATCAATGAAGTTTTTAATAGTGTGAGATTTCATCCAATAACTCATTCTTCTTTACTGGTTACTAGCCAAAATTTGATAAAATTGGTGCTCCTAGAATTTTCCATAATAAATTTGCAAGTATATCTCATTTTGGCTTATGGTGTAAAATATATAGACCATCAGTATTTTTTGTTTCAATTTACGTATTAGAGAAACCCTTTGCCATCATTCATCCATAGACAACACTGGCGCGCGCAAAATCTCTTCAATCATGAGGAAGTTTGAGTCTTTGACCATGTATAATCAATTCCAATTCTTGTTTTATCTTTACAGCACCAAAATGAAAGGCTTGCAAAATTACTCACAAATCTGAGTAAACCATATCCCAGTTTTCGCAAAGGAACGTCACCTTGAGTGACAACCCTAAAATTGTCAAATTAATTTTCAAAAAATTACTTATTTTTTAAATTAGTTTTTAAATTATTTTTTAAAAATTTAAATTAATTATTTTAATTATTTTATTATTTTTATTATTAATAGTATCAAAATTTGCTGATGTGACACTTTAAGTGATTATAATATATATTTAGTAATCTTAATTAACGATTAACATAATAAATTTATAAAATTTAATCAAATAAATTTTAAATTGAAAAATTTTAATATTTTAATTTTTTTTAATTAAATTTTAATTTGATCTAATTTAATGTAAATAAAAATAAAACACGAAAACTATGCTAAAGATGCCAAAAACCCTTTAGGAGGTCCTATATATATATATATATATATATATATATATATATATATATATATATATATATATATATATATATATATAAAATGTACAATTAATTATAATGTTGACATGTATTTTTATAAATAATTATATTTTTATGTTTCAATTAATTTTTATATATAATTTTTTAAAATTATGAAATTTAAACTTTTTAAATTAAACCGAACAGTTTATATCCTCTTATCTCAATTTTAGTTATATAATTAACTTCTTAATATTTTTTTGAATCTTATACCTTAAGTGAGTATCAGGTTTTCAAATCCCTTTTATCTTGACCTAATATTATCTTATATAAACAGAAAAGAGATTAAACATTTTAAATATATTCGGTTAGCGAATCATAAGTTATGGTTGTGGCGAAAATTACAATGTGATAGTTACCGTAATATTATCGGCATCTGTTTTCACTATTTCATTGAGTTGTTGGTGATAGTGTGTAATGGAGTTCTTATATCATTGTGTTGAGTGTTATCATATTTTTGAATTATGGACCGAATTATAATTTTTTTGAATTGAGACACAGATTTTATTGGTCGAGTTATAAATAATGGATAAAAATTTGTTTTCCAAGTACAGGTGACAATTACCAAGTAATACATAATGAATTAAATTTCTTTTAACCTAATTTTTGAATTATAATTTGTAGTCGTCAACTTATATAGTGATCAGACCAGTAACACTAATACCAACCAACAACTTGCGACGACACCAACATCATTCATAAACTATATATCATTTTACTTCATAAACAAGCTCAGGATTGCAAATTTAATACGAAAAGGTAACATTAGTACTGGTTCTGTTAATGTTTAAGAAATAAAAAGAAACTCATACATACACGTATTTGTTAGAAAATACTATCATCATTCAAATAAACTATTTTATTCAATTATATATTCCCTTTTGAAGTAAAACTATCCAACAACCTCAAATCATATTAGCATCACCTCAATTTGATTTGATTAATTTTGTATGATCGAATTGATTCATATTCTAATTTGCAAACTCTAGTCTAATCACACACCAACTACTAACAATTCCAAGTCTTCCAAAAACTTTCAACTTTCCAATTTAATTTGATATGACTTGTCAACATAATTTTCTAACATAACAAATGGGTTAAAAATATGGGAATAAAAACAAATTATGTCTATATAATATGTAGATCATAATTTTCTAAAATGAGACTAGCATTACAAAGACAAACAGACTTAAATTCACCACATACACATAATACAATATACTTTGTGCCAAAACACTAAACCCCAACAACCAATTAACGATACTTCCAAGTCTTCGCATCCAAAATTCAACATTCTAATTTATTTGTCGTGGCTTGTCTACATAATTTTCTATTGATGAGCATCAAAAGTAGTATAAAATATATATCGGCACTACCAGAAATACGGTGATTAGCCACGGAAAAAACCGTGGCTAAAATCAAGAAATTCCGTGGCAATTAAGCTTTAGCAACGAATACATTTCTGTGGCTAACAAGGGCGACGCCTTTTCAGTTAGCCACGGTTTTCGGCCGGTTAGCCACAGTTTTATGATCCGTGGAGACATCTGACTAGCCACGGTTTTTACGTTATTGGCCACACTTTAAACCGTGGCTAAATGACAACATGGTAACCAACAAGTATAGCTTTGCCACAATTTTTCCGTGGCTAATATTGGTAAGCTGGGCTTTTTTGCCACATTTTTTCTATGGCTAAACATTGTTGGGTTATTTAGCCACGGTTTTTTCGTGGCTAATTATAAAAGATAAATTAAAAAAAATATAATAATAATAATAATAATACTTAGAACAAAATTATATCATACAAAATTAAAAAGATTAGCCATATCCATATAAGTAGTATTTTTAGTAATAAAAATATGAAATTTAAGTAACAATGTTAAAAAGCAAATATTCTGAACTAAATGAGTTTAAACTATTACAAAATCAAGTATCGGAATGTATCATTATTAGATCTCTAACATCTTCATTGGAATACCTGCAAAAACATTCAAATAAGATTGTGTTATCTCTTAATTCATGAAAAAAATGTCCCAAGACATTATTTAAAATAATATTTTAATGTACTTAAATAAAAAAGTAGGAATGCATACCCAATAATGCTGAGTTTTCATTTTCACAACATAAAACATCTTATTGAACTCGTCATCAATCAATATATATATTACTAGAATATCCTGGTGAACAACTTTCAATTCAATTGCTTCATGTAAGTAAAGAAGCAAGCCTGTCAAAAATAAAGGTAAAATAGAGAGTGATATTAATGATATTTTCTCATATTAAAACCTAACTATAGTATTATTTAACGAGACAAAAGAATACTATTAACCAGATATTGAATTGCAATCAAAACCATTTAGAGACAAAGAACTTAAAGTAAAAATAAAAATGTGTTAGAAATTACCAAGGCCAATAGTTTAAAGTAGAAAGTTGAGCTTACCAGGTAACTATCGAATAAAACTTTCATGCGGACCTCCTAGGGAAGTGTACCTTGTTCCCCGGCAACATGCATCTATTACTCTAAGTTACCATTGTTAACATATTTATCCATTAGCAGCTTAAATATTGAAACAAACACTAAAACAAAAATGCTATTGATAATACAAAGAAATAGATAATTAGATACTATGTACTCAGGAGTTTGAACAATTTAAAAGAAAACACAAACTTGTATGGAGATCCCAGCATGGACAAGAATCAAAGTTGCAGCATTGATACACGCAGATCTAGATCTAGTTCCTATACAGGAATATTGGAGAAAAGTTAGTGAATAGTCAAAAAAATAGTCTTTTAAATAAAAAAAAGAATAAAGATTTGAGAGAATATTAGATAAACATAAAAAGGGGCTGCTTAGGGTTCCTTCCATTCTTCTTTGTAATTCAGAATTGCTTGCAAAATCTTGATTTCTGCTATTTTGGAAACTTCTTTGGTGACTCAACGCTGAATTTACTAAAGATATAGAGGAACTGAACAATAGTATGAACCTGTGAGGGAGTTCTTCCGATTTTCTAGTGAGTGGGCTTTACTTTGATGCTGAGTGAAAATTACTTTTAAGTTTTTCGCCCAAAATTTCACTTGTATTATTGTAAAAGTTCATTTGAATTTATTTCAGCAATTGAGATTTTTAATTTAAATTAATAGTTAACTATAAAAAAATATAAATTATAATATATACCATATTTCAAAGACGGTACATACTACTTATTGTTTCAAAAATAAACTTACGTTAATTTATGTTGGATATTTTTTTACTAAATTGATAAAAAGATAATGAAAAAAATAAAAAATAAAATTTAGAAAAACTAATGCATATTGTGAATTAGAGACAAAAAAAAAGAGTACTCTTTTTTATCATGAATTTTATATATACTTTTAACATTTATTCTCAATTAATTAAAGCAATAAATATGTACTCTTTTTATGCTATTTCAACTAATGCATCTTCCGGTCACAAAAAAAACTAATACATCTTCGGTTAATAAATGCTAAATTTACTAAAGATACGGAAAAACTGAACAAACATGTGAAAGAGTTCTTCCGATTTTGTAGTGAGTGGGCTTTACTTTAGTGCTAAGTGAAAGTTTTTTTTTCCGCCCAAAATTTCACTTGTGTTATTGTAAACGTTCATTTGAATTTATTTCAGTCACTTAATTGAAAATTTTAATTTAAATTAATAGTTAACTATAATAAAAAAATATAAAATTATAATTATATATCATATTTCACAGACAGTATATACTAATTAGGATTATGAATTTTGACTCAAATTTAAAAAAATAAAAAAAAATTGCCGGAGAAAAAAAATTAAAATTTTGTAACTATTTCAAAAATAAACCTACGTTAACTTATGTCGGATATTTTTTTATTAAGTTAATTAAAAAAATAAAAAAATAGAAAAATAAAATTTAAAAAATTAATACATATTATGAATTAGGGACAAAAAAATATATTTTTTTATCATGAATTTTATACTTTTATCATTCATTCTCAATTAATTAGAGTTATAAGTATGTACTCTTTTTATATTATTCCAACTAATGCATATCTTATCAATTGAAAATGGCTGGGAATGAGAGAGAAAAAATTATCGACAAACTAGATAAGTTTGCACCCTTAAAAATTAAAATTTATTATTAAGGTTTAAATTTGGAAAAAGGAGGAACTGCATATAAAATTTTTGAAAGGGATGGAAAGAAACACTAGAAGCGCGTAATTTGAAAGTAAACATCGTTTGATTTCGCCACGGTGAGCATTGGTTTTGTGGCAATTGAGAGAATCCAATTCAAATTGGCCACAGACAAACAAGAACGTGGGAAACTTTCGCACAATTTAACCACGGAAAAGCAAAACGTTGCAAGTGATTACGACGATCATGGAAATTTGCCACTGTTTCTTGTTCGTGAGTATTTTTCCGTGGTAAACTACCGTGTTTCTGGTAGTGCGGGAATAAGAATGAATAATGTCCATATAATAATAATAATAATTTTGTTTTAAAAAATCTACCTATTGACTCGCGTTATTAAGGGGTCTTTCCTACATAATTGATAGATATTTTTTGGAGAAAGCACTAAGGACTAACCATTCCAAGTCTTTGAACTAGATTCCACTTTCTAATTTTGAGGTGATTTATGATTTCTATCAAATTAACAAAAAAAATTATGTGTATTCATTTTTTATTTGTTTTATGTATAGATGTACCTACACAAAGAGAAAGTGCGGGAACTGAAAAATAAAATAGTAAAAAAGAGAAAATGATTAAGAGCGATAATAAAACAAAAAAAGAAAAAACTGTAGAAGAATTATTTGAGATAATATTGACAAATAATTTGGAGAAAACATGGAAAATCGATACATAAATTAAATGAATCACACATATTATAAAGCCATCTTATCGTCATTATATAAAGTCTAAAGTCCAAGTCATCCTTCAAAAAAAGTTTACATTTTCTTAGATCGTGATGTTACCTACAGATGAAGATAAGTAGTAATTCTTAATTGACGTTTTCTTATAGTAGTAATAATATAAAAGATCATAAGAATCAATGTTATATATTTTGACAATATTTAATTAAATATCAATGTATCATTTTTTTTAAAATTGAGTGGATAGATTAATATACGCGTGCTTATTAATTCTAATTTTTAAGTTTTGTTATAGTTAATTTAAAGTAAGAGAAATGTTAGGTGATAATTAGCATTCTCTCCTCTTTTTTTTTTTTTTTTTTTTGTTTGCCTTACATTTAAATCAACAGTTCAACACTACTCAATCTTTTATTTTATTTTTTTTTCCATATTCATCCTCTAATATTTCCTAAAAATAATTAATGTATAATGATATAATCAACATAGTATTAGTTAAGATTGACAGATTTTTAGTATAAACTCAAAATCAATGCTCATGGGTTCAAATCACGGAAGAAGAAAAAACAATTCTACGAGAAAACATCAAATTAAAGAAACCAAAATATGAGTGGAAATTTGAAAAGACTCATAAAATTAAATGCCTCAATTTTCTTTAAAAAAACATATGGATTTTGTATATGCACGTATTAGGAATATATATCAATAATATTTAGAAGACAATAAAAAATCAATCCAAATAATTCAAATTTGTTTTAGATATATTAATAAAAATTAAATAAGCCAAATAAAAATAGAACTATTTTAGGAATAAAATTTACAACTATCTAATAGTGGTTGATTTAATTTCCGTTGATCACATATTTTGAATCTTACTTTTCTAAAATGGCTTGAACATGTGAATTTTATTTATCTTACTAAATTATATTATTTTATCCTAGTTCTAGAAAACCTATTCATTTTTTTTTAAATTTGTTCCTTGTTTTTACCCAAAATATCATTTTTATTTTTATTAAATATATCAACTTACTTAATTTCTCAATCAATAATTAAAAAATGAAGTAATTAAAAGTGAAAGAAATTTTTGGGCCAGTAATTTTTAATATTTGTAATTAATATAAATACTAAATTATTTTTAACAAATAAATTTTATTAATTATGTGTACAAACTCTGAATAACATGTGTGTAAACTGTATTAATTTATGTATGTAAAATTTTAGTAAATATAGATACAAATTATATATTTTTATTTGTAAAACGTCTATAAGTATACATTATTGTTGATTAAATACAAGCAAAACATAATAATATTTATTTAGCATATGTAAGATTTTCGACACATCCACGTTATTATTAAAGAAGTAGAAGATGCAAACAGATATTTTGGATACATAGACGTTATTCCACTATATATATGATTATATGGGCCTTGGAGTTTTCAAAGAGAGCAAGTATAGAGAACACTACACAAAACTTTCTATATTTGTGGCTTGTATTAACTCATATTCTTATTTGAGCTAGTGATCATCTTCTCTTTGTAGAAATACATATATATACTTGGAAGAAACTACAAACGATGAGCAATTACTTTCAGAAATGGGATTATGCATTATTAGTGGTGCTTATTATGTTGTATGATGCAGGATTAATCCATGGGGAAGTTACATGCTTAGAGAATGAGAGGCAAGCACTCCTCAGCTTCAAACAAGGCATAGATGATCCTTGGGACATGCTGTCAACATGGAGGGACGATGATTGTTGCAAATGGCAGGGAATTACATGCAGCAACCAAACTGGTCATGTACTCCGCCTTCATCTCCGTGGATCATATTCACATTATTTATTTGGTCAAGCCAATATCTCCACCTTGATTGACTTGCAAAATCTTCAACATTTAGATCTCAGTTACAATCATTTTTTTAACAGTTATATCTCAGAACACATTGGCTTGTTTTCCAAGTTAAAATATCTTAATCTCTCAGATGTTGGTTTTGCTGGGAGTATTCCTTATCAATTAGGGAATTTGTCTCAACTGCTGTATTTGGATCTGAGCTACAATTATCTTGATGGAGTTATCCCATATCAACTCAAACACTTGGGACAACTACAATATCTCTGTCTTCAATGGAATAGTGATCTTTCAGGAGCAATCCCTTTTCAAAGTGGTGATCTTCCATTGCTGCAAACTCTCAAGCTCCATGGTGACTTTGTTCTCGAAAGTAAAGGTGCAGAATGGGTGTCTAATCTCTCCTTTTTAAATACTCTTGACTTCACGTCAATGAGTCTTGGCAACTCTCACCAGTGGCTTCAAATGATTGGTAAGCATATTCCAAACTTAACAGAGCTGAGGTTGTCGGATTGTAGTCTTTCTGATAATGATGTTCAACTTTTGTTTCATATTCATTCTAATTATTCTTCCACTACTTCCCTTACAATCCTTGATTTCTCTTATAATTTATTGACCTCATCCACATTTCAGTTGTTGTCCAACTTCAGCTCTAACGTTCGGGAGCTTTATCTTTCATCTAATAATATTGTTTTGTCACAATCTCATTACCCAAACTTTCCTTCTCTAGTGAGCCTTGACCTTTCTTTTAATAATCTCACTTCATTAGTGTTTCAAGGAAATTTCAACTTCGGCTCCAACCTTGAAATGCTTCGTTTGTCAAATTGCAGTCTTACGGATACAAGTTTTCTCGTGTCAGCTACTTCCATTGTGAATTCTTCATCTTCTCTTGTTAGCCTTCATCTCTCCTTTAACCTGTTGACACCATCAAACATATTTCACTGGATCTTCAACTTCACAGCCAATCTTCACACCCTTTATCTTGGTTACAACTTGTTAGAAGGTCCTGTTCCACTAGGTTTTGACAAAGCAATGAAATCTCTTGAAGATCTCTCTCTCTCTCATAACAATCTGCAAGGAGAGATTCCACATTTCTTTGGAAACATTTGCACACTACAATCACTAGACTTGTCATATAACAACTTGAGTGGGGACTTTTCAAGATTCATTCAAAATTCATCATGGTGCAACAGACACATATTTCAGGAGCTATATTTGTCTTACAATCAAATCACTGGCGTGATACCTAAAAGCATCCGAGTGTTATCTGAGTTGGAATATCTGTCCCTAGAAGGGAATTCTTTGAAGGGTGAAGTTACTGAATCACATCTCACAAGCTTTTCCAAATTAAAATACTTGTCTTTGTCTCACAACTCAATATCTCTAAAGTTTGTCCCCAGATGGATTCCTCCTTTTCAGTTAATATATTTGACGCTAGCATCTTGCAAGTTGGGTCCTAACTTTCCAAGTTGGCTACACACTCAAAATCACTTAGATTATCTGGATATTTCTGATGCGGGGATTCATGGCACTGTACCAGAGTGGGTTTGGTATAAGTTCCAAGTTGTAGGATACCATTTGAATATGTCCCACAACAATTTTATAGGTGCTATTCCAAGTTTACCACCAAGGTTATCCGTCCCCGGAGCATATATAGATTTGAGTTCAAATCAATTTGAGGGTACAATTCCATCGTTTTTGCAGCATGCATGGTGGTTGATTCTCTCTGAAAATAAATTTTCAGATGTGTCATCACTGTTGTGTGACAACAGCACTACTGCTACAAGCTCGCTCCTCAGTCTAGATTTAACAAACAATCAAATAAATGGACAACTTCCAGATTGTTGGGGTTCTGTAAACACATTATTGTTTCTTGATCTAAGCAATAATAATTTGTCAGGGAAGATCCCACCATCCATGGGCTCCCTTAACAAATTAAAAGCTTTGGTCTTAAGAAACAATAGCTTGATGGGAGAACTGCCTTCTAGTCTGAAGAATTGCACCAATTTATTTGTGTTGGATGTGGCAAAAAATTTGTTGTCTGGGCCAATTCCCTTTTGGATTGGTGACAACCTTCAACAATTGATTCTCTTGAGCATGTCAGAAAATCACTTCTCTGGAAATCTTTCTATGCATCTCTGTCACTTAGAGTACATACAAGTGCTGGATCTTTCCAGAAACAAACTATCAGATGGAATTCCAACCTGCATCAAGAATTTCACTGCAATATCCAAAAGGAGGATTAACATAACTGAAGTCAGTAGTTTTACTTACTTATACGGATATGTTAGTACTCTTGGTCAGTACATTGTTAACATAACTTTAATGTGGAAAGGTGTGGAAAACTGGTTCAAGGATCCAGAGTTTAGTCTTAAGGCCATTGATCTCTCTGGTAATTATTTAACCGGTGAAATTCCAAAAGAGATTGGATATTTGGTCGGATTAAATGAACTGAATTTATCAAGAAACAATCTAAAAGGAGAGATTCCTTCAGAAATTGGAAATCTAACTTCTCTGGATTCCCTTGACCTATCAAGAAATGATTTGTGTGGTAGGATTCCTTCAAGTCTGTCCCAAATTGATGGGATTGGTGTGTTAGACTTGTCATACAACAATCTTTCTGGAAGAATCCCATCAGGGGGACACATGGATACCTTTGGAGCCTCTTTCTTTGAAGGAAATCCTAATCTTTGTGGTGAGCAACTCAACAAAACTTGTCCAGAAGACATGACACCAACAAAGCCACAAGAACCAACAACACATGATGATGCAGATGACAATTCAGATTTTTATGAAGCATTATACATGAGCTTGGGTTTTGGATTTTTCATTGGCTTTTGGGGCCTTTTAGGCCCATTATTGTTTTGGAGGTCTTGGAGAATTGCTTATCTCAGATTCTTGAACCAAGTAGCAGACTACATATATTTAATGGTGGCATTGAATATGCGTAGGTTCCACAATTGACTTCAAGATTGGCAGGTACCTTCTCACAATAGCTTCTCTCTCAAATTTTTAGTTTCTTTTTCTTTACTTAATTACTTCTTCCTCATATATGCCAATATTTTTAATGATTTTATGCACTTTTAAGTGGTGTATTTAAAGATTTTTTTTTTCAGATTCCTGATAACATCTCTAGACTAAATAATTTAAAAATAATTTAAAAATAATTATTTATATGAAATATAAATTCAGTCATTCTAATATGTCTATGTTTATAGCAGTCACTGTAACTATAGAATTTTAAAAAATGTTATTAAAAATATTATCAAAATATAAAAAAATTTGTATCCTTAATTTTAACAATACTCGCATAGCCACGTTAGTTACTATAAACATAGACATACTAGAATTCCCCGTATAAATTATGGCGCTATGGTATTTTCATTGCGGGTTAAGAAAATTAATTGCATTTCGGTGCAGATGCGCTCCTCACTTCTAATCTGGGATGGATGCTAGTAGCAAGATGCATGCAGTGTGTTGGAGTTGTTGAATTATATATTCAATAAGATTTTGAGTTTGTAAAATCTATTACTTTTTGTCGTCAAACTTAGTTTGTGGTATTTTATATTTCTAGTAATCAGAATAATGTAATGTAATGTAATGCAGTGATGTAAGTACCTCTTCATCGTTGTAAGTTGTTTTTAGAATAATCTATTACTCTTCAAATATCTTTATAAATATACATGATAGATGAGGTTGTAATAACTCAATTTGAATTTATTTGCGTGCTGTATGTACTTCACTTCAAATTCGGCTGCTTCTTTACTATTTTAAGTTCTTAGCTTTCTGTTTGCCTTCAATAATAGCTTCATGATCGATGGGGACCCCTTAGTGTAGTGTCACTAGTGTGTGTTATAAGAAAATACGTTAAAAGCTACAAAATATATTTCTAACTTAGTAGTTCTTCCAAAAACATGAATATAATGCGTCCTATTCATCCCACTATACACATTCAAAATTTCAAATTGTGAAACCTCTTTATTGACACGCTAACAAACCATGAAAGATATAATAGCTATGTAAGGATAGTGATGATGAACTAGTCATTCTTGTTTGAAAGCTCTTGTTGGGTTGTTTGGATTCGTCCCACCAGCTAGTTTGGGCTCTTTCCTTGGAGATATGCAATCTGCAACATAATATGTCAAGCCCAATACAAAATCCAAGATTGGAATTATTTAAACTAAATGTGCCTCTGGCCCTCTGCCAATAAGGCTTAGCTCACACGACATTCTGTTCTCCCTATTTCAAAAGTCTCAAACTCAACTCCTACCGAAATATATGAGGAGTGTGTGAGTGTGTGTACTTGTATCTAGTATTGGGGGTTGTCCAATCTATCTGACAAAAAAAAAAAACTAAATGTGCCTCTTAATCCGCCTTTTTCTTTTTGGGAAACGATAGGTAAACAATGACTATCTTGAACAACATAAAATCATGAACAACAACCAATCAAATTAAAATATACTACTCTTTTTTAACACTATTAATTCACATTATTTACATATTGTTTAAAATGTTGTTGGTTATCTATACTTTTTTTTTTTTTCTATAATAATAGCAAATATAGAATAGTCAAGAGTAAATACTTTTGTTCTCAGGTCTTAAGAATAACAATTTTTTAAAAAATAAAGAAAATTTATTCACCAAATCCCTAACAATGTTGTTGATAGATATAATCTAATGGTAACTCTTACAAAATTAACAAGAAGCATGCTAACAAAAGCAACATTACCTTGGGAGTAAGGATGTTTGCGAGGCATTCCCTTGGTGAGCGAGAAAATAAAGGAGGTGTTGAGCACTTGAAGACCGTCGTCCTCTAAGTAAGGCATCGTATCGTAGACTTGATTCACGAGTACACGCACAGATAAGAACCTTTGCTCCTCCCCTTCTACCAACCCTAATTCAACTACTAAAATGGAAAGGGATGGAATGCCTTCTGCGAGACCACCCATGATAATGCATACTTTGCTGTTGCCAAGGTCAACAGCGTTCATTTCTATGGACGAACTATCAAAGTAGGATGGCTGAATCGCCTTACACAACTCATCAAGGAATTGATGGCCACGAACGCAATAATCTTCATTATCCACCAGCAAAGCGTGTATGTCATATTTCACACCATCTTCGCAGGGAAGCCCCCTCAAGTCCCATGTCAGCACCACCCTGCAATTGTCTACATCCCCAAGGGACGACACCAGCACAAGGGGTCGGTGAAACTGACGATCAGAAGAAGAAAATGCGCGCTCCGTTTTTTCCCACCTGAGAGTTCGGGGATCGTAGGCACGGTGAATGGGTGGTGCGGACGAGCAATGAAAGAAGAGCTTATCATTCAGCACGAAACCGGAAGGCAAAGAACGACAAAGATCAGGGAGCACGGTTGGAGGAATAGACAAGGAATCCCATTTCCCGGAACGGGAACTTAAAACCCATAACCCCGTCTCCAGTCCTCCCGGTGTCTCACGATAACCCACCAAGTAAACGTCATCTTGAATGTTTGCAATGTAACCGGGGCGGCCGGTCGGTAGCGGAGGGATTGCGCCCAGCACTGCTGCCTCAGAAATGTCCAAAGTGTCGCCGCCGACATAGGAGATTTGGTAGATCTTGGTGCCAGAATCGGTTGGATCACCGAGTAAGAAAAGTTTCGAGTGGAAGATAAAGGGATACAACATGGTGGGCTCTGGAAGCTCCAAATGGAAATCAAAGGGAGCCGGCTCAAGATGGGATTTCCAATCCCTAACCTCATTCTTCCCCAATTTTTCTAACTTCTCAATGCGGATGCCAAAGATTTTGTCGTCTGTCACCATCCACAGGCATGCTCCTGTTTCCGCCGACTCCATCATCAACAATATGAACTGAACACAGAAGAAAGGATTTATTTGTTTGTTAGAAGATTGGATTTCCTCACGGATTTCTTTTATTTAAATTAATTGGCCACATCTCGATTTTTGAAAACTGAACGCATAGATTTCAATTGTCTAATATATTTACATATTTTTTTAACTAAATAATTAGTTATTAGAATAATCAAATATGTCATAGTAAAATAATCAAATTTGTTTATAAATTATAATAGTATAATAAAACTTTTTGAAATGTCAAATACATAATTTTTATACATTATAATCGATTAGTGTTTAGTTTTGAAATGTGAAATACATAATTGAAAAAATTGATAAAATAATAAAATAAAGAGTTAATCACTCTTAAATTAAAAGAGTAGAACACATATTTTATAAAAGTTATAAAATTAATAATGATTAACATTTTACTTTATCACTTTATCAACTTTCTTACTTTAGATGATTCTAATTTTATTTTTTTATACACGTAATATGAATATTTCTAATCACATAGATTTATATATATATAGGTATTGCATAAAATTAAAGTTTATCTCATCCATAATTATAACAAAAATAAATAAAGATGGTCACAGCTTTACATGAGTGGTTGATTTAATCTAGGAATAAAATTTACTACTAGCTAGTAGTAGTTGGTTTTAACTTCAGTCTCTCACATATTTTAAATCTTAATTTTTTCAAAATGGCTTGAATGTGTGTATTTTATTTATTGTACTAAATGATATTATTTTATCCTAGTTTGCTCAAGAAAGTCTTTTTTTTTTTGGTTTCAATAAGCGAAAGAGTATTAAGTATTAACACAATAAAAGTGATATTAAAGAACTAGAATACGTACACTTTATTCAACTATATAAATGAATATTGGGCTTAGAGTTTTCCAAGAGAGCAAGCTTAGAGAACATTACATAAAATTCTCTATCATCTTCTCAATTACGTTCTGAAATGTGTGTATGCATTAGTGCTACTTTCCTTCTCTAGTGATCCTTGACCTTTCCTATACCAATCTCACTTCATCAATATTTCAAGCCAATTTTAACTTTGGCTCCAACCTTGAAGAGCTTGATTTGTCAAATTCCAGTCTTATGGATACAAGTTTTCTGGTGTCATCTACTTCCATTGTGAATTCTTCATCTTCTCTTGTTGTTCTTCGTCTCTCCGCTAACCTATTCACATCATCAAACATATTCCACTGGATTTTCAACTTCACAACCAATCTTCACACCCTTGATCTTGGTGGCAACTTGTTAGAAGGCCCTGTTCCAATAGGTTTTGACAAAGCAATGAACTCTCTTGAATATCTCGATCTCTCTTCTAACAAGCTGCAAGGAGATATTCCAGCTTTGTTTGGAAATATTTGCACGTTGCAGATACTATAATCGTCATCTAACAACTTCAGTGGGGACTTTTCAAGCTTCTTTCAAAATTCTTCATGGTGCAACAGACACATATTTGGTGTGCTATCCTTGTCTGACAATCGAATCACTGGTGTGATACCTAAAACCATTGAATTGTTATCTAACTTGGAGTATCTGAACCTATGGAATAATTGTTTGAAGGGTGAAATCACTGAATCATATCTCATGAGCTTTTCTAAATTAAAATACTTGTCCTTGTCACACAACTTATTCTCTCTAAATTTTGTCCCCAACTGGATTCCTCCTTTCCAAATAGTAGTTTTGGAACTAGTATCTTGCAGGCTGGGTCCTAGCTTTCCAAGTTGGCTACACACTCAAAATTACATAGATTATCTGGATATTTCTGATGCGGGGATTCATGGCTCTGTACCTGAGTGGTTTTGGTATAAGTTGCAACTTTTTAGATATTATTTGAATATGTCCCACAACAATTTTGTAGTTGTTATTCCAACTTTACCAGTAAGGTTACCATATCCCGGAGCATATGTAGATTTGAGTTCAAATCGATTTGAGGGTTCAATTCCTTTGTTTTTGCTGCATGCTTCGTGGTTGATTCTTTCTGGAAATAAATTTTCAGATATGTCATCACTATTATGTGACAACAGCACTACTGCTACAAGCTCACTCATCAATCTAGTTTTAGCAGACAATCAAATAAATGGACAACTTCCAGATTGTTGGGAATCTGTAAACACATTATTGTTTCTTGATCTAAGCAATAATAATTTGTCAGGGAAGATCCCACCATCCATGGGCTCCCTTAACAAATTGAAAGCTTTGGTCTTAAGAAACAATAGTTTGATGAGAGAACTACCTTCTAGTTTGAAGAATTGCACCAATTTGTTAGTGTTGGATGTGGCTAAAAATTTGTTGTCTGGGCCAATTCCCTCTTGGATTGGTGACAGCTTCCAACAATTGATTCTCTTGAGCATGTCAGAAAATTACTTTTCTGGAAATCTTTCTATGCATCTCTGTTATTTAAAGCACATACAAGTGCTAGATCTTTCAAGGAATAACCTATCAAATGGAATTCCAACATGCATCAAGAATTTCACTTCAATATCCAAAAGGAGCATTAACATAACTGAAACTGGGAGTTGCACAGATGTGAATACTATTTGTGATTATTACAAAACTACCTTTTATCTTGATCGGTACATAGTTAACAAAACTTTAATGTGGAAAGGTGTGGAAAACTGGTTCAAGGATCCAGAGTTTAGTCTTAAGGTCATTGATCTCTCAGGTAATCATTTAACCGGTGAAATTCCAAAAGAGATTGGATACTTGGTTGGATTAAATGAACTAAATTTATCAAGAAACAATCTAAAAGGAGAGATTCCTTCAGAAATTGGAAATCTAACTTCTCTGGAATCCCTTGACCTATCAAGAAATGATTTGTGTGGTAAAATTCCTTCAAGTCTGTCCCAAATTGATGGGATTGGTGCGCTAGACTTGTCATACAACAATCTTTCTGGAAGAATTCCATCAGGGAGACACATGGATACCTTTGGAGCCTCTTTCTTTGAAGGAAATCCTAATCTGTGTGGTGAGCAACTCAACAAAACTTGTCCAGAAGACATGACAGTAACAAAGCCACAAGAACCAACAACACATGATGATGCAGATGACAATTCAGATTTTTATGAAGCATTATACATGAGCTTGGGTTTTGGATTTTTCACTGGCTTTTGTGGCCTTTTAGGGCCATTACTGTTTTGGAGGCCTTGGAGAATTGATTATCTCAGATTCTTGAACAAATGGGCAGACTACATATATGTAATGGTGGCATTGAAGATGTGTATGTTGACTAGGTTCCACAAGTGACTTCAAGATTGGCAGATACTCGGATTATAGCTTCTATCTCAAATTCTTAGTTTCTTTTCTTTACTTATCGTTAATTGCTACCTCCTCATATATGCCAATAGTTTTAATGATTTTGTGCACTTTTAAATGGTTAAATTATAGTGCTAAGGTACTTTTTACTGGGGGTTAAAAAAAAAGAATATATATATATATATAATGGGAAATACTTGACTAAAATAATTATATGAATAGAAAAGCATATATATTTTGTGTTTGTTATTTAAATTTACTATCCAAATTTTTCTACCTTAAACTTTCACATTTTTTCCTATTTTTTTAAAAGGATGAGAGTTTAAGATACAAAAGTTTGGATAGCGAAAAAAAAAACCCTTCATATTTATTAAGGCATTTATGGTTCTACATATTTTGTAGAATATCCACACACATGATACATCTATTTGGTTGCATTTTGGTGCAGATGCGCTCCGCACTTCTAATCTGGGATGGACTCATTGGGGGTGGTTGCTGCTAGGGCCAAGATACATGCAGTGTGTTGGAGTTGTTGGATTATATATTCAATAAAATTTTTAGTTTGTATAATCTATCACTTTTTGTGATCAAACTTAGTCTGTGGTATTTTGTATCTCTACTTATCAGAATAATGTAATGGAGTGATGTACCTCTTCATATATCTTTGTAAGTTGTTTTCAGAATAATCTATTCCTCTTCAAATATCTTTATAAATATACTTGATCAAGAGTATTACCATACTAGAACTTTATTAAAATTGATTGATAGATGATTCTCTAATAACTCAATTTGAATTTATCACTCTCCGCATTTTTTTTCTTAGCTTCTAGTTCCCGCATTGTACTTAAATTCCAAGTTTGGCTTCTGTTATCTTCTTCACTTATAAGCTGCTGACTAAGCTAACAGAGTAACCAACTCTCTAACATCATAACAAACTTTTACATGGGTTCTTAACAGCTTAACTAACACCTCAACTAACTACACTCTCTAATATCCCTTTCAGCCACTTTTAACAAGCTCCAATTCTGAAGTCTTATCTTTTCAGCACCAGAATCAGCTACTAACAAGGTTGCTCACTCCTCTGAATTAACCAAACCGCAATTGTGAAAGAGGAACATGATCTTGAACGACAACAGAACAAAACCATTCATAGATCCTATTACACCAAGCATAAGTTGAGTTGGAAAGTGAAAACTATGCCGAAAATTGGCAAGATCATTTCAAATTGAAAGTATTACAACAAATTTCTTGCATATAGCTTAGTGAGGTATCATGAGTTCATGATAAAAACATGCTTGAAGCACCATATCAACTATGCTAGCATTTAGCCACAGGATAACTAACTTCCTAATGTATTTAACTGAAGCAACTACTTATGTCAATTGCACAGATATCAAACAAAACAGGGGTAACCAATATCTTAACAAGCAAAACTAAGCAAGAGAGAACCAAAGAGAATCCGAAATACCGGCAATGCGGCAATAAACTCATGAGCCTCAGCTAGGAGAAGCAGGCACTTCACTCAACTCCTTTTGCCTCAGATATTGTTGCAGTATAGTGAGCCTAGCAGTTTCAAATGCAAAGTAACCCAATGCCGAAAAGCAAGCACTATGAAGAACTCTAGGCCCCATTCCACGGGTAAGTCCAACCCACCCTTCCTCCTTTAATATCTGCTTTACCGTCGCCGAAACCCCGCCGTACACAACAGCCGCAGCCTTGTTCACAGCATCTCCATGTACCTGAGTCATCAGCCTTGTCTTCACCACATCCAAAGGAGTGGTTATAGAAGCCGAAATTGCGCCGGCAAGTGCGCCACAAAGAACACTCTGAACAGGTTCCAAGTGAGACTTCTTAGTAGTGTTCAAAACCGCAGCTTTCAAGTACTCAAATGATGAATAACTCAAAACCCCAGCAGGTAAATTCCTCAGCAATGTAGCAGAGTAGCCAGCATATAACCCTAAAAACCCATCTTTTTCTAAAATCTTCACCAAAACCTGCCAAGATCTTCCCTTTGCACCAGCTTGCATTCTCTGAGTAATCAATTCCTTAGGTACCATTATAGCAGAAGACATAATATTCCCCATTGCACCAGCACTCGGTGGAATCAACACAGAAGGGAACCCTTCAATTTTGGATAGAAATGACTTACCGAACTCGCAGGTTCCGAAATACACTGCAGAAGAAGCGGTGGATCCAACAATAACCGCAGATACGCCACTGTAGAATCCGAGAATGCCATTTTGCTGGAAGGTCTTCACGACCGCGTCAAGGGCATTCTTGTAAATTTGGGATGCTCCTTTGGTCTGCATCTTGGTCTTGATTGTGTCGAGAGGGTGGAGGCAGACGTAGGTGAAGGCGCCGGCGATTCCACCACCGGCTGCGCCGATTAGTGCACGCTCGACGACGGTGAGGTTTTTGAGCAAAGTTTGGGGCTTTGGGGCGGGCTTTGAAGTGGGCCGGATCCATTGGGGGCTGTGAGCGGTGGGGTATGTGGCGGTGGCAGTGGCGGTGGTAGAAGCGAAAGGAGGGTTTGTAGCGGTGGCGGCGAAGTGATTTAGGATGGAGGGGAAATCAGTGGGATGGCGGTGGGGATTGGGATTGGGAGAAGGAAGGCCAAGAGAGGATGAGATCCTGGCCTCCATTGAAGAGAATCTGGTGTGAGCTTCCGCCACTCTTGCCTTGCGCGTTAGACTCAGTGATAGCGGGGCTAAAAAATAAACGCGCAAAACCAGATAGAAACATAATCTTCTTTCGAGTAATTTTATTTTACAATTTACATCAAAATAAAAGATAAAAATTTAGGTGAAGTTGGTATTTGAGAATTATTAGATGAAAAACAGTCAAATTATCTAACAGTTTTTAGATATCAATTTTAATTTTGACCAAATTAAAATTATCGATAAATACTTTTTTTTTATCGAAGATAGGAAGACTCAAATCCGTAATCTCTTAAGTGAGTATAAAAAAACTATATCATGTAAGATATAATTCGTTGACATCCATAAACACTTAACATAGCTATCTTAAAATATAAAATATATATTAAAAATAATATATATATATATATTTAATATTTTTATGATGAAAAATGACAAGAAATATAAGTTTTAAATAATATTTGAGAACCAAAACTCAATATTGTATTTTTTTTTTTTTTTTTGGTTAAGGTAAGGGGCCAGAAGCCCAAACAACAAAAGGAACTACACTAAATTAATCATTCTGGGCCAAGAGGTGCCAGTAATATCACTAAGTACCCAAAGATCGCTCCCTGGAGGAGGGGAATTCCATACCATGAGGCTTTGTTCTTGTGCCGCTCCAAGATTGGCGAGAAAATCTGCACAACCGTTTACTAGTAAAATTTTAATTTGGAAGACAAATTTCAGCCCCTTCGGGTTTTGTTGGACGAAAGATAGCCTTTCTTGGAGCTTCAGTTTTTGGGGCAGAAGTTTTGGGGTAAAAATTATTTCCTTGGAAAAGAAGTTAGGCTTTCCTGAAGCCCACAAACTCCCAGTGTATTAAAGGATTGGACTCTACACAATAGATTCTGAATTTGTAGCAATACCAAAACCACAAAAAAGATTCTGAATCAATACCAAAAAAAGTTGTAGGTTCTCTCCATCATCCCTTTTTGTTCGTTGACCTAATGCAATCACAAAAAAAAAAAAATCTATGCAATGGTGAATGGTTGGAGGCATGTACTAGTAACATGTTGTGCCTCGTCGTTAAAAACTACACCGAGTTTGAGTCGGTGAAAACATAATAATAATAAGCTCACTAAATCAGTAAATAAAAATCCCTTAACTAAGTGATGAAAATTCCAATCTCACCTCAAATACAAAAATATGTCATTGCTAATTTTTTTAACCTCGAATGGAAGTTCTCTCAATAAGAGAGAATTAGTTATTACTTTTAGCAGTTTATCTTAAGACTTAAAAAATTGTCAACTCTAATTTTAAAAATATTAGGTGGCTAATATTTTTCTATACATTTAAGACAACACTAGTTAACTCCTAATTTTTTCACTAAAAACGTCGTAAACTAGTATTTTCCTTAATTAAATGCATTACTCTGGTTTTCTTTTTTTTTTTTTCAAGGAATGTTTAGGGTTTTCTTTTAGTCTTTATGATAGATAAAAAAATTTTATAAAGTAAAGGTTGCTTATGTATAAAACAAATTTTTTTTTTAAAAAAAAAAAGTAGTTGCTTAATACCGATGCAAAGCGTTCAAAGTTCTTTTTCAGCTGAAGCAACTCTTTTGGCCATTAATTACAATTGGAACAGATTTAAACTATGAGTTTTCATTATTTTTTAATTCGACAAAATAATAACTAATTTATCGTGAACTAAAATTTTATTTATTAGTTTGTATATATAATAATTATTGTATACATAAAATAAGATTTCAAATTTCTAACCATCCACACTTATTTAAATATAAAAAAATATAGGATATCAATATATTATTTACTAGTTTATTATTAATAATAATTAATTATTATATTTTAAATACATATATAAAAAGACACATTTAAAAGATATATTTATAAAGATTCTTTTGTTAGACACAATTATAAAAAAATATTTTTATTAAATATATCTACAAAAATATTTTTATTAAATCCAATTATAAATAAGAATTAACAGAAATTAACAAAAATAACGTAACAGAATTGTTAAACATATTAGTAAATTAATTATTATATCAACCCAAATTAATTTTTGTATGCATAAATTTATCTAAATCGTTAAGGAATTCATGACTTGGTTACATTTGGGGGGCTCCACATATATATAATTAAATTGGATACATCATTCAATGCTAATTGACAATAATATATACGAGCAAGTGAGCAACCACATGTCCATTGTAAAAGAAATAAACAAGTTAGTAATATTAATTACTTATGGGTGACAAGTTATTATCTAGGACTTGATATATTCATTTCTTCTTATTTACACTTCAAATTTAAAAAAAAAGTATAGGAATAATATTTTTATTAATATATTATGATTTCAGACAATTATTCATGAAATAAGTACATAAAATCAACGTACAAACACAAAAAATAAAAAAGGTTGTGCTATACTTTCTATTTCTAAAATAATTCAAATATGTGTAATAAATAGAATTAGAGTAAAGCTATGAAAGGAAATCTTGCTATAGAAAATTGTAAATATTGTAACATAAAAATTCAGCCATATAACTTATTGACGAATTAAAAAAGGAGACCACTTTAATAAAAATATTAAAAATATATTTTTTTTAAAAATATTCACACATGTCATATTATTATTGGATATTTTTATTAAACTGGTTAATAATATATTTTTTAATAAATCAGAACAAAATCAGTTTATTATAGCAACAATAATAAACTAAATTGTCTGTATTATAATTATTAGACTCGATTTGATTCAATCGAATTATACTATCTAAATCGAATATCTTTAAATTTTTTTATAAAAAGACAATTATATCCTTAATTTTTTTTTTTCGTACATTTAAATTCTTAAAAATTTAAAAATACAATTAAATCTTTAAAAAAAATTGGATTTATTGTGATTGTTATAAAAAAATTGGTTTTATTTTAATTTATTAAAAAATTTAAAAATAATCGATTCATTAATACGTCCAATAATAATGCGACACGTAAATATCTTTACAAAAAGACATTTTACGCATCTTTATGATAGCATCCCCTTAAAAAAATCTCCAATTTACTTCACATATGGTAAGTTTGATAAAGAATATATATATAAACTACAAACTAAAGTCAACTCTTAATATTTTGTATAGAAATTGAGACTATAAGTATAAATGTCTTTCTTTAGTTTATTATGCAATTTACACTACGTACCCATTTGATAGAGATTATCTTTGAAACTAAAACACATTAATAATTGTATAACTATATGCATTATTTGAGTGATGATGAAGTCAAACTAAAATTGTTCATCAACTTTTTGAAATGCCCATGCATGATTTGATTTTGTGTTAAGCTGATGAATATACTCATAGGAGGGAATAATATGATGTGAACATAAAGATAAAGATATAATATATAGGTCAGAGAAGTCACAACTTATTTATGCAATTGCATGTGTCCCATGCATATATATCTCTAGCCCCATTATTATTGAGAATAAACTTTATTCAGATGTTGAACTTAGTTTACATTGGTGGGGGACTTTACATATATAGGGTTGTTGATGCAATAATTGTAATATAATTAAATTTTATAATAATCATAATATTTCAAGAAGGGAACAAACTTTCTTAAAATTAAGCAATTTTATGGACACACATAAACAATGATAACAGTCACCAACCAACAAGAAAGCAATATGCAAAGGTTTTGTAACAAAATTGTTCCCTTTTATTCTTCCAATTGGTGGAGGACCAATCATATTTGTTCCTTTAAAAGTGTACTAACAAAACAAGAACAATAGATATAGAGTTCATGTTATAACTAGGATTGTTGCAATCACAATAACATTGGTCCATCAAAACAAAGATCACTACCTCTTTACCTTTTTTTTCTTTCTCTCTTTTTTCATCTATTTAGGCATGTGGATTTTGATTCCACTTTTTCTTTTAATTTTCATATGATGATGATGTGTAATCCAAGAACTATAACAAGGAGAATTTAATCTTGTCTAAAAAGGTACTTTAGTTTAGGATGGGTTACTTCTATTTATGTTAATGAGTTGAACAAACAAATCAATATTTGCATTGATTTGTAGTTTTGTTAGGGTGTGTAAAATTGGCATTGGCCACAACTCATCACATGCATGATGTGTAGATGTATGTGGGGATTTTCATAAGAGAAAAAAAGCAGACAAGGATAAAGCATAAAAGTGATTGATGAGATTTTGTGTATTACTTTAGCAATTGCATTTGCACACTATGCACTCATGCCCCATCACAATCTTTTCTTCAAACGGAATTTGAAGGAAGTGATGCCTTTTATTATTTTTATTTAATTTGTTTCTTTTATTATACGAGCAATCTTATATCATTAACAAATATTATCTCTTTTTTTTCAGTATTTAACTAGTAATAATTTATACTTATATTTATAAAATTTTATACATAAAAAATATATAATTTATACATATATTTACTAAATTTTACAACATAAATCAATATAATTTATACATATAAATTAATAAAATTTATTTATTAAAGATAATTTAATATTTATACTGATCAAATAATAATAAAAATACTAAAAATTAATGGTTTCCAAAATGTTGTTTTTATTATATTACATTGCACATACATGTAGTCACATATACTAAATTATGCATCATTTCTAATTTCTTTTACAATAAATAAAAAATTATCATTAGATTAATTATTTATGCATAAAATATATATTAAAATATAAAATTAAAATTAAAATTACATAAAATAAAATATATAAATATATAATAACAAATTGAACAATAAATTTTTAATATACACATCATGTTTTGTTCTTCTTCTATCCTCTTCCTTTCAAATATCACAACCATTCAGATTTAATTAATTTGGCCATCATTCTTACATTTGTGAACTTCCTTAAATTTGAAATCAAAGCTAAGAAAATAAAAGCATAGCTAGTTAGAGCGTCCAAGGCTCCAAGCTAGGGTAGTTGTTTTTTGTGTGATTTCATTAAACTAGCAGAAGTCCCGCGCATACGCGCGGGTAATAGTAATGTTTGGATGGTGTAACTGCTTTGTTTAAAATATTGGATTGAATACTAATATTGTATGTAATATATATAACGGTCTTTTGACCGATTTTAACATAGAGTAATAAGACATAATATAAATAAGATGTGAAATTAAAGAAAACATAGATAAAAAAAAGAGCCGTTGAATGTTTTAGTTGTGTTGTACTATCTACTATGTACTTCCTTCTAATTAAAAATGTAAGGTTCCAAAATTAGTGTAAACAATAAAGGAAACACAATAAACAAAAGAAATATAAAAGATAAGAAGATGATAGAATTGACACCGTCATTTAGATCTATGCTCTAATGGAAAATTGGAGGAAAATATGAGTAACTATGAATATCCACTGCTTTGTTAAGTAATATTTTTCTATTTTTGCATCAAGTTGGAATATAAATGCATAGAAAGATTATAATTTAACAGAAATTTGAAATATTTGGAAGCAATCCAACCAAGGCAGCATAAAATGAAAAAAATCATGTTAATAGGATTTGAGAAGAGTTTAATATACTAAATAGTGCTCCTTTAATTTTAAACTAATTAATAATTTATGTATAGTTTACATAATTAGCTAGCGTGCATAAGAAAAGAGTAATACATTTAAAGAAGCCATAATAATAAAGGTGGCTAATTCAAAATTAATAGATTATGTTGTTATTGGAAATTTTTTTTCTAAAATAGAAAGCATAAAATACCTTTTTTATATTTGTATCATGAAATCTTGAGCAATTGCTAATTTGCAGGAAATTAAAATAATTAAATAGAATTATAACAGAAAAAATATATAAAACAAAAAATAGTCTTATTAAATTAAAAAGGAAAGAAAAAGTTTTAGTTGCTTTTATGTCAAATTATCAATTATTATTGTTTTTGGAATAAGATTTTAGCCATAAGTAGATTAAAAATACTTTTATGACCTCAAACAAATACACTATCAAGAAAAAAGATACAAAATAAAAATGATAAAAAGAAATCATAACTCTTAATAAAAAAAATATATATCCATTTACAATTTTTCTGTATAGAAGACTCATCTTTTGATTATTTTTTTTTATATATTATTCTCTGATGTCATCTACTACAACAGATAAACAATTTGACTTTAAAAGAATATTTTTTTAGACTTTCTCCAGAATTTTGGCTTTTGAGAAAATGTTTTTTTCACGAATATTTTTGTCTTTTCTGTATTTATTAATATATATTTCCATAAAAATAAATATATAACTATCCTTTTATTCTACTATATCCTTCTTTGCTTTTAGAAACTTAAATTTATGCATCTATTCTATAAGTAGCCAATAATTTTCGCTGTAATATATTGAACATAAAACAAAGATAATACACACAATTTTGTAATAACTTTTATATCCAATGTTAGCTAGAATAAATGAAAAAAATTAATAAAAAAATAACTAACAAAATTTGAAACCGTATAATTTTTTTTTTAAAATAAGCCATCAAACAAAGATAGACAATTTAAGTATAATCTTATTTATAACAACATAACCTTTTGTTAAGTATATAAAACTCAGAGTGTTAAATAATGTAGTGTTAAATAATGTAATGGCATTTAAAATTTAGCTTTAATTTAGTGAGACATTCAACTTAGCAATACAATGATACAATCTTGTGTATATACTACTGGATGTACATCAAAATTTATTCTTATTTCCAAGCATAGCCTGAAGTGTTTGCTCAAACAAAGATTAAGTCTATTCAAGATTATTAATATTTAATGTGGCTTAATAGCAACCATGATGACTGGTAACTACCCATGCTTTCTCTTCTACTCCAGCTCCTCCCGCTATTATTAAATGTAATCTGGGACATCTTCTACTCCAGCTCCAAGATGTTCATGAAACACATGCAATAGTTTTGCAAAAGTACCAACGCAAGTTGGCACAGATGGATGAGGGTTTGTATCCCTTAACCATCTCTCCCGGGTTCAATACTCACTGGAGAATAGGAATGGAGCTTGCTTGTTTGGGAGGGTCGCCCACTTTGCCTCTGCAGTACAGTTCTGCAAAAGTAAAAAAGCCAAATAAAAATCTTTAGTTTAAAAGGGATAATTTTATTTTGAATCAATACAATTATTATGAACTCTTAATGATTCTTCTTCACACAAACAAAAGCATACTACATAAGTGCATACGAAAAATACTATCTCCTTAACACTTTGAGTACTTATTGTTAAGAGTTGACATATATATACACACTAAATCAATGAGATTTTTCTTTTCTCAAATATCATTCGCCAAGAAAAGTAGTGATTCTAGTGACTACTAAACTATTGTGAGTCTAATTCAATGCACAATGTTCCTCTGTGATAACAACATAAATAATGAGGAATAACCTTGGAATGTGGAAAGCACAAAAATAACGTAAATAATATAATTTAATGAGGGATATCATTGGAATTTGGAAAGCACAAAAGCAACATAAATAATGCATTAATTTTCATTAACAAAAAATGTAAAGACTTTCCTCTAGAATAATTGAGATGATTCCCGATGTTACCCTTTTCTAAATAAACAATAAATGATTATTCTCATGTTAACAAAAAATTGAAAGAGATCATGTATATTCTGATCCAAAGTAACTATTTAACTTTTAATAAATATGTAGCAACACCACATATTCGACCATCAACATTAATGAAATATCTTGAGGAGTTGAAACAATTAGTGCACCTACTATACATTCGGCCATTAAAATTAATAAAAACAGAAAAAGATAAAAAGGGCCATCTGAAGACTGAAAGATAACTTAAAAACACTAAAGCACAGCATGTATAGCAAAGTATAAAGCTTTTCAAAAAGAACTACACTCGGTCTAAGGAATGAGAAAGAAAGTCATTAAAATTTTAAGAAAACAATTTTTAGTCAAAATAAGAAAAAAAGTAATAGAATTCGGCAAATTAAATGATACTCTTTGCTCTTATTTTAGTCATCTACATCTCTTTCTCTCTCTGAAATTGACATAAAAACTATTCCACATTAAATAATGAACACAAAAGAATCATTTACGCAAGTTAGGCAATCATATTGGCATTTCAACCCAGATAAAGGATATGCAAACATGTGTATCTAACCTGAGTTGGGCAGTTGTATTACACTGATATTATCATGTTCTTTAAAGACCATAAATAAGAAGATCTTGAAGCTTGTACGTACTGATCATAATATTTAAGAATTAAGATCTCAGAGTTTATTAGGTGAAACCGAAAGGGTATCCATGATCTGCAGGAGAACAAATTTTGACCAAATGAAGAACAAATTGAAAAGATAAAAAACTGAGCAGCTACACTAATTTTAATTAGTTGTAAAACACAAACACAGAACCTTGAAAAAATTATCTCTTACAGAATTATTTTTTGCATTACTTCATGATCTTCATTACTCCAAAATTATCTCTTATAGAATTTCCAAAAACAAATCCTTTTTATTCAAACCAATTCGAGCTAATAAATTAAAAACTCAAAACATCTTTTGAGAAAATTTATATTGGCATATGTAAAGTGTTAGTGATGAGAGCATTCACATACCAAATGAAGAATTTCTAACAATGTGATGGTGGGAGCAAATCCGAAACACTGTTATGTTAGTCTTGGAATCAATTAGTTAAAATGAAATGAATATAACATACAAATGCTTATTCTTTCTTTATATGTTATAGAATAAGGGCTGCTGACTACAGGAATCAAACCCAAATAAATAGAAATATCAAGAGTACCAAAGACGATACAAAAAAGTAAAATAAAATTTAATCAAAATCCAAAAATGAAATGATAGAATAATACCTCTATCTGCTAGGGTACTTTGGGGAGCTTTGATATGATTCATTTTCAAATGCATCTGACTGGATAGAGTAAGCTGAGTTTACAGGAGGAACTGACGGAAACTCATTCTGATGATGCTTTCAGGGAGTGACTTCAAACCACAAAAGCTTGTTTGTGTGCTCCCCTCATTTGTCGCGTCATTCCACCATTGCCGACATCGAGATCTCCTAATCTTCTCCTCTTCAAGTGTAGCACACCATTCTGCCACTACGCTCTTCCAGAAAAGGGGATCTTGATGGAAACCTGAAGCTTATATCACCAAATAAAAGAAAAGAAAATCAAACAAAATCATCGACAATGTGAGAAAATCTATTAACGCTAGTTTCTTGGCCTTCTCATACAGTATAAACTTTGTTAATATTTTACGCTAGTTTCTTGGCCTTCTCATACAGTATAAACTTTGTTAATATTTTACTCAAGACGCTGCATTTCAATGAAAAAAATATTTAATGGCAGAGAAGAAAAAAAACACAGCTCGATTCGTCAATCATGAATATTCTTTCCTAAAAAAATTGAAGAAAACGATACACAAAGAAACATGCAATTAAAATCATCATTCAGCTCAAGCTCGAGGTTTCTCGACCAAATGCATCTCAACGCAGAAAAAGCAACAGGAATAGCAATTCAATGCAGTGAAAGTGAGAGAGAGTGTGCGACGACAAAAACCTTCCAAAGACAAACCTTCAGAATTCTTGTTGAAAGAGAGTTTGTCTGTATTGTATCAAATAACTCTCTAAAATCAGCATTAATCCATGTAATGATTAAAATCTTATACCATGTCAGATCACCATACAATGCTTCTGCAAATTGTGCCTGGCTATGATGTCTTTGAAACTGCCATAATATAAAGCAATTCATTATTGATTACTATCTCTGTATATTTTCTTTGACTGTAAGAAATTATGAAAGAAAAATGATGCCTACAATCATATAAAAAATTATGACTTTAGTAGCAAATATATTCTAAAGCAAAAATGGTAAATTGATGAGTGAAAAAAAAATCATGTTTATTTTTGTAAGAAATGTATATTTTCTTCACATCTTAATTTGCCTTCTTATCTTACAAAGATTTTGAGAGTAAAAAGAAAACAAATAAACAAATAAGCAATAAATATAGATCACAAACTAAAAACAAATCCAAATCAAGCATGGGAAAAGGTCAACAATAGTGAAGGATAACAGGATCATACTCACAGATCATCTCAATCCAAAAATCACAAAAACATATTTACATCAAAATAAATAAGTTTGCAACAAAAACTTAATCCCACAAAAGCCACTAAAATTTGAAATGAAAAATTTCCAACTTAATGGGTAGAAGGAAAGAATATACGGTACAGTTAAAACACCATGTTTTATTTTCAAACTTATTGGGTCAAGCAAAACCAATTAGAATTCTAAAAGCTGCATTTCACAAAATCTATTTCTCCTCTATTTGTAGTAAAAAATGAGGGATAATGGAATGTGGAAAGCACAAAAACAACGTAAATAATATAATCTAATGAGGGATATCCTTGGAAAGACGTTCCTCTATAATAATTGAGATGATTCCTTTCTAAATAAACAATAGATGATTATTCTCATGTTAACAAAATAGATAATGTATTTACCTATTGGACAACACCACCATGAAACTTTTGTTTGAAGGCACTAAAGACTTTTGACGCTAACGGAGCAGATGCAATCATAATAGGTTGGATTTTAAGCCTGCTAAGATCAAATTTCAAAATCAAGAAGTTTCAAATTCTATAGTTTACAAAAATTAAAAATGAAAAAAAAAACCATGCATTATACAGTAGCCAAAAACTTGTTTAACAAAAAATGGAATTGCATAATTCAACTTAAAACAATTACCTTATCATAGTTTGTTGTATCTTGGCAAGAAGAGGTTCACAGTACTCTTTCAATAAGCTTCCCATATATGAGGCTGTCATCAACAACCAACACATGAAATTATCTACATAGATGATAGAGTACTATGGATATTTCCATTTTCTTATTCTTCTTCGTTTTTCATATAATTGAGTCCTCAAAATATGTGTATAAAAGACAAAAAAATTACAAAATAAAGGATAATTTAGTAATAGTTTTGAAAAGTTAACAACCACCCTGATCAACAATCAAAAGATTTATTAAAACTGCACTCATAAGAAACTAAAACTTGACATTAAGTAATGAAAGAAAACAATATATTAGATAAGTTCTCTATTATCTATGCAATCTAATAATTCAATGGGGGCATGTAAATAGATGCACTTTCAAATGCAGATCAAGAAAAGGTCTATTCAACTATTATGGCATCACATAATGAGTTTGAATGATTTCTAATGAACATTAATAAAAACATAATAACACACCATGCCTTCTTCTGTATTAAGCCTGCAACCTAGGTTGTTTGAATGTTAAAATTTGAATATGCTATATAAAATTAATTAAGCATATGCTATAGCTAATTGGTACAAACCTCAATTGTAGCATTTGGAAGAAATTCAGAGCTGTTGTCAGGCTCAAAATTCATGCCTTCCCCTGGCAGCTTTGACAGGATAGTATAATAGTTATCGAAAGAACCTATAATTTTATAATACCTTGAAAAAAAGAACAAAAATTAATGCCTGTGAAGTTGCAACCGAATAAAACAATAGAAGCTGGAATTTATTTTATGTAGACAAATTAATCAAAACAAACTACAAAATCAACAAATCCCATGTTGTAAAGACATGCTACCTATACATGTAACATCTCTGGGAGGGCATTTAACTTGACACTAATGTAAGAATTCAATATGGATGCAAAAATATGGTGGTTGTTTAAAGAAATTAAACCTTAGCGAGCTTCTCAAAGGTGTTGTTGGTGCGGGGGGAGTCTAGTCGCTTCGTCGGCATATCCGCGACGGCCATAAACCAGGACGATCATCCCTGTGGAGTACCCGCGAACAGATTCAGCCTCGGTTTCTGGTGTTCCGGTGCTGGAACGCTTGCCGAAACCATCACACGTTCCTCTGGCGGTTCCTTTGCTTGCATCTCGAACCCTAACGACATTTTTTGTAATTTTATTAAAAAGAAAAAAGGAAAAAAATTTCTACTTTTAAAAAAGAAAAAATGACCTCTGCAAATAATATGGATGGGATATGGATCTCAGAGCTCTCCATTCTCTTGATCGGTGTCCTGAAATTGTTGTCAACTGCTCCTTCTTCGTTGATGGCAGCAACACCCTAAATCCTGCCACTGTTCTTTCTACCTGAAGCTGTATCAATAGCCACCATTACCTCTAACTTATTGTTTTTCATCTCTGCTACTCGTCGGAAACAGATTCGGAGCCCATGCCGTGTCTTCTTTGTTCTTTGCCAGACGCTCTCGTAACTGCAGCACTGACCAGCCATCTCTCGTGACTTGGAACACAATTTCCGGATGCTGAGATGAAGATAAAAATGAAGAGGACGATCAGAGAAGAGAGAAAAAGAGAAAGAGCGTCGAAGGAAAGAGAGTGATTCTGATTTTTGTGGGTAAAGGAGAGAGAAAGCCAGAAATAGTGTGCTCAAAATTTGAAAAAGAAATGAAATTTGAAAATTTTTGAAGAATTGCGCCCAAAATTTGCCATGGATCCCGCTCAAATTATTCCAGTATGCTCAATTACCCTTCCATTGCGTGAAGAACTATTGTGCAAAACCAATCACAAAGCAGCATTTGAACTCAAAAGAGTGATTTGGGGATTGCTGAAGCCACCATTGCCTTCGATCCAGTAGATAAATAGGGACCTTGAAACAGATCACAACATTGCAGGAGAGAGAGTTTGAGAGATAAGTAGTTTCCTCAACTTTTCAGCTTCAAATAGGTTAAAAGAAAGATAAAAAAGGACAGATGTTGTAAATAACGATGTATATGTAGGGCAGGAATGTAATTACATTAAAAACACGTGTTCCACCAAGGAAGCTTGTGGATGTAATTTTACTATTTTGCTAGCTATCTTTATAATTATAAATTGATAAGGCGGGGACCTATAATTTATATATATAAAAATTAATTAATTATTAGCTTCTTGTCCTCAAAGCATGGTTTTACATATTTACTTTTCTTTTTCTTTTATTCTTTCCATTTTTGGAACCATCTTCATTCTTCACTCTCCCATTATTTCTCTTTCTTTTTCATCATGCAACCTTTGCTTCTCTTGGATCAAGAATTTACTCACTTTTTCATGCATCCTCTAAAATTCAAACCAAAGTCGGCTTTCAAGGTGATAATGTCTCTATTATATTGTAATCATGTGAATATTTCTAACTATTATTTATTTATTTATTTATTTTTTCCGTCAAATTAAACTTTCTAGCCTATATAATAATAGCATTGTCCACTATGAAAATTAATGTATTTAATTGTATTCAATTGTGTATTTAATTAAAAAAAAAAGGGAAGCTAAAAATAAACATTATTAATAAAAGTAAACTATTTACATTTTCCTAATTAACCACAGATAAAAATAAAAGTGATAAACAATACTTGGAAATTTATGTACAAAATAGCATATGATTATTTACTCCTATAGAAATATTTTTTCAATTTAAAAGTTTACTCTTTCATTAGTTAAAACTATAGTTATTACCTTTCATTTTTGTTCAGAGGATAATTTTCGTTTAGAATTTTTGGTTCTTGCTTTTCCTTTTTCTGTTTTTTAATTTTTGTCCTTTTTCTGTAATGAAAACCCTACAATAATAATATTCGAAAATGTTTAATAACAAAAAAAGTTAACAAAAAATAGTTAAAATTTATCTTATTTAACATTCGTCAATTGCACAACAATTAATAAATACTAAATAAGAGCATATCTAGTATTTAGAATTTAAGTCCATGTTACACACAAATCTAATTCAGAACTCCAACAAACAAATCTATCATCTCATTTAAGATTTTAATTATGCTATCTTCTTGCATACATTTATGTATAATAATCTAATTAATTGATAAACAAACTAAAAAAATGCATAAATATATTATCATATATTCGCATGTTTTTGTTAGTTAGAAATTAAAGAGTAAGGTTTATTTATTTAACTTTATCTTATCAAAATCTCCCTTCCCAAATTTTATGGTTTTGTCTTGAATGAAAGCATTGTCATCATCTATACTCGTACACATATTTCCAAATCAAAATAGTATGTTATAACTTTTTTTCCACAGTAAGCCTTTTAAAAAAATATAAAAAAAATAATATTAAACTGAGTAAAATTATAGTAAAAATTTTAAGTGTACCAAGAATATCAGTATTTTAATTGTTTTAACTATTAATTTAAATTAATATATATTATATATATTTTTTATAATTCAGATCAATGGTTAAAACAACTAAAACACCGATATTCTTGGTATACTTAAAACTCTTCCAAAATTATAATTTTTTTAATGCATAATCCCTGTTCTTACACTATGATGACGTATAAGCCGCAAAAATGAGAAATGTAATTAAAACTGGAAAAGAAAAAAACATAATTGGTGGAAGATTATTCTATTCAAGAGTTATATATTATTAATTAATTATTCCATTCGGTGAAGCATATATAGTTTTGAAAAGTTGGTTATCTACTCTTAACAGACTCTCATCTAAAGCACAAATTCTTACATTGTTATAAGAATATTCTTATGGAAATAATAAAAAATAATTAACATAGTCCAAATAGGTTAGAACTCAGACAATTCAAATTATACTCGATTTTATCTACGATTATATATTTTAAATAGGAAACCACAATTCACATCATGATGCACATAATATGAAAAAAAAAGGAAAATAAAAAAAAAACATAAAATAATTAGTTAATAATAACTAAAAAATCTTCCCGCTTTCTAGAACTATCAAAACTACGTTTATTACATAAATAACTTACTATTCATAAAAATATTCTTTCCATGTATATATATACAGTATATATAATTAGATATTTTTTAAATATTATTTTTTATTTAATTTAAACAAATAAAAAACAAGTAATATTTTTTATTTTTTAAATAATTGATACATAAAAATAAATATTTAAATTAATTAAATAATAATAATTTTTTAAAACGATTTATTAAAAATTAAAATTTAAAGGATAAATAGTATTTTTGATATATATATATATATAGGCCAAGAGATAGAAATGAATGGTATGTGTGAATGTGAGGACACCTTATGTACACATGTATAAGCTATGCGTTATGAGGAAAAAGAAACATTAGACTAATTCTACAAGCTAAGAAAAATTCCATAAATTTGGTGAAAGATCATGATCTCTAGGTATTTTTTTAATATAATAATTATTATTTTATATATGAATTTTGTGAACACATGAATTAATGTGACAATGAACAAATGTTAATTATGACAAAGACTTAAGAGAGAATAATAATAATAAGATTGTGCAAAGGGTTTCACTAAAGTGATACATTATTTACCTTGATCTCATTCATTTCTCTTCAAAGGCTCAAGTTTTATTTTTGGTGAAAATTCAGATGAAGTCGACTTCACGTAAACTTGATAGCTCAGAGCTGAAATAATTTAATTGATTTAATAAAATTTTTATCTAACAACTCTTAACTATCAACTTCATATGAATTCGACTGCACCTGAGTTTCCACCTTTATTTTATCTCATCTGCTCAATCCTATCTTCTCCCATACGTAGACGCCATCCCATTATTATTTGATAGTATATATTCTTCTAAGTATTTCTATAGAGGAAAATAATGAAAAATGGTTTTTGTATAAGCTAAAGTTGGTTTAATTGATGATTCACATGTCTATAAAACAAAAAGTTTCTCCAAGCAATTTATTATTATATCATTAAATACAAAACTAATTAATTAATTTAAATGACTTATGTCTATATCTAATAACTAGCTAGAGGCCTTAGACTACTATTAACCAAGTATGTAATTATCACAAATGTATATTAGGAGGACAATAATTTTTTCTTTGCATTTACTTTATATTTAAATTAATATTAATTATTTTTTCTTTTTTTAACTATTATAAAGGTTGTTTTATTTAGTGCTTCTGTTTCAATTTTAATGTCTTATTTTATATATATATTATGGTTGGGTATTCAACTGATTTCAAAAATATTTTTTCAGTCCAAATGCATTTTTTTCTTAAAAATATTGTTGGGTTATGAGATACTATAATCAAATTAATTATATTCTGTTAAATTGAATTTGATTAATATTTACTCCCCAATAAATTAATTAAAAATATATTATAAATATTGAGTGAAAGATCTATCCGACGGTATTTTATTTTAATTTTTATATTTAAAAATTTGATCATTGAAATTTTTTGTAAATACCATTTTCATCCGTTTTAAAAATTCTAACTGATTGAGATACATAAACTTATATTATTATCTTAAAAATAATAATATATATTATATAATTATCTAGTGAAATTTCAAATTCACATTAACAATAAATTAAAATCAAAGACTCATTCAATAATTTAAATTTAAGAGGATGCACCGACTATTAATAATTATTTAACTTTTAATTTTTGAACATAATGTATAATTCTGAAAAGCTTTATTATTTTATATATAGTATTTAGTTTAACATTTAGTCACTAACTATTAAAACAATTTTAAAAAGTAGTAGCTGTTAAATGGGAAAAAGGAAAATTCATGTAAAAAGTAAAATACTAGGCAAAAGTTTCTGTCATAATATATAAAAGAGAGAGATTACACTTTTTTGTTTTTTTAATAAGGAAAATCAAATGTTACATGATAACATCTATAATCTATAAGAATTTCTATTTTCCTATTCTTTCTTTATGTCAACAAAAGATGTAAAGAAATATCAATAATTTTACCTGCCCTGTCCCCCTTCATCAGATTACGAAAACATCCTCGTTTCTTCTACGTGCTTCCCTACATTACATAAAAATTATTTAAAAAAAAATCCTCAAAATTATTAAACTTTTCTTTAATTATTAACTATTAACAAGTGAGAATTTTAAATAAAAAAAAAATCTGGTGTTGTGCTTTGAACATGTCTTCACATCTGTTTCCAACATAGGTCTCACCTCTCAGGTAAGTTTTTTTTTTTTACTTTTTCATGTTAACAAGTTAATTTTTTTGTAGAATATTATAAATATTGTTTTCTTTGAATTTACTAATAAATTTAGGAATGAAGTTAGATGAAATATTAGAGAAAACAAAAAATATTTACACAATAAAATAAAATTAAAATAAAATTTTAAAAAAAATTAAACTAAAATTTACCTATAATTTATACGAAAAAAATTAAAATTAAGAATGTTGTTGCCCCCTTTCTCTTCATATAATCAGTCCACTTTGAATAAACTTTAAAAAAAGTATTTTCATTTTTAAAATGGTTAAAGTTTTTTGTTAAATAATAATGTAACAAATTAAGCAACATTTAAAAAACAAAATTAATATTTTTTCATAGAGAGCAAAATAAAAGAGACTTGCATTTTTTTAAACTAAAAATTTAATTAAATTATTTATTTTATATTTATATTTAATTTTCTTTTTCTTTCTTCGTCTTTGACTAGTTGTACTTTTTCACAGACTCCGTTTTTCTCTTTCTCAAGTCTCAAGTGTTTTTTTTTTTATTTTCTCTTTCTCTCTCCTCTGCCGGAACCTGCATTTCTCGCCGGAACTTTTCCTCGGAAACCGTCTTTCCGCTTCGAACCACCGCTACCCTTTTGAGAGACCGTTTCTTCCGCCTCGGAAAGCTCTGTTTTTTCCACAGTTCTGTGAGTTAAAGAAGAAGCTTTGTATTTGTGTTTGACTTGGAATCTTCAAATGGAGTTTCATGGAATAAGGGTAGATCAATGAAGTAGCTTTGCATTCTAAGCGAAAACAAGAAGTGGTGATTTGGTTTTCTGTTTTCGAAAGTGAGAGATGTTTTGGTTTTTGATGGTGTGAAAGGTGAATGGTGGTTGTGGAGGAGAGAGAAGAAGAAGAGGTTGGAGTTGTTGTTGATGATGAACGGAGCTCCGGCGAGCGATCGGAGAGGGTGGTGGCGCTTCGGTGAATCTCTCACATGGAATGGCAGATCTTGCTAGCATAGGGAATGCCGACCGTGACATCGACCAGGTTCCTTTATCTCTCTCTATGTTAGAGGGTTACCACTTACAAGTTTTGTGTCAAAGTTGCAATTTTTTCCATCAAATTTGATGCTTTGTTTCAGTGTTTTGTTGTAATGTGGAAGATAGTTGAAGGGTTTTTTATTCCCCCTTTTCATTTCTTGAGCTGGCTAAGAATGTTCTTATCATTATTATGTATGTATATTTTCATTCGAGGTACATGAGAAGTTTGAGGGAGATAACAGTATGAGGGGAAGATATAGCCACTGAATTTTGTTCATTTTTGAGAATTGTAGAGATATTGGCATGCTTGTTTGTGTTTGAATGGGTGCAGAAGGATATAGGTTATGGGTAGTAACTTGGGTAATGAATTATTGGCTGCTAAGTCTTTAGATGTCTTCTAATGGCATATTGTAATGATTAAATGTTGATAGTTCATTTGCAAATAGGATTTTGAACCTTACATCATGTTGTCATAATATCAAGAAAGAAGTGAGATGTGATCCTAACTGAAACTGAATCAGTGTTGCATATTACTCTATTTCTTATGAAATCTGCCAGCATTTGTGATATAGCATGATTTAAATTACTCTTCTTCGCTGTTAGCTGAATTTCTTCTATTTATTTTGTTCTATCTGCTTGATCTTTCGTGTAGTTTATGATGTTACCTTTTATTCTGCAGGCATTGGTTGCTTTGAAAAGGGGTTCTCAATTACTTAAATATGGTCGTAAGGGAAAGCCCAAGTTTTGTCCATTTAGACTTTCCAATGTAAGCTGAATGAAAGCTTCTCCAAGATGAACTTCCTGCTTTTACAATACTCAAGTAGTTAACTGATTATATGCTCAATTCTTAGCATGAAAGATAGTTGCTTCTGCAATCTTGTTCATCTTTGATTCCCTATATAGGACGAAAAAGACTCTTAAGTTGTATTTGCTTTTTCAATATTTCATATTTCCTTCTTAGGATAAATTACAATATATTACTCACATGATTCCAAATGCAATTAGAGTTGGAGTTTCTTAAGTAGATTCTCATCTGGAAAGGTGTTGGGATTAATTTGTTTCAATTTCACCATAGGTAGTAAGTGGTAACTCCTAATGATTTTCATCCCCATTCTCTGTGACATTTTACTATATAGCCGTTAGATTATTATAGCTAGATGTATTTTAACTTACTACTACACAGTATGTAAATTTCACTTTGAGGCAAATATTAGTACTTTCCCAAGTTGGCATAGGTATTTCTCTGGGTTCATGGCTGCCTTTTTAGTTGTAGGTTTTACCGTTTTAGGTCTTCTTTTAGTATTGTTATTACCAGCCATGTTGGACATATACTTCCATGGTTGTAAACTATAAACTTGAATTTTGACTTTTATTTGAGTTACTTCTATCCGTGCTCAATAACTCATGAAAACTGCAGGATGAATCAACTTTAATCTGGATTTCTAGTAGTGAAGAAAGACGTCTGAAGCTGTCTTCTGTCTCAAGAATTATTCCTGGGCAAAGAACTGTGAGATTTCATAACTTATATTTGACAGCATACTTTGCCGTAACATCCTTTTTTGACAAACAAAGTGAATTCAGTAAATTGTTCCATGAACTTAATCTTTTATGTTCTGTGTTAACATTTCCTTAATATTCTTGGCAGGCTGTTTTTCAACGTTACCTGCGTCCTGAGAAGGACTATTTATCTTTTTCACTAATTTATAATAACGGAAAGCGGTCCCTTGATTTGGTTAGTGTTGAATTATGTGATTCCGTATCATCATTTTTCTTTTACTTTCTGTATTCCTTTTGTTATAACAATACATTATTTCTTTCGTTTGCTTTTCAGATTTGCAAAGATAAAGTTGAGGCAGAGGCGTGGATTGCTGGTCTTAAAGCACTGATAACTTCAGGTCGAGGTGGTCGATCCAAAATTGATGGATGGAGTGACGGTGGCCTCAATTTTGATGTAAGACATTGTAGTTATTTCATTTTAGTTGTTTATGTTTATTGTACTATATATCTATGTTTCTTTGATCTAGGAAACATAGTCATGGATACATGATTTATTGCATTATTTTCTAAGTGCAAGTTTTGCATACATCTAGATAGAGACAGCTTATTCCTATCTACTTCATTATAAGATGATTGCTCTTTTTTCTAAGGAAAGACGGTCTTTACTCTTTATTTTCTGTATGTAGCTCTTTGTTAGAAAGGATTTATAGTGCAGTTCTTTCAAAAACACACTGGCACTTTATACTCAGCCTATTCTCTATAATGGTGTTGGAGTAATAGATTGTGGAGAATATCCTAATTTAAGCTTTTTATGTTATGATGATGTGATGTTTGGTAACAATACGAATTGATTACTTAAGAGTTAAGAAGCTTTTTTCTTTCTTTTTTTGTTTAATATATAATTTTTATTTATTAAATTACTATACTTCCTCTGATACCATTATGCTGCATGTAGCTTCCCCTGATGAAATACATAGTAATTTGCTGATAATTCTTTTCGATCAATTACTTTCAGGATAGTAGAGATCTGACATCAAATAGTGCAAGTGAAAGTTCAGCGAGTACTTCCCTAGACATCAGTTCTCCTGACATTCCTGTGAGTCTTCTGAACACTTCACCAAAGACATTCCGACCTGACAATACCCTGAATTCTGAGAAATCACATGCACCATCAGACCCAATAAATATGCAAGTAAAAGGATCTAGTTCAGATACTTTTCGTGTTAGTGTTTCAAGTGCTCCTAGCACATCCAGTCATGGATCTGCACCAGATGACTATGAAGCTCTAGGGGATGTATACATATGGGGTGAGGTTATCTGTGAAAACGTTGTGAAAGTTGGTGCTGATAAAAGTATCAATTATTTCAGTCCAAGGGCAGATGTGCTTCTACCAAGACCACTTGAATCCAATGTAGTTTTAGATGTGCATCATATAGCATGTGGCGTTAGACATGCTTCTCTAGTCACCAGACAAGGTGAAGTTTTTACATGGGGAGAAGAATCAGGAGGACGCCTTGGCCATGGTGTTGGGAAGAACGTGGTTCAACCTCGCCTTGTCGAAGCATTAGCTTCTTCAACCATTGATTTTGTTGCCTGTGGAGAGTTCCATTCTTGTGCTGTAACAATGGCCGGGGAACTATATACATGGGGTGATGGTACTCATAATGCTGGGCTTCTTGGTCATGGCACTGATGTTAGTCATTGGATACCAAAGAGGATTGCTGGTCCATTAGAGGGACTTCAAGTTGCTTTCGTCGCTTGTGGTCCATGGCACACGGCCTTGATAACTTCTACTGGGCAACTCTTTACGTTTGGTGATGGAACGTTCGGTGTCTTGGGCCATGGAGACAGGGAAAATGTTTCATATCCTAGAGAAGTAGACTCCTTATCAGGGTTGAGGACCATAGCTGTTGCATGTGGAGTGTGGCATACTGCAGCGGTTGTAGAGGTTATTGTGACACAATCCAGTTCGAGTATATCATCTGGTAAATTGTTTACCTGGGGTGATGGAGATAAAAATCGCCTAGGACATGGGGATAAGGAGGCACGACTTAAACCAACTTGTGTTTCTGCGCTTATCGACTACAATTTTCATAAAATTGCATGCGGGCACAGTTTGACAGTGGGTCTGACAACATCTGGACGTGTTTTTACGATGGGAAGCACTGTTTATGGTCAGCTTGGGAATCCTCAGTCTGATGGGAAGCTTCCATGCTTGGTCGAAGACAAGATTTCCGTGGAATCGATTGATGAAATTGCATGTGGTGCATATCATGTTGCCGTTTTAACATCAAAAAATGAAGTTTTTACTTGGGGGAAGGGTGCAAATGGAAGATTGGGTCATGGAGATGTCGAAGATCGAAAAATACCTACTTTGGTTGAAGCACTGAAGGATAGACATGTGAAATATATTGCATGTGGTTCAAACTACTCCGCCGCCATATGCCTTCATAAGTGGGTATCCGGTGCCGAGCAGTCTCAATGCTCGGCTTGTAGACAGGCATTTGGGTTCACTAGAAAGAGGCACAATTGTTATAATTGTGGACTTGTACATTGCCATTCATGCAGCTCACGGAAAGCATTAAGGGCGGCCTTGGCTCCAAATCCAGGCAAGCCTTATCGAGTTTGTGATTCTTGTTTTGCAAAACTGAACAAGGTTGCGGAAGCTAGCAACAGTAATCGGAGAAATACTCTGCCTCGTCTGTCAGGTGAAAACAAAGACAGGTTAGAAAAATCAGACCTGAAATTGTCAAAAGCACTGGTTCCTTCCAATATGGATTTGATAAAGCAGCTAGATAGTAAGGCAGCCAAACAAGGGAAGAAAGCAGATACGTTCTCGCTTGTTCGCACCTCACAAGCACCTTCATTGCTACAGTTGAAAGATGTTGTCTTGGCAACTGCTGTTGATCTGAAGCGTACAGCTCCTAGACCAGTGGTTGCACCTTCTGGAGTAAGTTCCAGGTCTGTGTCACCTTTCTCTAGAAGACCAAGCCCCCCTCGATCTGCTACACCTATTCCAACAACATCGGGACTTTCCTTCTCCAAGAGCATTGCTGATAGTTTGAAGAAAACAAATGAACTTTTAAATCAGGAAGTGCAAAAGTTACGTTCTCAGGTACATTTTCTTCACCCCATTCTCTCGTCTGTATGGAGTATATATATATATATGGAACTCCAAAATAAAAATTCTGTCTTAGTGCTTTTCCCACTTTTCCCATTAGTTAGGGACAGTAGGATCTGGAAAAAAGGGGGAAAGGGAGAAGAAACCCTGAAAGAAGAGCAACATCCAAAATGTCCTACTTTAAGTTTAGACCAGATTCAACCCATATTCCTCTATTTTTATTTACTTCCCTGCCATTCTATGTCTGACAAATGAACCTTGTGAAACACAAGATCACTTTGCTGAAATTTCCAGAAAAGTTAGTATAACATGTTTATGGATATATCGTATTTATTACATATTATGGTATCAAGCAAAGTCTAATATAGGTATCATTAGGTTGAAAGCCTGAAACAGAGATGTGAATTGCAAGAATTAGAGCTTCAGCGGTCAAACAAAAAGACTCAAGATGCTATGGCAATGGCTGCTGAGGAATCTGCTAAATGTAAAGCTGCAAAAGAAGTCATAAAGTCACTTACAGCACAGGTTATTTTCTGGTTCATTTTCTTTCTCTTGAAGCCGGATGAGTTCAAAAGGGTTTACTTTCATTCGATGCTTTATTCTCAGATTTTATTTCAGTTTCTCCTCATTTTCATGTATGTCGAGTTAGTTCTTGAGGATGATGGTTCTCATTCGCAATCTTCTTGCATGCTATTAAAGCATTGGATCAATTCATTCATTTTGGCTTTGTTTCTTTTATTAATTTCACTGATATCTAAAATTATAGAAAACGTTGGTGTGGTACTTATTGTGGAAAACATGTGTAATCATGCCTTAGGTGGTTTAGGTGCATGTTTTGAGAAGGTGAAACCTCAGTAAGGAGGAAAGATGAGATAAATTTTAGTCCAATTGAACATAAAGAAAGAACTAATAAAACTACAGGTGAAACTAGAGGTTCAAATCTTAATAGTTTGAATGTAAACACGGTTTGCGACGAGGCATACATTGGCTAATCAATACAGGACATGCCACCTAGTCTGGCAAAGTTTAGTTTACCCTTGTCTTTTTTTGTGGTTAATTTCTCTAAATTTTTCTTGCTGCTTTCTTATACCAATAATATTGCTGTTCTATGCTTCCACTGATGGACATTCACATTGATTCAGCTCAAAGGTTTTGCTGAGAAGCTCCCACCAGGAGCTTATGATGCCGAGAACATCAAACCAGCTTACCTACCAAACAGTATTGAGCCAAATGGTATCCACCTTCCAGATTCAAATGGTGGGCACCACTCGAGGGCCGAATCAATCAGTGGCTCTAGTTTGGCCTCTACAGCATTCGAATCCTCTCTGCTCAATAGAACTGTGGGGAACTTTCCAGGAACCTATGGATCTACTCTAGACCAGCAAAACCGAGCCAGTGTGACGTCGAATGGTTCAGACAACTATCCAGATGCTAGGTTGTCAAATGGTGGCGGCAGCATGTCTGATACTGTTGACGGTAGGGATTCGGGGAATTTCCATGATGACGAGAGTGGTTTAAGATCAAGGAATGCAGGATTGTCTACTAATAGCAATCAGATTGAGGCAGAATGGATTGAACAGTATGAACCTGGTGTCTATATAACACTTGTTGCGCTGCGCGACGGAACAAGAGATTTGAAGCGAGTTCGTTTCAGGTAACAAAAATAATTTCCACATCAACTGATTACCTGTGCCCAGTTATAGTTGTATATTTGGTTGCAGCTAGGGTTTACAAAATATAATATATGGACTTGAACCATGATCTTTAGGGCAATTCCTTTTAATGCTATATCTTTTGGTGTCTCTTGTTGGATTTATCTTAAACTAGTCTAATATCTTTGGTCCTATATGAAGTATTTGGTCAAAGAAAACTACTCTTACCAACATTTTTAATTTTCCCAGTTGCCCTTGCTAACATTCATCTTCCATGTTCATGTCATTTGGAGTTGGTTTTTACTTTTTACCATAAAAAAAAGAAACCGGCGTTCCTTCTGAAAACCATCTACACTCACATTTTCAACATCTCTTTCCTAACTTCTTTTTTTTTTATGGAACTTCTAAAAATTATTTTTTAGGTGAGTACTATATTGTTACTTTTAAAACACAAATAAATATAATACACATCCTAGGTGTTTGCATCTCCCTGAATATTATCAGTGCTGTTTTAATTCATCATATTCTATATGTAATCGATGTGGCGGTGAATTAAATTGACTTTCAGCCGGAGAAGATTCGGAGAGCATCAAGCAGAGACTTGGTGGTCAGAGAACCGGGACAAGGTATACGAAAGGTACAATGTTCGTAGCGCAGACAAGTCTTCAAACCAAGCAGGGGCGCCGCATAGGACAGAAGGTGCTGGTTCTCTTGTTTCCCAATCATAGGAAAAGTAGAGATGGAAGCAAAGTCCTGCATTAACTCTAGGATTGGAAATGAGTCGAGCTGTTCGACATGAGCTCATGGCTTGGCTAGCATTAGGCGCGACTCGGCCCGTGTACTAAATGAACTACGCTTAGGCTTTTTGAAAAGCTTGTTTAGCTAAACAGCTTGGGTCGTAGACCTCAAAGAAAGCCTATAAAGTCCAATAGGCTAGCTCGTTTAAGGTATATGTATAATATATTGGTATTATAATCATATTATGATATTATACAATTTTTTTTTTATCCTTCTAAATGTCTCTGTCTTTAGCATCTTTTTACTGTTATATTTGTTTAGTGTTTAGGTTTTGGTTAATTGGCCAGTTTTAATTTTAGTTTGTGATTACTGAATGCAAATATTCTTAGTAGGATTACATTAATGTTGTTATATTACCCGTGGTTTGGACATTAAAATACTAGTGGATTTAGTTTATGTTATGACTAGATTTGTGATTGATTTGGATATCACTGTATTTTAAGATATGATATTACTAATTATTTGGACAAAGCATATGCGAAAAAAGATTTATGCGAAAGCATATATAACTAAGTATATTGCAAATAAAGCATATAAAACTAAGTATATTGCAAATAAGTTAGATAGCGTGATTTAAAAAATAATTAATTCTAAACTAAACTATATAAAATTAAGCGTGTAGTGCAAATATGAAAAAATTATGCTAAAATAAAATCATATAAAACTATATAAGTGTACCATACAATGAACTTGAGGTAATACAAATTATATAAGTGTACTGTAATACACTCAAAATAGTGTACTATCCAATGATCGTACCATGTAAGTATTCTATACATAATTATTTTTTAATACCAATAGTGTATTATACAATTAGTATATTATAGATAATTTAGACAGAGTAAATAAAAATTTGTAGAAAGATTAGTTATACTTGTATCCAATAATCTTTTCAAAGAATGTTTCTCTCTTTAATGCCTTAATTAATTTATCAATTTTCACTTTGAATATTTTACTTAAGATGTTATCTTTTTCATGGAATTTTTGGGGATATTACCTCCTTTTTTTTTTTTATCTCATTCCATTCTATATTACATATTATAGTGATAAAATAATTTTACCGACATTTTTACATATTGCAAAAGCATCTTTGTAATTGTTGAACATGTACCTTGGACCACCAATAAAATTTTTTGGAAGAATAATTCTTTGACTTGTGTTAATGGCATTAGTTTCATTATAAACCATACACTCATGCAATTGTTTGAACTTGCCTAGCTTCAAGTTTGGTTGTTTAAATCGCAAGTATAAAAGCCGTTCTGACTCAACCATAGTGTAGGCATTTATTATGAATTGTTGCAGTAATCTTCTTGACCGTAAAAGGATTTGAGAGTCGTTAGTCCTTTTTTGAAGTCTGTATATAAAGAAATCTCTCATGCTTATTGTTGATTTTTTTTCCGTTTTTCTGACATTTGGTAAAAAAAAAAGTAACTATACGTAATTTGTAACCATTCTCATCGTATGAAAACAACAAAGGATATTAAAGAGTAAGGTACATTGGATGTACTACTTCTATCCTTTGCAACATTCTTGACTTTATCTCAATTATTATATCCCTATTAATTCCGCTTAAATCAATATCTCCAATTATGACTACAGCAACTTCAAATGTTGTTGATAGATTATATGTCCTTGCATCAGTATTTCTTCTGAGCAGAACCATCAACTTGATATTTATTCTGGACTAAACGAAATAATAATATATTTCAAATACTAATTTGAGAATAGTTATGATATTTTGTCTATTAATTATGTGTAGAAATACAACATTAGAGTTATGGCTTCTATGTATATTTTTTTTATCAAATGTATCTTATGTTTTTAATCAGGATAATTTTTACTTTTTCAATTTAAACTTTATACTATTGTTATTTTCCATTATCTGAATGATTTGGTGATTCAAATGGTATAACTCCCGTAGTGGAACAAAGTGATGTATATGTTAAAAACGAAACAAGTATTACATATATGTTTGAGGTCTTGATTTGCATTTCTGATAGACTCATAGTTACAACATTTTTGATAGTAAAATAGAGCATATATGAACAAGTTGAAGAAGTTAGTCATTCTTGTTCAAAAGCTACTGTTGGGTTGCTTGGATTCGTCCCACCAACGAACGGAGAACCGTAAAATAAACGGCCGGGAGAGAGGTCCCGTCCCGTGGAAATGACTAATATATATATATATTAGTTCCGAGAAAACAAAACCCTAATCTTATGCCACTGCCGTCACTCCTCTTCTAAAATTCAAATCCTCCCTCACAATCAGTCCAGAAATTCGCACCTCTCTGGCTCTCTTCTCGCCGCCGTCCGACACCCTCCTCCTCTCTCTCCGCCACGCTCTTCTCCTCTTACCGCCACTGTCTCTCACTTTCACGATCTCACCGCAAAATCGTCGTCTTCCCGAAATGAGGGCTGAGGCAGAATCTTCGTTGCCTTCCCTCGTCGCAACCTGAACGTCGCCTCCTCCAGCCTGCTCTTCGTCGCCGCCTTCACCCCGGTCTTCTTCGCAGCTTCCAGTCCGGTATCCGTCACCGCCTCCAGCAAGATCTTGGCCGATTTTCATCGCCATTGCAGAAGCATCTTCGCCGATTTTCAAGGTTAATGGTAATTCTCACAACAATAACAACATCAACTCCTCTTCGGAGCTGAACAACAATGTTTACTCTTCATCTTCTTCCTCCACCTCACCCAAAGGTAAAAAAAAAAAATACAACTTCACCTCTCACTTTCTCTTTCTGTTCTGTCCTTTTTTTCCCCTCTCTCTCTCTTGTTTTTGGTGGCATATGAAATTAGGAGGAGGCATCAACAAATCAGGTGGCTGACCAACACATGCCTGTGTATGTTCTTCCTTCCAAGATCCTTTGTCGGGTCATTAACGTGCAGCTCAAGGTAGTAGCTAATTTTTTGGTCCTTGGAAAGAAAAATAAATAAATAAATAAATAAAAAACTCATGTGGTTTTTGAAGCTTATGAGGAATGTCATGTTATGTTTGTTTGTTTCAGGCGGAGCCCGACACGGATGAGGTGCTTGCCCAGATTTAACCTTGCTTAGTTTTGGAAAATTTGGGAATATGGTTGCCCAGGGTTCAAATTCGATCCGAACAAAACCCATCAACCGAACCAAAAAGACCGATAACTGAAAAGCGAAAAAATAATTTTTTGCAGATTTTTGCGGTTCGGTTCGGTTTTCAGTTCTGGTAGAAAAAACCGAATCGAACCGATGTTATTAAAAACCTATTATAAAAGCAGCCTCCCTCCACACTTCCTCCTAAACCAGCCGCAGCCATCCCTAGCAGAAACCCTAACTTCCTCGAGCCTTCTCTCAGTCTCTCTAGCGCCGAATCTCAGCGGAAGTTCCTCCTTCTCCTTCTCTGCCATCGACGCCGCCGGACAGCACCATTGCAGCGGCGCGGCCCTTTTCTCTTCCTCTCTCTTCCTCGTAGGCTCATAGCGCTTCTCTTTCTTCCTCAGCCTCGATAACTCCACACACTACCTCTCCAGCAGCCATCTCCTTGACGAACCAATAGCCGCTGTCGTCTTCGACGAACTGCAGCAGCACGCACCAGACGCAGTTGAAGCTGCTGCCGTTCGTCGTCCGTCTCTCGTTCGCCGCCGCCGCCTCACCATCCTGCACCTCCGTTGTCCTCTGCAACGGAGCTTAAGTCTCAGGTTGTTTTATTCGTTCTGATTTTATTTTTATTAATTCTGGTTTAGTCTTATTAATTTTAATTTGTAATGAACACTTGGTTGGCTTATCTTGATTCTATGGTTGAGTTGTTGATTCTGATTTTGCTTTTTTAATTTTGAAATTTTTGTTCTGTTTTGATTTAGGGAAATTCTGGTTTATGGTTTAGGGGAAGGTGAAAGAGGAAGAATTTGTGGAATTGGTGCACCACATGAACATTTTTGGAATTAGTTTGGTTGTATTTTTTATTCAGTTTGGTTCTATTTCTTGATTCAGTTTGGAATTGGTGCACCATTTTTGCAAAATTTTTGGAATTAGTTTAGTTGTATTTCTTGATTTTCTTGATTCAGTTCAAGTTGATTTTTGTTCTATCTGTTTCTGCTGTTTATGCAACAAAATTGTTAATGATTTTAATTTGTTGTTCTTCTGCTAATTTGTTAGTGATTTATGAGTCAAGCTGATCATTGTTTCACCTGCATCTGCTGATTTTGTGAAATTGTTAATTATTTTAGTACCCTAGATATGATTTGATGATTAGAATTGGATAGGTTTTCAAAACAATTTAAAAACCGAACAAACTGAACCGAATCAAACTGAATTTAATTGGTTTGGTTTGGTTCGGATGGTCTGAATAGAAAAACCAAACCAAACCGAACCACACTATTAATATAACGTTGGATCGGATGACTTTTCCTTAAAAAAACTTCCTGTGTTTTGCTTTTTTTTTTTCGGTTTTGATTTTGAATGTTGTGATGGCAGCAAGATGAGAACGCAATCGACAAAGAGCCTCCACTGCCACCACGGTGTCGTCCTCCCCTGCTCTCTGCCTGCATCTAGATAAATGGAGCCTCAGGTAAATTAATTGCTGGTTCTTATTTCTTTTAATCTGGTGATATGTTATTGGCCGATTTTTTGTTATGACTATCTGTTCTTGGCTCTGATGATTTTTTTTGTTGTTCTTGTTGATTTTTGTTTATTTGTTTATTTGTTCTTGTTATTTTTTAATATGGAGGGTCGGCTTCCACTATCCTAGGCTTTTTGAAAAGCTTGTTTTGCTAAACAGCTTGGGTCGTAGACCTCCAAGAAAGCCTATAAAGTCCAATAGGCATCTTTTTTACTGTTAAATTTGTTTAGTGTTTACGTTTAAGTTAGTTGGCTAGTTTTAATTTTAGTTTGTGATTACTGAATGCAAATATTCTTAGTAGGATTACATTAATTTTGGTATATATTACACGTGGTTTGGACATTAAAATACCAGTGGATTTAGTTTATGTTATTATGACTAGATTTGTGACTGAATTATTATCTGCAACTAATAATTATGTTATTTAATTTATTATATGGATTTCTTTTAATACCTTTCCAATTATAATTCGAATTGAAGAAGTGTTTATAATTATTCCCAAGAATGAGAAGTGTTGTGTTCAACAATTCTCTCCTTGCTACTATATTCAGATAAGATGCATTCGTTAAGCGGGAATGTTCTTCGAAAAAATTTTTGAATTTCAAATTTATCCTTTAAATATCTTTTTTGCCCACATTTTGTTTGTTTCTCAGTTCAATTCTCGGCTCATAGCTCATAGGTCACAACCAAAACAGAATTTGGTTTTATGATATGTTTATAGATGCCTTCAGAATACAATAATTTGACACAATTTTTTTTTATATATATAATGCTTTGCTGTAAACACAGCCTTTCAATTTTCTCATCTCTTTTCTTCTAACAAGTAACAATCAACAATGGCTTCAATGGCAGCGTCTTCTTCTAGCACCTTCTACACCATCCTTAAGTTTTGCACAAAACCCAAGAACAACAAAGCTTCTTTGTCACGATAATAATCATATCATGAAGACAACATCAATAGGAACAGCAACAGCAACTTGAACTGAAGGTACATTTTGTTTTTTCTCTTTGCTAAAGATATGAAACTATTGAATTTAATTACCCATTTTCTGAAATTTCTGTTAAAATCATTTTACCATGTTGAAGGGAACTCATTGAGAAGCAGTGAAATAGCAACAGTTGGTGCCATCTTCGATTTCAGGTAACCCCTTCTCTATGTTCTTTTTTCCCGTTTATCATTATCACCATTGAAAGTTGTTCAATTTTTTTATATTAAAATTATTTTCATGCAAATTTGAAATATCTTAATTTAAGATTTTATGTTTTTCCTTATTGCAAATTTGTGCCGCGGAAAAAAAACTTGATTATCTTAGAGTGCAGAAAAATCCTCCATCTTTAGCTTTGTGTCCAGCCACTAAACTGCATATCAACATTTGTGAATGTCACTGGCGATCTTTTTGGTGGATATATATTTACAAATATAAGACCATAAACAATTTTACTTGCCTATGATGTATTTTGATAAAACTATAACCAAGATTCACATTATTATCTCAAATTGCTTTGGTTGTTGACGTCCATGTTGCAATTGGGGATTTAGATACCCGCCCAATCTGCAACCGGAAAGAAACCCCAACGCAATCTTCTTCCCCAGATGTCTTGAGCAACGCCGTTTGCTAGGCAGTGGGATGTCAAGGTTTTGGGCCTAGTTCGGAGTTGGAGAGGAAGTGGAAGGAAATTAGGCAGCTCACCAAGGAAATTGGGCTTAGTTCACAACAGGCCCCATCATTATTATTATTATTCTGCACATGCACAACACCCCTACTAATTCATACTTCTCCAGAGTCTAGACTTCTCCTGCTCTCCAATCTCAAGGTGATTGAGTTTATTTGTTATTATCGGTGATTGAGTTTCTCTGATGCATTGAATTGAATTTACTTTTATAAGTTTGCTTAGTTATAATTTGTTTTTTAGTAACCATGATTGGAGAAGAAATTTTAAATTGGGGAGAATATATTTTGTCTCTAAAATTTGACAAATTTTAAAAATATCCTTTAAGTTTTATTTTATTTCGATTTTGTTTCAGAAGTTTTCGATTTGCACTAAATATACTTTCAACGGCTAAATTTTCAAAAAATTTAAGATCAATCTAACATTAATGCATGAAAATTATGTTTGATTTGCTTGTATTTATGGTTATTCTTATGAAATTATTGTTGAATTTGTCTTAATTTTTTTGAAAAATTAGCCGTCAAGGGTATGTTCGATGCAAATAAAAAACTTAGGACAAAATTGAAACAATAATACTTCGGGGTATTTTTAAAATTTTTGTCAAATTTTAGGGACGAAAAATATACTTTATCCTTTTAAATTTAATCTTGGACAAACAATTCGGAGACATCCATACTCTTAATTATTTCATTAATGATGAATTTAAAAGGAATGTGGAAATATACACTTTTGACGCTGACATCGGCTTTCCGAATTTTAAAACAAAATGTAAGGCGGTTAGAGTCTCTAACAATAACAAGGATATAATAGAATGTATGCAGCAACATTTTGAATTGGCATTTAAATGTATTCTCTTTTCCATTTAGTGCTTTAAAAATGAAAATTTTAGATATTTTTGTTCTAAGAATGATAAGAACAACATTCACAGTTTATGACTATATGACGGAAGGGATTAAGATTGACTTAAGAAGATTTTTCGGATTTTGTAGTAGGATTGTTGAATTTTCATCAATCTGGTCAGATTCATGGTAATATAATGGTACTAGATTGAAACTATTATTTTATCATGAAGCTGGCTTGATTGATGAAGATCCAACAATCTTACAACAAAGCGAGAAGTTTTTGTTGAGTCCATCGTAATCTTGTGTTATATAGTCATATAAAATGTGAATGTTGTCACAATTCTTTGAAAAAAAAAGGTAAAGTTTTTGTCTTTAAAACACTGAATAGGAGGGAGAATACATTTTTGCAAACTATGCCTAACTCAAAACGTTGCCGTATGCGTCCCATTAGATTCTTGTCATTGTTTGGGACTTTTACCGTCTTATACTTTGTTTTAAAATTTGAAGAGCTGATGACAGCATCAAAATGTGTATTTTCACATTCTTTTTGGGCCCATCATTAATGAGGTAATTAAAAGTATTGATGATTTCAATTTGTTTGTCTAAAGATTAAATTAAAAATTTTTGCATCATGATTACAAATTCAGTTCAAAGCATCAGAGAAAATTCAATCATATAGATAAAAATTCATGCTTTCATATTGAACAAATATAAGCTCAATTAGTAAAATATATGTTAAATAGGGATGAACAACCACTGGCTATTTGATAGCATATATACACCATAAGCATCAAATTTAACAATAGCATAATATTCATGAAATAGTGTTTAGATATGTTCTGTTCTGACTATATATAAGCCCCTTTTTTCTATAAACTAAAACAACACAATAATACACACACTTTAACTCCGCCTCTTTTTCTATAAATCATCATTTTCCTTAAGAAAACGGTTGAGTTTTTTTTAATATTGTAAGAGTATGTGTGATTTTCTTTCATATTTGTGTATGGGTGAGTTTGACATTGCTATGGGATTTTTTTTTGGAACACAACGTATGTGTTTAAAATTTTAATGGTCTAAACAAAAAACGGCACTGCGTATTGGATAAAAATTAAAAAAAAATGAAAATGGAACACGGCGTTGCCGTTGTGTTAACATGTGGGAAGAGAGAGAGATGCCAAAGTGTATGTGGGAAGAGAGAGAGATGCCAAAGTGTTGCCCATGCAGAGCAAAACGTCGGTAACATTTTCCTTCATAACGGCGTTGAAAACTGACAATTCCCATAACACTGTTTTTTTTTTGGACATGGCCATGGGCCAGAAGAACAATCCTGGCCTAGACCCAGAACCCGAACTCCCAAACCCAGAAAACCAACTCGAGCCCGCTCATCTCACCCACTCCCAGGGCCGACCAAACCCAGAACCCTAAGCAACCTCACCCTCTTCTTCATCCTTCCGATGAGTGCGACTTCGCTTCTGCTGCGACTACAGCGACTCCTTGTGAAAATTTACGGTACTGCTGCGGGCCGTCCAGAGTTATATCTCCAGTTTCGATTCTCTCGTCAATCATTGTGTGTATCCCATCTTCATCCGGCGCGAGTTCTCCTCCACGCTGAAGCTCCACCTGCTGCCGTTGAGCACGTCCTAAGTTTGCTGAATTCTCAACCACGTTGTGACCATTGCTGCACTTGTGCTGAGAGAGCATCTGCCCAATATGAAATGAGTCTTCATTCCCTTTGTTGCGGCTATTTGTGTTATTGAACGTGTCTCTGCTGGTGGGTTTCGTTTGCCGAGTTGAAACCGGGCTGTGAAGTCGCCGATTCCCTTGAGTTGCATGGCTGTTCCAAGTTTCCCTTTCCACCCGCCCAGGTAATCCTTCGTCTCTTTGATTTCCTTGAGGGTTGGTTGAACTTGAAACCTGATTGTCTTGAATTCGATTGCGATGATTGTTCTGAAGAATTGCGAATCCTGCCTCTGTTCTGATAATATTCATGATCTGTATAGGCGGATTGAATGTCCATTGCCTCTGTAGCTGATTTACTGCTGCCATCGCTGCCAGTTGGTGAGCTAAAGTGTTGCCTTCTCGTGGAGTCCAAGTAGCTCCCACATCCAGCGCCTCTTCCAGCAGTTGCAGAATGTCCCTGATAATTGCGTCTGCTTCAGCTAATGGCGATCTTGCCTTGATCGCTTGAACCAAAGGTAAACAATCTAATTCAATTATGCAGTTCCTTATCTGTAAATTTTTTGTGAGAATAAGAGCTTCTCTGTATGCTTGTGCTTCTGCTGCTAAAGCTGATATTGATTTGAATTTTGATGAAGCTCCGGTTATGATTTTGCCTTCCCAGTCCCTGAACACTGCTGCTGTTGTTGCGATTCCTGTCTCCCTTTGAAAAGCCGCGTCTATGTTTACTTTTATCTTGTTGCGGGGTGGAGGTCTCCAGGTAATCCTCCGCTTCTCTCCATTCCTATCTGCCATAGCTTTAATGTCTTTGTTCAGATCTTTTGTTGCATTATGATATTCTGTTGCAATCTGTTCTAAATGAATTATTGTATTTTGTGGATTGAGTTTCTTTTGCTGGAATATGTGCTGGTTCTTAGCTTTCCAAATGCACCAACAAACACATCCTAATTTGCACAAAATTTTGTCTTGTTCACCTCCTGCTAGTTTCTTAATTTTGTCAGTTGTGTTTATCAACCATTTTTCAAAAGATTTGACCTCATAAGCCGTAGGCACGATTTGAATACTAGATCCAAACCATACCGCTCTCGTCCATGGGCATAATAGCAACACATGTTCTATTGTCTCATCTTGTTCATGACATATGCTGCATTTGGGAGTGAGAGCACTTTTGCGCTGATATAAACTCGCGTTCACTGGCAGAATTCCATGTGCTGCTTTCCAAAGAAACATTTTAACTTTCTCCGGTACCGGTAATCTCCAAATCCTCTCCCATATCTCCTTCGAATTCTGACTTGTTGAAACTTTGCCTATTGTTGTGACTTCCATTGTATCCTTCTCCTCCTTCGCTGCCTGATATCCTGATTTGACTGAATATTCTCCGTCATTCCTATACGGCCAAACCAAATGATCCTTCTTGTTGATCAAACTAATGGGCGTTCTTGTTATCAGCTCAATCTCATTTCCATGAAAAAATTTTTGATTTTTGTCTAAATCCCATCCCTCGCCCTCTCTTATTAGCTCGCTAACTTTTCTATGTTGATTTTCTCCGACTCTTCTCAACTTTTCTATTCCTACCACCCAATTATCTTTCCAGATATCAATCCCTCCTCCATTTTCTACACTCCACCTTCCTTTCCTTTTGAGAAAATCTCTACCCTCTAGCATACTCCTCGAAATCCATGATGCGCTGCCTCCTCTTTCCGCTTCCCATAGGCTACAATTTGGATAGTATATGGCATTTAGAATCCGAGCCTATATTGCATCTTCCTCCTTTACCAGTCTCCAAGCTTGCTTAGCCAAGAGTGCTATGTTTTGGCATTCAAAATCTTTAAATCCTAAGCCTCCGTTTAATTTGCTCCTGGTCATGTTTGTCCAGCTCTTCCAGTGAATGCTTCTTTTCTTATCGATCTTAGTCCACCAGAATTTTGCAATTATTGATCCCATTTTCCTGCAAAAAGACTTTGGAAATTTGATGATGTTCATGGCATAGACCGGAATCGCCTGTATAACTGCCTTTATCAGAACCTCCTTTCCCGCTTGATTTAAGAGTTTCTCCTTCCATCCTTGCATTTTATCTAGTATTTTTTCTTGAATCCACTCTAGTGCTTTGTTCTTGGATCTCCCTCATGTAGCTGGTAATCCTATGTATTTTCCTGGCTCTTCCCATGACGCCATTCCGGTGGTTTCTTCAATATTAACTCTCCTCTGAATCGATACTTGGCTTCCAAAGATCAGTCCAGATTTTTCTATATTTATTCTCTGTCCTGATGCCTCTGTGTATTTGTTTATGATCTGAATTAATTGATAAATCTCTTCTTGCGCACCTGCAAAAATGATACAATCATCAGCGAATATCAAATGGGTTAAAACTGGAGCAGTTGGAGCTAATTTTATTCCTGAAATCAGGTTGTCCTTCAATGCCCTTTCCATGAGAATAGTAAAACTTTCCGCTGCTAAGATAAAGAGATATGGCGATAGCGGATCTCCCTGTCTAAGTCCCCTTTGAGGGTGGATCTTGGCCGATAATTTTCCATTAATTTTAAATCTATAAGTGGCACTCTTAACACAACTCATCATCAGCTTCACCCATTCTGTACTGAAGCCGAACTTTTCCATGACCTTTTGCAAAAAATTCCATTCCAATCTGTCATAAGCCTTATTCATATCCAATTTGATGGCTATATCATTACTTCCGTGATTTCCTTTTCTGTTTAATTTGTGAAACACTTCCTACACTACTACTATATTGTCCTGTATGAGCCTTCCTTTTATGAAAGCGCTCTGAACCAGAGATATGATAGTATCAAGCACTTTCCTCAATCTTCCGACTAAGACCATTGTTACAATCTTGTATATGAAGTTACAGCAGCTGATGGGTCTGAGTTGATTCAGACTCTCCGGTTGCCTCACTTTCGGAATTAAAACCACAGTTGTTTCTCCTAACTCCTCTGGTAAGTTGCCTTCTTCAAAAATCTGCCTCACCATGCCACACACTTCTTTATTTAGAATATCCCAATGCTGTTGGTAGAAAAGTCCATTTAACCCATCAGGACCCGGGGCTTTTAAGCTTCCCATGCTAAAGACTGCTTCCTTGATTTCCTCATCTTTGATCTTTGCCATTAGGTTATCATTCATCTTTCTCGTGACCCTCATAGGTATATGTTTTGAGCATTCTTCCATGTTCCTATCCCTTTCCGTGGTGAACAGTTTGGCAAAATGTGTTTCTACTAGTCTCATGATTTCTGCTTCTCCCTGTATCCAATGTCCAGCCTCATCTTTTAGTTTATCAATTCTGTTTCGCATTCTTCTCTGTATGGTTGTTGCATGAAAAAAAGCTGTGTTTTTGTCTCCCCATTTGAGCCATTTCAGCCTTGATCTTTGCCCCCAGTATTTTTCTTCTTGCCTCCAAAGATCATTTATTTGTTTCTTCAATTCTTTCTCTCTTTTTTGATCCCTGTCCGTCATATCACCTTTTTGTATCTGAAGTAACTCGTTCTTCTTTTTTCCTATTTCTTTGTCTGCTCTTTTGAACTTTCTTTTGCTCCACTCCGTCAATTCCCTTATGCATCTACCCCTCTTTTTGATGAATTGATTCCAGCAGTTTCTATTTCCATCATCCTGCTGCCAGTTCCTCCTAATAACCTCTTCATATTCCTCATGCTCAGTCCAAAAGGCCTCATACCTGAATTCTTTTTTTATCCTAACTTTCGGCTGTGTTTCCAAAATTAAGGTACAATGATCCGAACTTATGGCCGGAGCAGCTTTTAGAACAACATTCTGATGTAGACTAAGCCATTTCCAATTCACTAATACCCTATCTAGTCTTTCCCTAGTGACAAAGTTGTTTCTTGGGTTGTTGTACCATGTGAACCTACTTCCTTTAAGATCAGTATCTATTAAACCATTATCATCTACAAATTTTTTGAAGGTATCCAAATAAATTTTTGGTTGAGGATGAAGGCCTACCTTTTCATCTTGACTTAGGATATCATTGAAATCTCCCAAAGCAAACATAGCCCACCGGACAAGCCCCGGGGTTCTACACAAAAAAGCTTGTCAAAATTCAACATTCTTCTTATCCTACTCATTCTTTCTTGACTGGCCCTAGTTTCCATTAAAAATACTATAAGCGGCTTTACTTTTTTACAAAGGTTATACAACTCAGAAATTGTCGGGGCAGCCGCTATTCCCCGACAATTCCAACTGATGATACTCGTGGCTGAGGGTGGGGCTTGATAAGGCCCGCCTCCTCAGCCATTTGCATTTCAGTAATCTGACCAGTAACAAACCTAGCTAACTGATACTCCCCTGAACCATTGGAATTGTTGTTGTTCTTTGTTTTCTTGGGTTCTCTATCTTCTTGCTCCTCTTGTCTCTCTCTAAGTTAGCATTGGAATCTGTTTGGTTTCTCGTTTTCTCTTCAGATTCAGATTCAGTTCCAATTTCTTTGCAAGTCGCATCTCCCAATCTGTCTGTGCTTCCGCTTCTTTTTCTTCATCTTCATCACTTGCTAACTCAACACTGTTAATCACGCATGTGTGCTCGTTCTGGTGGATAACACCACCGCTGACCCAATATTAAAATAAAAGTTTTAGGAAAACAGATTACACAAAGAAAAGATAATACTAATATAAAGGAAAATGATGTGTCTTTTAAAATTTAGTTTTTAATCAGTCTTTTAATTCAAATAATATTATTTAATTAATTAAGTAAATCACATTTCTAATTTGTAGCTAAACATGTTGGTAATCGAAACTAATTTAAATTTTAAATATTATAATTTTTCTAACTTTTTGCCCATTTTATAAAGTTACTATTAGGGTTGTTCGTGGTGCCGTTTGATTCGGTTTGGTTTGGTTTTTTTATCGAAGCCATTCGAATCAATTCAAAAAAAATACTACCATATTATTTTATAAAGTTATAACATTAAAATCGACAATTAGAAAGATGCCCTGTGTATGTTGCATTCATAAATTAAAAGCATATAATGAAACATCATGACCTTGAAAAAGCATATATAGGTTACTTGTATAAAAGCATATAACCACAATCCAAAAGTTAAATGAATAGATTAAAAAATAATTTGTATAAAAGCATATAACCACAATCCAAAAGTTAAATGAATAGATTAAAAAACAAATCACATAATGAAACATCATAACTAAAATCAATATGACTTTGAAATAGACCACATAGAATTCCAACAATAAATTTTCCTAAACAATGAAAAACAAATAAAACAATAACAAATTAACAACAACTAGCAATAATAAATCAATAATTATTAAACAGAAATTAGTCAAATTACTTAATTATAATAAATTAAATTACTTAATTATAATGAATCAATGGTCAGTGAACCAGGAATCAAAAGAAATTTCAAGCAAATTCAAGCAAGCTCGTATAAAACTAAATTAAAATAAACAAAACTAATCAAGTCAGGAAGTTAATACTATTTAAAAGGTAAAAATAAATTAGCCAACAAGACAAGGCATGTCACAACATCACAAATTCACAATCCAAGAGAGAGACAAATAAAGATAAACATAGCTAAATCCAGAATAAAAAAAACATAACTATACAATTCACAGATTCACAAATTACACAGAACTCTCTAGAAATTTTTTGCTTCAAAAGTAATCTCAAAGTTACATTTCATAAGATTAATACAATAGAAAGAAAGTACAATAAACGATTAATTGAATTATTTGAACTAATGCTTAAGCTCAAATTACCAAAATCACAGACATAAGTGCATAACCATCAAAGCTATGAAATTTTTTGTCAATCTACACAAAATACAGTTATTAAATATGGCATAATCCCACGCATAATTAGAAAACAACCAATTGAACAATTATTTTATCAGAAAAAAATATCGAAAGCCAAATTACATTATTTCTTCAACGCAACATGAATCAAATCGTCAAATTCTATGTGTGATAAACCCTAGGATTTGATATTAGAAGAGAATGCTGAAAGGGAAAAAGAAAGAAAACTAGGTGGAACGTTACTTGGTTGAAAATTAGGGTTTATGAAGGGTGAATTGAATGGAATCAAATGTTGGTGACTCCTCTCAAGTTCTGGAAGAAATGAAGAATGTTGTTCGTGGAGGACGACGCAGCTCCTGGTGCGTGGAGGACGACGAGAAAGGGAGGGAGAGACAGAGCCTCGCCAAGGAGAGGGAAGCACGATGAAAGGACCGGGCTGAGAAGAGGGACGCGTGACGAGTGACGAGGAAGGGCCGCCGAGAGGGTGCCGTTTGGCGATGCGATGTTAGTGGCTGAGAGGACGACGGCTCTATGGAGGGTGGGAGGAGTTTTTGGCGCTGTGGAGTGGTTGAGAACTCCAGGGGAGACGAAGAGTGGAGGAGACGGAGAGTGGAGAGAGTTGGGGAGTGGGGACTAGGGTTGCTGAGTGTGGGAGTGGCGGCTACTTGGGGAGTTAGGTTTTGAGGGCTTGATTTTTAGGGTTTTTTTAAGCAACCGGTTCGGTTCGATTCGGTTAGGGTTTTCACTATTAAAATCGAAAACCGAACCGAATTGCAAAAACCAGCAAAATATCATTTTTTTTCCGGTTTTTTTTATTTTCGCTTTGTTTGGTTTTCAATTTGTTTGGTTCGGTTAGTCGGTTTAGATCGATTTTGAACACCCCTAGTTACTTTATCATTTTTTCATTCTCTCTCTAAGTTCTTCTCCCTTTTCCCTCTTTCGTGCGTTCTTCTCTCTCTCTCTCTCTCTCTCTCTCTCTCTCTCTCTCTCTCTCTCTCTCTCTTTCTCTCTCTCGTTCTTCAGTTCTTCACAAAAATTTCCATAGAAGAGTGCTACTTTTCTGCAGTGGAAGATACAAAAATCAGTTAGATATTTTAAATCAATTCCTCAACTTTGTGATATATGAAACAATTTTAGAGTTTATTACAACCCTTGCAGTGGCCATAAATTTTTTTTCAATTGTAATACATCTAAAATTGAATGCGAGTGTACAAGAAAAGATAAAGATAAAAATGGAGTGTTTTAAAGAGTGGTCTTTATGCCGTAACGCAGATAACTGGAAAAAATATAAGGCGTCTAAGAAAGAGACAAAAGTGGTTGTAAGTGAAGCGAGAACAAGAGCATATGAGGGTCTCTACCAGTCTTTGGGCACGAAAGAAGGAGAAAAATGTATATATAGAATCGCAAAGAGCCGTGAAAGAAGAACGAGAGATTTGGTTCAGCTTAAGTGCATAAAGGATAAGAATGGAGAGGTGTTGGCTCAAGAGGAGAAGATTAATGAAAGGTGGAAGAGTTACTTCTACGAGCTATTTAATGAGGGACAGAAGACTCTTCGGAGCCTTGGTCGGTTATGCACAAGGGAAGAAGATCAAAATTTTGACTACTATCGAAGTATTTGAGACTTCGAGGTAAAAAAGGCTTTAAAGCAGATGAAAAATGGCAGGGCAGTTGGACCTGATAATATCCTGATTGAGGTTTGGAAGGGTCTTGGAGAAAAAGGCATCAACTAGTTAACCAAGCTTTTCAATGAGATTTTAAGGTCAAATAAGATGCCTGATGAGTGGAGAAAGAGCACCTTGGTACCTATCTACAAGAATAAGAGGGATATACAAAGTTGCGGAAACTATAGAGGAATCAAGCTTGAGTCATACCATGAAATTATGGGAAGGGTGATAGAACGTAGATTGAGAAAAGAGATACGAGTAATAGAGAACCAATTTGGATTTATGTTAGGCAGATCTACCACTAAAGTGATATACCTATTAAGAAGGATGATGGAGAGGTATCGTAGTAAAAAAATGGATCTACATATAGTGTATATTGATTTGGAAAAGCGTACGATAGAGTACCAAGGGAGGTCTTATGGATGGTTTTAGAAAAGAGGAGAGTAAGGATCGTATATATTCGTGCAATTAAAGACATGTATGATGGGCCACAATTTAGTGTGAAGACTCAAGGTAGTGTGACAGAGGAATTTCCTATTGGTATAAGATTACACCAGGGATTATCTTTAAGTCGATACCTTTTCACATTAGTCTTGGAAGTACTCACAGAGCACATCCAAGAGTCTGTGTCATAGTGCGTGCTTTTTGCCGATGATATCGTTCTTATTGGAGAGTCCAGAGAAGACCTAAATAAGAAGTTGGAGTTATGAAGAGAAGTTCTAGAAGTGTATAGTCTGCGTATAAGCCGTAGCAAAACGGAATATATGGAATGTAAGTTCAGTCTGAGAAGGGAAAACTCTAATATAGAGATGAAGATTGGAAAAAACATCTTACGAAAAGTTAAAAGTTTTAAGTATCTTGGGTGCATCATACAAGATAATGGAGAGATTGAATAGGATGTAAATCATAGGATCCAAGCAGGTTGGTCAAAATGGCGAGGTGCATTTGGTTTTATATGCGACAAAAAAGTAATGTTCTGAAAATCGGTTCGAACCGGCCGGTCGGACCGATCGAACCGGGAACCGTTAGCAAATACGGTTCGAATAAAAGACAAAACCGCAAAATTTAAAAATCGAAGTTGGCCCGTCGAACCAGCCGGGAACCGGTTGTTTGAACCGAACCGTGACTCGGCCGGTTTTTAAAATTTGCCCCAAACGCCGCGTTTTGCATGCTGAAGAGCCAAAGGGAACCCTAGTCAGTAGTCACAGAGGCACACAGACCTCACCCCTCTCCTCTCTCGAGCCTCCACTCCCACCTCTCACCTCTCATCTCTCACCTCTCACCTCTCACATTTCCAGTCTCCACTCTCACTCTCCGTTGAGCCACCGCCGCCGTCGCAACATCCGTTGAGCCAACGTTAGCCAGCTTTGTTCGCGCAGCCACGAACCGTCGTGAAGTCAGTTTTCGAGAATCGCAACCACCGCCAGTGCCAGTTTCCGTCGCGCAGTGTCCTCCCGCCGGCGTCAACTCTATCTGACACTTTCCGTCGCGCCACTGTCCTTGCCAGCTCTGCATTTTTCCAGGTTTCTAGCTTCTAACCCTAGGATTAAACTCTTTTGATTGTAATAATAATTGTTGAAGCTGATTGCTAGTTATTAGAATATTTTTCAGAAACTGCTTGTAATGTTCTTCACATCAAAAGTGATTACTTGTTGGTTCTAAATTTTGCTGTTGATTCCTTGAAGCATCAATAATTGTTGAAGCTAATTGCTAGTTATTAGAATATTTTCCTGACATTATTTGAAATGTTATTCACATCAATAGTGATTAATTGTTTGTTCTAAACCTTGCTTTTGATTGCTTGAAGCATGATTAATTGTTGATAGATTTATTTTTTTTTGTCTCTGTTTCCAGGAAATCATTCAGCTATCCTTTTTCTCTCAACATGATGGCCCAGTGATTGGAAATGGCTCCTTTAAATCGTCATTCTTATTTCCAGGGTATGAATAGGTTTCTATTCTTTCATAACTACCTACATTTGTATATTTTCTTTTGTTGTCATATTGACTTTTGTTTATTGATAGTATAAAAAAAGGATTTTATCTAGGTCCACCACCGAAAGATAAGCTTCCCAAGGTATATTCTCCTTTGTTAACCCTTTGGATATTGCCACTGATAATATATAATCCTGTTTGTAGTATTTGTGCAGAATTCTACACAAGGTTCTGTATTATTAGGGGCAATTTCGTATGGAAAACTGTCATTTTCTTAGTGAGAGAATAAAAATCCAGAAAAGCACCCTGCATCATATCAACTAATAATACACAAGGTTCTGTATTGTTAGTGATTAAATGTTTGTTTTAAATCCTGCTGCTGTTGGTTTTTAATTTATGAGTATGTTATTTTTAAATTTTTGTTGTTAGATTTATTGATTTCAGAGTTTAGGGTGATTCATCAAATTGAGAATTGGATTGTTGGTATTTCTCTATATGTATACTTGTTCTATATCTTAGTACTGAGTCTCACAAATATTCTCAATTACTTACAGCTATGATTTCCTTCTTGAATGAGATTTTATTTTTCCAAAAGAAATCATAGAAGATTAGGGTTGTGAATTTTTTAATTGAGTGATGAGTGTAAAGCTGAAGATGATGATGACAAAAGTGCTTGGAAACATATATTTTAAGAATGTTTTAAAAAAAATTTGAGTTTGTAAATTGATAAAATCATATAGTTTTAGTGTGTTTATTTATATTTTATTTATTATTTTATTATAAAACGGTGTTTTCGATTCAACCATAGTCGAACCGGTTGAATCTGTAAACCAGTAAACTAGTAGCTAGAGCGGTTTGATGACCGGTTCGATTTTCAGAACCTTGGAAAAAGTGCCTTTAAAACTTAAGGGTAAATTCTATCGCACCGCTATAAGACCGGCTATGCTTTATGGTACGGAGTGTTGGGCGGCTAAAGGGAAGCACGAACATAAACTGAGTGTAGCAGAGATGAAGATGTTGAGATGGATGAGTGGTCATACGCGATTGGATAAAATAAGAACGAAGATATAAGGGAGAGAGTTGGAGTAGCACCCATTGTGAAAAATATGGTTGTATCGCGTCTCAGGTGGTTTGGACATGTGAGAAGAAGATCTAAGAAGACCATCCATAAACCCTAAACCCTAAACCCTAAACCCTAAACCTAACCCTGTGAAAACGGTTAAAAAGTTCGTACCAGGAATTTCAATGGAATCCGAAAGAGATAATGAATTCCTCGGCTGGCAACTTTTTTTAGTCCCACCAACAGAAGCCGCAGCGAGACTATCATAGGAAAGCCCGGGAACACTTTGGGGTGAACACCCATCCGAACAAGTAGGGTCAATAGTTCAGCATTTAGGCCGTAACATTTAGCAACAAAAAAATCTTGCTCTATTGGGCGCAGCTTTCTTGATCTAGCTTTCTGACTAACTGAATAGGCTCCACCTCTTGGTTGGTCATTCTTGCAGGTGCCACAGCAAGAAGGGGGTTGGATCTGGTAATCTAAGTTCTGGTCGGCTCGTATTAGCCTGTGCTTTATTACAGGTAGTAATTCCCCCCGTTTGATGTCACTTAGGAGAAGTATAGGGAAGTGTGCCCGAGTCTTCTAGAATATAATAAGTAAAACAACTGCGTCAAAAGATACTTAACGATGGTCCATGGGTTGTTGCTGGGTACTGTATTGCTACTCAGAGACGGTCTCTCTGTAGACATAATACATGACAGAGCACAATGGCGTCATTTGATTCATGTAGTCGACCCCACTTAGTGGGACAAGGCTTTGTTGTTGTTTGTTGTTGTGGTAATACATCTAAAATTATTAAGTTATACAGAAAATGTTTTTGAAATACATCCAAAATTATAAATCTAAAATTTAAATTTGAGTAAAGTATCGTTTTTGTCCCCAACGTTTGGGGTAAATCCTATTTATGTCTCTAACGTTTAAATCGTCCTATTTGTATCCCTAACGTTTGTAAAAGTGATTCAATGTTATCCTGCCGTCAATTACACATCATGAACGCTTTAGTTTGAGTTTTAAAAATCTCTTCTTGAAGTTAAAATACAAATGTTTGGGATAGAATCGATGATCCATTTCGAAAAATAGCTCATCAAAAGTTGAAACTAATTCCTACAACATTTATATAATTCACTTTTCTAGGGACATAATTGAATCTAAACACAAATAGTGGGTATAATATTAAAATCGAACACATCCAAGTTAGACCTAATTGAGAATGAATACATCTAAGTGAGAATAATTGAAAAATATAATCTGATTTGTTATTATAATTGATAGTAGGATAACATTGAATCACTTTTATAAACGTTAGGGACATAAATAGGACTTACCCCAAACATTAGGAACAAAAACGATACTTTACTCTTTAAATTTATACGTTAAAAAACAATTGTAACACATCTAAAATTATGAAGTGATACACAAAATATTTCCGAAACACATCTAAAATTAAAAATTTAAACCCTGCAATAGCCATAATCATATATATCACAGTGTTGACAATCTGAGGATTGTGATTCTTTAAGTTATTCTTCTATCTAAACCATTCTCCAATGCAAATTAGGATGATGTACATAGCATGCAAAATCAATGTGATTGACTAACTAAACAGATACATACGTTTAACTATGAATCGCTTTCTCTTAAACACATCCAAAATACCTGAGGTCCACTGTCGGCGCAGAAGAATTGGCGACGTTGATGAGGACGAACGTGACTAGGAATAGGACGAAGTGAGGCAACGTACTGAGCGGCGAGGAGGAAGGCGATGCCAAGGACGAGCGAGGCGGATTACGGTGGCGCAGAGGAACGGTGTGGGGATGATGCGGCGGTGCTGAGGAGGAAGGCGGCGCAGACCAAGACGGACGACATGTAGCTCGCTGAGGATGACGCGGCGGTGCGGAGGAGGAAAGCAGCGGCGAGGAGGAAGGCGGCGCGGGCGAAGAATCCCACGGACAGCGTGCAACTCTCTTAGGACGACGACTGTATTAGGAGCTTGATGATTTTTTTAGGGGTTTTCTGTGTCGTTTAATTAAAACCCTTAAGATTTACTTTCTGGATTTTAAAATTAAAATCTTTAATTTTGCTGAATTTATATTTTTTTAATGTATATTTAAATGATAATCTATTAATAATTAAAAATAGTAAAACTGAAACAGAAATTTTAAATTCTAAATTTCAGTTTTATTTAATTTGTATTTTGAATGTATATTTAATTTTAAAAAGACACTAAATCTATTTAGATGTGTTTGTTTATAATTTATTTAAATTATTGTAATAAAAAACTGAATAAAAGATCACTTTTAAAGAATATCTAGTCGTATTGTAATATAAATACAATGAAGAGAAATAAAAAAGGAAAAAAAAATCAAAGGCAGATAAAAAAATCATGAGAACAGATTTCAAATGATAAAAAATCATAACAGTTAAAAAAATATCTTATAACCCTAACATACCCAGAACATATTGCACAAATTTGGAATCCTTAAAAAATTATAAGTACAGATTACACAAATATGACTCATACAAACAAATAAAAAATCATAATAACCCCAACATAAGCAGAACATATTGCACAAATTAGGAATCTTTAAAAGCTCACCTGGACCACGAGGAAGAGGCAGTGATTGCGCCGAGGGAAGGAGTAAGCAGAAAGCAAGTCAGTGGACGCACAGCAGAAACCACGTCACGACTTTTTTTTTTGAAAAAAAAATAATAAGCATTCTGGGTTTTGGGACCTTGGTCCTGACCCATCTGATATGGCCATTGGGTTACAGTGTAAAAGATCGAGTCATTTTGATTGACTTAATTACAATTAAGTGAATTAACAAATACAAATACGCTATAAAATTATAATTTAATAGATATTATTTTTGTTAATTACTCCTAACAAAAAGAATATTAATTACTCAAATTACCTTGAGTTAGTCAACTGCTTAGTTTATTTGTCTGCTTAAACAAATGTTAATTGTGTTCGAAATTTAAATACTACCTTCTATGTATAACAATTCATTGGCCGGCAACAGACTATTTAAATAGAGCTCAGATCTACAAATTAATCTTTAGTATGTTGGACTGAAGATATGTAAAAAAATATATTAATTACTCAATCACGTCATTTAGTTACTAAATATTTACATTAACAATTGCTTGTAGATATTAGTATTTTTTTAACCACATTGGTGATGAAAGAATAAACACTATACGTTAATTCTAAATATTCTGTGTCATGTTAGTTTTTGGGTAAGGCATATTTTCTTTCTTGTCAAAAGAATATTTATAATTAGAGATTTTATTCCTCATATATGTGAGAATAGTAATACACTCTTTCATATAAAAAAATAATCGTTTAAAGTGTGAAGAAAAAAAAATAGATGCACTTCTATATGAATTAGGTTCTTTTAATCTCAATCCTAATACGTATTTCTTATTTAAATTTTTCATGTACTTTCATCTTGCTTTGCTAGTGGAAATTGAATCCTTGTGTTTTGCCATGTAATGGGAAAGAATATTTTGAATGACAAAATTGAAAAAGAATTTTAGACATCAAAATATATTTTGTTATTATATATTGTTATAGATATTAAAACGGTATATTTTTTCTTTTTTGTTGAATAATAATATTATTAAATCATATATAAATTTCAAAATTAAATAAATGTATTGTACAATATTTTTTACAAATTAACTTCTAAGTTTAATATTAATTTACATATGATCTAATATATCCCAAAACAATATATATAACATTTTAAATTTATGCTATTAATATAATAATTTAGTTCTCTGTCCATTACTGGTCTTAATCTGGTTTATTACTAAGAAAGATAAGAAATTTTATGAATCCAAGAAAAATTGACATAAACCATTCATTCAACATTTCTAAGCAATGCAGTATAAATTCTATTGTCTGAAAATTCTGTCTATATATGATATCATACAAAGCAATGCATACCTAAAAGAGGGTTTGATGTAGATTAATTCTACTTCCCAAAAATCCATTGCATTTTCCAAACCACTCATGACAGTAGAATCCCCCTAACTAATACTAGATTTGTTTTGTAAACAATCCAAACTATAAATTTAGAACTCCTCCCCTAAAATCTTGATGCATCATGATTTCTACATATCCTTTGGAATTGGAGGATATATAATCTGCCCTTAAAGCTAATGTGAACTTAGCTTATGATCTATGAACTGTGGGAAACTTGGGCACACTTTGAATTCTCTGAAGGACTCCTCTCCCTTGTTAAGGTATATATCCCTTAAGATCAATGTTTATAGAGTCCACAAAATAAGCCAGCTTTTGCACACACTTTAAAGAAAGTAAGTGAGTTGCTGCTTCTTCCTTGAACCTCCTCCATATAATTCATTCCAATATTCCAGCTCATTATTCATAAACTAGCAGCCATAAATGAAGACATATTCCAAAACGCTAAGTAGCATGTTACAATGGTTTCGTTGGTTCGCCATTTACCTGACTCTTTGCCTGCCTCATGTCTTCCATGTTTAAAGACCTCAGAGTAATTTGATTATCTTCTTTATTCTCTGATGCATCTTCAGAGCTTTGGCCTTCTGTCTCTTTTTTCTTCTTTTCCTGATACAATATATATGCATTGAGATAAAAGATGTTACCATATCCTTCTTTCTCTCCTGCTGTAATAACTCCCTAACTGGTTGATAAACCGTGGTGATGCACAAACTCTGTTCAAACAAATTAATCTCAGCATCAAATCACCACATTAATAAGGTATCTTATTAATGATACTTATTAATGATAGATACCTTATTAATGATAGGTTCCTTATTAAATTCTTGATAATTAACTAATGACAAAAACAATAAATTCTTGATGATCTCGACTCAGCCACTAAGGTATCTATCATCAAGGATTGTCCTCTAGTTCATCATCACTATCCTTACATAGCTATTATATCTTTCATGGTTTGTTAGCGTGTCAATAAAGAGGTTTCACAATTTGAAATTTTGAATGTGTATAGTGGGATGAATAGGACGCATTATATTCATGTTTTTGGAAGAACTACTAAGTTAGAAATATATTTTGTAGCTTTTAACGTATTTTCTTATAACACACACTAGTGACACTACACTAAGGGGTCCCCATCGATCATGAAGCTATTATTGAAGGCAAACAGAAAGCTAAGAACTTAAAATAGTAAAGAAGCAGCCGAATTTGAAGTGAAGTACATACAGCACGCAAATAAATTCAAATTGAGTTATTACAACCTCATCTATCATGTAAAGATATTTGAAGAGTAATATATAGATTATACTGAAAACAACTTACAACCATGAAGAGGTACATACATCACTGCATTACATTACATTACATTATTCTGATTACTAGAAATATAAAATACCATAAACTAAGTCTGACGACAAAAAGTGATAGATTTTACAAACTAAAAATCTTATTGAATATATAATCCAACAACTCCAACACACTGCATGTATATTGGTACTAGCAGCAACTCCACAGTGAGTCCATCCCAGATTAGAAGTGAGGAGCGCATCTGCACCCACAATGAAAATACCATAGCGCCATAATTTATACGGTGAATTCTAGTATGTCTATGTTTGTAATAGCTATAATGGCTATGCAAGTATCGTTAAAATTAAGGATACATTTTTTTTATATTTTGATAATATTTTTAATAACATTCTTTTTAAATTCTATAGTCACAGTGACTGCTATAAATATAGACATATTAGAATGACTAAATTTATATTCCATATAAATAATTATTTTTAAATTATTTAGTCTAGAGATGTTACCAGGAATCCCAAAAAAAAAAATCTTTAAATACACCACTTAAAAGTGGATAAAATCATTAAAAACATTGGCATATACGAGGAAGAAGTAATTAAGTAAAGAAAAGAAACTAAGAATTTGAGAGAGAAGCTATTATGAGAATGTACCTGCCAATCTTGAAGTCAATTGTGGAACCTACGCATATTCAATGCCACCGTTACATATATGTAGTCTGCTACTTTGTTCAAGAATCTGACATAAGCAATTCTCCAAAACCTCCAAAACAATAATGGCCCTAAAAGGCCCCAAAAGCCAAAGAAAAATCCAAAACCCAAGCTCATGTATAATGCTTCATAAAAATCTGAATTGTCATCTGCATCATCATGTGTTGTTGGTTCTTGTGGCTTTGTTGGTGAAATGTCTTCTGGACAAGTTTTGTTGAGTTGCTCACCGCACAGATTAGGATTTCCTTCAAAGAAAGAGGCTCCAAAGGTATCCATGTGTCCCCCTGATGGGATTCTTCCAGAAAGATTGTTGTATGACAAGTCTAACACACCAATCCCATCAATTTGGGACAGACTTGAAGGAATTCTACCACACAAATCATTTCTTGATAGGTCAAGGGAATCTAGAGAAGTTAGATTTCCAATTTGTGAAGGAATCTCTCCTTTTAGATTGTTTCTTGATAAATTCAGTTCATTTAATCCGACCAAATATCCAATCTCTTTTGGGATTTCACCGGTTAAATGATTACCAGAGAGATCAATGGCCTTAAGACTAAACTCTGGATCCTTGAACCAGTTTTCCACACCTTTCCACATTAAAGTTATGTTAACAATGTACTGACCAAGACTACCATATCCGTAAAAGTAAGTACCATTACTATATATATCTGTACACCTACTGGCTTCAGTTATGTTAATCCTCCTTTTGGATATTGCAGTGAAATTCTTGATGCAGGTTGGAATTCCATCTGATAGTTTGTTTCTGGAAAGATCCAGCACTTGTATGTTCTCTAAGTGACAGAGATGCATAGAAAGATTTCCAGAGAAGTGATTTTCTGACATGCTCAAGAGAATCAATTGTTGAAGGTTGTCACCAATCCAAAAGGGAATTGGCCCAGCCAACAAATTTTTTGCCACGTCCAACACAAATAAATGGGTGCAATTCTTAAGACTTGAAGGTAGTTCTCCCATCAAGCTATTGTTTCTTAAGACCAAAGCTTTTAATTTGTTAAGGGAGCCCATGGATGGTGGGATCTTCCCCGACAAATTATTATTGCTTAGATCAAGGAACAATAATGTGTTTACAGATCCCCAACAATCTGGAAGTTGTCCATTTATTTGATTGTTTGTTAAATCTAGACTGAGGAGCGAGCTTGTAGCAGTAGTGCTGTTGTCACACAACAGTGATGACACATCTGAAAATTTATTTTCAGAGAGAATCAACCACGATGCATGCTGCAAAAACGATGGAATTGTACCCTCAAATTGATTTGAAGTCAAATCTATATATGCTCCGGGGACGGATAACCTTGGTGGTAAACTTGGAATAGCACCTATAAAATTGTTGTGGGACATATTCAAATGGTATCCGTATCCTACAACTTGGAACTTATACCAAACCCACTCTGGTACAGTCCCATGAATCCCCGCATCAGAAATATCTAGATAACCTAAGTGATTTTGAGTGTGTAGCCAACTTGGAAAGTTAGGACCCAACTTGCAAGATGCTAGACTCAAATATATTAACTGAAAAGGAGGAATCCATCTGGGGACAAACTTTAGAGATAATGAGTTGTAAGACAAAGACAAGTATTTTAATTTGGAAAAGCTTGTGAGATGTGATTCAGTAATTTCACCCTTCAAAAAATTCCCTTCTAGGGACAGATATTCCAACTCAGATAACACTCTGATGCTTTTAGGTATCACGCCAGTGATTTGATTGTAAGATAAATATAGCTCCTGAAATATGTGTCTGTTGCACCATGAAGAATTTTGAATGAATCTTGAGAAGTCCCCACTCAAGTTGTTATATGACAAAACTAGTGATTGTAGTGTGCAAATGTTTCCAAAGAAATGGGGAATCTCTCCTTGCAGATTGTTATCAGAGAGATCGAGATATTCAAGAGATTTCATTGCTTTGTCAAAACCTAGTGGAACAGGACCTTCTAACAAGTTGTCACCAAGAGAAAGGGCGTGAAGATTGGCTGTGAAGTTGAAAATCCAGTGGAATATGTTTGATGATGTCAACAGGTCAAGGGAGAGATCAAGGCTAACAAGAGAAGATGAAGAATTCACAATGGAAGTAGATGACACCAGAAAACTTGTATCCGTAAGACTGCAATTTGACAAATCAAGCTTTTCAAGGTTGGAGCCGAAGTTGAAATTTCCTTGAAACACTGCTGAACTGAGATTATTATAAGAAAGGTCAAGGCTCACTAGAGAAGGAAAGTTTGGGTAATGAGAATTTGACAAAACAATATTATTAGATGAAAGATAAAGCTCCCGAAGGTTAAAGCTGAGGTTGGACAACAACTGAAATGTGGATGATGTCAACATATTATCAGATAAATCAAGGATGGTAAGGGGAGTAGTGGATGAATAGTTAGAATGAATATGAAACAAAAGTTGAACATCATTATCAGAAAGACTACAATCCGACAGCCTCAGCTCTGTTAAGTTTGGAATATTCTCACCAATCATTTGAAGCCAGTGGCGAGAGTTGCCAAGACTCATTGACGTGAAGTCAAGAGTATTTAAAAAGGAGAGATTAGACACCCATTCTACACCTTTAGTTTCAAGAGCAAAGTCACCACCGAGCTTGAGAGTGTGCAGCAATGGAAGATCACCACTTTGAAAAGGGATTGCTCCTGAAAGTTCAAGATACCCTCGAAGACTGAGATATTGTAGTTGTCTCAAGTGTTTGAGTTGATATGGGATAACTCCATCAGCATAATTGTAGCTGAGATCCAAATACTGTAAATGTGTAAGACTGCCTAGTTGATAAGGAATACTCCCACGAAACTCGGAATATGACAGATTGAGATGTCTTAGCTTGGTAAACAAGCCAATGTGTTCTGAGATATTACCATCAAGAAAACTATTGGAACTGAGATCTAAATGTTGAAGATTTTGCAAGTCAATCAAGGTGGAGATATTAGGTTGACCAGATAAATAATGTGAATATGATCCACGGAGATATTAGGTTGCTGCATGTAATTCCCTGCCATTTGCAACAATCATCGCCCCTCCATGTTGACAGCATGCCCGTCTCATCAGCTATGCTTTGTTTGAAGCGGAGGAGTGATTGCCTCTCATTCTCTAAGCATGTAACTTCCCCATGGATTAATCCTGCATCATACAACATAATAAGCACCACTAATAATGCATAATCCCATTTCTGAAAGTGATTGCTCATCGTTTCTAGTTTCTTTCAAATAAGAATATAGAGAATTTTGTGTAATGTTCTCTACGCTTGCTCTCTTGGGAAACTCCAAGTCCCAAAATTCATATATAGTGTATGTATTGGAAATATAATAACATTGGTCCTTGTGATCTATTATATTATTACTACCATAAGAAAATTAAACATCAATTGAAAATTACTACCTGTCTTCATCTTTAGGTAACTTCACGCTCTAAGAAAATGTAAACTTCCTTTGAAGGATGACTTTAGACTTTAGACTTTATATAATGATGATAACATGACTTTATAATATGTCTCTGTGATTCATTTATATTTCGATCTTCTATGATTTTATGTCGCATTCTGGCTCTTAATAATTTTTTATGTCTTTCATTTCCTGCACATTCTCTTTGTGTAGGTACATATATACATGAAATAAAGAAAAATAATACATATGTCACTTTTTTTTATAGTTTGATAGAAATAATAAGTCACCTTAAAATAAAAAGTGGAGCCCAGTGCAAAGACTTAAAAAGATTAGGTAGTCAAACACGCGGTGAAGACTCTTTTGTATTGTAGTCAATAGGTAGGTTTTCTAAAAAAATATATTATATAACATATATGGACATTATTCATTTTTAGTTCTTATGTATATTTTCTACCCCATTTCATACGTTATAAAATTATGTAGATAAATAATGACAAATTAAAATGTTGAACCCCTTAATTTGATATGAAGACTTGGAAAAATTGTTAATTAGTTGTTGGTGTTTAGTGCTTAGTCGCACAAAGTATATATCAATTATGTGTATGTGGTGAAGCTAAGCCCCCTTGTCTTTGTAATGCTAGTCTCTTTAGTCATTTTAGTTAGGCTTTTTCTAGTAAACTAGTCCAAATGTTAATATCTACTTAATATACTAAAACTGGGTTTTCTCCCAACTAATGAAAGTGAGGTGTCACTTTTTCGTGAACCCATTTTTCCTCCAAAATGAATGCATTTAATGAATAATACATAATTATACTAATTTAGAAAAATATCTTTATTTTAATTATATAAAATCAATATTTAATGCGTTATTAAACTACTTATCAATTATTAATTAGAAATATTTTTAATTATTTAAATGAATAATGCATAATTATACTAATTTAGGAAAATATCTTTATTATAATTTTATAAAATCAATATTTAATGCATCATTAAACTAATTATCAATCGAAAATATTTTTAAATATTTTAATTATTTTCATATCCTTCTAATTCTTATTCATTGTCCAATGATTTTATTAGTGGCAAGTTGTTAATCCATTTATATTGATAATAATAATAATTTTATTAGGATAAATATCAAATTTTATTCCTAATATAAAAATATAAAATTTAATTATTTCTATTTTTATTTTACCACTATAAAAGACAATGTATGCTGGAAGAAAATATTATTCGTTTATCAATTACTCTTTCATTTGATAGCTTTTACCACAATTCTTTTCCTTCCTATGAGGCGTCGTTGCAAGAAGACAACTATCGTGAACACAAACTACTATACTTTTCAACTTTCGTTCTCATCATTCGGAGCTCTATAAGATATGTTATCTATGAAGTATTTATAGACCATGATATTATCATGTATGCATAAATAAAAAATATTTCGTATTTAAATTTAAGTCATTTACCTATTTGTGATATATTGTAGTGTGAAATTACTTTTAATATGTGTTTTATAATGATATTATATTCTAATTTAAGCTTTTACTTTTAGAACTGTATTATGATTTTATCTCATCATTTTTTCTTAGATATCAAGTTGACGTATTTTTATTTATTATTATTATTATTGAAACGGATGTGATATGAAATGTACCAAAAAAACTATCACATTCAATTATTTTTATTGTAGTCTTCTATCTATTCTATTTATTTTTATTTTCTTCTTATTCATTTTATTTTCTTTTTAAATGTTATATAATTTATTATAATTTATACCAATATACTTCTATCTATCTATCTGCTTAATATACTAAAATTGGGTTTTCCCCTAACTAATGAAACTGAGGTGTCACTTTCTCGTGAACCCATTTTCGTTCCAAAATGATTGCACTATTTCTCTCTTTTAGATTTCTTTTTAAAAATTATCTTTCATTGATTTAATTATATTATAATTAGTATGTAATGAATGATACATAATTATACTAATTTAAGATAATCTCTTTATTATAATTATACTAATCTCTTTTAAATTTATTTCAGAAAATTATCTTAATTATAATTATATAACAATATTATACTTAGCATTTAATGAATAATTCATAATTATACTAATTTAGAAAAATATCTGTATTATAATTATATAAAATCAATAATTAATGCATTATTAACCTAATTATCAATCAAAAATATTTTTAACTATTTTAGTTATATTGATATAATTCTATTTTTTATTCATTATCCTAAAATTTTATTAGTGACAAGTTATTATCTTAATGGTGACCTATATAATAATAATAATAATAATAATAATAATAACAATAATAATAATAATAATAATAATAATAATAATAATAATAACAAAAAGATAAAAAATTATATTTTAGAGAAATATAAATTGATTATTAATAATTGGTTATTAATAATGATAATTATATGATTAATTTTTAATGATCATTAAATATATTTAATACAAATAACCAATTTTAATTAGTTAATAAATAAAAGAAATTATTATTGTACAATTGTAGAAGTAACAAAATATATATATATATATATATATATATATATATTAATAACCAATTTAATATTAATAACGATAATTATCGTTATTATTCAATAATAATAATAATAATAATAATAATAATAATAATAATAATCTTTTTTTATTAAAACACTTATCTAATTAAATTAATATAAATGTTTAATGAAAATAAAGAATGGATTTTTTAGCTTGAAGGATAATACAATCGAATATTCTTGAAGATTTTAAAGCTGTGAGTATATATTCTTCCTATATTAATATATGCATGCATGTTATCTCATTTATAATATTTACCCGTTAAATTTGTTAGTTGCTCAACCGATTCATTTTATTTATTGTGATTGAAATTGATATATAATTATAAAGATTTTTTTTCCTCCATTAATTTTAGTAAAGAAATCCATGACATAAAATAAAATAAAATAAAGTCAGTATCTACTTTTTTTTCAATATTTTTTATATTTACGGTAAATATTAAATGTAAAAAAAATAATATTAATTATTATCACTTTTATTTATTTACATTCATAATTAAATTTAATATAATTATAGTAAGTCTCTATAATTATAACAATTTATATCTGTTACATATATAGCAATTATATTATATATAATTATATATCTCCTCTTTTGTATATACTTAGCAAGTATTTCTATTTATATAATCTACTTAATATATTAAAATTGGTTTTTTTTCTCAACTAATGAGAGTGAGGTGTGAATTCCTCATGAATTCATTTTCTCTCCAAAATGAATGCATTTGATGAATAATGCATAATTATACTAATTTAGAAAAATATCTTTATTATAATTATATAAAATCTATATTTAATACATTATTAAACTACTAATCAATTATCAATCAAAAATATTTTTAATAATAATAATAATAATAATAATAATATACTAAAATTGTATTTTTTTTCTAACTAATTGAAGTGAGGAGTCAATTTTTCATAAATTCATTTTTCTTTTAAAATAAAAGCACTATTCTCTCTTCTTCTAAATTTATTTTAGAAAAATATCTTTATTATATTTATACTACAGTTAACATTTAATGAATAATATATGATTATACTAATTTAGAAAAATATATTTATTATAATTATATAAAATTAATATTTAATGCATTATCAACTAATGAAAGCGAGGTATCAATTTTTCATGAATTTATTTTTTCTCCAAAATGAAAGTACTATTCTCTATTCTAAATTTATTTTAGAAAAATTAAAATTCTATGCTGAATATAGGTGGCAAGTTAAAAAATAATAAGCAAGTTCATAGAATCAAATCATATTTCTATAACATATATAAGAATGTATATTTTTATTATATAAAAATTGAATTTCTGCACTTCGTGATGAGCCTGACATACTTCTTAGTGTGTTTCTTAATTTATTTTTTATAACTCATTGAATATAATTTATTATAGTAAATTAATTATATCAACTAATTGATTTGATTAGGTATTTAAATATCACACGATTTATTATAATTTATATCAATAAAAAAATTGTAATTTATTATATCAATTATTTTAATTCATTAATTTATAAGGTACATAATAACATAGATGATTTATTACTTATACTGATTAAATACAATAAAAACATATTAATTTAGTTAAAAAAACATTATCTCCTATGTTTTTCTATTTATTTTTTTTAATTCATTAAATTCAATCAATTATTTTTTAATTTATTTTTTGAATTCAATAAATCAAATAAAATTGATTATACTAATTATTTGTATTCACTAATTAATTTGATTAATTCTTAAAAATATTTTTATTTTTTTATTTTATTTATTTAAATATAACTAATTAGTTATTTAATTTTATTAGGATAAATATCAAATTCTATTTCTAATATAAAAATACAAAATTTTATTCATTCTATTTTTATTTTACCACTATAAAAGACCATATATACTAGAAAAAAATATAATTCATTTACCAATTACTCTTTCATTGGGTAGCTTTTACAACAATTCTTTTTCTTCCTATGAGGCGTCGTCACAAGAAGGCAACTATCATGGACACAAATCAGCACACACTCTTCAACTCCTGTGCTCATCATTCAAAGCAATATATGATATGTTATTTATTAAGCATTTATAAACCATGGTATTATCAAGTTTGCATAAATAAATAAAAAATTTGTAATTAAGCTTAAGTCATTTACCTATTTGTGTAGTATATTGTAGTGTGAAATTACTTTTAATTTGTGTTGTGCAATGATATTATGGTTTAATTTAAGCTTTTATTTTAGAATTGTGTTATGATTTTATCTCATCATTTTCTCTTAGATATTAAGTTAATGTTTTTTTATTTATTATTATTGAAGCGGATGTGATATAAAATTTGTAAAAAAAAAAATTACATTCAATTTATTTTATTGTAGTCTTCTATTCTTCTATTTCTTTTTATTTTTTATTCATTTTATTTTCTTTTTAAATATCATATAATTTATTATAATTTATACCAATTAATTAATTATAATTCATTATATCAGTTAGTTTAATTCATTAATTTATAATATACATGATAAAATAGATCATTTGTTACTTATACGTTTATTTTTTTAAAATATAAATCTGAAATAATTATATTTTCAGTTTTTGTTATGAATAAAATATTATTAATAATGAATAATAATTAACAACTCATACTTTTAATCAAAGTGTTTGAATGAATTTTATATTTATTAATATTAATTACTGATTATTTTTTCATAAATAAATTATATTATAATTTTATGTTAGTTCATAATTAATTAATTATTAATGTTCATGTTACTCTGAATTTTAATTTTATAAATATTTTATTTAAATATAATTTTTTTAACATAAAAATGTATTATTTTTAATAGTATCATAATTTTATATTTTTTAATTATTCTAAATGAATATTTTATCAAATACTAATTAAAGTTATTCTTCTATTTGCTTTTACTAATATATTTTTTAACTATTATATAAAATTAAAATCGTATTAATGAATTTAATATTAAAATTAATTTGGCTTTTTTATTATTTAGAGTGTTTTTCAATCAATAATTTTATACTCTTTACTTTTTTTTCGGTTTCATTTTGGATTTTAATTTAGTACTCAAAGGTAGTGAAATTCCATTGATACAGAAATAAAGTTACAAAAGGGTCTATAAGGTAGAATAAGTAAAATAATGTGATACACACATTGCAACATCCAAATGAAACAATTTAGGATCTAAAATGTTTATCTTTCTCTTTCTCGCCGTCTATTATATTATCTATTCTATTATATAAAAATCGATTTTTTACCTTTAATGATGGAATCAACCTAGCATGCTTCTACTTTATTTTGTTTAACTCATTAAAGTCAATTCATTATGATGAATTAATTAGATCAACTAATTAATTTGAATAGATATTTAAGTATCACACAATTTAAAATTATGTATATTAATTATTTGATTTAATTTTTATGATATATAAATTTAAGGAATGAATTAAAATAAGATAATTTATTACTTATTTAAATTGAATACAAAAAATATAAATTAATTTAGTTAAAAATTTACTATTTTCTAATCTTCTATACATAAAAATGACAAAACAAAATTATAAAAAGTCTTTTTTCATTTTTCTATTTTAATTTTATTTTCTTTGCTTTTTTATGTATAATTATTTTTTATATTAACTTTGTTTATTTAATAATAAAATATAGTCATATTAATTCTATCATATAATAATATATTTTTTTCTATATTAATAAAAAAATTTCAATAGTTATCAACTATATCTAATAGAATGACTGAGAAGTGAGAATTACGAGAAGTTAAACCCAGGTTCAAAATGTTGAAACAAAGAAAAGAAAACATTGGATATATGATTAGAGAAAAATGTATAATAATGACAAAATATACTAAAACTTGATTTTTTTCTCCAACTAATAAAAGTGAGGTATTAATTTCTCATGAATTCATTTTTTTTCTAAAATGAAATCACTATTTTTTTTCTAAATTTATTTTAGAAAAATATATTTATTATAATTATATTACAATTAACATTTAACAAATAATGCATGGTTATACTAATTTAGAGAAATATTTTTATTATAATTATATAAAATCAATATTTAATACATTATCAATTAATAAAAGTGAGGTATCAATTCCTCATGAATTCATTTTTCCTCCAAAATGAAAGTACTATTCTCTCTTCTAAATTTATTTTAGAAAAATATCTTTATTATAATTATACTACAATATTACAATTAGCATTTAACGAATAATGCATAATTATAATAATTTAGAAAAATAAAATAAACTCCAATAATTTATCTTCCGACTGCACACGTGTATAGAATAACTTTTAAGAAGGATTCATGTATAGTAAATACGATCGATGATTGTAAAATTGTATACTAACATTGATATAATATTATTTCAGGTATATGTTTTGCAGGCATCAAAGAAAAGTGTTGAGTTGTTTTTTAGTAGATTTAAATTATTTATTGTTTATTAGAGAATTTTGAGCATTAGAATTCTCTAATAATTTATTATTTATTTTGAGCTAATTTTGATATATTCTTACTTGACAATAAAATAACATATAAAAATTTGTTGGTGGGTCTAAGTATTATTAAGTTATTTATGGTCACATTGAGTATATATGTTTGATTTATTGAAAAAAGTAAATTACTAAAACCAATTAATAACTATTTTAGAGTTAATATATTTAACACTAGCTTAAGAAAAAACAAATAATATATAACATATTATATTTTTATTAATCAAATTATTATAATTTAAATTAATCTTAAGAAAATAATTTAAAATTATAATTTTAATTTTATCACGTGCATGGCACGGGTTAATACACTTGTTTTATGCATAAAACCTCATTTTATAGGATATTAATTTTATACGATAAAATATTTTACTAGTATTTTATATGTAAAAAGGTTATTATGTATGTATATTTAAATAAAATTTATAACACTATATCACTGTTATGCATAAAAAAAATATAAAATACTTAATACAAATAAGGTACGGGTATAATTGAGAAAGTCTAAATAATGTTAAATTAAACTCCAAAAATGAAATATATTTGAACTTGAAAAAAATGTTGTCAATTATGTCAAATGAGGCATAAAATACAGAAATATTTTCCTTCCTCTAATAAGTAATAACAACATAAATGCAAAATGTAATAAAAGAAAATTATAAAAGATAGTGTTACGTGGAGGAGGTTGTAGGCAATCAGAGACTCCATCAGACACCACAACAAACATGTCCTTTTTGAATCCACTGTTACGAATCAATTTTTCAAGAAAAAATTCCTCTCCATACAATAGAGTAGCATGTCTCGTTCGAAGTTTCCCTCTCTCGAACGATTTTCTACTTTAGTGGGAGATCCAGCATAAGCGATGGCCTCTATTACCGCCATTGCCTCATTCCTCCTCTTTTCTTTCTCAATCTAACCTCATTCTTTCTCCCTTACTGTTCTATTTGCTTTCGCTTTCTTGCATTAGATTCAGAGGCAGTTGTAACCAAACAGTTTGTATTATGATAAGTTACCGCTAGATCTGTTTTTTGAAATTTATATATTAATTAAAATTAGAATTTATTTACAACCACAACTTTGTAGATAATAACTAAAAAAGAAGCACTCCTCAACTTACTTCAATAAATCCCAAATTCCAGTCCATAATGGTGACTTTCGTGTAAATCTGTTTCTTAACTCTGGCATAATAATGACTTACACATAAAAGTTTGAAATTCTGGTTCTTGAATCTACAATATATGGCCCAAGCACATAACTGTACTCATTAAAAATTAGAAAGATAAAACAATAATTATAATAAAAATTTATACCAAAAAATTAAGAAAGATGAAGAAGAGCTTTAATTAATTTTCTACCATGGAGCAGTGTAACTTGAAGCTGTCATTCACCGAAGAATGAATTATAAAGGATTTTTCTCTAGTTATAATGAAATCAAACAACAAAATAAAGACAGAACTAACCATCCTTCATTCGCATCATCCGCCGGCGAAGGAACGGCGGCGTTCTGCGGTAGACGTAGTTCTACAGATCCAACAGCGGCGGTAGCCTCCATCACCGCAGTAGCCTCATTCCTCTTCTTTTCTCAGTCAATCTAGCATCTTTCTCCTTCTTTCGCCGTGCTTTATTTTTTCACCACCTTTTCTTCTTCTCTTCGATGCGATATCAAAAGAGGAAGTCTGGTGCCAACTACTCTCCCTATCTGAACTTGCAACTCTTTCTCATATTCTCTTTTTGAAAGTCCTAAAACAAAATCATTTCCAATTTGAATTTGAATCAAATCCCGTCCAATTACTTTTTTGGATTGAAAACTGTCAGCAGCCCAATATTAAAAATATACACTTATCAATCATACATAGCTCCAGTGTCAAACATAGAATACTTCACTTGTTGAACAAATACTACAACTGCATTCTTATTATATATTAATAGATTATGATCTATCTATATACGTACTTAATTTGTTTTTATTTCTCATATTTTCAATCCATTTAATCAGTTAGAAAATCATGCTGAAAAGTCACATCAAAATAAATTAAAAAGTTGAGTCTTGTGGAAAGACTTGGAATTATTAATGACTAGTCTTTTAGTGTGTAATAATTTAGACTAATTTATATATTAGCGTGTGAAACTGTGAATCAACTGATCTTATACAATTGTTTTATCAAAACTAAGGTGATGCTAATATGCTAAAAAAAATATATATTATATAACATATAAAGACATTATTCATTTTTAGTTCTTATATATATTTTCTACCCCATTTCATACGTTATAAAATTATGTAGATAAATAATGACAAATTAAGCTTAATTTGATATGAAGACTTGGAAAAATTGTTAATAGTTGTTGGTGTTTAGTGCTTACTTGCCTTTTATTTTATCCTTGTACAACACGTTCCACCATTCACATGCAAAATGAAAGATATGCTATCCAGTTGTGACCCTGGTTGGGTTAAGGAGTTGATCGCGGTTGACTCTCTCTGGTTAAAGTTAAACTCCCAAGCACGTCTCTCCCTTCTATTTATTCATCTTTTTTATCCCCTTTGCTTCAACAATTAACCTGTGAAGGAAAAAACAGACACCAAAGGAATTTTGTAGCCTCTCTTTACAACAATTAACCTGTGAATGTCGTTGTTCTGACCCATGATTCTGTTTATGTTTTATATTTCATTTTGGGTGTGATCTGTGTGTTCTGCAGCTGGAAAATCTCTCGGGCAGTTTGCTTTGTCACGCACAGTTGATTTCCTTTGTCTTCTCTCCATTGTATGGCCTTATCCCTTGTGTATGTGAAATATGAAGTTTGATTTTTTTTTTCTTTTAATTTTTTTGCATCCCAGTATTATTATCATTTGTGGTTTTAAGAAATCCAGTTCAGGTAGTTTGAATCTATTTTTCTGCTTTGATTGGAAAAAAAAACCTGCTACTGTTCTTTGTTCTTGTGATTATGTCAATGTTATGTTGCACTGGTTGCATTTATATATTAAATTCTTGGTTAGTTTCATAACTGTTATTTTATTTTATTTATATCTCTGGTTTTTGCATTTTAGTTTGTGTTCAAATTATATATTAATTACTCCCATTTGTTCTTGCTGATGGTCATAATAATGAATTTTTTTTATTTTCCCTCTCAAAACAATCATCTTACCAATTTCAAATTTCAAATGGATGCATCTGCGTTGCTTATAAATTTAGATGTTTATTTTTGGTTCTTTCAAATGGATCCTCAAATTTTTAGAGTCTTTGTTAGGATTTTGCTTGTTTCCCTACTGGATCACTTTATATTGAGTACTCTATTTGATTATGTGCTTCTGTTTGAATATGCAACACTGGAAGGTTCATTAAAGATGAGGTTGTTAACTTTTCCTTTACTCTGAGAATTTTCCTTCAATGCCATTATTATTGTAATGACATCTCATTTTCTTTTCACTCCTTGATTCTTCAGGCTAGATATTTCTTTCAGCAACTAATTTATGGTGCTATTGCTATCATGCCATGGTGATAATCATTCCAACGTCTTTAAAGGCGGCATAAGTTGGTTATAAGTGTAACTAAGATTATTAAAGGTTTGAAATTAGCCATCTGGAATTGGTCTTTAAAGATTGTTGTATGATAAATTCAATTTATTTAGAAAAATTAAGTCAATCATGCTCTTTAGAATAGCACCTTAAAGACGGTTATGAGACAAGTCGATAGATTTCAATGACCTCATGTCTCTAATCATTTCAAAAATTTTGCCAAACAAATTGTTGTAGGAGAAATTGAGTCTAATCAATCTTGAAATGAAAGATATTCCAGTATGAATTAATCCAAACAATAAATTATTTGATAAGTCCAAGTTGACTATATATATAAAATTACGAATGTAATCAAGTTCTCTTCCTATGCAGGAAGAGAACTTGATTACATTCGTAATTTTATATATGTAATCAATTTGGACTTGTCAAATAATTTATTGTCTGTATTAATTCATACTGGAATATCTTTCCTTTTAAGATTGATTGAACTCAATTTCTTCTAGAATATTTTGTCTGGCAAGATTTTTAAAATAATTAGAGATAAAGTCATTAGAATCTATTGATTTGTCTCATAACTATTTTTGTGATGCTTTTTAAAGAGTATGATTGACTTGACTTTTCTAAGTCGTTTGAATTTATCATACAACATCTTTTAAGATCAAATAGAAACCAGTTTCAAATCTTTAATGTTCTTCGTTACACTGTCTGTGGAGGGAAAATGAAGAGAGGGAAAATGACAAGCTAGTCAAAACATTGTTTTATTCAATTACATTCCATAGCGTTGCAACTGGTTTCTGGAAAATGATTGGATTTTTGTATTTCAAAAAGAATTGGAGGTATGTTTGTTTTGGATAGGTGGAGAATGTAAACCCCGCTAAAATCGGTAAATTATTAGTTAATAAATTGGATTTTAGTTAGGAATGCTAAAATACAAAACTAATATCAAAATAGGATAGGGCTCGTTGAAACGAAAATTTTGATACCAATTTCGAAAATTTGGCCCAAAAACGGACCGAAAGGGCCAAACCGGTTGAACCGGGGCCCAAACCGGGCCCATGGGTCCAACCGGACCCAAACACTTAAATGAGGCAGCAGCTCTTTTCTTCCTCACAAGCTGCTGCGACGCCATTACAGCAAGGGAGGGAGAGGAGATTCACAAACCCTCACCATTCCTTCCAACTACCATAACTTCCTCATCCGGGCTCCGATCGCCGCACCGTTTGCGGTCACGCGTCGGGCTCGTCGAGCTCTTCAATTTTATCTAAACAAAACAGTAAGTGAATCGGTTTTTTCTAGCTTCATTTCTGCTGGTATATGAATTTCGAGTTTAAGGTTTGAGAAACTCAATTCCTTTATGATTTTTATGTTTTAGGGGTTCACTAGACTTGATTTCTTGTGGGTATTGCCCAAGGATCAGTGGGTAAAGGTAAGAGATCTCAAACCCTAATAAAATTTCTGAATTTAGGCATTTGGGTATTGAGTTGTTATGTTGGATGTGTTAATTGTGGTTTAGGTAGTGTGTATGTGAATGTTGATGCTTGTTGGAGGCTTGTTGGTGATCAAGCTTGGTTTGGGACTGTTTGATTAAGTTTGGAGGGGCTGTAATTTTGAGTTGTGAGGCTGCCTTGGGTGAACTAAGTGATCGGCCAAGGTATGGTTTAAGTTTCGCACGTTTAATATTTACGGTGTTGTGAAAACTTAGGTTAGAAGAACCATAGAATAAGTTGAATTGTTAATGACATTAATGAGTAGCTTGGTATTGTTGTTAGTATAATTTTTGGTAATCATATATTGGGAATAGGAGGTCTTGAGGTTATTAATTTTATGCCCTTGGACTTGCTTATGATGGATTGTGTTGGTGTTGGTATAGCTTGATGATTATGGGTGATGTTTGTTCTTGAAAAATTGTTATGTGAAGTAATGGTTTAATGCATGTATGAGAGTTGATGATGGCATTAATGGATTGGTAATAGGTTGATGGAATATTGTGTGTGAAAGGTTGATATTGTATAAGTGGAACGGTAATTGTGAAGGGTTGTTCATATATATTCACATATGATTTATGCTAAACGCAATCTAAGATTATGGCTTATTGGATTGTTTAAAAATAGCTTGAAACGGCTGTTGATGAGGTAGAAATGGAAGTGTTAGCAAATGTATGTGTTATAGGTGAAGAGAGTGGTAAATAGTGGCTCTTATGAAGAGAATAAGGATGTTAATGAAGTTTAATGTTAAGGTTTGATACTTGATGATGTATTGATGATAATTGCCATGGCTTATGAATAATGATATCTGAGATACGAGTTTCCCTGGGTAAGAACCGTGGCTCGCCACCACGTGTTCCAGGTTGAATCTCGATACTCTGTTGACCCTACGTCGTAAGGGTGACCGGGCACGTATAAATTCCCGGGTATGGATACCCCCATTGAGCGATGATATGATAATTGAATGTGAACTCTATGCATAAACTCTTGGGGATGCGCGACGAGGGACAGTCTAAGGTTTTCGGACTTGTCGGGTTGGCTGGATAACCGACAGATGGGCCCCATCAGCCATAGGACAGGCATGCATCATATGCATTTGTTTGTTTTGATTGCTATGCAGTTCCTGGGTATGCCTAATTGATATATATTACCTGCTATTTGTTATACCTGCTATTTGTACTATTTGATCATTACCTGTGCATGAAGTTGTTTGGTTGCTTGTTCTTGTTGATTGAAAATGAAGGATTAACCACATGAACGTATTTTGGTTCGGTGGCTATTGTGATAGTGGTTCGGTGGCTATTGTGATAGTGGTTCGGTGGCTATTGTGATCTTCGGTTCAGTGGTTTGTTGTTAGGTTAAGATTGAACTTGAGTAAGTTAGGCAGATTTAGAATACCTACCCCTGTTTATGGCTTCTATTTTAGTGCTTAAGTTGGATAATTGATTAACGGAGTTCTAGGATTGCCTATGGCATTCTCAGGACCGTATTTCTTATGCGCGTGGCACTTTTACCATGCTGAGAACCTCCGGTTCTCATTCCATATTGTTTTGTTGTTTTTCAGATGCAGGTCGAGAGGCTCCTCGCTAGGCGTCTGGATTCTGGAAAGCGAAGTAGTTCTTGGGTGTATTTTGGTTTCTATTTGTATATATATGTATATATATGTGTAGCTCACTCTCCAAGTAACTTATGTATGCTGCTCCTCTTAGAGGTTGAGGGAGAGATAGGAGTTTACTTTGGTATTTTGGTATATTTTGGGGACACTTATGTATGTTTATATGTATATATGTATCCTCCGGCCAGCCTTAGCTTCGCAGGCTGAGTCAGAGGCTAGTTATGTTGTTCCTTGACTTTTCTTTATCCCTTCGTTTATTGTTTTATCATGTTCCTATTAGGTTTCTCAGCACGCAAGTAATCCTATTCCTTGAGCGTTGCGCTTTTTGTTTTGCGATTCTTATTTACCCACTTTGTTTCAAGGCTCCTAGTATATTATTTTTTTCAGTATTATATGTATATCTTTACTATTAGAGGTCTGTAATACCACACTACCTCTGTTTTATGACTTAAGCGTAAAACACTGTGTAGTAGGGTGTTACATTATGGTATCAGAGCAGTTCGTTCCTATAGAGCCTGAGGACAGACTGATTGTGCTTTTGTGCATTCTCTGTGTATGTGTTTATGTGCTATTAGGATATCTAATTGATATATGTGGCATAAATGTTCATGAGCATGCATTTGGGACTTAAAGCACTGAACTTGAGATATCGAGACTGATCCACTTGATATCACTTGTTTGGTGTGTATAGGGACCAGATGTCTACTCGCGGACGCGGACGCAGGCGAGGTAGAGGCCGAATAGGCAATGCCATGCCTGAGGCATCAGGAAACACTCCTAATCCTATAGACTTCATGGCAGCATTAGGCAATATGGCAGCAGCAATGCAAGCGACAGCTGAAGCCCTGGGAAACCAAATTAATAATGGAAACAATGGTAACAATGACGAGAATGGTCCAATGTCACTGCATTCCTTCCTGAAGGTTCACCCTCCAACTTTCAGAGGGACCTCGAATCCGACCGAAGCTGATAATTGGATACAGGCCATTGAGCGAGCATTACAGGCTCAACAGGTTCCGGATGAGCAATGGGTTGAGTTTGGGACCTACCAGTTGCATGGTGAAGCTCAGCACTGGTGGCAGGGCATGAGGCGTATTCTGCAACCTGATGGGATTGTGATATCTTGGGAGTTGTTCCGAGATGAATTCTATAAAAAAATATTTCCCCACTTCAGTTAGAAATGCCAGAGAACTTGAACTGCTTCAGCTTAAACAGGGGCAGATGACTATCACTGAATATACCAGTAAATTTGAGGAATTGTGCCGCTTCTCACGCATCTGTCAGGGAGCTCCTGAGGACTTTGTTGAGTGGAAATGTATAAAGTATGAAGGAGGCCTTAGGAGTGACATTCAGAGCTTTGTGGCGCCTATGCAGATTCGGGTGTTTTCTGAGCTGGTGAATAGGAGCAGGGTGGCGGAGGATTGTGTCAGAAGAGCTGCAGCAGAAAGAGGGAGCCTGAGGACGCCATTCCAGAGGACCACAGGGAGAAACTTTGCACCCAGAGACAGACAGTTCAAGCGTGGTGGCTTTGTTCCTCAGAACAATCAGGGGCAAGGCAGCTCCAGGAAGTCTAATACCAGTGCTAATCAGGGAAGGAGACAGGGAAAGCAGCCACAGCAGGATATGAGTTGCCACAGATGTGGGAAGTATCACTCAGGACCATGCAGGTTTGGGACTGGAGTCTGTTACTCTTGTGGGCAGCCGGGACACTTGGCTAGTAGTTGCCCCGAGAAGAAGGGGTATGAGACAGGCAGGGTGCAGCAACCAGGAAGGGTATACACTACTTCTTCTATAGGCGCTGAGGGGTCAGAGGCATTGATCCGAGGTAAATGTGAGATGGCGGGTAAAACTTTGAATGCTTTGTTTGATTCTGGAGCTTCACATACTTTTATTGCATTTGAGAAGGCTGATGAGCTAGGACTGAAAATAGTAATACTGGGGTATGATTTAAAGGTATATAATGCTACCCACGAGGCTATGGTGACTAGATTAGGGTGCCCCCAAGTTCCTTTTCGAGTACAAGGGCGTGATTTCGTGCATAACTTAATTTGTTTGCCGATGACTGGTCTTGATCTCATTCTGGGATTGGACTGGTTATCCAAGAACCGCGTTCTATTAGATTGCTCGGCGAAAACAGTGTATTTTATGCCTGAAGACACTGAAGGGCCGGTTATAGTGAATAATTACTATTTGAATTCCATGATGGTGAACTGTTCTGGGGCTGAATGTTAGGGGATATTGTTTCTAGCTGCAGGTGTTTCGGGTGATGATCAAGACTTAGAACAAATCCCAGTTGTGTGTGAGTTTCCGGAGGTGTTCCCTGATGATATTGATGAATTTCCACCGAAACGGGAAGTTGAGTTTACTATTGATTTAGTACCTGGGGCCGGACCAATCTCGAGTGCTCCTTACAGGATGTCGCCTCTGGAGATGGCCGAATTAAAATCTCAACTGGAGGATCTGTTGGGTAAAAATTTTATCCGACCAAGTGTATCCCCGTGGGGTGCGCCAGTATTACTGGTGAAAAAGAAAGATGGAAGCATGCGCTTATGTGTTGACTATAGGCAGCTAAATAAAGTTACAGTGAAGAATAAATATCCGTTGCCAAGGATTGATGACTTGATGGACCAATTACAGGGAGCCGGTGTGTTCTCTAAAATTGATCTACGATCCGGATACCACCAGATAAGGGTCAGAGATGAGGACATTCCCAAAACTGCCTTCAGAACGCGCTATGGTCACTATGAATATACCGTTATGTCCTTCGGACTAACTAACGCTCCGGCGATATTCATGGATTACATGAACAGAATTTTCCATCCATATCTGGATAAGTTTGTTGTTGTGTTTATTGACGACATTCTTATCTATTCTAAGACTGAGGATGAGCATGCAGAACACTTGCGAACAGTGCTACAAATTATGAAGGATAGGAAGTTGTATGCCAAGCTATCCAAGTGTGAGTTCTGGAAGTCTGAGGTGAAGTTTCTTGGTCATGTGGTGAGTAAGCATGGAATAGCAGTAGATCCTGCTAAGGTTGAGGCGGTGATGAATTGGGAGCGACCAACTTCAGTGACGGAAATCAGGAGTTTCTTAGGTTTGGCGGGTTATTATCGGAGGTTCATTAAAGGGTTTTCACAGCTCGCTTTACCTTTGACTAAGCTAACCAGGAAGGATGTTCCTTTTGTGTGGACTCCTGAGTGCGAGGAGAGTTTCCTTGCCTTAAAGCAGAGATTGACTACCGCCCCTGTATTAGTGTTGCCTGACCCGAGAGAACCATTCGAGGTGTACTGTGATGCGTCCTTGAAAGGTTTAGGATGCGTGTTGATGCAACATCATAAGGTTGTAGCTTATGCCTCACGTCAATTAAGACCTCATGAAAGAAACTATCCAACTCATGATCTGGAACTTGCGGCCATTGTCTTTGCCTTGAAGATTTGGAGGCATTATCTCTATGGAGTGAAATTTCAAGTCTTCTCTGACCACAAGAGTCTAAAGTACCTATTTGAGCAAAAAGAATTGAATATGCGTCAGAGGAGGTGGATGGAACTTCTAAAGGAGATTGTGAGGTTACATGGCGTACCTTCCACCATTGTATCGGATAGAGATCCTCGCTTTACATCACGGTTCTGGAGTGCTTTTCAGCGAGCTTTTGGCACCCAATTAAGCCTAAGCACTGCCTATCATCCTCAGACGGATGGCCAATCAGAAAGAACAATACAAACCTTGGAAGACATGTTAAGAGCTTGTGTTTTGGATCAACCGATGAGCTGGGATCGATATATGCCTCTAGTAGAATTTGCTTATAACAATAGCTATCATGCGAGTATTGGAATGGCTCCATATGAGGCTTTGTATGGAAGAAAATGCCAGTCTCCATTATGTTGGTACGAAGCAGGAGAAAAGAGCTTGATAGGACCGGAAATGGTAAGTGAAACCACTGAACAAATAAAGAGAATTCGGAGTCGAATGCTTGAAGCTCAAAACCGTCAGAAGAGCTATGCTGACCGAAGACGAAAGCCCTTAGAATTCGAGAAAGGAGAACACGTTTTCTTGAAAGTTACTCCGACCACTGGAATAGGGAGGTCCATCAAAACCAAGAAGTTAAATCCCCGCTACATTGGGCCATTCGAAATCCTGAAGAGAATTGGACCAGTGGCATATAAGATCGCGTTACCACCACATCTTTCGAACCTGCATGACGTGTTCCACGTATCGCAGCTTCGTAAATACACTTTTGATCCTAGTCATGTCCTAGAGCCGGAATCAGTCCAAGTGAGAGAAGACCTGACGCTTCCAGTAACTCCGGTTAGGATTGATGATACCAGCACCAAACGTCTCCGCGGAAAGGAAGTTTATTTGGTGAAAGTAGCTTGGAGTCGGGCTGGTATTGAAGAACATACCTGGGAGCTTGAATCAGAGATGCGAAAGGACTATCCACACCTCTTTTCAGGTAATTCCCTCTGAATTTTGAGGACAAAATTCCTAATTAGGTGGGTAGGATGTAAACCCCGCTAAAATCGGTAAATTATTAGTTAATAAATTGGATTTTAGTTAGGAATGCTAAAATACAAAACTAATATCAAAATAGGATAGGGCTCGTTGAAACGAAAATTTTGATACCAATTTCGAAAATTTGGCCCAAAAACGGACCGAAAGGGCCAAACCGGTTGAACCGGGGCCCAAACCGGGCCCGTGGGTCCAACCGGACCCAAACACTTAAATGAGGCAGCAGCTCTTTTCTTCCTCACAAGCTGCTGCGACGCCATTACAGCAAGGGAGGGAGAGGAGATTCACAAACCCTCACCATTCCTTCCAACTACCATAACTTCCTCATCCGGGCTCCGATCGCCGCACCGTTTGCGGCCACGCGTCGGGCTCGTCGAGCTCTTCAATTTTATCTAAACAAAACAGTAAGTAAATCGGTTTTTTCTAGCTTCATTTCTGCTGGTATATGAATTTCGAGTTTAAGGTTTGAGAAACTCAATTCCTTTATGATTTTTATGTTTTAGGAGTTCACTAGACTTGATTTCTTGTGGGTATTGCCCAAGGATCAGTGGGTAAAGGTAAGAGATCTCAAACCCTAATAAAATTTCTGAATTTAGGCATTTGGGTATTGAGTTGTTATGTTGGATGTGTTAATTGTGGTTTAGGTAGTGTGTATGTGAATGTTGATGCTTGTTGGAGGCTTGTTGGTGATCAAGCTTGGTTTGGGACTGTTTGATTAAGTTTGGAGGGGCTGTAATTTTGAGTTGTGAGGCTGCCTTGGGTGAACTAAGTGATCGGCCAAGGTATGGTTTAAGTTTCGCACGTTTAATATTTACGGTGTTGTGAAAACTTAGGTTAGAAGAACCATAGAATAAGTTGAATTGTTAATGACATTAATGAGTAGCTTGGTATTGTTGTTAGTATAATTTTTGGTAATCATATATTGGGAATAGGAGGTCTTGAGGTTATTAATTTTATGCCCTTGGACTTGCTTATGATGGATTGTGTTGGTGTTGGTATAGCTTGATGATTATGGGTGATGTTTGTTCTTGAAAAATTGTTATGTGAAGTAATGGTTTAATGCATGTATGAGAGTTGATGATGGCATTAATGGATTGGTAATAGGTTGATGGAATATTGTGTGTGAAAGGTTGATATTGTATAAGTGGAACGGTAATTGTGAAGGGTTGTTCATATATATTCACATATGATTTATGCTAAACGCAATCTAAGATTATGGCTTATTGGATTGTTTAAAAATAGCTTGAAACGGCTGTTGATGAGGTAGAAATGGAAGTGTTAGCAAATGTATGTGTTATAGGTGAAGAGAGTGGTAAATAGTGGCTCTTATGAAGAGAATAAGGATGTTAATGAAGTTTAATGTTAAGGTTTGATACTTGATGATGTATTGATGATAATTGCCATGGCTTATGAATAATGATATCTGAGATACGAGTTTTCCTGGGTAAGAACCGTGGCTCGCCACCACGTGTTCCAGGTTGAATCTCGATACTCTGTTGACCCTACGTCGTAAGGGTGACCGGGCACGTATAAATTCCCGGGTATGGATACCCCCATTGAGCGATGATATGATAATTGAATGTGAACTCTATGCATAGACTCTTGGGGATGCGCGACGAGGGACAGTCTAAGGTTTTCGGACTTGTCGGGTTGGCTGGATAACCGACAGATGGGCCCCATCAGCCATAGGACAGGCATGCATCATATGCATTTGTTTGTTTTGATTGCTATGCAGTTCCTGGGTATGCCTAATTGATATATATTACCTGCTATTTGTTATACCTGCTATTTGTACTATTTGATCATTACCTGTGCATGAAGTTGTTTGGTTGCTTGTTCTTGTTGATTGAAAATTGAAAATGAAGGATTAACCACATGAACGTATTTTGGTTCGGTGGCTATTGTGATAGTGGTTCGGTGGCTATTGTGATAGTGGTTCGGTGGCTATTGTGATCTTCGGTTCAGTGGTTTGTTGTTAGGTTAAGATTGAACTTGAGTAAGTTAGGCAGATTTAGAATACCTACCCCTGTTTATGGCTTCTATTTTAGTGCTTAAGTTGGATAATTGATTAACGGAGTTCTAGGATTGCCTATGGCATTCTCAGGACCGTATTTCTTATGCGCGTGGCACTTTTACCATGCTGAGAACCTCCGGTTCTCATTCCATATTGTTTTGTTGTTTTTCAGATGCAGGTCGAGAGGCTCCTCGCTAGGCGTCTGGATTCTGGAAAGCGAAGTAGTTCTTGGGTGTATTTTGGTTTCTATTTGTATATATATGTATATATATGTGTAGCTCACTCTCCAAGTAACTTATGTATGCTGCTCCTCTTAGAGGTTGAGGGAGAGATAGGAGTTTACTTTGGTATTTTGGTATATTTTGGGGACACTTATGTATGTTTATATGTATATATGTATCCTCCGGCCAGCCTTAGCTTCGCAGGCTGAGTCAGAGGCTAGTTATGTTGTTCCTTGACTTTTCTTTATCCCTTCGTTTATTGTTTTATCATGTTCCTATTAGGTTTCTCAGCACGCAAGTAATCCTATTCCTTGAGCGTTGCGCTTTTTGTTTTGCGATTCTTATTTACCCACTTTGTTTCAAGGCTCCTAGTATATTATTTTTTTCAGTATTATATGTATATCTTTACTATTAGAGGTCTGTAATACCACACTACCTCTGTTTTATGACTTAAGCGTAAAACACTGTGTAGTAGGGTGTTACAGAGAAGGTTGTTGGATCTATGTTGCAGTTGTCTTGAAAGTAGTCATGTTTGTAATTTTGAAGATTGATTTCCACGCTCTCATCCATGTAGCCGTTCTTAATTTTAAATAAGATCGTTGTGCTCTAGATCATTAGAGTTTGTATTTAAATATTTCTTCTATTTTTGTATTAATTACCACTCGCATTTATATTAAAATTGCAAGTAGCTTATATATATTTCCGGTGCTAAAATATTTAAAGTTGATCCATATTACAATTACATAATATAAAAGTAAGGTAAATTTGAAAACTAACAACAATCTACTATGATTGGTAGCATGAGGAGAATTTTAACTTGATCAAAAAATACACTATAAATATAACAAATATAACAAGAATAAAAGAGAAAATGAATGGTAATAGATAAAGGTTAATTTAGCCCTAACTTATAGGAGAAATATTTTGTAGTTACTGCCACTACTTATTAAAAATATAAAATCAGAGATTGATATTTTTATAATTTAATATTTTAAGTTTTAAGAATAAAAAAATTTAATTTTATTATCTTATATTTTCAATTAGTGTATTTGATTGAGAATTAATTTATATTTTATTACAAATAATATTTTAAAGTAATTTTAATAATTTAATTAAATTTTAAATTAATATTTTTTATATCCTAATTTTATTAAAATTATTCTATTCTAATAAAACCCAAAATTTTCAAATCAAAACTCTAATTTTTTATTTAATTTTAACCCTAATTTTTACTCACCTTTACCTATATTTAAGGATGGAAACAGGATAAATCAGGTCATGCTCTTAACAGGTTTGACTTGTAATTTGTTATAGGCTTTTTTTTTAAGTACTAAATCTGATCTACTATTCAGTCTAGTCTGTCCTGAAGCCTGTTAAATGTCTGATAATTTTTTTTTATAAAAATAAAAATATTATTAAAAAATTATTTTATAATAAAAATATTTATATATAATATATCATATTTAATATTTATAATAATTTTTAAACTTTAAAATATACTAAAATATTTATAATAAAATATATAAATTTAAAATATTTCATAATTTTATTAATAATAAAAAATTATTTATATATTTAATTATGTGTTAACAAACCCAAGCCTAACAGGTTAATAAGGCTAATTAGTGAGTTTCAACTTGACCTATTAATGTATTAAGGTTTTCATGAGAGTCTGAGCCTGTATCTATCTTATAACAGGCTAGGGCAGGCCAGACTAAACACATGCCAAATTGCAGGCCCCTGACAGGCCGCTTAGCCTTTTTCAACCCCTACAGCCACACTAAGGCTGCGTTTGTTTATAGAGACAAGACACTGAAACATGGACATAAAATCATATTTGACAGAGAAGACATGAATAGAGACAGTGTGTCCAGAGACACTGAATTAGTGTATTTTGTGTCCATCCTGATAGGAAGGACACGGAGACACTAACAAGGGACACAACTTATTTTTCATTCTTTTTTTCATTATTTTCGTTAATTTTTCATAACTATATTTTTTTATTATTATATTTTTCATCTCAAATTTTTTGAATGAAAAAAATGAGAATAAATTAAATTTTCATAATTTGTTCTAGTTTATCACCAAACAGAATATAAGAACACAAAATTTTGTGTCTCTGTCCATCAGTGTCTTGTCCTGTTCTGTTGTCAGCGTCTTATCCCATTCTGTTCTCAGAAACAAACGCAGCCTAACATACACACACCGCATCCCACCCCCTCACCCACAACTCACCAACACACACCCACCCCCACAAGTAAACACAAGCACGCACACACACTGAAGAAGAGAGGGAGAGGAACAGAGAAGAAAGAGTGCCCGGACGGGAGAGGGAGACTGCAGCTAGCCACCACCGCGTTGCTCAGGGCCGCCGCTTCACCGCAGCTGCCGTTTCTGCGCCGTCGCCAAGGAGACCGCGCGCGAGAGAGATGCGAAGGAGAGGAGGCCACGTGTCACTGTCGTCAAAGTCTCCATCGTCACTGTGCAGAGCTGCCGCCGTCGTCATCATCGCAGACTGCCGCTGCGCGCGTCATCGCCGCCACCTTTGGGTCCACCGTCGTCGGGCAGAGCCACAGAGAGAGGGCATTCGCGAGTGTGAGAGAGAACCTGGAAGGGAATCCACTACCGGAGGAGAAACCCATCGCGCCGCCGTGCCTAGCCGCTGGGAAACGCCGTTGCCGTCAACGACCACTGCCGGTAAGGATTTTATGTTTGGTTTTCGTTCTTTTGTATTCCTGGGTTATTATCGTCACTGCGTGGTTGTTACAGCTGCGGTCACAAGAGTTTTTGGTCGCCGCTGTTGCTCAAGATAGTTGTCGATTCTGCTGCCGGGTCGATTCGAAGTTGCGATTGTTTCGTTCTATCTTTACAGTAAGTATCTCTATCTCGGAACCTTCGTCGTTAGTATTCTATTTTTTAAGATTTTTGCGACGTTAATATTTTAGGATTAAGTTATTGGGGCCGCATGTTGTGATTTAAAGTTGTTTATGCTATTGCAAAAGTAATTGGAGGTGTGGATTGAAGCTGCTGTTGATTTTGGGTCGAGAGAAAAAGAATTTGTTGACACATTTGGAAAGAATATCATTTTTAGTGTCTAAGTTTATTTCAACTCTAACATTACGGGTGTTTGTATGATATAACATCTACATTTTTTTTATGTTTGGATTGGAACCAATTCAATCCGTACACTTGCGCGGCAAAATAAAAAATATATTAAAAATTTTATTTTTATAAAAAAGTCATTAAAATTCTATTTGTTCATACCCTGACTCAAAGCATAAGTCAGATCCAATTAAGTCAAAAGGCCCAGTCTAAAAGATTGGCTAGAGGTTAGGTTCGACTTGGGCAGACAATTAACACTTATCTAAATAAGTAATTGCCTCTCAGAATCTCTCACCCACTTCTCGAAGAAAGATCTTAACAACTATAAGATAAAGGGACGGTTATCCACCATCAGAAGTGGAACTACTTCAACAGTGATTATTGGTTACTGACACACTCAAGTAAACTTAAGTTCCAACACTCAGGTAAACTTAAGTTCTAATACTCTAAAAATCTGCTTAACCCCTTGCTGGCTTAGGTATCAGGGTGTCTTGCAGGTACCACCTCCACCTTTTCCAACACACACCAACAACTAGGACGGCGCTCCCAAACATGAACAAGTCGAGACCACCTTCCATTGACTTTTGGACTTCTCATTCAAGTCCAATCCACCGATTTCAAGTAAGCTCCGGAACACTATTTTTATCTTTTTAAAAACTTGTTTATTTTTAAAATATTAATAAACCAATTTTTTAATTAACAAAAATAAAATAATACCTATATGAATAATAATTATTAATTAAAATAAAACATAAACATCATATCGATCCACGGATACAGATGTGACATTTGCAATCTAATTCTATTAAAGCATGGATTAGATTCGATCATTTTGGATTATATCTGTAAATTGTAAATTTTAAAGATATGATCCTATCCATAATTATCCCTGTTTAAGATTACCTGAGATCTTAATCTACTTGAAGTTTAAAATTACTTAAGCTTTAAAGTTATATAAAATAGCTTAGGATTAATTTTAATTAATTAGAAAAGTCTCTTAATTCACATATTTACACACTCTAAAAATTCTAATCACGTAAACATATGGATCTAAAAATATAAGTCACAGATCCATGTGAGTATTGAAAGACTCCATTTTTTTTTTGAAAAGTATAGATAGACAATAAAAATATCAAATAATGTGAATAATAGATATATCGGATGTTCATTTTATTAGTATTGCAAGTGTGAGGAGTGTTGAAATTAGTTCCACATCTAAGAAAGCATGGAAGAGTGAGGAGTTTATAAGATGAGAAACCCATTAACTTGACACCTTAAGGTTTTGAGTTGGATGTGGTGTCTTCTCATCTTATGTTCTCTCACTTGATTTCTCCCCGAAATCTCCTCGGTGGTCGAGAGCTCTCTCCACGGTTGGCCCTGGTGGTTATTTATATTATTCAAAATGATCATTGTTTACCTAACACTCTCCATTTTTTTCATTCATTTCAATTCCTATTTTTCTCATTTGTTATTTCATTTATGTTTTTTTTTATTCAAACAATTGTTATTTTTTTTTGTACCTTCTAATACAAGCTTAGTAATTTTTAATTCTTTAGTTTTTGCATTATTCATTTTTACTTCTTGGTTTTTGCACTTATTAATTTTTACGATTCTTTTATTATTGGGAAAAATTCGTAAATTCTAAGAGCAACTTACAGAAACAAATTATATCTGCTCTCTAAATTGATATATGTGATACAAATTTGGTGGACAGCTGCTGTTTGAAGTCAAAACCAAAATCCAAGCAAAGGATTTGTGGATAAAATAGAAATATGGTGATGGACTTTTTCAAGAGTGCGTGAAGCTTTTTTTTTTTTTTGTTTTTAGCGTTTTGTAATTTTTTGAAAACAATTTTTTTCTTGTTTCCATCACATGTGAAAAGTATATTTTCGCATATTGAGATGACGACCTTTAAAAGCAGAAATCCTATATCCATTTATTTCACTTCTAAATTTCATTTTTGATAAATTACAATAAATCCAATTCCATTTTAAAATTAATTTGCGTAGATAATTATTAGGAGAAAAACTTTTTTAAAAAGGGCGCAATGCTTGGTCGCAATCATACATACAAATATAAGATATCTAACTAGAAAAAAAAAATTCTAAACTTACGAGATTGATAAAGTAATAAGGTGAGAGGTTAATCACCATAAAATTTATCATTTTTAATTTATATAAACCCTCTACTATCTTAAAATTATTTTCTCACTTTAACAATATCATTACTTTAAAAAAGCTTGATATGTGAATAAATCATTCTCTATCCCATCATTGTTGAATGTTGATAATAGTTTGGGTGCTGCACGTACTCGATGATATTGCTAGCAATGCGATTTATGTTTCATAAACACAGGAAATAAAGAAAAAAATGGTGTTAGCTCACGTAATTGATTGACTCATTTCAAGTATAATAATGTGAGAAACTATAGAGTTTAGATCTTATCATGTTAAATTATTTTTCTGAGGAATGTTAGGGGCTAGCAATTTTAGTGTTTTGTAACCATCAATTGGCTATTAATAGTATTTTTAATGGTGTGAGATTACATCTAATGATATCTAATGGTAAAAGATCTATCACTTTTGTTTTGATGGTTAAGTGCTGGCCAGAAAATACAAAAGTTGCTGGCCCCTAGACTTTTCCTATTTTTCTTTCAATTTCTTCATTATATATTTAATTCTTCTCCCATGATGATATTATATAATAAAGTTTCATCGTTTAAAAAAAACTGTACAAACAAAATCTCTTATTTGCATTACATTATGATGAGTTGCGAGCATCAGAATCTTAATTGCATGTGCATACAAAGAGATTTTATCACATAACTGAAGCTAGCTACCCACAAATTAAATTGTAGTCTCAAGGCACCTTTCTACAATATATTACAAGTAAATAAAGTTTGTCTCAAGTTAAATTCTGTTTGTTTCCTTCTGCTTTTTTTTTATTGTTCTTTACAAGCTTTTTCATTTCACTTTCTGCAAAGTTTACTTCATTTTATTTACATTGTCAAGTCCTTTTCTTTTAAATTTGACACCTTCGAAATTCTGAGGATTTTAGTTGTGTTTTGGAACACTTTGAAATTCTACAAAGTGTATTTATTTATTACAAAGTTTATAATTAAATTCATTCACTATACATATTTTTATGATTCTGCAAACTTCTTCACTATCAATGAGAGATTTTGATGAATGGTTAATTAAAACTGATATATCTAATGCAGGGATTAATGACTCTGTAGCAGAGTGGTTTTGGTATAAGTTGCAACTTCTTGAAAATTACTTGAATGTCTCACAATAAATTTGTAGGTGTTATTTCAAATTTACAGCTAAGGTTTCCACTCACTGAAGCAAGTACAGATTTGAGTTCAAATCAATTTGAAGGTGCATTTCCATTCTTTTTGCTACATGTTTCGTGGTTGATTCTCTCCGAAAATAAAATTTCAGATGTGTCATCACTCTTAGGTGACAACATTACTTTCCAACTTCCAGAATGTTGGAAATATGTAAACACATTATTGTTTCTTGATCTAAGCAATAATAATCACTACTGAAGGACCAGTCTTCACACTTCATCATATTCTCTCAACAGTTTAACCAAAAGAAATTCCAAAAGCAAGAAAAAGAAAAAAGGCCAAATTTTTTAGAAAGAAAAAGACTATAAAAGACTTAAAAGGAGTAAAAGTGTATTTTTCTTTGTTCAATAAAGCCTATATAAATTATAATTAAAATGGTACCAAAAAATTATAAAATTTAAAAACTATATGGAAACAAATTTGAATATTTGTCGATCATATATCATTTTATGGAGGCCACTATAAAATTAAGAAAAGATCGAGACATCAACAAAGATAAAAAAAAAAAAAAAATCTAGCTCAAATTCCAAACACCTTATGTAAATTTTTTTAACTTAAAACAAAAAACTAAAAATTCAGAAAAATAAATCATTAAAAAATAATAAAAAAAAGAGTGAAAGAAAGAAAAAGAAGAGTAAGTCACAAGTTAAATAGGTATATCACCTTCTTTCCTTAACCTATATGTTCTTATAATTCATTTATTCTCTTTGACTAAAATTTTTTAATACTTTTTAATTTCGTGAATAAAAAAAAAATTATAACCTAAAAAATTGCGAAATGAATCAAATGATATACCAACAAAGTATCATGGTATACTATACTCATGCTGTCCAAATCAATCTCACTTGACAAAAGATTAATAGTTTGAGTAACTATTGTATGTAAAAATAATGCATAACCATGTTTACAGGGAATCAAACATGTGCTGACGTGATGACGAAGTTCGGACACACGATGAAAGAGGGGGTCACTGATTTTGGGCATCCTTCGCCGCGGCTGGTGTTTACATCTTCTCGCGAATGTAAGGAGAGTAAGGTTCCCAAAAATAGTTGTGGCTTAATTTTTGGTTTGAGCTTGGGCCTGTGGCCCGTTTCATTATAAAAAAAATATACATATCACATTCATGCTGTATAATCCGTTTATCATCATCAATATGCACAACCTTCTAAGCCCTCTACAAATATACACAATCTTACTATAATCAGGATAATATAAAGAGTGTTATAATATAGATGACCACCAACATTTCATCAAATTAAAGATACTTGAACAGTAGAAATTTTTAATAATAGACGGTGCCATCTTTTTCAAAACTTGCAAAAAGTTAATCTTATATAAGTATAAATTGAAAGCGTAGTCAGAATTAATATACATATAGTAATAATAAATATCTCTCTATATATACTACCACATATAATTCGTAAATATATAAATTATCTCTATTATATCGAGATAATAATATTAGTGAATATTGATAGTAAAATTTTTTATTTTTTATTTATTTTTTTCTTTATTTATTTATTCTACAACACGTTATCAGCACGAGACTCTGATCAAAATTTAGGAATGCTAAGGTAATAAATTTTTATTATGTCAAAACTCTCTCATCTTGAATTTAATACTCTTGATACATCCTAAAACAACTATTTATCATGGATACTAGATGCTGATTCAATAGATCTTAGAGATACCATTAAGACTGAAAATAATGCATCCCAAAAAGATAAAGGCAAAGTCATGATCTTCCTTCGTCGTCATCTTGATGAAGGATTGAAAGATCCTGCAGATCTTTGAAAAAACCTTGAATAAAAGTATAATCATCAAAAGAATGATACTTCCTCAAGTCCGATATGAGTGGACACACTTACGTCTACAGGATTCTAAATCCATAAATGAATACAATTCAGCAATATTTTGAATTACCTCACGAAAAAAAATTATGTGGGAAAAAGATAACTGATAAAGATATGTGAGAGAAAACTTTCTCGATCTTTCATACCTCGAATGTGCTCTTGCAGCAGCAGTATCGAAAAAAAGAATTTAAAAAATATTCTGAACTAATTTCTTGCATTCTTGTTGTTGAGCGTAACAATGAATTACTTTTAAGAAATCATGAAGTGCGCCCAGCTGGCACCGCTCCATTTCTTGAAGAAAATGTGGCAAATTATAACCGCAGAAAAGGTAAATGACAAAGTTTTGGCAACAAGAAAAATTATGGAAGGAAAAAAAATTATTTTCACAAAAAAAATCTCACCAGAAGTGGGATAAAGAAAGAAATAATGAACAAAATAAATCAACAGAAGATAAATATTTCTGTTGTGGTTAAAAGGGTCATTGGTTGCGTACCTGTCGTACCCCGAGACATCTAGTTGATCTTTATCAAGCATCCTTGAAAAAGGATGACAAAGGAAAGGAGATGAATTTTATTTCAAAAGATGTTGTTGAAAATTATACCACTCATTATGAAGTATTTGATTTTTTTGAGGATCTTAAAGGAAATATTGGTCATTTAATCAACGATGAAAAAGTATAATATGTGAATTGTAAATAAATAATATAAAAAAATCTTGTTAAGTTTTATTTCTAATATATTTAAATTTCAAGTATGATGTATATAAATAATATTTAATAAAATATTAATATTTATGTTTAAGAATTTTGAAATCATCAAATGTGTCAAGTTTTAAAATAATAATAATAGTGATAATAATAAAATTTTAATATATGACAATATTTTTATGTACAGTATTTTTTAGAAAAATAATTTCAATCAGAAATTCAATTTAACTGTGTATGTACTGTTACTCATTTTATTATTATTATTTATCTTTGAAGAAAATTGTAAGGATATATAATGAAGATGTATGTCTTGCGAATAGTGCAAGTTCGCACACCATTCTCAAAAGTAATATATATTTTACACATCTTATGCCAAAAGAAGAATATGTTAATACTATTATTAGCTCAGGTAATATGATAGAAGGTTCCGAAAAAGCTATAATTTTGTTTTTCGGAGGAACAAAATTCATCATAAACAATGCAATATTGTCTACCAAGTCTCTAAGAAACTTGTTGAGTTTTAAAGATATTCGCCGAAATAGATATCATATTGAAACAATGAATGAGGAAAATTATGAATACTTATGTATCACAACTCATGAATCAAATAAAAAGGTTGTATTGGAAAAGTTACCCTAATGTTCATCTGGGTTATATTATACTAAAATTAGTGCAATTGAATCACATGTCATTGTAAGTCCGAAGTTTACCAGCCCAAATGAATTTATAATTTGACATGATTGATTGGGTCATTCGGGATAACCATGATGCAAAAAATTATTGAAAACTCCCATTGACATTCACTAAAGAACCAAAAGATTCTTAAATCTAGTGAATTTTATTATGCTGCATGTTCTCAAGGAAAGCTAATTTTAAAAACATCACCAATAAAGCTTGGATTTAAGTCCCCTGAATTCTTAGAAAGGATTCAAGGCGATATATGTGGACCTATTCATCCACCATGGATCTTTTAGATATTTTATAGTCTTAATAAACGTATCTTCGAGATAGTCGCATGTGTGCTTATTATCTTTTCGCAACCTAGCGTTTGTGAGATTGTTTGCTCAAATTATTCAATTAAAAGCATAGTTTCCAGAAAATCCAATCAAAGCAATTCATTTTGATAATATTGGTGAATTTACTTCCTAAATCTTTAATGCTTATTGTATGCTAACGGAATAAGCGTTGAACATCCAGTAGCTCATGTTCACGCACAAAATGGGTTGGAAGAATCACTTATTAAATGCCTCCAATTAATTGCTAGACCCTTACTTATGAGAACAAATCTCCCAACCTCAACTTGGGGGCATGCTATTTTACATGCCGCAACACTTATTCGTTTGAGGCAAAAAAGTTACCATCAGTTCTCTCCTATGCAATTAGGTTTTGGCCAGCAGCCAAATATTTTCCATTTAAGGATATTTAGGTGTGAGATATATGTTCCCATTGCACTACCTTCTCGCACCAAAATGGAACCCCAAAGAAAATTGAGGATATATGTTAGATATGATTCTCCCTCTATAGTAAGGTATCTTGAGATACAAACTAGAGATGTATTTAATGCCCGATTTGCGGATTGTCATTTTTTGATGAATCAAAATTTTTAACATTATGGGGAGAGAATAAGCTTTCTGAAAAGGAACTTAATTGGAATGCATCATTCTTGACGCATTTAGATCCTCGATCAGGGCAATGTGAACTAGAAGTTCAAAAGATCATAAATTTGCAAAGAATAGCAAATGAATTGCCTTATGCATTTTCTTATACAAAGAGAATAACCAAATTTTATATACCAGCTGAAAAGGCCCAAATTTGAATTGATGTCCTAGTTGGACAACCGGCCACTAAAACAAATTCACACCAGAACGTGGTAGACCTGTCGGTTCCAAAGACAAAAATTATAGGAAAAAAAGAGGTAAATACTATTCTTGTTGAAAAAGATAAAGACATGATAAAATTCCTGCAGTTGTCCAAAATTCTGATATAATTTTGACATCAGAAGACATTCAGGTACCTAAAAATTTTGAAAATGATAAGATCTCGATAAATTACGTCTTTACAGGAGAAAAATAGAACCAAAATAAGACAATTGTCAATAAAATATTTGCACATAATGTAACATTAAATATCATGCATGAAAGTATGGATCTTAAATAGAGAATAATCGAAAAATGTTGACAAATGAATGATTGGCCAAAATGAAAAGAAGATGTGAAGGCTGAATTAGAGTCACTTACAAAACGTGAAGTATTTGGACCTGTAGTCTGTACACCAGAAGATGTAAAACCTGCTAGATACATATAGGTATTTGTGAGAAAACGAAATGAGAACAATGAAGTTATACGCTACAAAGCTCGACTTGTGGCACAAGGTTTTTCAGAAAATCCCGGTATAGATTATGAAGAAACATGTAGTGGATGCAATAATATTGCGTTATTTGGTCAGTATATATGCATATCATAAACTACATATGCATTTAATAGATGTGGTAATAGGCTACTTATATGGATCATTATATCGTGATATCTATATGAAAGTTCTTGAAGGACTAAAGATATCTAAACCATCCAATGAATATTCGCAGGGGTTATACTTAGTCAAATTGTAAAGATCTTTATATGGTCTAAAGCAATCTGGACGAATGTGGTATAATTGTCTTACTAAGTATCTGGCCAAAGACAGAGTCAAGAATGATGATATCTGCCATTTATTTTCATAAAGAAATATGCATCTAGATTCATTATAATTGCTGTGTACGTTGATGATTTAAATATCATTAGAACTCCTAAAAAGATTTCAACAATTATAAAAGTTCTAAAAGAAGAATTTGAGATGAAAGATCTTAGAAAGACTAAATTTTGTTTCAGCCTACAGATCAAGCATACAAAAAATGGGATCTTTATTCACCAAACAACATATATACACAGAAAAGATCTTAAAGAGATTTTATATGGATAAGTCACATCCATTAAGTACCCCAATGATCATAAGGTCTTTGGATGTGGAAAAGAATCAATTCTGTCCTAAATAAGAATATGAAGATATCCTTAGTCCTAAAGTACCATATCTTAGTGTCATTGGATCGCTAATGTATCTTACTAATAATACACGACACGATATATCATTTGCTGTGAATTCATTAGCAAGGTATAATTTCTCTCTAACCAGAAGACATTGGAATGTAATCAAACAAATCTTTCGATATCTTCATGGAATGGTTGATATGAGATTATTTTATCCATATAGATCCAAGTCACAACTAGTTGGCTATGCAGATGTAGAATACTTGTCTGACCCACACAAAAGAGCTCTCAAATAGGATATCTGTTCACATATGATGGTACAGCTATATAATGGAGGTCCACAAAATAGACGATTGCAGCAACATCTTCTAATTATGCTGAAATACTAACAATACATAAAGTTAGTCGCGAGTATTTTTGGCTCAGGAGTTTGATCTAATATATTCTGTCATCATATGGACTGATTGATCATAAGATAGCTCCAACTGTTCTGTTTGAAGATAATACAGCATGCATTGCTCAACTTATAGGTGGATACATCAAAGGTGATAGAACAAAACATATTTCTTCCAAATTCTTCTTCACTCATGACCTTAAAAATCAAGAAACAATTAATATCCAACAGATCTGTTCAAGTAACAATCTTGCTGATTTATTTACAAAGTCACTTTCAAAATCCTCTTTTAAAAGATTGGTACATCAGATTGGGATGCGCTGATTTCAAAATATTAAATAACGATGATAAGAGGGGGAGGCTGTACTCTTTTTTGTTAGATAGAATTTTTTTTCATTGAATTTTTCTTGACAAGATTTTTAATGAGACAATTCCTATCACAAAAAATATTGTACTCTTATTCTTTCACTAAAATTTTTTACTACAATATAAACATCCAAACTACAAACAAGTACATGGCAAATTCTGAAAATGTTCTATAAGGTAAAAAAATATTGAAAGAAACAATTAAATCAAATGGACAAATAATTTTGAGAAGAAATAATTCAAATGACTTGACATCTCAAACCTTCATTTCTTATATTTCTTTAATAGTTAAGGATTTTAGGGTTTTCTCTCCTTAGTTTTCAATAACTTTTTTACTGTACAATTTAATTAAAATAATTTTTTCTGTAAAAATTTTAAGGTGTCACTTCATATACCAGACATGAAAATTTAGATCAAAATTGTCTAAATATATTGTATATAAAATCACAGTGTACTTGGTATCAATAAGGTAGCGTTTGTTTTCGGAGGCAGGACACGGAGACATGGACAACACTTGTTTAAAAAGTATTTGAAAACAGAGACATAGACAGTGAACATATTGTCTCCGAGACAGTTTTTTATACTTTTGTGTCCACTCTTTCACGAATGACAATGATGGACACGGGATTTGGAAGAGTGGACACGGACAATTTTATAAATTTTGTTTTCTTTTTTTTCCACTATTACCCCCTTCTTATTTTTCCTATTGCGTTGTTCATCTTTCTGTTCTTTCTCTATCTCTTTCTTTTTCTTTTCCAGGTACTCTCTCCTTTCTGTAGAATTTTTTATTGGGGGTAGATAATTCTTTTCTTTTTATCGTTTTACTTCAATACCATTTTAACCTTATATTATATTATTTGATTTGTAATAAAAATAATAACAAAAATAATTAATCTTAAAATTTTTGAAAGATAAATATTATCAAAAGTAAAATTAATCTTTTAAAATGCTAAAAAATAATTTATAAATTGTAATTGATTTTATATAATTTAAAGAAAAATCAGTTTTTTATAAAGAAAAATAAGTTGTTAGATAAAAAAAAATCATTTTTTTAAATAAAAATATATTTTTATATGCAAAAACTAATTATTTTTTCATGTAAAAATGAATTTTTTTAAAATTAATTTTTTATTTAAAATTAATTTGGCTTATTAACTTAAACAAAAATTTTTATTAATCAAACTCAAATTTATTTTTTTTGTTAATCTTAACCATATGTATTCCTACATATTAATAATAAATTTTAAAATAAATAATTATATTATAAATTTTATTTTAATATAAATACTAATATATTTTTTATTAAAATTTTTTGCCTCTTCAAATATTTTTTTCAAGTTCCGTCTGTACTCCTACGTACTCTTATTTTTTATTAAATTAATTTGTATTGATGTAGAAATTTTGGAATCACAGGCTATTTTAGTCATTTCATATAATATTTTAGTCTTATCCATATATATCCAAACATAATACTAGACATTACATTAGTATCTTGTCTATCATATCCAAACACAATACATAAAACATAATTTTTAATGTTTTCGTCCTATTATTTCTGTTCAGTATCATGTACTATCTTGTCTCTATAAACAAACGTAGCCTAAAAGATACAACCCGACTACTTTTCCATCTATGAACTCAGACATTTCTGTAAAATTTAACTCTAGAAACATATTATCAAAATATCATGTACTTTTATAATTAAAAATACATGTCAAAATAGTATTATTCCAGTTTTTTATGTTACTTCCCCACATAACAGCTCCTTGCTTTCATAAGATTGAATGCTAAAGATAAATTGCGTAAACTTAATAGAACAAAAATCTTTTTATTCCGCAATAAAAAAAGGTTGCGTAGACCCATTGAATTCGATATATATGGATGATGTCTTAGTAAATTCTTGAAATTATAAAAATAGAAGAAATCAAATATTAAACAAAAAAATTTTCACCTAATATATTTTTTTTGGTGACTACATTCACTAATATATATTCCTAGAGTTAATGATATCCAAGAGCTAATAAAAACATTTGTTAAGATACTTAGCCGTTACATTAGACATATTTTAGGATTGGTTGTTAACAATTTAATTAAAAATTTTGTGGAAGGAAATGTTGTAATATTTTGAAAGAGAAGATAAAAAAAATTAAAAAAAATTTACTGTATTTTTTAATATTTCAAAAAATAGACAAAAAAAAAATCTAAGATCAATAGAAAGGGTTTAGTCCACGCAGCAATAGTGGAGGGCGTCTGTCAAATCAAATATTAAAATTAGTAATTAACTCTTGATTTCAAGTGTAGTTAACATAATTGGTCCAATACTTCTTTCAAAATAGTTATTATGGTCCCTTATTAGTAAATTGTACCAAATAACATGACCATGAGTATTTAAATAATAAAGTTTTCACAATTATTTATTTTCGTTATATAAAACAAATTAAATAATAATAATAATAATAATAATAATAATAATAATAATATATTTAAAAAGAGTACTATGGAGTACTAAAGAGTACTAACAAAATATTATATAAAAATATATTAAAAAAATATCAAAAAAATTAAACATATTTAAAAAAATAATATTATTAGTAAATGTTATATTTTTTTAGTAATTATTTATCTAAAAAATAATTTTAGATAAATAATTTTGAATTTCTTTTAAATTATTCTAAATTGTCGTTGAAAAGATTGTACTAAAGAATTCTTCCTGCTATCACATATTTTAAAAACAAAAACATATTTTTGTTACAAGAATTATGATAATGCAAGAGTATTCACACTTTATATGAGAACGAGACAAAAGATTACGCAGGACTCAAAAGAGCTTCTCGTGACTTTGTAATTGGATTGATGAATTTTCAACATTCAAATTATACTTATAGTAATATTACTTGTTACAATTTAGAAACAAGTAACGGTAATAGATATTTGGGCAGAAATATTGAATCAAAAGTCCAAGGGAACATAAAAAAAATACTAAAGAGTAATAATAATAATAATAATAATAATAATAATAATAATAATAATAATAATAAAAAATTATAACGTATTTAAAAAGAGTATCATGGAGTACTAAATAGTACTATAAAAATACTATATAAGAGTATATTAAAAAAGTAAAAAAATTAAACATATTTAAAAAGATAATATTATAAGTAAATGTTATATTTTTTTAGTAATTATCTATTTAAAAATAATTTTAGAAAAATAATTTTGAATCTCTTTTAAATTGTTTTAAATTGTCGTTGAAAAAATTGGACGAACGATTCTTCTTACTGTTAAGTGTTTTAAAGACTAAAATTTTGCGTATTTTTGTTACAAGAGTTATGATAAAAAACATTCACATTTTATATAAGAATAGGACAATAGATTACGTAGGACTCAAGAGAGCTTCTCCCAGATTTACATTATAATTGGTGAATTTTTATAATTCAAACCATACTCATGGTAATGTTATTGGTTACAATTTAATAAATATTTTGGCAGAAACATTAGATGTCTAAGTAAAATAATAATAATAATAATAATAATAATAATAATATATTTAAAAAGAGTACTAAAGAGTACTAAAACAATATCAAAAAAATTAAACATATTTAAAAGGATAACATTATATTAAATGCACATTATTTTAAGTAATTATCTATCTAAAAAATAATTTTAGATAAATAATTTTGAATCTCAAGTTATTTTCAACTTCAAATAAAATTAAACTCCAAATAATTATCTATATAAAATTATTTGAGTTCAATTTTATTTGTAATGTAAAATTACTTAAGGTTCAATTTTATTTGAGGTTTAAAATTATACAAAATAACTTAAATTTTTTTTTTGTTATATAAACCAGATTAATTTCAATTAATTAGGAAAGCTTTTATAGGCTCACATAGGCACTTTAAAAATTCCAATTATATATATATATATATATATATATATATATATATATATATATATATATAGAGAGAGAGAGAGAGAGAGAGAGAAATAAAAATAATAATATATAAATTTGCAAAAAACAGAGATTCCATATCTACTTTTTCACTTTTAAATTTAATTTTGGTAAATTACAATAAATTCAATCCCATTTCAAAATTAATTTGTGTAGATGATTATTAGAAATAAAAAACTTTTTACAAAAAGGGGTGTGCGCCATACATGCTTGGTCGCGCTCATACCTACACTTGTAAAATATCTAAGTAAAGAAAAAATTTCCTAAAATTAGGAGATTGATAAAGTAATAAAGTGAGATCGATAAAGTTAGGAGACTAAATTTATAATTTCAATTATATATAAATTCTGTACTATCTTAATTTAAGATTATTTTCTTACTTTAACACTCATTACTTTAGAAGAATTTGGTATGTGAATAAATCATTATCTATCCTATCATTGTTGAACCTTGATAATGGTTAGGGCGCTACACGTATTCGATGATATTGTTAGCAATGCGACTTATGTTTCATAAACACAGGAAATAAAGAAGAAATGGTATTATCTCACGTAATTGATCGACTCATTTCAACTATAATAATGTGAGAAACTATAGAGTTTAGATCTTATCATGTTAAATTATTTTTCTTTCAATTTTTTCATTATATATTTAATTCTTCTCACTTGAATACATGATGATATTATATAATAAAGTTTCATCATTAAAAAAAAAAAAACTGTACAAACAAAAACGTATATTTGCATTGACATCATGATGAGTTGCAAGCTGAATCTTAATTTCATGTACATACAAAGAGATTTTATCACATAGGTGAAGCCAGCTACCTACAAAGGAGAATAGAAAGAAAATGAACCAAAACTTGCAAACATTTTCCAATGAAATAAATCCCACCCACTACGGTTTTCCTTTCCCAAGTAATGAGCTATGTAATTCAATGCCATTGTGGTTCCTTGAAGGAGCTGAAGGTGGGTATGGCACCGCTTTTGGCAAGAATCCAAAGAGACTTTGAGGCAATAATGCTTGTGGCTTTGCCTTACTATTAGGCTTCATTTTGAACACTTGAGTTTGTCTAGAACCATAAGAGATCACAACCAAACACATCAACAAAACCAACAACATTATAAGTACATGATGAAGAACATGCCTTCTCCCCATTTCAGCAAATATAATATTGAAAGAGTAGTGTGTAGTAGAGAACTAATGCTACAAGCTACAAGGGTGATATTATATTGCACTTTGCACACACAATTTATACTTTAATTTATTTTTGAGGAAGGACCTTGTGTGACAAAGAGGTGGCTTGTTTATGAAGGAAATATGAGAAATGAAGAAATGTGAACTAGCATACGTATGTGTGCGGAAACATAGGGAGATGTAATTGTGCAAGATCATGTGCTTTAAGATTTGGATGTTGGAATTCATATTTTTGTGTTTGACTTATGTTGGCTTGTTGCATTAAATGAGACAACATGGACCAATAGTTCCTTTGTCCAATTAAATTAAATAGAGAGAATAAGAAAACCCTATTAAGATAGTGATCCTTTGAACCGGTCTTTAGGGAGTGTGTTCTAAGTCATAAAAGCTTGATGGAATAAAACAGCCAAATGTTAATTATATTATTGTCTAGTGAGTTAATTAGAAATGGAAAATATATAATTGATGAGGAAAGCATGTATGTAAGACATGACAAATAGAGAAAAGAAGAAATAAAATGATGAATGTTGAAAGATAAAAGTAAATAGGAGATACACTAAAAATAACTACTCTAATATTCTAATACTGCTAAAAAAATACTTTTAGCAGTTATTTATTTTAATTTTAACGAAAATAAAAATAATTACTAATATATTTATTAATAATTAGACATTAACTGTCTTATGTTTATCGTTAAAAAATTTTAGTAGTAATTATACAATTATTGATAAAAACTTTTAACGACCACAAAAAATATATAATTATCATTATAATATATATTAATAATGATAAAAATATAATTAATGCAAAAATATAAATTAAATAAAATATATAATAGTTATATGTTATTATCACTAAATATTTATCAGTAAAAATAATTTTTGTTGTAGTGTAAATTCTAAATGATATTTGTATGTCAACTATTTTTCACATCTTTCACATACTATAAACTCACTTAAGGAGATAGACGGAAACAACAAATATATTAGGACAAGTAGTCTTATCTCTTATATGTTTACATTGTATTTATTCAATTAGATTACATCAATATTTATTTCATATATATTATAGTACTTTATGAGTAAAATATGGAGGTTGTAGTTTGGTTAGGTGGGTTTGTGGGCCTCAATGTAAATAATGGCCGAGTAAGCAACCGAAAGTCTGAAACCGTGACGAGTCTTGCATATCATCATGGTAATGTTTCCCTTCCCTTTCTATCTATGTAGCTTGGGATGAAACGTTTAATTAATAATTATAGATGGGAACTTCTTGTTAAACAATATATGATAGGGTTTGCATTTCATATATATTATTATAATTATAAACCCATGACTACTTATGCCTATTCTAAATCATTTTTAGTACAACTATATCCTTTAAATATTATTTTTTATTTAATTTAAAAAAATAAATAATAAATAATTTTTTTAATTTTTTAATCAATTAATACATAAAAATGATTATTTAAGTTAATTAAATAATAATAAATTTTTAAAAAGACTGACTAAAGATTAAAAGTTAAAAGATAACTAGCATTTCTCATTTTAAATGGAAAGCTTCCAAATTTTTTTTTTTGTCTTGAGAGATTTGACAATCCTTAATTTTAGACATTATTACAATACTAATATACCACAACTCACTTATATTATACACTTACCCATAAATTTTAAGGGTTTTATTTATTATATGCATTTGCTAAAATTTAAACTAGAATACAGCATATTAAAAAAAGCACATTATTTATAACTTGAACTAAAAATTCAGCAGGAAAGTTTTTAAATTTACTTTTTTTTCTCTTTTTTCTTTTTGAAAATGGAACGGAACAAACAAATTGAAGGATAAAAATATATAACGAATAGAAAAGTAGATTGTCTCTCACGAATATTTTGTTAATGTCCTTGAGTTGCACATTATCCAATTTTACTTTGGATCAATAGAAGGAATTGAAGTGTTGAACTGAAAAATGATGGATGAATGAACCGTTCATGAGAGCGTAGGCCGAAGATTTGGGGTTTTTGGTTTCATATTGTTGGAAGTTTTGGACTTTGTAGTTGGGGCCCATGAAAACCACCCAAACAAGAAGAGCCAGATGAAGTTGGACCCATTGTGTTGGGCAAAAAATAGTGACAGCAGACAGATATGAAATATGATTGATGATATGAGAGGGCAGATTGAATTGTATTCAGAGTTTGTTGGTTTTCATTACAAGGAAACCTAAAATTTGATACCATGTGTGTTTGAGAAATTCATACTTTACAATTGATTTGACATACCATATAAAATCACTACATTATTATTAGAGTTTGGTTAATATGTGTCTTAATTTTTTTTAATTTTTAATTTACTTTTAAATTATTAAATATAGAAAATTATAAAAATTAATATTTTTAGTATCATCACAACTGTGGGAACATTTTGACAAAGAGAAAGTTTAGGGACTAGCACTTTTGTTAAAATCTAGTCAGCACTTAACAATCAAAAGAAAAATGATTAATCTTACACCATTAGATGTCATCTCACATCATTAAAAATATTGATAATAACTAATTGAGGGCTAAACATCACAAATTCTGTTGACCCCTAGCACTCCTCATTAACAAATTCCGAATTATTATTCTAATAAAAATATTATGGTGTATGGGAGCTAGAGTGGAAACAAAATTGTACTAAAAGGTGACAATATTGATGCAGACTGAACGTGCGAACCTAGCTTGTAAGGATATCAATGTTGGAAGGTTATATAACCTGAGGGTCTTATATATTTATTAGGGTTTATTAAGGTTAGTAAAAAAAAAAAAAGCTTTAATAACATATAATTCTAAAGTTTGATTATTTTATTTTCTGTCTATAAATCAAACAACTTTTTAATTGTTTCTGGGGGAAAAGATAAAAATTCTTTCAAACACTAACCATGCTGTATTTCCATCCTTTTATAAGGTAAAAATTAAAATATTATCTTGAGGGGCTGTCTAATAATAATAGTCTAACCTAATAAGAATTCCATATATAGCCAGATTCATTTCATTTCATGCCACAGATGGCTTCAGCTGTGTTACACATGATCATGTATAATCACTTGCAATAATGTTTAATTTACATAAATAATTTTATATATAAAAAGAATACTAACATAACAATAGTTGTGTGTGTTTTATTTAATTTCATTCTTTAATTTCCAAATATTTCAAAAATAAAAACTCGTTTAAATAAAAAAAATTGACCAGTTTTTTACAATGTTGTGCATTAAATTTAGCCATCATTTAACACCTCACAGACCATTATTTTTGCTTCTCTATCTTCATTTACACCAAACCATGGCATCATCATATACATATACATATTATTATTATTATTATTATTATTATTATTATTATTATTATTATTATTATTATTATTATTATTATTATTACTGTTATACTGTATCATCTTAATTGTTACTTACATGCATGGATGACCATTCAAAATTCTGATGCTAGCAAGTGATCCACATGCTGCCAATTGCAGTACCATATTATTAGTAGTATTCATTACAGGATGGGTCCACAAATCTTGTGTGATCAATTAGTGTGATGAATGCATGGCGTATAATAAGATCCTTCTCTTGGACCGCTCCTTGCACCTATAAATCATGAATCATCAACTTAGCACAGTATTTATAAATAAATAAATGGAAAGAGTAAATACTCACATGAAATCTCTCTATCGTAGCCATGCACTTGCTAGATTTAATTTAACGGTGAATATCAATAAATCAAAGGGCCATCCGTCAAATAATTAAGTTCGTTTATTTAAACTAGATCCATTTGTGTTGATCTTAAATATATGGAATAGCAATTACCTTAAATATATATGTTATATAATATAAGGTTTTGTCTATTATCATTTTATTGAGGTAGTATATACCATATACCATATATACAATAATTAAGGTGTGTAGAGTGTAGACACATATGTATCCATACATATTTTTCCATTAGCATGGGCATGTGAGCAATTTTACACCAGGAACTAGGGCATGGTCATTTATATCTGACTTCAAATGGCCACAATATTTAAGTGGCCTGACTAAATGGACCAACATTTATTAATTGCTTCTCTGAATGGAATGGGGTTATCAGCCATGGAAAAAATGTTTTATTAAATTTTTTATTGAGACTTGTTAAATCAACATTTATATATATGATGATGTTAATACAATTCAACAAAATAAAAGAATGGTGATGTTAACAATCAAATTAATTAGGCGTTAAATATTACGTTGTAAAAAATATTTATTTATTATTGTTTGTACATATTAGTCCCAAATAGAATGCCTCTATTATTAATCACAAATACATGATGCTTCACTCATCAAATTGACATTGTCAAACCGAAGTAGGTGAATTCTTCGTTAGGAGTCTGGAGAGTGGTTGAAATTTTGGTAAGTAGTTTGTAGAAAACTTACTTGTGATTGTGATTTCTAGCCCGTTACTCAAAGTTTAATAACCTGTAGATAAGGGGAAAGAGACAACGTTTCTCACTGGTCAAACTTTATCAAATTCCACAAAGCTCAATGTTTTGGAATTCATTGACCGCGCATTTTATGGCGTGCATCCCACCATTGCCATCACTTCCATGAACTTAGCTTGTTCTCATTGGATTTATGGAACCTAATCTTCTTCAACTACTTACATGCTCTCATTTTGGTTTTTATAATAATGTTCTAAATAAAACCTAAGTATACAACCTTCGTACATTATACTTCTACAATATCAATTTATGTTCATTTTTGTATAATTCTATCGTTATCCTTACGATTTTATTTATTCATGTTACATATTACTATATGTTAGTAGTCAACATTCCAATATTTCAAATTCAACAAAACTAATAAGCATTTATGTTTCCTTTGTCGTCTGCGTTAACATTTTGTAATCACACGAGCAAGCGATGTAACACTAATATAGAGCGGGTGTTTTGTGGTCATGCAAGTGAAACAAAAAAGTTAGTAAAGTCCAAAATCTCACCTCAATTTCTCAAAATATTATTATGGTTTTGATGGGTCAAACAAAGAAAGGTGTCCTTTTCATATTGAATATATAATACAATAAATATTGATATTATAGTCCCCTCCTCACCTCTGACACGTCTTCCAGCTAAGTAAACTTTGACCAAAGACCATATCATCAAAACCACTACCATTAGGCACTAGTCACCTTCTTCATAATATAATTAATGATTGATATCTTATTCTTAATTGAATTTTCTTCTCCTTTTAAACGTAACACTGCTCGTTATCTCTAGTGTGTGCGTGCGGGTTTTGGTGTTTGTGTGTGTGAAGAAAAACAAGAACAAGAACAATAGAGATAAAGAAGAACGAAGAGAAGAAAAAGGAAGCAATGGCAAAGGTAAGAGATAAGCTATACGTCACTGTTCCGAGTTTATTCCGATGCCCAATTTCGATGGATGTGATGAGGTCTCCCGTAAGCCTATGCACCGGCGTCACATACGATCGGTCCAGCATCCAGCGCTGGCTCGAATCTGGTCATGACACGTGTCCTGCCACCATGCAGGTCCTCCCTTCCAAGGACTTCATCCCAAACCTTACACTCCACCGCCTCATCCGCCTATGGCTCCTCTCCGCTGCCGGAGAACCTTCATCGCCATTGGAGACACGGATCTCCGCCGCAAGCGACCGCCTCCGCGCTCTCCTCGCCGGAATTCAAACCGACGCCGAGGATTTTGCCGCTTCGCTCTCTGAGCTCGCCGAATTTTCAAGATTCTCCGCCGAAAACCGCCGTGTCCTGGTGAGCTTCCCAGGATTCGATTCCGCCATCACTCGCGCCCTCGCCGGAAGCAGGTCGCGGATTGAAGCTTTGGAAAACGTGATCGCGGTTCTGGATTTGGTTCTCAGGGAGAACGGGAGCTCCGATTCCGGTGGCGTAGAGAGGATCCGACGGTCTATACTCGATTGTCGCGAAGATTGCTTAGCAGCGATCGCTTTTGCTCTTGAGAATGGATCTGCGAAATCGAAGGTCGCATCGGTTAGAGTTTTGGAATTTCTCGCAGGCGATTTTCAATCCAAGCGGTGGATCGCAGAAACGCGAGGCTTATTGTCACAGCTCGTAAAGCTTCTGTACGACGGAACTGAGGAGCTAAACGGCGCCGTTTTGTCGCTTTTGGCTTCGGTTTCGGTGACTCAGTCTGCGAAAGCCGAGCTTGTTCGTTCCGAAATCGTCAAGGCCTTGTCGAAGACGCTGCAGAGCGGCGCCTCCAGCAGTTCCATGGCGGAGAAGTGCCTGAAAATGCTGGCGGTGGTGGCGACGTGCGCTGATGGTAGGGCAGCGATGGGCGGAGATCTTTCATGCGCTGCGGCAGTTGTGGAGAGACTGGCAAAGGCGGGAAAGGCGGCGACGGAGGACGCGGTGGCGGTGCTGTGGAGCCTGTGCTGCCTTTGCGGTAACGAAAAGGTGAGGGATGAGGTGGCGAAGCGAAACGGCGTCGCAGTGGTGCTTTTGGTTATGCAGAGAGGATGTGAGGGTCACGTGAGGAGCATGTGCGTGGATTTGATTAAGGTTCTGAGGAAAATCGAGTTGCCATTAGCACTAAGATTGAGTTATGACACTAAAACTACTCATATTAAACCATGCTAAATGCTCTAATTACTGTTGTAATTAACGTGAATCCTAATTTAACCATCTTTTTGCATGAAAATCACAATATTTGATGTTGTCTTTGATGTATTTTTTTTTTTGGAATCTTTAAAAACAAAATAAAAAACAAAAAAATGTACATTTGTAGAAAAAACAATGTTGGAATCATATAATTCATTTTATATCAATAATTTGTTTCTTCAATTATCCAAGAGATAGGTTCATGCTCACAGTGAAGTTAATTTTAAAGATTTTGCTACTGACATTCTAAATTTTGTATGCAGAGAGAAAAGCCTAAATGTATTTGGTAGTATATACACTAAAAATTCACATATAATTATTTTTATATATAAAATTTATAATTAAAAATTATTAAATTATAATCTAATCAAATTTATTAAATTATTTAACTATTTTTAATTATTAATTTTACATAAAAATAATTATATATAAATCTCGGTCTATAGCAAATTGTGGTGTTAAAAATAATTGTCTTGCTGCTATGGTCTTTCAAGTTTTGCTTGGATTTAGAGTACAAAGTGAAAAATTCTTCGGCTTCATGCTCACTTGCCAAAGTATCGAAATTAATTCCGAAAAATACCAAGCAATTCTGAACATGAGAAGTCCAAAGATAGTAAAAAAAAGTTCAATAACAAACTGATCGGCTAGTAGCACTAGTAAGATTTTTACCTCGTTTAGCACATCGATTACAACACTTCTTCAAGACACTAAGAAAACAAGAAAGATTTGAGTGGACCGAGGAATGCGATAAAGCATTCACTGAGCTTAAGACAATACTATGGAAACCACCTATACTCCAAACACCAGAGACCGGTAAACCATTATATCTATACTTATTTGTTACCAACCATGTTATCAGTTCTGTCTTGGTAACAGAAATAGAAAAACAACAACACCCAGTATATTTTGTCAGCAAATCCCTCCAACATGCCGAAGTCAGATATCCAAAACTAGAAAATCATGCCCTGGCCTTAGTGACAACGGCAAGATGTTTGCGACACTACTTCCAAAGTCATACCATCTTTGTCAAAACAGAACAACCCCTTCGGCAAATCCTGACTAAGCCCGAACTGGCTGGAAGACAGATTAAATGGTCAATTGAACTATCTGAGTACGATATTCAGTACCAAAGCTGAGGAGCAATAAAATCTCAAGTGCTGGCCGATTTCATCGCAGAACTCACCTCAGAAAAATCTAATCCCATAGAGAAGGCATGGACATTATACGTCGACGGAGTTTCAAACAACAAGGGCTCAGGAGCAGAAATTCTGCTTGGGGACGAACATGACACAGCTTTGGAACAGTCTCTACAATTAACTTTCCACACGAGCAACAATCAAGTAGAGTATGAAGCACTCATAGCAGGACTGAAGCTAGCCCATGCAATAGGCGTAACACAACTGCGCGTCAAATGTGACTCCTTACTTGTGGTTCAACAGGTAACAGGTAATTTTCAGGTAAAAGATCCACTATTAGAAAGGTATAATGCTATTGTTAATAATCTTGTCAACGGCTTCCACAAATTTAAAATTTTCCATATACCTCGGGAACAAAATGATAGAGTAGATATCCTCTAAAAATTAGCAATAACCAGAAGTCAAACTAAAACACCTATATTATCTCAACTAACGCTTAATGAACCTAGTGTTTTGCTAACAACAATTTCGAGTATTCATAGGAAGAAGATTGGCGACGACCTTTCATATGCTACCTACAAACAGGTCACATACCTGATAACGTCCAAAACAAAAGAAAATTCAAAAGAAGAGCCAGCTTTTACACATTACTCGGCGCCGAACTATACAAGTGAGGCTTTACAAGACCTCTTCTAAAATGCCTAAACACGGCAGAAGCTAAATTAGCAATGGACGAAGTCCACGAAGGTGTTTGTGCAACACGCATAGGAGGACAAAGCTTAGCTTCCAAAATACTCTAAGCAGGTTACTACTGGCCAATGTTGCAACAAGACTGTATGTATAAGGTCAAACATTGTGACCACTGCTAATGTGACGCACCAGTCATTCACAATCCAGCCGAGCAGTTACACTCGTCCGAGGTAAGCTGGCCATTCAATAAATGGGGGATGGACATCCTCGGACCTTTCTCACCCACACCAGGCCAGGTCAAATTTTTAATTGTTGCTATTGATTATTTTACAAAATGGATAGAAGCAATACCATTGGCAAAAATAACTTCCGAAAAAATGATTTTTTTTGTATGAAAAAACATACTCTGCCGATTTGGTATTCCTCACTCCATTATAACTGATAATGGTAGACAATTCATAGATCAAACATTCACAACCTTCTTACAAAATTTCAAAATAGTTCAACAGTTCTCATCTGTAGAACATCCACAAACTAAAGGTTTAGCTGAGGCTGCCAATAAGATCATTTTACAGAGTCTCAGAAAAAAAACTTGAAGACTCCAAATGGGAATGGGCCGAGCTCGTCTCAGAAGTGCTATGGAGCTATAACACAACAGAACAATCATCAACAAAGGAAACTCCTTTTAGGCTGGTATACGGATGTGATGCTGTGATACCTGTTGAGATCTCTATACAAAGTCCCAGAACTACAAGTATTAATGAAAATGACAATATTGAAAACAGAAAAAGTGAGCTTGACCTCATTGAAGAAAACTGAAACAAGTTAACACTACAAAAACTCACCGCAAAGCGAGCTGTAACTCAGAAATACAACAAGAAACTCAAACCGAGGACATTCTCAGAAGGCGACCTCGTCCTCGGGAGAATAAAGGATGTACGAAAATCACCAGGACACGGCAAGCTAAGCGCCAATTGGGAAGTCCCACTCCGGATTCATAAAGTCATCAGCAAAGGAGCCTACAAACTATAAAGACTTAATGGAACTATCCTACCAAATAATTGGAACATATCTTCTTTAAGAATTTATTTCAGTTAGTCTATAAATCGGGCATCGTGATGCACTCTTTTTCTTACTACCAGATTTCATCCCTAAAGAGGGTTTTGCTGGAGAGGTTTTAATGAGGCACACCACCCCGCACTTTTTCAGTTATCATCCTACGATACAACATACATAACCTAATTTCCATAATAAAGTCTCTATCCTACTCGGCCGAGTACTACCAACAAATAATACTAACTCAAAGTATGAGTATTCAAAAAGATTTTTCACAAAACCAAACATATAATTTAAACATGCGATCATATTTTAAACTACCAAATTCTTTTGGCTAAGTACTACAAGCCAACAGTCCAAACAAAAACTACATCAAACACAATTAATGGCTATAAGCCAGAAGTTCCAAAACACATACGCAACAATAATAGTCTACTACAAAAAAATAACTAAACATTTGGGTTCTCACCCTCCCCCCAACACAATCCTCATCATCATCAACTAACTCCTCACCAACAACAATCTTGCACGAATCCATTGCAGATAAATCAGTAGCAGACGCCAGAAATTTCGCTTGCTCAACATCCCTCTCAAAACCAGCAGCGAACATCTTGAGGCCATGGTCTTCATTGCCAGTCTCGAGCTCTTTCTTCTCGGCCACCAGTACAGCCAGCCTGCTTTCAAAGCGGTTTTTTCCTCATCAAACTTCTTTCTGACATTTTCAGCAGCAGTTAACTTTCCTTGCAAAGAGTCCACCAAGTCCAAAGCAGTGCGAAGTTTGTTCCCTTTATCCAAATTATCCCGCATCAGCTGGTCCACAGTAGCTTTGTCAAACGAATTCCTAGCCTATTTTAACTCTTAATTTCGGCCGAGAGACATCAACCGAGCTCCCATCACCTGAAATAACAAACAATCAAATCAAACCAACACAAGATAACATTGCAAAGGGACAACAAGCAAATATATTATACCTGAAGATACTGACAAACGCCAATATCACCAACCTCTTGAACCAATTTGACATCAGCAGGACTTTGACAATATTCATCAGCAACCATCAATAGAGGAAAGTGTTCGCTCCACAATAAGGTGAGATCCTCATCTCCCTTATAACCATGCAATGCCTTGATTTTTCGTAAACTTCTTCACCTGGTCCAAGTCGACCTCCTTCCCACCAATTTTGTCATCAGCCAAACCCACCATCTTTTCTTTCTTGTTATCTCGCCTTTTTCGTTTATAACTTACCTTCTTAGTAGGAGAGGGTTGATTACCTTCAATTCATTTCTCAGCCTTCGCATGACTACTAGACCCTTCTCTATCCACGTTCTTCGATCGAAAGAACACCTTCAAACTACTCGATGTCACTTTCGAAGCCTTCTCAACTGCAAAATACAAATATAAGGGTCATATCAAAAACCATAAAACAAAGTAGGCAAGTCCAAACAAAATCTTTACCTATATACTCTGAAACAGCATCTTTATCAGACTCCCACTCAAGAAGCTCCATAACAGACAACAAACCGGAAGAGAAAATACTGTTAAGCAAAAATTCTACCACTATTTAATTTTTATATTCCATCTCATCCATTCCCAATATCTACCTAGGTCTAGGACACTAAAATAAAGGAAACTTCTCCAGCAAACAGTCATCCACATACTAGGAAAACTCATCCTCAGCAACACCAACCTTCTGAAACATTGATTTAAACCCCTTATAAGACGACTTATACAAGCTAAATATAGCTTGTCCAGGAGCACTGGCAAAGTTCAACCACCCACCCCTTTTCACACCCTTACACTGAAAGAGAGCAAAAAACACCTCCAGCGACGGTTCGAACTCGAGATATTCCATTAAAACCTCAAACGCCCTAACAAAAGCCCACGAGTTCGAGTGCAATTGAGAGGGCGCGCATTTAAATTACATCAACACTCCACATTCAAACTCAGTAAAGGGAAACCTAAAACTTAAGTTCACAAAAACGTAACTATAAATAAAGAAAAACTCAAACCCCTCACCACGATGGTATACGCGATCATCAGCATTGCAAGACAAAAATTTCAAACTGATACCGCCACCTTTCCTAACCCACGAAGATGTTAAACCTAACTGAGATAAACTGCGATCATCATAAAAAACAGAAGCATACTCTTTCACCGACTCAGTCACCCACGCGGAGGGATAATTTGGATCCCACTCCGAAACTTCCTTCTTACCCCGACCCCTAGCGAACCTCCCTACCACAACCCTTTTCCCTTTCTCCATCTCAAAAACAAAGTGAAAGCAATAATGCAAACAGAAACTAAGCAAGAGTAACTAATATTTCTTACTCATCTTCAGCAAAAACACAGGAGATGTAAAAACACAAAAACGAGTACTCAAAGAGTCTAGTAAAAACCACCCACTAACCCATTATCCACACCTTCAGCAAGATAGAACATCACAACAAACCCTATCCGTTGATGAAAAAAACACACTACAAATCAACGGTCAACATTTATCACAGTTTCAATACCCAACGAGCATTAAATGAACCTGTCTTTTCCAAAACCCTCTCTTTCTTCAAAATAACTCGGGATAAATTACCGCGAAAAACCCAAGCGTTTTCCTATTTTTCAAAATTTGCAAAAACCAAGTTGAACTTTGGGGCTTTAACTTTCTCCTATTTCGAGTTATACCTCTGAAGCTCAACCTGTTATAGCTCAGTTCCTCAAAACAGGTCTAGCTTGGGAGCTATGATCCGTTAACTCCAAAACCGACCTAACCCAGCCAAGCTCGGAATCAAAAACTGTTATAAGAGATAAACCTCCGAAAATCTCTCCAACCAAACCATCAGAATCTTAAATATCGGAGCATTAACAAAAGACTCCGTAAAACTAGCAACAATGATACGAATAACCACTTTAGAATAACTCAATATATACTAGTGAGCTACTAAGCCACAGGTACGCAATTCATTCCGTTTTACTCTAAATACTCTCACACTCTTATTTACTTGAGCGTTGGAGTACCTTTGTAGGTGTCCAACACCGCCTCTCTAACAAGCAGATGATGTTCCACGCTCTTGTTCCAAGATTAGAACACCAGCGAAACCAGCTATACCTTAAAATATCCATATTCACGTAGGAACAAGACTAATAGTTAATAATTCCCGGATGACACATGAAATACACAACAATGTTCAATCCCAACAATGTTAAACGGAAGGTACTGTTATTGGTCAGTTAACTCATAACAAGTAGTAACAACTCGCAATTAGACTATAATCCCAAGACGATAATACATATATAAAACAATGTAAATAATGGATATATTGGATGTTAATTTCACTAAATGTGCGAATAATTATTCTAATATTAAAATTTAGATGAGTAATTTAAAAGTGTAGTATATTTTTATTTGATTGGTGGTTGTTTATATTTTTCCAGAAAATATTGCTTACCTAACATAACCTATAAAGATCAAATTTTTATAGTTTTTATAATTGTTTAATTTATTTGTTTAAATCAAGTAATCAACTAGTCATATTTGGCATCAATATTCTAATATACTTTTTAAATTTATTTACCTTTCGTTATAGTAGTATAATTTAGATTAGATTTACATCTTTTGTCAAACTTGTGAACGCCGTGATAGACTCAACATCTAATAACTCTAGTATTGTCCGATAATTTTGAGTTGGAAAATACGAAGTTTGACTCCACCGAATTGCCGGCTCTAAGTTGTTAAGAAGAAAAGACACACAACTTTAATTTCAATTCCCATGTATGTTTAAGATAAGTAATTATTCGAATTCGAATAACCTTTATCTTATAGTACCTCTCTTTTTGGTGCTAGTTAATAGTACTAGTATCGGAGTAATCTATCTTACTACTATAATATATGTCACAGAATAAATGATCTACACTTAATGGGATACAACACACAAGGAAAGAAACACGTTTCTGCACAAGCTAGATGCCTTGTCCTTGTGCTGTTTTGCATGTCATCAGCATGTGTAAGATACTAAGATGTGAATCTAGACATCGCACTAGTTTGGTTGAAAGTTGAAACTTGAAACTGGTTAGTGTTTGAGTTCCTGCATGCACAAGGCGGGATTCGAACCTCCAACACTTGTTTAAGCGGACTAGTGAGCTAACCACTAGACCAACCTAACTTAATTTTGAAGCTGGTTAATTGATTTGCAGTCTATGATTCTAACCCAAAAAGAAAGCCCACCTTTGTCGTGTTGAGTTTGTATTTAAAAAGAAAATTAAAAAAAAAGTGAAGTAGAAAATTAAGAGTAAAGATAGATGTGGTTGTATTATTATAATTATATGTAGTTGAATCTAACCAGAGATATAATTTATATTTTTATTAATTTTTTATAATTATATTTTTTATTATTATATTTTTTTAATTTTTGTATGAAAAAAAATAGTAAATTATATTTTTATAATTTATTTTAGTTTATCACAAAATAAAATATAAAAACATTAATTTTTGTGTCTCTGTCTATAGTGTTTTATTTTCAATATTTTGTATTATTTTATTCTCATAATCAACCACAACCTTACATCTTACTGCAATATAGTAATAATCGGTTCATGTAATAATGTTAGTAGTTAGTTACACACTTAAATTATTGGGTTAGTGGTTTACACTTTACACATAAATTTAAATCTTCTAAATTTTAAATTTTTACTTGAGAGAATAAAATATGATTTTTTATTTTTAAATATTTTTTTATATTTTTTTTAAATTTTACTTATAAAATAAAAAAAGTGAAAAATTATTTATAAATATCTAAAATAAAATCTAAATTTTAAAAGATTCAATTTTTTTTTTTTACACATATCACTACTTTTCTTTTCTTTTTTTTTCAATTTTATTGACGAACATACAAACATGGAAATGAACACAAACACGAAAAAGCTGAAATATGATTCATTATACTTTTAACTCGAGAAAGATGGCCCGAAAAAAGTTCAAAGCCCAAAATCCCAATCTCAACTTTACTTAAAAATATCCACTACCGTTTGAAATAATAGAGTCTACAATAAGCCAATCCGGACCGAAAAACAAAATGAACAAGTTTTGTAAAGCAAATTGTTTTGTGTGTTTTGTCCCAAAAAAAATAAACACGTTGTTTTGTATGTTCTAGATTTCATGTCATAGTTTGTAGGGAAAATATAGATTTTTAATGAACTAATTAATATGTATTTGATCAAGTTATGAAATTTGTTGGTTATGCTACCTGGTCAAGTTATTTAAGTTGGTTTAATAATTTAAGAATTGACAACTAAAAAGTTTAATTGAAAGGACATAAAAAATGAAAAGAAATACAAAGAAAAAAAAAACGTAACTAGATTTAGTTACAAAAATAATTTATTCACTTAATATTTTTTAAATTTGTTTGCTCCTAAGCTCACAAATTAATACTTAAGTCTAGTGTGCTTAATTTAAATTTAAATTTTTTATTCGATTGATCTCTTTTTTAAATTTGTTTTGCATTGTTTATTGCATAAAAAATTGATGGATTAATTATAATTATAAGGTAATTTTTAATATTAGTTTTTTTAATTTCATCCCTTTATCTAAGTTATCAAGAATAGATTTTTTAAAGATCTAACAAAAATAAATTTTTCGATAACTTAAGTTGCTAAACACATATTCTGTAAAGATCTATTAAAAAATTAACTATCGAACTATTCCTTTATTCCTTGTTACTGGTTTTATACTTTCTTTATTATTTAATATCACTATATCAGTAACAGGTAGCAGATAAATTCTTATTTATCTACGCATGCTTAGATTTTTGTTTAATTTTTTTGTTTTATCTTTTATTTTTATAATATTTTTAGCCGTATTAAATAAAATAAAAAATCTCAAAAATAAAAAAAAACACACAAAAAATTTTGAAAAAAATAAAAAAGAAAACGTAATATTTCTGAAAAGATATGTACAAAAAAAAGGAGAAAAATATCATACAATTAACATTCTCTCTTTCTCTTTTTTTTGTATCCCACTCATTCTTTCATAGTTTTATCTACTCTATCTCTCTTATATATCATTATATACTAATGACTAACTATAAATTGACAATTAAAATGTGTAACATGATATTCTCTAATTATAGTTAAAAACATAAAATTAAATTAAAACTAAAATATTGATATATAACTATATTAATTTAATAACCAAAATATGTTACATAATACTCTCATTAAAATTAAAATAAAATATTTTTATCCAAAATTAATAATCTCTCTTTCTCCATTCTCTTATAATTTATATATTTATATTACTAATTTAACAAACCAAAATGTGTCACAATATATTTTTTTTATTACAATTAAAATAAAATATTTTTTTAAAATTAAGAAACTCTCTCTTTTTCTTTTTTTTTTTATCTTTTTCTCTTTTTTCTCTCTCATGTCTATATCTCTTTACATTTTTCTTTCACAAAAAATAAAATTAATTAAATAATATAATTTAAATAAATTTATAAAATTATCAAGAGTACGCTAAATTTATGATAATATAATAAAAAATAATATCGTGATATTATTCACTTAAAAATATATTATTATTATTATTATTATTATTATTATTATTATTATTATTATTATTATTATTATTATTATTATTATATGCATACTTTTTTAGTATTTTTTATATAATTTTAAATTTTTACTGTTTTTTTTAATTTATATTTTTATTTATCTTTTTGTAATATTTATTATATATAATTTAGAAAGAATACTAAATAATATTGTAATTAATAATTAAAATTAGTATTTAATTGTTTTAAAAAATAATTTTAAATTAATTTAATAACTATCATTATAATTTTTTTATACTAATATTTAATTATATTTTTATATATAAAAAATATTATTTTAAATAACAAGTATGAAATTAAGCAACATAATTAATATATATAAAACTATACACATTAAATTTTTTTAAGTTTTAGATAATAAATATTAAAATTAATTATTTATTAAAAATTAAATTCTTTTACATAAAATAATAACTAAAAAAATTATTATTCAATAACTGATGAAAATTTTTGTGAATTGGTCTCTTACAATTTTTTTATAAAATAATTTGATCCTATAAATTTTTTATCATTATTTATAATATTAAAATATTTTAAAATATTATTTATATATTAAAATTAATTATTAAATATTTATATTTAAATATATATATATATGTTCATACCCTGGGTCGAGCTGTCCGACCTGGGATGTTCTACAGACAAAGCAACCGACCTCTTCAGGTTAGGACGACCCGACCTTTTCTCAGAGAGCTCGGCCAAGTCAACAGGAAAGTCTAAAAAAGGGCCCTAACAGAGGACCGCGTACCAAAGCCCAAGGCAGTCCAAATCCGCAGGGAGAAGGGCGGTTCCTTTGAAGATAAGATGACCTCAATCAAAAGATAAAGATAAGATAAAGATAACTAACTTATCTTATCTAAAAAGGTCACTCTACACTATTATAAATACGTTAGAGCACCCAGGTATAACTCATACTCTGATTCTACTCAACACCTGCTTAATACCCTTGCTAACTTAAGTATCGGAGTCTCTTGCAGGTACCCCCCACCCTCTGGAGACGAAGAACTAGCTCCACTACCAAGTCCATCAAGACAGACACAACAGCTCCGATCAGTACAGAAAATTTCATCCGAAATTGACCTACAATTTCAGATAACCTCAGAACAATATATAATTTAATTTATTTTTAATATATATTTTATTTTAATAACTAATTTAAATATACACTTAATATAATCATTATATTAGAACACGAAACAACAGATAAGTTTTAAGATAGGAAAATTTGGATTCTAAGCTAGGTGAATTGGAGGGAAGAATTTGATAACTAATTTTAATATATATTTAATATAATAAAAATAATCGATCGACGTGTCCCAAAAAGTATTTCCGTGGACCGTCCAGTGTCTTCGATCCAATTGGGAGCTGGTCCATATCAATAACAATAAATAAAATTGGAAAGAAAAAACGTGTTGCTCCATATTTATTAAATCAAATATTAAATCATGGGAGTTGGCTCAACAAAAAGGATTAAAGGAGAAAAGCCGGAGTTGGTTTCAGATAGGGGAGAAATCGGATTGGGTTCAAGTTTTGGGTGGGTTGTGTTGTTGGGCTTATAGTCCATATGACCAAAAAAAAATATAGACTAGTTTAATAATTAATTTATTAAACTATTTAAATAAATATTAAAATTTTAAATTCTGCTTTAAATAAAATTTAAATTCGTAATAAATTAATATTTTATTTGTTAAATCAAAAAATATTTGTCAGAATAAAAAATATTAAATCAATTACCACGACAAAAGAAAAAAAAATCAAATATACAAATACTCGCCATCAATATCATCCATTCATCCTATCATCATAAAAGTATATAATCTTGAGTCAACAATATAATAGATGGGTGGTTGGGTAACAGATAGAGATAGCATACTGTTTACAGATTCATACCGTTGCATGCCTATTTTTTTTGGGATCTCTTTCGAGGTTCTATTCTATATTTCTGTCCATGTTAGCATAATAGCACAGAAAACACGTACCCTCTAAAAGGAAGAAGTAGGATGGCACCATTCTTTTTTCTTTTTGTTTAAAGAAATGTATGGCTCAGTATAAACATTATTGATTTATTGTATGTATTGAAGTACACATAATTTTGATCCCTGAAAAATGAGAAACGACAAACCTCAAGTCACTATGTATTTTTAACGAATTAATACTCAATTTAACTTCTCAAATTTAATATTAGATTCAAATTGATTCTTACAATTTTAATTGATCTAAATTATACCTTTAAATTTGCAATCATAACTCGCTTAGCTCTTGAACTCATCAACATAAATGAAGTACTGTCTGACATGTTAATTTATCATAATGGATAAAACAAAACCATATCGTTTTATATTAACGTCCAATCTTCAATGAAATAATACAGTTTCACAAAAATGGAAATTAAAATGTATCTCATTTTATGATCATCATTAATAAAAAAAAATGTATTTTAATCTCGTTCCTGCGAAACAACATCATTTCGTTTAAGATAAAGAATTAGTATAAAATATTATTTTGTTTTATCCAATGTAGTAAATTAATTTGTCAACCATGGCCTCTAATTCATCATAACGGTATCATTGAAAGTAGCAATGACGCAGATAATCGTAACGACAATGGAGATGCAAAATAGAAGTGGCAAAAATGAAGCATAATATAATAGAGGGATGCATAATATAATAGAGGCCACAGGAGGGAGGGAGGGAGGGGGAGAGATAGCTAGAGAGGGGATGATAGTCGCAATGAATTTGGGAGATTTATTCTTATAAGTAAGAGTCTAACAATTAACTAGAAACGTTTAATAAATGATTTTGATATATTTTGTGTATGAACATGAATTATTTGATGTTGAATACTTATATTAGTAACCATACAATAAGTATAAAAAAGGGTTATAAAGTAAATTTACTAATATTATCAAGGCGAATTGTTTTTATTGAATTTTTAAGAAATTGTACTTTTAATTTTATTATAATTTATGCAAGTAATCTCGCAAATACAAAATTGTGGGATGATAATAAATACATATGAGACCATCTTAAAGAGACATCTATTAGGACCATCAATATCTAAAAGATCTAGATTTTGAATGAATTAATTCACATATATCACCTTAAATCCGCTCAAAAAATTTAGAAGATTTAAATCCAATTTTATTGCTGATGACTATATAATTAATTTTCGCTCAGAACATGTAGCATAACGTAATTCATTGGATTAAAAAATATTTTGGTTCTTTAATGAACGTCTTTGTGAGTTTTCAATAATTTCATTTAGCCTTGTAAACCTCTGATTTACTATAGCATGTGATTCAATTGAACTAATATGATGATTATAATATATATAAAAAAATAGCATATATAGACAATTTTTTAATATGACTTTCTTATTTAAATCACAATTTATAATACAGAGAAATTCATTTATTGCCTCAATACGATATTTATTTTTATGAATATTTTTAAAATTCAACAAGTTCTTTTGAAATTTTGTAGATAATAATATATTAATTATAATAAATTTTTTTTAGAAAATAAAATAATAACTCTTCCAAAATCATCAATCATTTTACTTGTACCAATAATAATAGCAAACTTGCCTCTTTATGTATAAGGTTTGTAGAATAAATTTTATTTTTGAAAATAGTTTGTGAACTTACACTATATTCATAAGACAAATGTCTTCTTCTTGTAGTTTTATCATTTTCTTAAAAGTGTTCGCATTGATAACATGTTGTGAAAATATAATGAAAATAAATAAATAAGAAGGAGAGATTTATATATAAAAATATGAGAATAAATTTTTTATTACATAAGAATTTAACACAAGAATTAAGAAAATATAAACTTGTAAATTTGATGTATTTTAAAATATTTTATTTAGAATTTATTTATAGATAAAAATTTTAAAATAAATAATAGTAGAATATTATTTACCTAATTCACTTGTTTATTAGTGAAAATATAATTTTAGTGTACAAATAATATTTGTGTATTTTATAACAAAAAAAGCTTATATTGAATTATTGATGAGTTGATTCAAGTTGACAAATGGGGTTGTAATGGACTTCTGAAAGCCTTTGGGTACAACAGCGTATAGTGATATGGTTGGGGAAGATAGCTGCTAGTTAAAGAAAGAAATTAAAGGAAGGTTACCATTATTGTATATTTCCCCCTCTATATATGTTGATATAATTAAGGAATACTTTAGCATATATACTTTCGTGTATATTGTAAATAAATAAATTAATTATAGAAGATTAAAATATTTTATTTTTAAATTTTAGCATTTAAAGAAAAATTCAATGAAGAATAAAGCAAAAAATATATATTTTATATAAAACAAGACACTTATTAGAATTAAAATTGAACGTAAACTTAATTAATTTAATTCCAAAAATTAATTCATGAGATGAGTAAAGATGTTTTTATATTTATATTTTTTTACGTTCAAGAATAATTCTCTGATGCATAAATAATATGTGACACCATATTATAATTATATTAAGATTGAGTATGTGTCTAATTTAATTCTAAAAATTAATTCATTAAATGATGAGGTATCTCTCATATTATAAATTATTTAGAGATTTTATTTGAAAAATGTGAAATTTGTAATAAAACTATTTTTTAATAAATATTTGCAAATTTTAAAATTATGTTTTTTGTGGTGTTTAATTTGTAATAAGTGTAAAAAATATATACCCTTATTTTATGAGTTGAAGTTTAAATTTGAAATAGACTCTGATCAATTTTAATACGATATTAAAATCTATTCGGTCTAATTTGTTATATATATAAGGTGAAATTTGAATCCTTGATATTTGTTTAAGTAAATAAGTGAGCTGAGCACTCGACCACTCAAGTTAGTTTACACACAAAAATTATTAGTGATATTGTTTTGAATAGTCAAATAATAATACCTAAGGAAGCTATGCCTAAACCGTAGAAATTATGAAGCGAAATAACCACAGATACGGACAAAAATGAATTATCATAATGCTTTCAATGCAGAGTACAAACCTGCAGTACTAGTGTCTACTATTAAGTTGCAATGAATTTATTAATGTACTAATGTATGTACCTCCGCAAACCAGTAATTATATATTACTACGTCTAACCTAATAAAGATGATAGACACCGAGACATATGCACGTTAAAATTCAGACGGATACAGAATTTTAGGGTTACGAAGAATTAGCTTCTAAAGCCTGTAAGGGAAGAAGCCCACACAAGATAGACAAGACTATTATGTTACACAGGAAATTAGATTTTTATCCTCTTATTATAGCATGTTTACTGTGAATTAGATTAGCCTTTATTTCTTTAAGTAATTAAGAAAAAAGCGTGTATAATGCATTTCAATGCATCTAATCCTCCGAACTAATTAAATTGATTTACTACGCATAACTATAAGTAACATTTTGTTCATATATTTTTTTTTCAATTTATAAAAACAAAATCCGAAGTCGTAATTTGCTAGTCAAATTGCATTAATACAAATTAACAAAAATGAGTACCAAGTTTTATGTATTTTCACACGAAATTCAATTTCCAACTAGTCAAGTAGTTACGCTTATATAGATTAAAAGATACAAATTTGAAAAACAATATATATATATATATATATATATATATATATATATATATATATATATACACAAATTGTTCTTACTTGGACTTTGAACTATTCAATCCAGATTCGACCCTTTGATGCTTAGTCCTCAAACTGGGCCACCAACAACTCGGTCCAACAGGGACAAATTCAGTTTGTGTGGTTTCATTCACACAACTCGAACAAACTAAGATAGAAATTACGATAACTTATATCAGATTTGATTTTGGAGAGTAAGTTAGATACTCCCCTATTGCACCTTAAGGTGATAATACTATTTTAAATACGGGATAACTAGGGTTAGGGTTCTTGAGCCACACTCTGATAATGAAAGTGCTTTCTATTTATGATGTTACAAAATTCTTAATCTCTCACTCTGATAAAAAAAAAAAAACGGAATAACTTCTCCATTCTATAAGAAAATAACTATCCATAATTATCTGAAGTTATTGATGACTTAGTCTCATCAACAACTCTATAAATATCCTAGCATTCAAATATTTTTTTTAGTCTAATTCTGTTTTAAGTTTATTAAAATTTTTACTAACTTAAGTATCAGAATTCTTTAGTGGTATCTACCACTACCATCCAAGCAAGGACGTAGGAGAAACCTCCATCCTTGTGAGAAAGTAGGAACCGTCACTAAAGACGTTTGGACTTCACGTCTAGGTCCAAAACACCATCTGATTTTAGGTAGCACCTCAAAATATTGACGTCTTTCAGAGATCTGAGAAAACACCCTTCATATCACGACCAACTTTTATCATATCATGGCCAATGCTAATCGTCAAGTTTACTAATTTGTAAACATGCAGATTCTAAACACTTTATGTACTTTATTCATTATTGAGCTTGTAGCGTTGACCATGAGTGTGAAAGTTATCGAAAAGTGATATTAGTTAAGTTTTGCGGGAACCCTTTAAGCAAATAAAGTACACGAGCACATTCAGTAAGCATAGACAGAAGGTAAAATCATATATTTCTTTTAGTGTCACTACGGCTTCGTTTGTACATCAAAAGAGCAAAAGTAACAACAATCACACAAACTATAAGATGTAGCAACCCATACATCGATTCTCAATGTGTGTGTGTAAAGTCTCAAAACCAGGTTTATTTAGAAAGTCCCTAATCTGTTATTCAAATTACTAAAGTCTTATCCTTTTAAAAAAATACTAAAAGGGAAAGGAAAAAATAATCTAGACTTTGTAATTTCATATGCGTTGAGTGTTTTCAAAATGCAAAACATACTTTAAATTTAAGTTGTGGCAAAAGGGTAGCACCATCTCTTCAACAGAAAATCAACAAAGGAAAACAATTCTTATAGCAGTTCTAGCGTAAATCTCTATTGTTGGGACAATCATGGATGCGATTCTTTCAGCCTTAGGCTTTATAATTTTGGTTTTCTCTTATTCTATTATAGTCTCAGTGTTAGTCTTAATTTCAATTAAGTATCATGAGTTCACGTGTCGGTTAACTACTCGTAATTCGACAATACCAAAAAATAAGTCTAAGATATGATTTTCCATTACGTCAACCTATGTATACATGTCGAATGGTTAAAAATACTATCAATTCGTGATAATCGGCATTCATGACAAAATTTGAAGCCATAATATATGCACAATAAAAAATAGTGATTGGTAGTCAACAAACATCCCTAAATTATTCAATCAAACCTCAAGTGGATGTGATAAAACTACAAGCCCTACATTCATACAATCCATGCACTTGTCAAGCGAGAGGAGACCCTTGACCTTGTTAGAAGAACATTCAGTCATTCATCAGTCCTAAAACATTTACTCATCATAATTTTGTTATAAAACTTTTATCAATGTTCATTAGTAAGTATTCTATTTTTTATTAAATTATATTTTGTCTCATTTAGTTTCAATTTGTCTTATTTTATTTTTAGTCTATCTCAATCTGTTTTTAGTTTGTCTCACTCTATCTTGTCTTATCTTATTCCATTTTAATCTATGTTATTTTATTTCATTATGTCTCTTTCTATCTTATTCTGTTTCAATATGTCTTATTCTATCTCTTTTTGTGTTGTTCTATTTCATTTTATTTCGGTTTGTCTCATTCTATTTTATTCTGTCTCTTTTTGTTAGGGACGTCATTTGCCTTTATTCTTTAAATTTTTTTTTATGTCTTTTTCTACTTTAAATTATCATTCTATCCTCGATCTTTTAATAATTGACCTCCTTATCTATTAGCCCTAATATTATTGTTTTGGCTTTATACTTTAGCATAAATGACATTCATGTCTCTTAAGTTTTAAAGTTACCATTCAAACTCCAATCTTTTATGAAATGACCTTTATGTCCTTCCTTTCAAAATTATACCTTTACCCTCATTCATTTTATAAAATAATTTTCGTGCCCTTAGAAAACCTCTATAACTTTTCTTGAATCTTGCCTTTATACAAATATTATTCAAATAAATTATATCTATTATTTTAAAAAGTAAAACTTGACAAGCGTTTATTTAACATCTCTTTGAAGAGAAACTAACAAAGAATCTCGAAGAGTGTAAGATACAGATCTCTGAGAGAGTCTAAAACTCCCATCGATTTCAGAAGATAAAATTTGGACTCTGACAATTGACAGTTACAGAAAAAGAAGAGTATATAGAGTCAAACATATCTCCACTAGCACTTATCCACAGAGTTCAATGAGATGAAGATTCAAGTATTCGAGATATATTTCTTATACATACATCACATGCAAAGTGGCTCTTCCATCGATACATCTAGCATGGCTCCTCTCCTTACTCCACCTCCTCCACATCTTCTACATCTTCTGCCGCTATAATCATCTACTAGATGCTCTGTTGATGAGCATGGAAATGAAGTGGATCACAGGGAGGATCCCCATGAAGAGGATGACCAAGATGATTATTATGTTTAGTGTATTTCTTAGTTAGAATTTATCTATTATGTATTACTAATTTTAAAATTAAAATGTGCCATATGTCACTCTTTCATTGTAGTTAAAATCAAATTTTTTCTTCAAAATTAAATAATTCTCTCTTCTTCTCTCTTTCTTTTTCTATCTCTCTTATTCCTTCACTCACTCTATCTCTCTTATATATTATTATCAATGACTAATTACGAATTTGACAATCAAAATATACATCATAACATTCTCTAATTATATTTAAATTAAATTAAAATTAAAATTAAAATACTAAAATTGAAATATAGCTATATTATATATTATATTTATATATTACTAACTAATTTAGTAACTAAAATGTGTCACATGACACTCTCTTATTAAAATTTAGAAAAAATATTTTTTTCTAAAATTAGTAAACATCCTTCTTATATAATCTTATCTACCTCTCTCTTTTTTTTCTATTTCTCTCTATCCTTCCCACTCTATATATAGTTTATAATTCATATTTTATATTAGTAATTTGACAAATCAAGATGTGTCACCAGATATTTTTATTATAATTAAAATAAAAAATTTTCTTAACTTTTAAAATTAACAAACTCCCTCTTTCATTCTTCTTCTTTATCTTTGTCTCTCTTTTCTCTCATTCTCTATTTTTTTCTACCTTTGTATTCTACAAAAATTAAAATTAACAACATAATATAATTAAAATAAAAAATATTGTTATATACATAATTTTTTATTTAAATTTAAATTTTTACTGCTTATCTTTTTAATATATATTTTCACTTATTTTTTTAAATATTTATTACATATAATTTAAAAAATACTAATGTTGTAATTAAAAGTTAGAATCAAGATTCAATTGTTTAAAAAAAATGAGTTAATCTTATAACTATCAATATAAATTTTTTTATGTTAATATCTAATTATATTTTTATATATATAAAAAAATATTATTTTTAAATAGCAAGCATAAAAATTAATTATTTCTATTTGTACAACAAACTTAATACCTAATCAAATATAAAAATATATACATTAAATTCTTTTAAATTTTAGATAACGAATGTTAAAATTAAGTAAAAATATTATACTCTTTCATTTGAAAATAATAACTAAAAATTTTATTATTTAATATTATTTAAGACTCTAGTCTTTTTAGCCGACAAGAACTTTTGTCCCTTTTGATCATTTTATAAAAATAGTTTAATGCTATAAATTTTTCATGTCATAATCTATAATATTAGAACCGACATAATTTTAAAAGATTTATATTCCCGTAATGATATTATGGATAAAAATATTAGTTTGTACTATTTATCATCAATTTGTGTATGAATAATGTACTTTATTATTTAATTAGTTACGAATAATGTACTATTTATTGTTTATATTCGAAAATTTTTAAATGTGTAATTTTATAAATTGTTATTCGATAATATAAGATAAAAAAATATAATTAATATATAGTATCAATGTAATTATAATAATAAACAATAACTTTAAAAAATTAAGTTTACTAACTGCTTGGTCATCAATAAAATTAATTTTTTCATGATTTAAAAAAATATTTTTAATTATTACGGACGAACTTTCTGTCTTTAAATGTAAATTATTTTTTGAAATAAAAAACAAATTTTTATTGTCATTAACGGCTTTGACGTCAAAAAAGATAAGAAAAACTTTAGAAGGCCAGCAACTTTATTAAATTTTGGTCAATATATAATCAATAAAAAATGAATAATTACACATAATTAAATGAAATCTCACACTATTAAAATATTATTAATGACTACTTAATGGCTATAAATAAAAAAAAGTTACTGGTATCTAACATTTCTCTAAAATATAATTTTTTAACTTTTTAATAACACCATTATTAACGGCAGTTTGTGCAGTTATAATTATTTTAATATTACCGACGGTTCAAACTATCGTTAAAATATTACCAAATTTTTTTAATATATAATTTATAATTAAATTTTTATAACTTAAAAACTTTTAATTGGATACTTACACAAAATTAATAAAACACTCTTCTCCAAATTAAAATATCTACACACTACACTTAAAAAATAAATCTCTAAAACTCAAAAGTTATTTTATTTTTAAAATATTTAACTATCTCTAACCATCTTTTTGCCGACAAACACATAATTAAAATGCGTATATAAACTGACATGCAGGGTCGTTATAATGCGTTCCCACATATATAGGAGGACACCTCTATGAATATCACCAAACCTACCTACTAGTGTATAGTGTATAGTGTATACTCTATTCCCTACTGCAAATAACCCATCATATCACTCAACCTTCAACCTTCACTTTATTTCTCTAAACACAAATTAATTAAACCTCATTTCATCACATGGACGAACCACTGAGGCCTCTCAACGGCATGCCACCCCTTTCCCAACCACCTCCCAACAACCCCAGAACCAAGCAGACCTCGCGAGACACCAGCACTACCCCCACTGCCGGACCCATGAGGTACCGCGGCGTCAGGCGGAGGCCATGGGGCCGTTATGCCGCCGAGATAAGGGACCCTCAGTCCAAGGAGCGCCGTTGGCTGGGGACTTTCGACACTGCGGAGGAAGCCGCCTGCGCCTACGACTGCGCCGCCAGAGCCATGCGTGGCCATAAGGCAACCACCAACTTCGTGTACCATACTTTACCTTCTTACTCTTCTTCCATCACCATCACCAACAACCATAGCAATCTCCTTAACTGCCATAACCACTTCAGCTTCCCTTATCATCATAACCAACTCTTCAACGGTCATAAACGCCACTTCGGGGTTTGGTCTGACCCTTTCTCTGCTTCAACCTTCCAGGAACAGCGAAACCTTGACTCCATCAACATGCTTCTCCACCGAGACTTGGTAGCCTCTTCTTCCTCCGGCAATTTATCCTACAACATGGGCAGTTTTGTCAATTCACATCCTGGCAATGTTGCTAATAACTACTCCGCCGCACCTTGTTCTGACACAAGCAATCTCGGTTGTGACGGTGGACGCAATAAGACCGATAATACTAACAATAATGAAGCTGACGATGGTGGCGAAGAAGACTCAAAGGAGCAATTCTATGAAGGTTCAGGGTCGTCAGGGTTGTTGGAAGAAATAGTTAAGGGTTTCTTGAAGAAAAAGCCAAAGCCCAATAAATGTGAGAGATTGTTAGGTACCAGGACCACTGCTTCAGACGGTTCTTGCCACTCACCATTTCCTCCTCCTCCTCCTCTGGTTGTTTTCCGCGAGGAGTCGAAGAAAGACGATGGTTTCGGCGTTCATTTGGATCAACAGGGTTTCCAATACATGCAGCAGCTTGGTGGTGGTTTCAATAATGGTTTTAGCAATATGGTTATGCTGCCTAACATGATGATGAATAACGATAATGAAGTAGAGTGCTCGATCGTAGAAAACCTTTTTCCGGATGCATAATTCTGAAATTACTTCGATTTATGGCGTGCTATGTGTTGTCTCATCAATTTAACTTTGTAGTTTCTGTTGCTTGCATTGTGCATCAATTTGGTTATATTATATTTTGGTTTCGTTTATCTTTTCCTGCTTTTTTAGGGTTTCAAACTCATCACTATGTAATGGATCTGCTGGTGCCTCCTTGATTTGTGAAATCCGTCTGTGATGTCATCCTAGCAATAAACTTTCTTCTTCCACTACTAAGATTTTTAATTGTTTGTCGCAGATTTTGTGAAGGTTTATGAAAACTTCCGATCCGCATCATATTTTATCAGTGCAAATTATAAATTAAATCCTCCGCTGATTAATGTATAATCAAAACTCCTAAACCAATCACCAAACAAACATTCATAATCTTAAACTACTTTGCAGTTTTCACAAATCCAAACAAACATTCAGATTTCAAACAAAAATCTATCCTAAAAAAATGTAAAAAGAGGGAAAAAAAAAAGCTTCGAGTGAGATCAGTGGGAGACGCCGAAACCCTAATATATTCCCCTTTTTTATTGAAGTATTTCACAATAGATTGATTAGCTAGGTATCAATTATCATTGACCATTAACATATTTCCATTTACTTCTCTCCTTGAAAAGACACAAAAAAAAAGGAAGTTGCATTATTATTTATTGTAACATTTGCAAAACGAGAAACAGGATGACTTGCTTCATTATAACCTCTCCTCCTACTTCTCAAGTGGTGATTTTTTTTTATTAATCAAGTTCAATAAAATTAATCTAACGTAATAAAATTTAATTATAATTAATATTATTCTAAGTTTTATTATTTAATTTAATTAAACTTATTTCATAAAAAAATTTAGATGTATAGCATTACTTTTTTTGGTTCAAAAAATAAAGAAGTAGCGCTAATTGGTTTGAGAAATTTCTTACTTTTGAAGAGTATCTTATTAAAATTAACTTTTTAAAAATATTTTTTAAATATTGTAGTATTGATATTTAATAAATTAAATTTAAAAAATTAATAAATATAAATAATAATAATTATATTTGATAAATAATTTTTAGAAAATAAAAAAAATTATAATAAACATAAATATAAGAATTATTCCGCTATAGAGTTAATTACTTTTAACGAGATTGTAAAAATGGAAACCTCCAATCACTTATACTGTTGTCTTCGAGGTAAATAAAGTTGTACCTATAAAGAATTCCGGTAATCAAATTAGCAGAGGGTCCATAAAAAATAAAGATTAAGCTTGGAGAAGATATCTAGCAGGGACTTTGTCACCGATATCTTTAGTATTTCCTTAATTGTTTCAATGGGATATAATTTTGATATTGGCCTATGATCTTCACTAGATCATGGTAAAACCCTGGCCCAACCCGTGTAACAACATAATTTTCTTTGTTATAAATTATTTTAGTTTTTTGTAACAAAATCTTATTTTGTTGGAATAGTTTATTATATTTTAAAACATAATTTTATTTTGTTGCAAAAATTAAAAATATTTTGTAATAAAAAATCTTTCTGTTTCAAAAGCTTAAACTATTTTATATAACAAAAGTTATTTTGTTTTAAAAGTTCAAAATGTACATTAAAAAATTTGTCACAAAATTCATCCTTTGTTTTTAATAAAGTATTTATTTGTCATAAAATCCAAAGATTTTTTATAATTAACAAAAAAATTGTTTCAAAATGTTAAAACCTTTTTGTGTTGAAAAGGCAAAATTTGTTCATAAAAATTTGATTTTCCTAAAATATTGTTAGTTTTAGTTAAGAGATAAATATTGTTTTTGTCCCTCACGTTGAGGGTTGGAATCGAACTCGTTCCTGGTATATATTTTGATTTAAAATCATCCTTAAAGTCGTATTTGAATTTAAAATCGTCCTTTCTAATAAAATTTTTTAATTTATTCCTAAACTACCCCTAAAATAAAAAAATTTATAAAATTAACAAATAAAGAAAACGCGTTGGGGGAGAAGAAAAGGGTATACGGATGGGGATGGGAGGGAAAGGGGAAAGGGGCGAAGGGGAAGGGGGAAGGAGAAGGGAAAGGGGGGAGGGGGACGGCGGGGGGACGGCGCCAGCGGCGAAGGGAGGGAGGAGGGGAAGTGAAAGAAGTCGGAGAAGAAGAGGAAGAAAATGAAGGGGATGCGGGTTTGGGGTGGAGGAAGGGGAAAGAGGGGAGGGGGATGGCGGCTGATGGGGGAAGGGGGGAAAGGACGCATGGTGGGGGGTGGGGAGAAGGGGAGAGGGGGAGGGGGACAGCAGCGGCGAAGGGGGAACGGGGAAAGGACGCGGGGTGGGGTGGGGGTGGGAGGAAGGGGAGAGGGGGAGGAGGAGGGGGAAGGGGAAAGGGGGAGGGGGACGGTGAGCCACTGCCGTTGGAGTCCGCCTCCGCCTCGCTTCTGCCGCCTCACGTCGCCGCCTCTGTCTCACCGCCTCCGCCTCCGCCTCACGCATTGCTTCTGCTTTCTTGCTTTTTATTTCTATTTGGTGTTGTTTCTGTTTCTGTTTGGTGTTGTTTTTTGCTTTCTTGGTGGTGGTGGTGGTTGGTGGTGGTTGTGGTTGTGGTTGTGGTTGTGGTGGTGTTGGTGTTGGTGTTGGTGGTGGTGGTGGTATTGATGGTGGTGCTGCTGGTGGTTGTAGTGATGGTGTTGGTGTTGGTGGTGGTGCTGGTGGAGGAGGTAATTATGTTGGTAGTGGTGAGGATATTTTTGTCCAAAAAAAATTAAGAGGACAATTTTAATATAAAAAAGCGTTAAGTATAATTTTAAATCAAAAATTACGTTGGGGACGGTTTTGATTCCGACCTCAATATGAGGGACCAAAACAATACTTATCCCTTTTAGTTAATAAGTATTTGAAAAATTAATAAAGATTAGATTGTCAATTTTGTGAAAGTTTAGAAATTAATTTATTTTAATTTTTACAAAATTAATATATCTAATCTTTATTAAGAATCAGTTTTTAAATTCTTAATGGAAATTAATTACTGAAATACAAAAATAGTTAAATGATTAAAAATAAAGTGGACGTTATTTTGAAGAGGCTCTATAAAGTAAATAGATGTGGTCAAAGACAACAAACACACCAAAAGAAAGAGTTATCTCAAATGAAAATGCTCAGAAAATTTATGTCCTCAGTCTCTATCCATATGTAAAATAATCGATTATTAATATGAGGTATTTTACCTTTCTAACTATTCTTCTAAATGATCTAAGGAGATTGATACCCCACTTGTTGAAAGGCCTACAAGAGATGATTCCCAAGAGCTCCATCATTGGGGCTTTGTGAAAATGGCCATGTTAGAATGTTAACCTGCGTTCATATATGATTTATGATTTTGCTTCCCTTGACCCTTTTTATGACCCATATCATTTTTTTATAATTTTTTTTATTGATTTTATGATTTTAAAATTAGCAAGTCGGTACCTTCACTTTTAGGATTGTTTTTTGTGTATCATCATTGGCTATTGTGGTGGTTCAAAGCTCCACACAATAGTCAACTCTTTTTTAATTAGAAATTCATTTGGGGGATGTTTAAACCATCACAAAATAGAAAAATGCAACACAAAAAAATCATTTCTAAACCCCGTACAGATTGACCAAGCTGAATGACTGAAATAAAAATATAGGGGGCAATAATATTAATTGATAATTAATTTAAAAATTAGTCAATAATTAAAAGAAAATGAACATAAAAAAATTCAATAATTAAAAAATTAAAATAAAGTAAAAAAACATTTGAAATTAAAACAAAATAAAAACTAATTTAAGATATAAAACTTATAATTTATAGATTAAAATTTAGATTTTATAATTTAGAAAAATCCGACACAGTAAGAGGGTGATTAACGGGCTCGCAGTTAACTATGGTGTTGGGTGACTGATGGTGGTTAGGATTGGTAATAGGTAGGGTAGAGTAGAGTACGGGTGCATATGGGTCGGGTGAAGTCGAATTTGATGGGATACAGACTCGACCCGAAATATACACCGGGTCTATTTATTATATCCAAACTTGATCCTAGACCCGATGAAATTAATACACTTTTGGACCATAATAATACCGGGTGAAAATCGGGCCGTTAACATTACATTACGTTGATACCTTCTTGTAAGCTAGCATGTAAAAATATCCAAATTTCTAAGACTCCAACTATTATTAACATAGTAAAATTCACTTAGAAAAATATAACAAGAACCAACCCTTCTTTAAAATTAAAGTATAACCACAATCAATACTAAAGCAAAACTACAATCAATACTAATATTGTCTAATAATACCAAATATTTAAATCAATACAAATAACACAATATTATGCATTAGTCTAAAGTCTTATGCATTCTAAACATAAAACATTAACTTATAGTCTTATAATGACTAATAACACAAAATATTAAGGTTTACAATACTTAAATTTCACATAAGAATAGTCATGATTTATCACTAATAACACAAAATATTAATTGTGTATGATGACCGGGTCACCAGGCCGACTTCGGGTGACTCGAGCTATGGCCCGGACCCGACCCGAAATAATGACTGGGTCTATTTTTGAGACCCTTACTCGATCCTAAACTCGATGAAATCACACCAAATTAGCCCCTAAAATGTTCGGGAGCGGACCGGGTCTTCGAGCCGGGCCAGGTCTGTGCACCCCTAGAGTAGAGTTTAGATTCTACTCTAACCCTACTCGTGACGGATTAAAAATTTTATTAAAATTCTATCCTATTTTACCTGCGGGTTAAGAATCTCTCAACCTTAATCCTAACCCTATCCGCACCTTAAAGTTTTAAACTCAAATCTACCCGCAAAAATATCAAATTTTTTTAAAGTAAATATAAAATTCAATCATTTCGAATTTTATATATATTAATAAAATAAAAAATAAAAAATTAATACTTTAAATTATTAAATTAACTAACTAATTTAGTGATTACTCATTTATTGTAAGTTATTATATGAAAGAGATTGTAGGTTCAACTCTTACCTCCTTCATTATATACCTAATTTTTATAAAATATGTATTATATATGGGGTGCAGGTCTACCCGCAGGTATACCCAAACCGATATCTACCCTACTCGCAGTGGGTCGGATAGTCTACCCTACCCGAACATGTTAGGTACCAGCGGATAGGGTATGAATTGCTAGTCTGAATGGTGGTGAATAAAATTATTGTGTTGAGAGAAAAAAAAAATTAAAGAAGGTAAAAAAAAGTCCAAAAAAATTATAAATATGCGAATTTTGTTTAATTGTTGATTGAAATTTGTTGAATGTGTTGTGGGTTCTCTAACATAATTGGAAAAAATAAGATTTTGAGAATTTGTAGTGATCTCCGATTCAATAACTACTTAATTAATTGGAAAGGAGTTACATGTCCATGGTCCAAAAAAAAAAAAAGATGTTATATGTCTATTTGCAGTCCTATTTGTTCTATTTGATACTTAATTTGCATCAGTGTTACTTCCTTTTCATGTTCGTTCACTGTACTTTCAATATAAATTGATTTAGGTGAGGAATTGAATAAATAGAATCATATTTTTTTAAATTTAAGGTGAACTTTTTCTTTAAATTTTCTTCTTATGCAAATAATCATGATTCAACGATATATAAAAATATCTATATAAATTAAAAATAAAATTAATATGGGGATCAAAATTAATTTTAATTAGTAACATGGATTTTTTTAATCATTTCTAGAATATATATACTTTAATTACAATGTTGTACCATGGCAAGATGACTATGAAGTATGTGAACGAGTTATAACTCAAATTAAATGAAATAATTTTTTCATTCTCACTTAAAAATTTTAGGTTTAAATTTCACTCCTAACATTTTTTTTTAAAAAAAAGCATGCATATTGCTCAACTATTATAATTCTTAAACGTTATCTATCTAGTTATTGGGAAGAGCTGTTTTTTTTTTCAAAAACTTAAATAATTAATCCTTACATATAAATAGTTATATATATATATATATATAAAAGCTTTTTTGATATAGATAACAATAGAAGCTTTTATTACTTAGAATAAAATTGTCAATAATTTAAAATAATTTTATTTAATTTAAATTTTATAATTTCATGTATATAAAATTTATAATTACACACCTATTATATTTAATATCACTCAATAATTATTACTGTGTTAACTATAGAATACAAAATAATATTTTAAATATTTTTTTATGTCTTAATAACATCTCTCTACCCCTTCTTTGAGCACAAACTGCACCGAGAGACAACCTAGCAACGGTATTTTTCTTCTTTATGACCCACATACAGTTTAATTTCCTCAAGTTCTGCACCTATCCAATAACCATATATAGTACAGAACAATAAAATTAAACTGAACTGCAGCAATTAATACTATTAGCCATGCATTCAGTTCATCAAGTCTAGCACCATTGCTTTCAAATCCGTAAACACAATTATTTATGACAAAAAGAAGCAAAAGCTGAAACTGATGACGATCCATTCCGTGTCAAATAGATGTTACTCCGATCCGCACTCAATTTAGCAAAATTAAGGTCTTATACTCTCTCTAATAATATGATTATGCATACAGTAGCTTTATACAAATGTTATTACAAAATAACAAATATCTATATATCATTTCATTTTGTATTTTTGTTTTACTTAAATCCTTAGATATTTAAAGTAGATCAGTATTATGTCGACAATAAAAAATATTTGTTATTAATACACAAAATTTAAATATTAAATTAATTATTATTATATATTTGTATATATAAAAATATTTTATGTATATTAAAAATTAATAATAAATTAACCACGATATTTTTATATTTTTATCATTAATATAAAATATTTTATCAATATTTTAAAAAATGAAAAACGGTTTTAGTTTTTTTTTTTTTTTCCTTTTAATCCAAATTTGATTAGCTAGATAAAGACCCATGCCCCAAACTCTGCGTTGCGTAGTAATTGCCCCCGAACTTGAGTACTCTGTTACCATCATATCATCATGATCATGATAATGATCATCATCCTGAAGAAAGTGCTATTTTGATGTGTATGGAGATTATTATATTACTCCTCTTTTACCCGGGCTTCAAGAGAAGGGGAAAAAGGCATTGATTTTCTCAGTTATAGTTTCTCAAGACATTGTTAGAAATCAGATTACTGTTTATTATATTAACTAACTAAATTTTTATGTTGGTCTTTTAAATTAGTATTGTGCGCTAAAATCGGTCTTGAATTTTGAATTTACCAAAAAAATGAAAGAATTAATTTGGTACATAAAATGAGAAATTAATTTAGTGTATATATAATAATAATAATAATAATATAACGAATAATTTGTGGACGAATAATATTACACATACTGACATGTAGCTAAATAGATTTATAGTACGTGATATAATTCTTTATGTTAATATATAACATGTTATTGACTGATATCAAACTATAATACATATGACACATATTATTAAAAATTCACATCAACACGCTGTTAAGAAAAAACGAGTTTAACATAGTATATTTTTACTAATTTTAAAAACATAATTAATATAATTAAAATTTAAAAAACAATTGTAATATACAACATCAATTTAAGAGGTCACTTTAAAAATTTATTCATATTAACTTGGTTATGTAACTGTACTAAAAATTATAAATTCAATTTACTTGCAGTATTTTCATAAGTTTAATGCTACATAATATCAAAAAATTATAATGCCGATTCTAAATTCTAACCGCTCATAAACTTCTTATTAAAAAAAAATTTACACTACACACACATAAAAAAAGTCAATTTAGCCACTTATTAATTTAAGTATATGTTTTTTCTCTCAAAAATTTTGATAACAATCCTCATCTTTCTTGAACTCAACCGTTGCATGTGATCCATTCATTCTATTACTCTTGTATTGAGACTTACAAACACCTGCTATCCAATACATTTTGAACCCGAATTCTCAAGATTTTATATAATACGTTAATTAAAATATATATTATATAATATTAAATTAAATGATTTTATATTTATAATTTTATTTTAATTCTATATTCACTTTTTTCAAATTAATCATCTTTTTTAATGATACACATTTTTTAAAATAAAAAAAATTCTTAATAAATACTAAAATATATAATAAACATAAATTAATTAATAAATTATTAAAATTTTAAAATAATAATTAATTTAATAAAATCGAGTCAACTAATTTAATTAATAAATTTAAGGGGTCAAACCGGGGAGAGGGAGCCATAAATGAAGAGAGGGGAGTGGGGGAGGGGGGAAAGAGACAAAACACAAATTAAAGATTGGAAGATGTATGGAGAAATGAATGAAAGAAAGGGAAGTGGGTACCTACATGTTCCATCTTTGAGAAGATATCCGTATATTATATATTGATTATTGATCTCTCTAATACATGCAGTCAGCATCATCAATTCTTTCTCTTCTTCTGCTGGAAATATAAGGAGCATGTACTGCTACTACTGTTTCCTTCAAGATTTTAGGTGGAGCCTTAAGATTCAATTTTAATGCCATGGAATCTCTGATCCATGCGGCTAAATAAGGGAGTATTTATTCTTTGTCTTTTAGTTTAGTGCTTTTAAGCTTTCAAGCACACATGCATGTATCATTTGCTTGTTCGTGCAATACATGTGGACCATATTTTGGCCTAACCTAACTGCTTTCTGGGAAAGGTTTAATCTCCACACCATCAGAACGATATTTAGTTATTTACAGTTATATATGTAGGTTTTTTTTTTCTCCGTAGAAAGTAATAGGTAGTATCTGAAGAAATTTATCATGAAATTATAAGTTATATTAATAAAAAAACAAGTAAGTTTTTAGCTTAAAAATTTTTCGAATTAGAGTTATAGATCTAAAAAAGAAAAAAAATATTAAATACATTTTTAAAAAGTTTCAGTATGGCTTAGACTTAGTCTGGTCAATTTCTTTTGAAAATGTATGTATTTGTATTTTTTAAATGTATAAATATCTCGTTTTATGTATAGTGAATAAAAAATTTGATGTTTTTGTACTTACAAATTTTAAAAATTAAAAATGTTTTTTAAAACACCTAAATACAGATGTTACAACTTTTAAAAAGCTAATTTTTAAAAATTAATTTTTATAAACTATTTTTAAAAAATAAAAACTTTACCAAACTAAATCTTAATAAACTTACATGATGATAAAAGACTAATAACAGAATATTTACCCTGTATCACAATTTTAATTATAAATTAATACCATTCAAAATTATTTAAGAATCATTAATTATCGAATTTTGTTTTGAAAAAATCACTATTTTTTACCACAAAAAATTTTAGGCACCGAAATATTGATAAAAAAATTAAATAGACAACAATATTATACGCTCACTTGCTATATAAAAAATAATAATATTAAAGAGATAAAAAATTAGAATTTATTTTATTTAATATTTATTAATTATTATTATAATTAATAAATATTAAATAAAACAAATTTTAGGTGTTTTTTATTTTTTTTTTGTTATCAAATATTTAAATAAAAATAGTAGTTAATGGTAAGAACTTAAAATTCACGATTAGTTAAAAGTGTCATAGGGAATAAAATTTTAGTGAAAATCTATTTAAATATTTTTGTGATTAGTATTGTCAACAATAAAATCTTTTTGGTAAACAAGGATAATTTTTTTAAGCATTTTTTACGAACATAATTTTATATCAGCAGTCATTTGATATCTAAATATAACATCAAGCAATGCAAAATTGTAATCATTTGGTTTTCGAGAATCAGAAGATAAAACAAAAGAAAAATGGTAGGATTATCTAACACTTTATCAATATTGTTCCTACTCTGATAAAAAAATATTAAGTCCGGCCTAAAAGAAATTCACTCAAAAGGGTGTTTTTTTTTTACCCAATTTTATAGAGATTGGATTCAATGATAGCAGTTTAAGTTTTATTTATCTAAGTCAAATAATTATCTCTTAAGATATCTTCATTCTTTTTTGGAAAGAAGATATCAACAACTTTTAAAAAAAAATAGTTATTTATTATTAAAGACGAAACTATTATTTTAAAAAAGTGGTTATTAATTTTATTATAAAAATACTGACACTCTTAAGTATATTTAAGATCCAATCTATTAAAATTTTGTTTAAAATTTTTGCTAATTTAAACATCAGAGTTTCTTATAAATATCACTCTCACCTCCTCACAAAGAATTTAAACAGTGGCGTCTCGACAAAAAAAAGTCAAATACTACTCCTATTACGTTTAGACAAAAAAAAATATAATTTCAGATGACCTCAGAATATATATATATATATATATATATATATATATTAGACAAATAACAATACTTCATTTTTTATACTATTAAAATTTAGGATTTAAATGTTAAAATTTAAAATTTAAAATTTAATAATTAAGATTTAGAATATTAACTAAATATTAATAAAAAATAATAAATTTTATTACTCCGTAATAATATTATTCCAATTAAAATGAAAATATATACAAATAAAAGTAGGTGTTTGGTATCTCTGAGTTTGTAAATAAAAATTTTCTTTAATAATTAGTTGTTAGATAATTATGAGAATTTGTTAACTGATCTTCTATATTTTTTTTTTGTTTTTCAGTTATTAATTAATTTAGTGTTTTGCATTGCAGGGATAAACACTGTCACGAGTCCGCACTGGAAAGTGGAAACGCTATGGTTTAGGGTTTAGGAGCGAGATTGCTGGGATATTGTTGTCCGAATTATATTGGTATGATTATTATTGTTCCTATTTATAGGTGGTGTAGTAACTTAAGTTCATATCTAGGACTGGCAATGGGTAGGGTAGGGTAGGGTTTGGATCCTACCTTAACTCTATCTGCGGATTGAAAATTTTATTAAAATTATACCCTATTTTATCTGCGGGTTGAGAATCTCTCAATTCTAATTCTATCCGCACCCTAAAATTTTAAATCTTACCCTACCCTACCCTACCCGCAGAAATATCAAATTTTTTCAAAGTAAATATAAAATTCAATTATTTCGAATTTTATACGTATTAATAACATAAAAAATAAAAAACTAATGCTCTAAATTACTAAATTAACTAACTAGTTTAATAGTTGTTCATTTATTATAAGTCATTACATAAGAAATATTGTGGGTTCAAGTCTCACTTCCTTCACTATATAAAGAGATTTTTATAAAATATGTGTTATATATAAGGTGCGGGTAGGGTAGGGTAGGGTAGGGTAGGGTACACCCTAAACCCGTACCCTACCCTATCCACAGACATATCCGAACCGTACCCTACCCTACGAATTGGATTGAGTTGGGTACCCGCGGGTAGGATATGAATTGCCAGCCCTATTCATATCATACTCTCTCTTCCATACCTATGAAGAACAAAAAAATAGTGCACTTACTATATACAATATATGAAGAAGAGTGTTAGATCGGATAAAAGAGAACAATAAAAAAAAATTTATATATTTATTTAAATTGTATAGGATGAGACAATATAAAAATATATTTATAAGTGTTAAGTAAATTGAAATAATAAATCATAATATTTATAATAAATATTCAGATATATTAAATAATTCTAATGAATATTAATTAATTTTAATAATATTTTAACAAAGAAATTGATGACAATGTTTTTTTTTTTCATCTGTCACTCTTTTAAGAGATTGCATGATTTTTCTTATATTGAGAAAATTTTTTGTTTGTTTGAATGTTTATATTAGGATGTTGGAAACCCTATTTTTTATCTTTAAAACTTATGTTATTAAATTATTGATTATATATTTAATGCATTTTCTCATTTGGAATCCACTAGCTATTATAGTAGATATTCTGAAGTTTCCATGACCATAGATATGTCATTGTCTTCTGCCCCTGCTCTCAAGTTACATTATTAAAGGTTACCTGCCTTATTTATTATCAACCTTCAGATAATACTACTAGCTAGGGAGAGAATTAATTAAACATATAAGAAAATAACACTTTCTTCTCGAATCAAACAGTAAATTACTAAAATAGAATTGTAATATTAAAAAATTTACATTATTAACAAAAATAATTTTAAAATATATAAATAAAAATAAATTCTAAACTCTAATAAAGAGATTAAATGATATTATAAATATGTATATTTTATTTTTCTTTTTATTGTAAGTTATTTTAACTTTTTTTCATTTTGTTTTGTTGTGTAATATTGTTCACTTTCATTCTTTCTTGCATGCTAATATGTGTGCTTTTGTTTTTGTTTTTGTTTTTGTTTTTGGATAATTATTTTGAAAATAAGGAAATAAAATTATAGTATATATTTGTAATGTATACTTGAATTGTTCCTTTTAAGTAGTAGTCATCACTTTAGTTTTATTATTTCCCTTTTTACTTTATGGTGTCTTCCACTCTTATTTTCATGCACTATTTCTATTTTGTACTACTTTTTTTTACACTCAAATTTGTTGTTTTTATTTATTAATTTTACTCCCTTTTTTTACATATAATATATCTCACTCTCATTCTTCTATGCACTATTTATCATTGAAGTATCAATTATATTCTTAACAATCAATAAATATTTTTAGAAGTACACAACTATTCTTTTTCGGTTGATTGTTAATCAAAATTTATTTGGTAATCCTTTTAAATTACTATTCCAAGATTCATATGATAACTATGGATTTAGCTAGTGACTGATAAAAAGGAAAGAGTTGAGTAAATATTTAAAAAAAATTGACAAAAGATTTTTTTTATGTTTTTAACTAAAAGGGCATTTAATTCATGTTATTTAAACTATCGTATAATAATTCATTTCAAAAGTTTAAAATGGTTATATTTTTAATATTTTCTCTCAAATACGAGACTTTTGAGTTTTGCATAGGTCTTTTTTTATTTGCTTTATGATATTTTTTTTATTTTTGGAGTTTATTATTTAAAAATCAAACTCTTAATGTTTCTGACACAGAATTCTAATATCATGTCATAAAATTTGTTATCCCAAAATTTGAATTAGAAAAAGATAACATTAATAATTATATCTCAAATATAAACCATTTTTTTATGGCACACTTTTATAAATTAAAATAACCAGCTATAAATTGCTAGCATTTCTAATTTATTATTACAATATTATAATTAGGGGTAGGCTAATTTCACATCACATATGCAGAAAGTAAGATCTCATCGCTATTCACAAACAACTTTACTAAATTCTTTTGCCACCAACAAGGCCTTAGGCTTTTGTGTGGTGCCAGCTGCGTTGGTCCTGATTCTAATGATCCCTAGATAATATTTGGATACTAATTTCTTTTTCACGTTCTAAATTTAACGTTCAGATTAATAAGTGAATAATCATAATAATAAAGTGATGAAATTTAAGGTATGGTTAAGCAGAAAATGTTTTTCATTATCTCTCAGGAATTCGGTCATTGTATTATTAGGTACAGATAATTTTATATTTAAACAAGTAGCTCTATTAAGGTGCCAACATACATAGGGATAAATAATTAATAATCATTATGTACTATAATAGAAACTCTAGTTTTAGAAGAAAAAATAAAGCAACTTATATACACATGAAATTTATATTCCCAGCTAACCATTTACAATAATAAGCTGAAATTATGTTTTAATTTCCTCGTTTGTTCCTAGCTAGTTGTTCCACGAATACGTTATTAAAATTCTTCACTAAAAGCTTTCGTATATTGGATACGTTAGATATATAATTTAAACCAACTGGTTAGTCGAGTGGTCCACTTACTTGTCTATTTAAATAAAAAATAGTGTTAGAAGTTTAAATTTTGCTTATTATCTAATAATAGATCTTTAAATAAAACTTAGATTCGCAACGAATTAGTTATTAACTTATCGGTTTAGAAAATTTAAATTCTGTATTATACATACAAAATTCTATTGGATAGCAACAAATTCTTAAATAGAACTCCAATCTATAAAGACAATCTATAATAAATTAACTCTTAATGTGTCCTGAAATATCGAATAAAAAAAAATATAATTTAGACTAAAAAAAAGTTGATAAGATATAACTTTGACAATATTATAATTGTTCAATACTTGAATCCTTGGTAATAGAGTCAAACAAGCACAATAATATTAATATATTATTAGGGTGGTTCATTTGAGATAAACCTACTCTCAAACTTTCACAAGTAGTTAAAATAAGTGTCATATTTAGTCCCCCTTTAACTAAGTTTTAATGATATATAAGTTGGTCCATATATATATAGACTACAGGCATCATAGTAGTGGGGAGTGGGGAGCGGTGACATCCATCCGAAAACTTGTAACTGCACGGCGGGAAAATTCACCATGCACATAAATTAATTTAATTAACTGACGTAGTATTTGCCTAATTTTTCTTACTTTTCCCAAAGTGGTATGTGTACATATATCCATATGTAATAATATTTAAAAAATAATGAAAAATAATCCTAACAATTTAATATTATCTTATTTAATATTTATTAATTATTATTAAAATAATTATATAATTTTAAATTTTATAAATATATAAGTAAAAATATTATATATATAAAATTATAAATATTATATTATATAAAATAACTTCAAAAATTATCTCCCTAACATTATTATTGATATGTATGTGACCATTCTAGAATAATCTAACGGAATTGTTTCTGGTTTGCATTAATGCAAACTCTAACTGTGTTAGAAAAGACATTTTTCATTTTCGTGATGTCTATAAATTTTGAAATTTTGATGGTGTCTATAAATCCTTTATCTAATTCATTTAAATATAAATATTGAAAGACGTATTTATTATAGAATCTTCTTTTTTTATAAAATTGAAACATATATAATTTATAGACACCATAAAAATATTCATTATTCTATCTAATATTAACATAGCATATTAATTCTATAATAGATTCTTTTAACTTTAAAACTGCATTGTCTAATATTATTATATGTAGAATTATAAATCTAGAATACTAATACATATATAAGAAATATTAGATATTCAACTTGCGAGTCTCATTCAGGTTCCTTCCAAATTTATAGCAGGAGAGGTAGGAGAGTACAAATTAAAGTGAGTTCCGAACTACGAACAAAACAAAATTAAAAAACCCTAAATAGAGATTAGATCTATCAGCTTTCTGAACAACAACGATACATTATAATATATAGCTTACCTTAACATATAAGGCAGCGGACACCACTAGTTAAACTTGTTAAATTTCCAGCGACCTAATACTAAAATAAAAAAAAAAAAAAGAAAAAGAAGAGAAAAACACAGAGAGTGCATATTATAAAGTACGTGACCTAATCTAATTAAGAAAGTCCGGGTACTGATGAAAAATGTCTTCCATGGTTGGCCACTCTTCAAGATGATGATGATTATTATTGTTGTTGTTCTCCTGAGTAAAAGGCATGCTAGAGGGAGCCGCCGTATCCTGGTCTTTCTTCATGGTGTCGCCTGTGGAAAGAGCGGAAAGAGGAGGAAATGAGTGAGCCTTAACTTGGGATGGAGAAGTAGGTGTAGGAGCAGCTAATAACAACAAAGACTCACTTTTAGTGGGCTTTGGAGTTTTCAAGAAACCTCTAACTATCTCTTCCAACAACCCCGATGATGAGTCTGAGTCTTGCGAGTATTCACTGCCATCAGCTTTATAATTATTATCACTGTTTGTGTTCGTCAGGCAAGAGGAAGAAAAGGCTGCGCTGTGGTTAGGAGCATTGCTACCATTTGATGAGTTGACTAAACTGCCCTTGGGGTAGGATAAATGGTGGCTAATGGAACATGAAAGAGAAGGGTTAGCATTGCCACCATGTGATGAGTTGACTAAACTGCCCTTGGGGTATGATAAGGAAGATGAAAGAGAAGGGTTATTATCATTGCCAGCATGTGATGAGTTGACTAAACTGTCCTTGGGGTTGGTGTAAGAGTAGAAGGAAGCAGAAGGGGCTATGAGCATGTTTGTGGAGTTAAGCTGCTGGAAGGTAGAAAATGAAGAACCACCCATGTGGCAGTTACGGCTGTTGAAGAAGAGGTGGCTACTGCGGTTAAGGATGTCTTTATGATTGTTTTTGTTGGTGAGGAAGATGGAAGAAGGTTGAGGAGGGGAAGTAGTGTACAAAAAGTTAGTTCTCGCCTTGGGGCCACGCAAGACTCTGGCAGCGGAGTCGTAGGCGCAGGCGGCTTCCTCCGCCGTGTCATATGTCCCCAGCCAACGCCGCTCCTTAGATTGAGGGTCCCTTATCTCAGCGGCATAACGTCCCCATGGCCTCCGCCTCACACCCCGGTACCTCATGGTTCCGGCGGGGGAGGAGTATTTGTCGCTGCGGTGGAGGCGCATGATTGCAGAAGTGGAAAAAGAGGGAAGCTTATTGGTGGAGATGTTTGTTTATGCTTCCTCGGGCTTGGCGTCCCCCTTATATAATGTGAGAAGGCATGCACGATGCACCTTCAAGACTTCAACTATGGCTGCCAAAACGGACACTTCGTCCCGCCCCGTCAAACTCCGTCTAAAAACGGATTTAAAATGCTAGTCGGTCTACACTCTTTAAAAAAAAATAATAATTAAAAAATTAAATATAAATAAAAATAATTAAATTACCTTATAATTTTACATATTTTTCTATTTTTAGTTTAATAAAATTATTTACAATAATATTTGCTAATAAAATTATTTTTATTAAAGTACATATATGAGACTATAAAATAAAATAAATAACAAAAAAAATAAAAAATAACAAAGTTAAACGACTGTATTTAAAAATTATATAATTATTAATTTTATAATATTAGTCACTTTGTTATTAAAAAATATTTATTCTAGTGAGTTGTTTTTTCCTACCAATTTATAATAAATTGGGCGATATAATTTTAACGAATTTCAAATTCTAGCCTAATTAATTTTTTTTTTTTTGACAAGTTGGGTAAGTTGGTCTTATCACTACAAGAAAACACGTCTATTGCCACGCTTTTAAAGCGTGGCGAAAAGCTGAAAAAAGCGTGGCGATAGCTTTTCGCCACGCTTTTTGAACTACCGCCACGCTTTTGAAAGGGTGACCTATCAAAGGGTGGCGGTTGCTCTATCGCCATGCATTTGGTGACCTATCGCCACGCTTTTTCTTTTGCCACGCTTTTTACAACTGGCCACCCATTAAAGCGTGGCCATATGCGAGAGATACAGCCACGCTTTGGAAGCGTGGCGATAGGGAGAGATACGGCCACGCTTTGGAAGCGTGGCGATAGGGAGAGATATACGGCCACGCTTTAAAAGCGTGGCGAAAGCCTTGTTAAATTAAAAAAATAATATTTATTTTCCTTACTTGATCTTCATTACTACACAATATAAATTTTCAATCCTTTTTTATTACCAAACCTACAAATATAGTATGCAATTTTTATTACAAGACAAATCAAACAATAGTTAGTGACATATATAATTTACTATAATTGTTTTATACATTAAAAAACTAATACTCAAATACAAAATAAATCTCGAGTTCAAATTCCAAAACTAAAAACCGAAGAAAAATACAAAAACAATACAAGTTAGAACTGCTCATAGTATATCGAATTACACTAATAGAGATGATCATCAACCTAAATACTTGGTAAAAGATCAGAATCAACCTAAAACTGCTCCACTTTGTGCACGTTCAAGTAATCCATTCTAATACTAGCCTGCAGCAAAATATCAAGAACAAATTGAACCAACAAAAACGATATATAATGATTTATAATGCTGTATCTCTAACTCATAATGATCAAGTGTCATTATCTTTTTAATATAATCTTCAAACTTCAGAAATAAACATGATTGGTTGAGATATTGATGGTGCAATGTGCTCAGATTAAGTGTATTATGAACCTATGTGCTCCATAAGAGTTGCAACCCCATCGCAAAACTATAGCAGTTCCATCTCTTTCTATTAGAAATTTAGAACTAGCTAGCTCGATTTCTTTGTATCATAATGAATAATGAATATCAATTATCTTTTCTTTTTGTATGTGAAGTAATGAATATGATGCACATCAAAGATAGTTATAAATAACTAAGATATTAATAGAAACACAAAATCGAGACTATGTTATAAATAACTCCTAAATCAAACAAATACGCAGATACAAGATCCTCACAAAGTCAAAATAGTATATCTAATAGTACTATAGTAGAGAAGTAAAGAAGACTTAGATTACTAGCTCAACTTGTTTGGAGGCCCCAAAATCTGCAAGTTTAATGCAACCTTTATTATCTACAAGAATATTGGCCCCTGAAATTGATTACAATTGAACATTAGTAACTCAAAAAAGGAGATCTGACATGCTAATCAATGATACTACAAGAAAAATCACATTATTATTATTATTATCAAACTTTGGTGTCAGGATTCAGAACGTTCAAGACACAACTCAAAATAAGAAAGAATCATCAACAGAAGCAATTGTTTATTAAACAGCAGCAGTAAATAGCATGTTTCCGAGGTTCAAGCAAGCAGCAAACAGAATTCATATGACTTAACCAGTTCCACAAACTGAAATCATTGCAGTTCATATAATATGGACCAAGCAACAAGCAAAGCAGCACTCAGCAACAACAAACCAATAAAAATTAATGAAACAGTAACACTTTCACAGCATCTATTTTGGACAATGAAAAAAAATACAATAAACAACAATCACAAGTCCAGAATTCAACACCAAAACAGCACAATAAACAAGTTCATCCAGGGCAACATTCAGAGGAAAGACAAATTCATTCCGAACAGCAGCAGTAAACAAAACAAAACCTACATCCACTAACCAGTCCAGATTCTCTAACCACCTAATTCAACTAAACTAAATTAGTTGAACTAAACAAGCTAAACAGAATGAGTTAAACCAGATTAAATGAGATGAAAGGGGAACCTGGGAAGCAGGGAATTGGAACAGGGGAAAGAAAGGGAAAGATTGATGATGATGAGTGAATGGCCGGAGCAACACGGTGGCGGCCTAGTGGTGGCGCTGGGGTAGCGACAGTGGCAGAGGGTGGGTGCACAGTAAAACAGGGTCTAGTAGTGGCTCTGAGCTCGCGGAGAAACACTGGACATCGGGCAACCATCATTGTAAAGATTAAAATGCAAATCAGAAGACATCAAACAAAAATATCCCTGAGTTCACGTCAGTAATAGTTAGTCTTCCAAACTGACGACATTTCTTGGATTCAATATTTACAAATTGCCTAAAGATCAAACCCATAAAAGAACTGATGCATTTAAAGAGAGGAAATTACAATATTGGACCTACCCAAAAGCTTCAACCTATTTGAATTCTTTTGGAATGTATCTTCTAGCTTTCTCTGCCTTCACAAGATGGAGTTAATACAAGGCACTGATAAACAAAGAAACAGAACAGTTAATTAAAGAAACAATTCCCATTTCCCACAAATTAAAGTTGAACATACATAAACAACACTTAGAGAAAGATTCATTGTTACAATTTTGCAGACTTAATAAATTACCTTCCTCTAAATACCCATGTGATGTCTTGTAAAGCCACCAAAGTTGTTTCCAACATGTCAAGGCCAGTCTGGTTTGCAAAGATAAACACCGGCACCGACTACGATCCAGACAGAGAATCATATATATCTTAAATTAAAGGCTTTCATGGAAATGATGAACTCTACTATGAACAAAATATCTGCCATACCTTCAAAGAACAACACAAAATGGCATCCTGATGATGCCACAAATGTTTAAGCACTGACTCACCAATGAGAGAATCAAATCTCAGCAACTCTGCCCCCAAATAATAACTGTTATTAGAAGAAAAAAGAACACAAAAGTGAAGGGCATCATTAGATACTTTTCAAGAATGAATATTCAACAATAAAGCTTGAACACAATACAACAGATGCAGACTTGCCTATAACTGCAGCAGATCCAGTTGGCTAGTGTAAGAGACTCTGGAGAACCAGGAGAGAGTTTTGAGCCAACTGCCGGGTTTATACCAGATGGAGAAATCGCCATGGCAACCCTCTGCACAGAAGGAAGAAAAAGGAAGGCAATTGAAGAACAGAATGAAAGAATGGTAGCATCTCTTGTTTGTTTCTAGATTATATGGTTCAGTAAAAAATTATAACCAACTCACATCATCCATATAAGAAGGCAGAACCTAAGGTATAAAATATAAGCATTTCATTTCCTAGTACTGTTTTACCATTTTGTCCTAAATCTTTGAATCTATCTATTCTGCCATTCCAGAAGCCATCTTGTAGAAAAAGCAACAAAAATAAGGGAATCCATACCTGATATTCAAGTAATGATTTGACACACTTTGGTTTGCAAGAGTCTTCGAGGTATCTCTTTTGATCAACGGGTTCGTCGTCAGCCCTAAGTGCAGGTCAATAAATAAGAAAACAACAAATTAACATAGGATCAGATCCATGGGAGAAATCAAGTACAAAGAGAATAGATCTGACTGAGGAGACTTACATTGCAGTTAGCGTTGGGAGCAGAGAGAGAGACGACACTGACGATGCAGAGGAGATCGGCGAGGAGGGCGACCCTAGTGACGAGGGGGAGACGAGGCAGAGGGGAGGCTAATGGCGCAGCGAGGACGGTGCTGGTGACGGCGGGGATCTGAGCTCTTCCAGGGTTGAGAGATGGGAGTTGAGAGTGACAGTGTAAGATCGAGTTGAGAGTGAGAGAGTAGTCCCGAAGCTTTCTTTGGGCTTATTAGGGTTTGGTGAAGAGATCATACCTTTGGAATCGGAGGGCTTGGAGGAGAAGAGAGCGTCGCGGATACCTTGCCGTCGCCCATGTTTGGTGGAGCTTGAAGGTGAACAGAGAGATGAAAAGTATGAAGAAGAAGATGAAGATGAAGAAGATGAAGAGTATGAAGAGTATGAACAGTGACGAGGGCAAAGGGCGAAGGGCGAAGGAGCTCTTCCAGGCGAGTGTGGTTTCGAAGGGAAAAGAAGATTAGGGTTAGTGTCTAACGGGTTGCGGGCCAGGTTGCGGGTCGGGTTGGTGTCAATGGGTTGGGGACCCTCTTGCCACGCTTTTACAACGTAACTGTTTCTCTCTACGGCCACGCTTTCGAAGCGTGGCAGAAAAAACCTTTTGGCCACGCTTTTAAAGCGTGCCAAAAGAGGACCAGGATATGGCCACGTTTTCCAAGCGTGGCCTTAATGAAACCCTTTCACCACGCTTTTAAAACGTCCTTGTTGCTCTCTATGGCCACGCTTTTGAAGCGTGGCAGTTTTAAAACGTGGCTGTTTCTCTAATCAATTGCCACCTTTATAAAAGCGTGGCCGTTGATCCTTTTCGCCACGCTTTTGAAGCGTGGCAAAAAAAAAGGTGGCGAAATCTCTAATCTATCGCCACCCTCATAAAAGCGTGGCCATTGACCACTTTTGGCCACACTTTTAAAGCGTGGCAAGAAAAAAGCGTAGCCATAGGCCTTTTTTCTTGTAGTGGATGAGTCATGAATTCAGCCTTTATCACTCCTACTTGTTTATAATGTATAGTTCAATGTATATAGAATATATAGATACATAAAGCCATAAATATAAAATATTTGTGAGTATATATATTATAACTATTTTTATCTATTGATATTTATAATGTTAACAAAATTATTTATAAAAGAAGAAACTAATATCATATCTATAAAAAATAAATTTTGTATGACAAAAATATTAATTTTTTTTAAACAAAATTATTTACAATAACGTTTTTATGATTTTAGTATTTTTGTCATATAATTTATCTTTTATAAATATAATATTAATTTTGTTCTTTTATAGATAATTTTGTCAACGTAATTAAAAATAGTTATTTTTATTCAAAATAGAAAAAAAACTTTCATGATTTCTATGTTCAAGCTTGGTTTAGGAGAAAACTAAAGCTCAAATTAAAATATCACTTCAATAATTAATCTTTTCTTCTCATCCTCCTCTTTATTTTCATATAATTTTTTAAAAATTAAATTAAAAATTAATTTCTCTTTTCCTTTATTTAAGGTTTGGCCTTATGTTTTTACGGAAGATGATTCAATTTTTTTATTTTCTTGTTTAGGAAATTATATTTAAGAATTTTAAGGAATAAAAAAACATCATTTTTAAGTTCAAAAGATGAGAAAATTTTCTTTTTTCTCCTCTCTTTGGATTCGGCCATATATATGCATCATAAAAAAAAAATCTTATTTGATTTCATCCTATTCATCATAAATCATATTCTAAGTGTTTCAAAGAATCTATAGCTACAAGTTTTAAATTTCAAAGGCAAAAAAATATCTCCCTTTTTCTCCATTAAAATTCAGCCAAAAAGGATTCTTTGTCTTAATTTTTTTATTGTAATATAGGAAAAAGTGGTATGTTAGAGAATTATCAAGAGGTGTCTAAAAAAATTGGAATTAAAATAAAAGTTAGATTAGCATAATTGGCCTTTTATATGTCAAAAAACCTAAATGATGCTTTTGATTGAAACTTAATGAACTTGAATGTTTGAATGTATATATTTAATCCTGTTTGATTGCTTAAAATAAATGTAAATAATTGGAATGTATATGGCTAAAAGTAAATGAAGGTTCCGGAAAATATTATGTCTATGCTTAATTATACTATTAAGGATTAAGCTATAAATATGAAAAGAATGATGCAAGAGAGATAAATTTTAGACATTATTACAAGAGAAATCTTTAAGAATATGTTAATAAAGTCAACGATAGATAAGGGAAAAATTAAAAAAACATCAAAAGAGAGGTAAAATTATCATTATGAAAAATATAAAAACATAAAGAATGAAGTTAAAATAAAAGGAGAATGAGGAAATAATAGAAGTGAAAAGAGTATAAATTAAAGCCCAGATAGAAAACAATCAAACATAGTGAAAATTAATGTAAAAATAGGTAAAAATATAATGAAAGAAATTTTTGGGGTTCCTAATATGAATATTGAAAGTTTAGAGATAAATATGTAATTTTATAAATGATTTGGAGTACAAATATAATTAAAAAGTGTAGGGACAAAATTTTAATTTGGGATTATCACAGGTAAATGGACATTTTATAAAAATTCGAGGGTAAAATAATAATTTAGATTTACAGGAGATAAAATAAAAAAATTATTTTATAAAAGTGTAAGAATAAAATGATAATTATAAGTCATCAGAAATAGTATGATTAGTTCGTAAAAAATCAAGAGCAAAATTGTAATCTAAAATCATAACGGGTATAATGTCATATTTTTTTAAGTAAAATTAAGGTAAGGTTGCCTATCTTGTTTTTTTATTCGAGTAATGTGGTTCTTGAATAATTAGGGGGTGAATATTAGAGTTAATGCCATAAGAATTTGTTTGGTTGTCAAAACAATTATTTTAATCTCTTGTATTTATAACCTTTTGTGGCTATTTGTATACAATACTTAGTTGCTTACATACGTATACATATATAATACTATCACATCACTTTTTAAATTTTTTTATTATCATTATTAATTCTCTTCTAACCTTTTACACTTTTCACTTTTTCTTTATCAACATTAACTCTGTTATGGAAATAACTTCAATGGAGAAATAATACAATCTATAATTTTAATCTTAATGTGTTTACTACATACATACAAAAGTCCTTTGAAGAGGGAATGTGAAGATGATATCAATTACTTGGCAAAAAAGTATTACTAGAATAATGTTGTGCATTTTTTTTTTCGGTTTCTTTCTTTCAAGCAAGAGAAAATTGAGATTTTACTTAAAATCAAAAAAATAAATCAAGACATAAAATATAAAATTTTAACAAGATTTAAATTATAAAATTGTTAAATTTAGTATAAATTTTGTAAAATTGATAAACTCATTTAAAATCGTAATATCATAAAATTTTAAGAATTAAATCAAGATTCTAACTATATATTATGCCTTTTAACTATTTGAAATTGTCCTACCTATAACTTCTTCAGATCAGTTGTTAGCAATGTATCTAATTTCCATTAGTATATTTTGTGTACTGAATAAATAGTAAAATTTGAATGTGAGAAAATTGAGCCAAAGAGTTTAGAGTTTTTAATTTTTGTTCTTTTGTAGTAATTTAGGATAAACGATGAAATTTGAACATTAGTAATTTAGCACTCAAGGTCTAATAAAAAACTAGAATGAGACTCACACATATGCGAGACGAAATGGTAAATTAATGATAATATATAATAAATATTAAAATTGTTATATTTTGTAAAATTAAATTAAATGTGTAAATTACAGTTAAATTTAAAAGGTATTTTATTTAAAATAATTTACAGACAAAGAATTTGGATGTTAGAGTTATACAAAGTGATATTTTTATTTGGTGATTTAATTTTTATATTTGTTTTAGTTGATGGACTTAGGGTTTGTTTGAGTGAGCTTCTAAGAAAAGATCTTTTTTTGAGTTATCTTTTTTAAAAAGATCTTATAAAAAAGTAAAAGTAATTTTATGTTTGGATATTTCATGCAAAAAGATCTTTTTATCTATCAATCATGTTTGGATATAACAATATAAAAGTAATTTTTTATTTATTTATTACATGAAAAACATCTTTTTTTAAGGAAAAAAGATCTTTTAAAAAAAGATGTAAATTACAACTTCTCAAAAAAGATATTTTTCTGATTTTTCTAATGCTTTTACTTTTACTACTCGAAATTTACCAAACACACTAAAAAATAAAAAAAAATATTTTTCATTGAAAAAGATCTTTTTTATCAAAATAATAGCGCCCAAACAAGCACTTAGTCTTCTTATGTGGCGCTCGTCCTCTTTTTTTTATTAGTTGTTGTTAGAGTTGTTGCTTTTTTCTTTCTATCGTAGGTTTTTAAAAAACATGTTCTTTATGAATTGTTGAGTTGTATGCACTTTCTATTATGTTGTTTGTTCCATCTTTGCATGTTGTAATGGATGTTGAGGTTCAGTATTTTTTGTTGAAAATAAATGTCTTGATAATAATGTATTGTTGACAACATTTTTTTAGATTAAAATTATTTACTTTGACTTTAAATATAAGCATAAGGATATAAGGTTGCACAAATTTTCAATTGACGTGGTACCTTAACGTCATTGTTTTTTCTAGAATGTCATTAGATTTGAAACAGTTGTGCTCAACAATTTTTTTTTCTCGCCGTCAAATAGTACAAAATTTGTTGTAGCACTTTGATCTGAAATAAGTATTGAGTTAGTAACAGTGACGGACCTACATTAAAGGAAAAGGGGACATTTGCCCCCACAGAGTTAAATAAAAAACGAATACCTATATATATACCTTTTATTATATTATATTTATCCAAAATAAAATATAAATACTTTTTTTTGTGTTTTATGTTAAAAAAATATTTTGTTAAACTTAATATTTAATAATAATTATATTGTTAAATTTGATTTAGTATAAAAATAAAAATTAAAAGTTAAATAAACTCAAAAAATAATAATAATTAATTTTATTATATTAGTTAATTAGTTGAAAATTAAATTAAAACTTAATTTTTTAATTAAATACAACTTAAATTATTAGTGACTTTTTTAAAAATATTTAACATAAAAAAATATATTATCTATATATTAATATACTCTATTAATAATTTATTATTAAAATGGTATTAATTATAGTAATTATTTTGAATAAAAGATTTATTTATACCATAAAAATTATAATAAGTAGATTTTATAATTAAATATGAGATAATAAAAAGTAAAATAATTGTTTAAGAACATATATAAAAAAATAATATTTAGTCATGTTAAAAATAAAAAAAGTCATTATAAATTATTTTTTTATTATTTTAAATATTATACTGAGTGAAATTACTTTTTATTATTTTAAATACTAGAAGAAGTGATTGTGTCTATGTTTTTAATTCTTATCAATATGTATAGATAGTCCTAATTTAAAATTTTAAATATGTCTAAATAAATTTGGGTTGGTCGAGTGATTAGCTTAATCGTCCGCTTAAATAAGTGTTGAGAGTTCGAATTTCATTTCATGTGTGTAGTAACTCATTGGCCATCTTAATGAAACTTAAAGTCATGATAGATTAGTTCTTAACTTATTGAATATTGTGAAGAACCAAAAAAATATACCTAGACCTAAATTTTATTATTTTTTTGCCCTCGCAACTAAATTTTTCTGGGTCCGTCACTGGTTAGTAACTAATAATTTGATAGATGGGATTATGAAAAGTATATAGAGTTACTTTATTGTTGGATACTGTGGTGTTTGATTACATGTGCCACAAATATAGTTGTCTCCGTTTCATCTAATATAATCATTTCTAAGCAAAGAGGCTCCTCTTCATCTGTGGTTGTTTTTGTTTTTTATAGGCGAACTACGTAAACTTTGATAAATCAATTGTCTATTTGTTTGGTAATATTGTTCAAAGAATGAAGTAAGTTTGAGATGTTGTGTAGTTCGAAAATAATTTTTTTGTGCTAAATTTGATGTTATTTGAAAAAATAGTGATAAGAGACTTATATAAATAGGTCAAATAGTATGAAATTTGAATATTTATAACGTAAAATTTATTATGATTAATATTATTATGACATTTGTAATATGAATGTTGATCACATTTAATGAGTTATTTATATAAATTAATTATCGGGGTTATAAACTTATTGTATTGTTTATAACGGTAAGATATAATAAATATAGGGATATAGATTCAAAGTGTTTGTAAGTTATAAATTTGATTAGACACTATTAATTTTTAATTATCGGTGTTTTTTTTGTATATTTTATTTTTTTATTTGAAAATAATAGGTGATTTGACAAAAATTTGAACGTTGATTCTAAAATTTTGTCAAGTAAGCGACGACATGACATTACTAGGAGGAGAAACATGTCTTAAAAGTAACGTGGGTAAACTTATCCATCTACTTTTATATTAAGTATATTTTTTTGTATATATTTTTTTCTGATATAGAACTAATAGGTGATTTGGCAAAAATTGAATTGTTGCTTCTAAAATTTTGTCAAGTAAACGACGTTGGTGACATGGCATTAGTAGGAGGAGAAAAAATATCTTAAAAGTAATATAAGTAAACTTATCCATCTACTTTTATATATTAAGAATAGGTTTAAAATTCTACATTTATCAAACTTGGAGTATGAATAAAAGTGATTTTCTAAAATTTGATTTGGAATAGAAATAAGTTCAACATGATTTTTATTTATCAATTTTATACTAAAATTAATTTTTATAAATAAATATTATTTGAATAATATTAATCAAATCACTTTTAGATAAATAATTATAAAAAATATAATATTAAATTATAATATTATTTTTTTAAAGTATATTTAATTTTTTCTATTCTTCTTTTAATATTTTTTAATAATATTTTTATAATATTCTATTTTAGTATCTTACAGTTTTTATTATTATAATAAAAATTAATATTTATTTATAAAATTAAAAATAATATATACAAATCGACAACTTTTTATGTACTATTTCTATAATAAAAATGAATATTTATTTATTAAATTAAAAATAATATATAAAATAATATATTTTATTATTTTTTTAAATATTCTCAGTAATCTTATTTTTATTTTTATTTTATAGTTTAATTTTTTTCTAGTTATTTTTTATTATTATTTATCATTAATTTTTATTTAATTTATCATTTCTAATAAAAAATACATATTATAAAAAATTAAAATAATAAATTTTGGATAAAAATTATAGTGATAAATTTTATAATATCAGACAAAAATATATTCTATAATTATTTTAATATTTTTAATATTTTTTATTTAATATTATTTTAAATGATAAAATTTTAGTATAATTTAAACATTTTAAATAAGAGAGTACATGAGTTACAAAAAAAATAAGAAAGTACATAAAAAATTTTATAAAATTTATTATAATAAATTAATAATTTTAAATTATGTGTTTAAATAGATAATTTTAAATTCGTAAATTAAAATTATCCGATAGAACCGTTTATTTTAGTATCTTACAGTTTTTACTTTTATAATAAAATTAATATTATTTATAAAATTAAAAGTAATATAAAAATTGATAGTTTTTTACGTACTCTTTTTATAATAAAAACTAATATTTATTTATTAAATTAAAAATAATATATAAAATAATATATTTTATTATTTTTTTCAAATACTCCCAATAATTTTATTTTTATTTTTATTTTATAATTTAATTTTTTACTAGTTATTTTTTATTATTATTTAAAATTAATTTTTATTTAATTTATTATTTCTAATAAAAATAATAATACATATTATAAAAAATTAGAATAATAAATTGTGAATAAAAATTATAGTGATAAATCTTATAATATCAGACAAGAACATATTCTATAATTATTTTAATATTTTTAGTATTTTTTATTTAGTATTATTTCGGATGATAGAATTTTAATATAATTTGAACGATATAATTTAAATATTTTAAATAAAAGAGTACATAAATTGCCAAAAGAAAATAAGAGAATACATGAAAAAATTTATAAAATTTATTATATTAAATTGATAATTTTAAATTATGTGTTTAAATAGATAATTTTAAATTACGGGCGACTTAAATTAAAATTATCCAGTAAAACTGTTTATTAAAATTAGTAGCGATTGTTGATAATACGTTTGTCTCACAACTGTAGTATTACCATAATCATATTGTGCATATTACCAGAATATTATTGTGCAATTTCTCTCCTTCAACAATTTGAAATCGTCCTACCGGTAATTTCTTTCTCTCAGATTGTTAGGATGTGTCTAATAACACTCAAGGTCCAATGAAAAATTTAGAATTTTACATTAATTTGTTAAATTGGAATATAACTGAGTAAAAATAAATTTATATTTAACAATTATATACTAAAATTAATTTTGATAAAATAAATAATTTAAATAATATTAGTTAACATCATTCTTAAATAAATAATTAATTAATTACTAAAAAATATAATATTAAATTATAAAATTATTTTTTTAAGTAAGTTTAACTTTTTAGTATTTTTTATAATACTCTATTTTAGTATGTTATATTTTTATTATTATAATAAAAATTAATATTTATTTATGAAATTAAAATAATATATAAAAATTGACAATTTTTTAAGTACTCTTTCTATAATAAAAATTAATATTTATTTATTAAATTAAAAATAACATATAAAATAATATATTTTAGTACTTTTTAAGTACTCTCAATAATTTTATTTTTTTATTGTTTTAGATTTTAATTTTTTACAAGTTATATTTTTATTATTTATAATTACTTTTTTATTTAATTTATCATTTCTAATAAAAACAATAATACATATTATAAAAAAATATAATAATAAATAGTGCACAAGATTACAATAATAAATTTTACAATATCAAATAAAAAATATTCTATAATTATTTTAATATTTTTAATATTTTTTATTTAATATTATTTTGAACTATAAAATTTTATTACTTATGACTCTATTATTAACAAAAATCAGTAATTTGAAACTTCTAATTCTTTAATCACCAAATTAGATGGAATCAAATGTGTTTGTTTTATTGTGTGATCAGAATTGGAGATTCAAACTTTTTAAAATTTATGAACAGTCATATTTTTTTCATTAAAGAACAGACTAACTGTCAATATAATTAATTAATAATTATAATATCACCCAAACTAATTTTTATATTAACAAATTGGATCATAATTAGAATAAAAATTTTAACATTTTCCTACTTAATCCAACATTTAATTACATACTATACTTAAACAATTAAGACAAAATTTTACGAATTATAATGATAAATTTTCATTAATCGAATATTAACTAACATTTCCTAATTAAAAATATTTTTATCAAATATTTTTTTGTTGTCAAATATTTTTATGCATTGAAAAACCATGAGAAGACATTAGGAGATAGAATTGACTTTGACTATGATGATAATGCTACGACAAAACCAATAAAAAGAGAATAAAAATGAGGAGTTACGGTATTTTAGTTAAATATTAATATTTAAAATATATTACATAATAGATGTATAAAAAATATATTTAATATATATTTTGTATATTAATCAAAATATTAATACTTATCCAACATATACATATATTTTGTATATTAACTTTTATATACAAATTTTATTTATTTATAATTATACCAAATAATTCTATTTTTAAAATTAACATCAATATTTTTTTTCTATAAAAAAAATTAGCCACAGAATGTGATATGGGTTTTGGTATATTTTTAATGGATTTGAGTTGCTGCATGAAAAAATATACGGAAGGATTCATATACATCAAACAACGCATAGAATACCGAGGGTATTCATTGGAGAAGAGGAGAAAAAGAGTAAAAGGAAAATGAGGGACCTACATGTTTGTTTTTCTCACTGCATTCTAATCATAGTTATATACTTACAATATATACGCAAGCAATCACCAAAAACTGAAAAACGTATAGTACTATAGTGTCCAACAATAATACAATCTTTCCTAGTTATTACGCAAAATTGTAATTGTCATGAATATTTAGGTTAAAATTAGTTATTTAAATATAGTAAAACTAAAGAAATTATGGTGTATAATTTTCACATATGTCACAGTTTTGAAAAATTGAAATAATAATCAATTATTAAGAGGGCAAGGCTTTGTTGTTGTTAGGAGGACAATAGGTTTATTGTATATTTGTAATTATCCGATAGTTGTTTGTATATAAATAGTAGTAGTTAAACAAACAATATTAGTTTGTACTAGACAATATATAAGTATATTACTATATTTACATTAAAATTTTTAATCATTATAAAACTAAGTAAATTATAATAAATTAAAGCGGCATATTTAAATAAATTCCTAAGACTTATAAAACTTACATATACACAATTGTGTTTTTAAAAATAATCGGGGCTCGTTTTATAAAATAAAAAAAATAATTATTTTTTTACACAAATTTACATTGTTCTTTTATTTGCATTGTTGCTCTTTAATCCATATATGTAATTCGTAAGCCAATTTTTCTATCTTTTTCAATTGATAAATCGTTTTTAAAGAAAGATAGAGGTACGATAAATATTTTGTTAGAATAAATTAATTTAAATAACCCAGATCATCCATATTAAATCACCAAAAATATAACACAATGCAGAAGTGTACCTGAATTCATATGAGTCAGAAATTGATGGAAGAATTTGGATCTTATGGTTCTTTCGATCTTTCTCAACCAAAACTTTCTGTATTTATAAGTGGCTAAACTGCAACTCTTTTTGATGGGAAAAGAGCAACAAAGACAGCTTTGGTATATTGGGGACCAAAACTCTGAATGTCTATTTATATTTGAGCATGGCACCCATTAAACCCTAAAGCCCAAAAGATAATATATCTAAAATCCAAAAGATAATTATTTAAGGAACAAAAGATAATATCCAATTTTATTCTCATTTAATTCCAAATCAAAAGTAATAATAACTTATTCAATTAGCATTTATAACAATAAATGAGATCATCATTATATAAGTCATTTAATTTGAAATAGCATCATTTGTGATTATAATTTATATATGTATTGCCCACAAATAAGTTAGAAAATTAAATAATTTCCTAACAATCTCCCACTTGGGCTATACATATATTCTTTCTTAACATAATCACATTTTATAAACTTTATGCGCGCATCTGAATGCTATTTCTTTCATTACTTTAACAATCTGGTCCGTGTCATACCTTAGATATAGAACTACCGCATCTTTTATCACATTAAATGCCGTGACTAAACCACGCCAATCACCATCCTAATATACTTAACGACATAGATCAAATTTGGATGATTAATATGAAAATTACATGCCAAGTGATCTCATGCATGTCTATTTTCAGTTGGTCCAACTTTATTGAGATCAAACACAATACAAATATTGCAAAATGAACATTTCATATAACATGAAATAAACCATCAACTTAATTCTGCAGAAAAATAACTCAATATCTGTCATAGGACATATAGCATAAAATAAACTCCACTAAACCAAGGCATCACAAATATTGACACCCATCCGAGCAGTGTGCTCATGAAAAAAATTTAGGGTTCAATCCCTTGGTAATGGGTCTGCTAGCATATACTTTGTTTCCATATGTCTTATAGAAATCTGTTTTTCTTAAACTTTCTCCTTGACAACTAAGAAACTTGATGTCTGTATGCTTCGATTTTGTCAAGCTCTTATTGTTATTGGAGTATAGTACTACTGACTTATTGTCACAAAATATCTTTAATGGCCTTTCAATGTCATCTACTATATGAAGCTTAGTGACAAAGTTTCGCAATCATATGCCATGAAATCGGAATCAGAGTACCTAATGATCTCCAAATTTTCTGATCTCCGATAAATAAGCATGTAATCTTTTGTTCTCTTTAAACAACGCATTACGCGTTTAACAGCTATCCAATGATCCATATCCAGATTGCTCAAGTATCTACCTAACACTCCCACTATAAATGATATATCGGGATGTATGTAGACTTGAGCATACATTAAATTTCCTAGTGCTAATGCATAAGGTTTATCATACATTGTTGTCTTCTTAAGATCATTTTGGGGCATTGCTTGAGACTAAACTTGTCTCCTTTAACTACGGATGTGTCCATTGGTCTATAACTTTCTATGACATATTTACTTAAAATCTTTTGGATATAGTTCTTTTGTGATAACCCAAGAATACCTTGAGAACGATCTCTTAGTATCTCGATTCCTAATACAAAAGAGGCATCATCATGATCTTTCATTTTGAATTTGTCCGATAGAAATTTCTTAGTTTCATGCAACAAGCTTATATCGTTACTAGCAAGTAGAATGTCATCAACATATAAGACCAAAAGGATGTATTTACTCCCACTGAACTTGCGGTATACATATTCATCTATAATATTTACCTCAAAACCATGAGGTAATGACTTAATTAAACTTGTGATACCATTAACGGGAAGCTTGTTTGAGACCATAGATGAATTTTCTCCTTTTTTTTGGATCTCCTTAATGACACTTCTTGAAGTTATTGAGCTTGCTGTATGAGTTGGGGTTGATGAGAATTCTCATCATTTTCTTGTACTGTAACAGTATCTCTAGTAACAACAATATTCTCATTGTTCTCTTGTACTGTAACTGGATCTATATAGTAGGATTCTCATTTTACTCTTGTACTATAACTATATCTTGAACAACAATAAGCACAAGGACCTAATCATTGTCAGTTACAGAATCCTCATCCAAAACAACATTTCTAATATTTCCTTCCCCCCAAACTCAACATCCTCAAGAAATCTCGCATTTTCCGTTTCAAAAATAGACCTTAATGCAGGATTGTAAAACTTGTACCCCCGTGAACGCTCAGCGTAACCAAACAAAGTAGCAACTAATTGTCCTTGAGTCCAATTTTCTTTCATGCGGCCTATAAGGCTGCGCCTCAGTTGGACATCCCCAAATATGCAAATGCTTTATACTGGGTCTTTTCCCCGTCTAAATTTCATATGGGGTTTTGTTAACTGCTTTGCTTGGCACCCTAATAAGGATGTATATTGCGGTCTTTAAGGCTTCTCCCCAGAGTGATTCAGGTAAGGAAGAATGACTAATCATACTTCTCACCATGTCCTTAAGAGTTCGGTTCCTTCGTTCTGCAACACCATTCATGCTAGGTTTGCCTGGCATGGTGTATTGCGAAACAATACCACACTCCTCTAGGAAAAGAGCAAAAGGGCTCGGGACATTGCTCACCTGAGCCGTCATATCTTCCGCAGTATTCACCACCATGATCAGATTTGACAGCTTTAATTTTCTTTCCAAGTTGAAGTTCAACTTCAGCTTTCAAAGACTTGAAAACATCCAAGGTTTGGGATTTTTCATGAATTAAATATAGGTACCCGTAATGAGAGTAATCATCTATAAACGTAATAAAGTACCGTTGTCCATTCCAAGAGACAATAGAAAATGGGCCACTTATATCGGTATGTATCAGTTCTAAGACATCTTTAGCTCTCTCGGTACCTAATTTCTTTTCGTTTGTCCTTTTTCCCTTTATGCACTCAATGCAGACTTCAAAGTTTGCCAAATTTAAGGGTCCAAGAATTTCATCCGACACGAGCCTCTGAATTCTCTATTTAGAGATGTGGCCTAGGCGTTTATGCCATAATGATGTCGAATTCTCATTCAGTTTTTGTTTTGTACCCATTTGCAGTATTTCATTATTATAGGAACTTAAGTTAAGCCTATATAGATTATCTACCAAATGACTAGAGAGAATATTATTTGAATTATAAAAAAGACTGACTTTATTGTCTCTGAATGAACAAAAATAACCTGATTTGTCCAAACGAGAAACAGAAACCAAATTTCGTCTAAATGACGGTACATAAAATATCTCTAATAAATCCAAGTAAAATCCACTCGTGGAACATAATCTAAAGGTTCCTATAGCTTCGACTGCAACTATATTGCCGTCTGCCACGTAGATGTATCTTTCAGCATCACTTGGCGGTCGGCTCCACAGGCAACCCCTTCTTCACACGCCAAGTGGCATATTTGGTACAATCCTTCTTCATGTGTCACACCTTTTTACAGAAAAAACAGGTTAAAACTTGATCCTGTTTCTTAGCCTTTTTTTGTTGAGAATGCGCATCCGCAGTAGTATCACGCTTTCTTTTATACTGAGAAGATAAAGCCATGTGAGCACTGAATTTCTTAGTAAAAAAATTTCTCAACATCCTTTAGGATCTGGTTGGCATCTTTATCCTTAGTAATTGAGCCCCGAAACGCCTCAGGAATTGAGCGTTTCATGATCATAATGCTCATTCGATTGGATCTCTCCCACTCTTCTGTTTTAACCTCATTGAGGTTTTCCGGAGTAGAAGTGGATTTCTCCTCTCGAAGAGCTATATCTAGATCCATACAACCGAGGACAATCTCCACGGTATCCTTCCAAACTTTAAAGTTTGAACCATTCAGCATAGGAATACTGCTAATTTGTGCAGAAACATTGGTAGCTGAAGCCATAGTTTCTAGAATAGAACAAAAAGAACATGCAGTAAACATTAATTAATTAATGAAAAAAAATCCATATTGAGATATCTAGTACAACATTAATTTTCAATATTTGGATAGAAAAATTAACTGTAAGTGATACTCTCATTGCAGTAATCAAATATTGTCAAAATTCCTGTCACACATTAGGCCTTTCTTTGGACCGACTTAATGCGCACATGAAAACTTAAACTTCGCAACCTATTTATTACCGCATATATTTTCTATTAATTGGCCAAACAACAACCTTCCTTTGGGCCGATTATTGACCGCATAATTAATAAAAAATAAACAAAAGTGTGCAATGCTTATTATTGGGACAAACAATAAACTTCCTTTGGACCGATTATTGTTTGCATAAATAATAAACATTACTTTATTCTTAATTAGTTACCCAAATATGTATTTACTATCAATATGTGTATGTAATTCGGCCAAATACAGACCTTTCTTTGGGCCGATCAATATTCGCATGAATTACATATCCCCATATTCCTAATGTTTTAAATAAATCAATTTTCGCAAAAGAGGCTACTTTGGCAGCATAATGTTTAATCAATTTATTCCAAAACCAAATCTTTATAAAATATGTGGATATAATAATCCAAATGGTTACTAATTTTCTTATGTAACAATTAAAAAATATTTAAATTGCAAAAAAATTTAAATCTTAATGGTGTCTTTTCAGACTTTTAAAAAATTATAATTTAATAGTACTCCATCAATATTTCAAATAAAATTATCAATTTTACAAACAAATAAAATACAACATGCTTTACAAATTCTGTACGCAAGAATGTATATATACAATCAAAGAATAATATATATATTATACATGTATATAGGAATGGCCGAAAACACATTCGGGTTCAACGCAAATAATATATATTTTATATATATGTATATATAAATGGCTGAAAAAAGAGCAAGCAAGCTTAACGCAAACGATCAATAATATATATACGTATCAATTTTTATATATATAAATTGATGCACACACACAAACGCAAACAAGTTCATATATATGCGTGCAACGGTTTTACCACGTAAACAATATTCATATATATACATATATATATATATATATATATATATATATATATATATATATATATATATATATATTGATTCGATAATAGAAAAATAAAAAACTAATATTTTCGATGATTAAATTATAGATGGTTCTGATACCACTTGTTAGAATAAATTAATTTAAATAATTCAGATCATCTATATTGAATCACTAAAAATATAACACAATGCGGAAGCATACCTGAATTCATATGAGTTAAAAATTGATGGAAGAATTTGAATCTTGTGGTTTTTTCGATCTTCCTCAACCAAATCCTTCTGTATTCTTAGGTGGCTAAACTGCAACTCTTTTTTATGGAAAAAGAGCAACAAAGACAGCTTTGGTATATAAATAGAGACCGAAACTCTGAAGGTCTATTTATATTTGAACATGACACTCATTAAACACTAAAGCCCAAATAAAATAGTATCTAAAGCCCAAAAGATAATATATCTAAAATCCAAAAGATAATTATCTAAGGAACAAAAGATAATATCCAGTTTTATTTTCATTTAATTCCAAATCCAAAGTAATAATGACTTATTCAATTAGCATTTATATATAAGTCATTTAATTTGAAATAGCATCATTTGTGATTATAATTGATATATATATTGTCCACAAATAAATTAGAAAATTAAATAATTTCCTAACATATTTATGTATTAGTAAGTTTAGAGGTAATTATTAATTATTTATATATTAAAAGGATACTATTTATCTTTTAAAATCCAGTCTTTAATTTGGTCAATCTTTTTATGGATTTATTATTATTTAATTAATTTGAATACTATTTAATTAATTTGAATGTCCATTTTTATGTATTAGTTTTTTAAAAAGGGAGGCACTTAGATAAAGATATCAAAAAGGTCTTTTTTTAAAGATATTTTTTAAAAATTAAAATTTAACATATATAATCAATTAAATTATATTATTTTTATTAAAATTAGACGGGACTAATCAGTTTAGCAAAAAAATTAATAAAATAAATTTTAAAATCGGTATAAATTAAGATTTTTTTATAAAAATTACTACAATATCCTTATTATAAAACACAACTAAAATATTCCTATTATATATATATATATATATATATATATATATATATATATATATATATATATATATATATATATAATAGGACTAGAATTTAGAATTTTTAAAATTAATATATATAATAAGAGTATTTTAGTCATTTTATTTAATAGGAGTATTGTAGTCATTTTTTATAAAAAATAATATTAATTTAGACAGATTCAAAATTTGATTCACTATTTTTCGGTCAAATTAATTTAATTTGTCTAACCTAATTTTGACAAAATAACATAATTTAAATGATTATATGTGTTAAATTTTAATTATTAAAATATATCTTTAAAAAAAATTCCTATGGGAGCATCCCCTTTTAAAAAATCAGAGAAATGACTTGTATTTTATTTTTTCTTTCTTTTAAAAGTTGAATAAAGGATAATATTTAAATGATACTTAGTTGCACTAATATTAAAATTAAGAAGACTATATTTAGATATAATTTTTCGAAGGGTATCTTTAGGTAGAAAATCTCAAAAAGTATCTTTATTTTAAATTAATGACCATGTTGTGTTTTTTTTTTTAAATATTTATTACAATAATAAAGACACATTTTATCGAGTATCATCTTCTCATAAAATACATACATGTAAACACAACACTGAATTTTTGTTTTATTTTTATTCTTGTTAAATATCCTGTAATTGTAGTGAATAGTTGTTTAATTTGAGCATGCATGAGTCATTAGATGAGTAGTTATATTGATTCATCATAACTATGTGCACTCATCTAGCTAGATAGTTACATGAGTGATGATTCACTTATTGATTCAAATTAAAGATGGATGATATTACAAAATTATTTTTCTAAATGGTTAGTTGTCTTTTTTTATTTAAACATCAATTATTTTTTTGAATAAATGGTTGCTACAACAATTTTTTGTGTGTTTTTATGATTTGCTATCAACTAAAAAAAAAAATAAATGTCTTAATATATACTGGCACATATAATAAATTATAATAAATAATGTTACCAAATTTTTTCACACTAGTCATAAATAAGTAAATAACATAGCAAAATGGAAAGAGATAAGGACAAATGGCGCCACGCCAAACACACAAGCATATATATAGCACCCAACTGGAAAAGAAAAAAAAAAGGAGAAATGTTGTTTATATTTTTAATGTTGAAGTTGGTTTTAGTTTTACATTTAAATTTTACAATTATGTTATATATATTATTTCTCACTATCTCATATAATTATGCAGTTGTATTAACTTTTCTTGGTTTTCTTATTCGGTGATTACCATTTTGTAATAAATTTTACAGATTTAATATTAGCTGATAATCAGATTTTGAACTTAACATTGATGAAGCTTGAGGAACGATTACAAGCTAATGATAGATCTTTGAAAGAATTTTCTACGTTACCTTATCCCGATATGCAAGCGATTGTTGGTATTGAGGATCGGTTAATAATGGATGAGTTGAATTTTGATAGAATTTTACTCCGTCAAGAGTTGAATGATGCTTTGCAATCTATAAATAATGAACAGAGCTATGCATATCATACAATACTTGATGCCGTGAACATGGATCGTGGTGGATTTTACTTTGTTTATGGGTATGGTGGTACTGGCAAGACATTCCTTTGGCGTACGCTTTCTGTTTCATTAAGGTGTGAGGGAAAGATTGTTTTAAATGTTGCATCAAGTGGTATTGCTTCACTACTTCTTCCCAATGGACGCACTGCTCATTCAAAATTTAAGATACCTCTAAACATTAATGAGGATTCAGTTTGCAACATTAAACAAGGTTCATCTCTTGCTAAGTTGGTTTCCAGAGCCAGTTTGATTATATGGGACGAATCTCCAATGTTGAACAAACACTGTTATGAGGCATTGGACAAGTCACTGAAGGATATCCTAAGATATGAACAATCTTACAAGTCAAACATGGCTTTTGCAGGTAAGGTTGTTGTACTAGGTGGTGACTTTCGACAGATTCTTCCAGTCATACCGATGGGATCACGTCAAGATATTGTTCAAGCTTCCATTAATTCATCTTACCTCTGGGATCACTGCTCAGTCTTGAATTTAACAAGGAATATGCATTTAGCATCTTCTGATATTTTCGAAGACAATAGTGAAGTTAATGAATTTGCCAAGTGGCTTATCCAGATTGGTGATGGATTCGCCGGTGATTCTACAGATGGTGAGTCAGAAGTTTTGATTCCGGATGACATGCTCATAAATGATACTGAAGATGGTTTTGGAGAGTTGGTACATTTTGTCTATCCATATATTGTTTCTAACTTGAACCACACTGATTACTTCAAGGAACGTTCGATTCTTGCTCCCACATTAGAAGTTGTGAATGAGGTGAACAACAGTATTATGAGTCGACTACCTGGAGAACCAAAAGTTTATCTTAGTTCTGATTCTCTATGTGTTGAAGAAGGTAATATGGAGTCTGAGTTAGACACATTTTCACCTGATGTTTTGAATGCGATTAATTGTTCAGGGTTACCTCCACACCAAATATGCTTGAAGGAAGGTGTACCAGTTATGTTGCTTCGGAACATTGATCAGTCTAATAGGTTGTGCAATGGCACGAGAATGCAGGTTCGTCGTTTAGGTAATCATGTAATTAAGTGCATTATATTGACGGGGGACCAGACAGGCCGAGTTGTGTTCATTCCACGCATGGACATGATACCAAATAATGACACACTCCCTTTTAGGTTCAGAAGGAGGCAATTCCCTTTGATAGTTTCATTTGCAATGACTATAAATAAGGCGCAGGGACAGACTTTGGGTGTTGTTGGGCTATTTTTGTCAAAACCCGTTTTTACACATGGACAACTGTATGTTGTACTATATCGAGTAAAATAAAAGAAATGCCTTAGAATGCTGATTTAGAATAATGGTACCATGCCCAAGAATAGTACAATAAATGTAGTATTTAGGGAGATTTTTAACAATATTTCTTGATGTCATTTCAAGTAGTTTTACATTTTTTATGTGATACGGTCGTGTTTCAAGCTATGTTAGATGTTTCTAAATTAATTTCATGTAATTCCTTCCATATGTTTGGTTTAAAATTATGTAGTTTTGTATGTAACTTTTTCCGTGCATAGCACGGGTCCTTTCACTAGTAAATAAGTAAATAACATAGCAAAATGGAAAGAGATAAGGACAAGTGGCGCCACGCCACACCACACACAAGCATATATATATAACACCCAACGGGAAAAGAAAAAAAAAAAAGGAGAAATGTTGTTTATATTTTTAATGTTGAAGTTGGTTTTAGTTTTACATTTAAATTTTACAATTATGTTACATATATTATTTATATAAAATATATATTAAAAATAAATTAAATAACATATATATTTATATATAAATATATAAATAATTAATTTATCAACTAATTTTTTATATATATATAATATTTTTGTAAAATTTTATTTTATTTCAATTTTATTTTAAATGTTTTATATAATTTTATATTTTACCTACTCTTTTATTTTTTTCTGATGGTAAAGATTAGTAATTTCTTTTTTCATTTTTATCCTTTCATAATTTGACGCATAGACTCGTTATTATTCTTCGAGATTTCTATATTTAGTTATTTACAACGCAATGTTGGTGGCATCCACAATGATAAAGGTGATTAGGTAAAAAACTAAAAATAAATAATAAAATTTTATATTTATTATTTTACATCAAAATACAAACATTTATTAATTTACATAGTATCATACAATTTTATAATTAGGTGATTGCTACGGTACGATGATAAATTCATACGTACCGATATATTTAAAATACAGACGAGTAATAACAAGCCACGTGGAATTTATTTTCCACATCAGTATTTAATTTTTTCTTTTTTAAATATATATTATATCACTACTTTTACTAATACACCCCTTTAATTAAATTAAAATAAAAATATATTTTTTATTTAATTTTATAAAAAGTGTTAAACATCTTTCCTTTATTTGATTAGACAAAAATACCCTTTTAAATTAATCAAATTTTAAAATTCAATTAATTCTAATTTTATAGTTTCAAATAATTAAAACAACAAAACAAAAACATATTAAAAAACAAAAATTTAAAATTATTTTTTATCTGTATTAAACATATTAAAAAAACAAAAAACTAAAATTATTCTTCATCTTCCTCCCTCCTCTTCCCATCCTCTCTCTCTCTCTTAACCGTTTTCAAAAATCTCCTTCTCTGGAATCCGTCCATCGGAAAGTTAAGAAACTTGCCGTCATTGGAAGATGAACGCTTCTCCGTCGTTACCTCGGGGTTTGACTCTAGGGTTCATACTTTGGGATCTGATTCGTGGAGAAGGATTCAACACTTTCCTCTCAGCAGCACTGCGTGTTGTCCTGGAAGATTCGTGAGCGGCATGCTTAATTGGTTGGATAAGAATCGGTTCATTGTTTCTCTCGATTTGGCATTGGAGTCGTATCGACGAATTTCGCTTCCTGATTTCGGAGGTAACAATAGTGATGAGTTTGAATTGACATTAGAGGTCTTCAAGGACAGTTTATGTGTTCTCTCATGCTGTAGCCATTTCACTGATGTGAGAGATTGTGGGTGAGTTTGCAAAGATTTGTAGTGGAAGAGAGCAATTTGCGGTGACGAATCATTGAATAATTTTCTTGAAAATAATCTTCCACAGGTTCCCCAGTTCAATTATTGTTACAATTTGGAGAACATTGACGGAGAAAAGCTGCCTGCCTCTCCATTACGGCTCATCATCAATGGAAGCCCTTTGCTGGGTAAACAGTGTCAGATGAAGGACCCGCAGGTTTGGCCCAAAATTTCCCACATCCGCGTCATTAAAGTTGATGGAAGATGGATTTGGTAATCCAACAACTTCAACAGGTAATTGTTTCTATCTCACACAACATTACTCTATGTTGCTGAGTCACTAGTTTTTCATTCTTCATTCTGTTTTACATTATTGTTATTCTTCATTCTTATTATTGTCTTGTATCATTCATACAGCTTTTCCATGGAAGCCAACAAGAGATAACTTTGGCAGTTACGGTTTAGCTTTTGATGCATCAATAATATTCAATCATTGTAATACTCAGAGAAATTCTGAGAAACAAGACAATGATAATAACTGCAACAGAGGAAGGTTCTTGAGGAGATAAGTGGTTAGGAAACCTGATGACTAAAGTGGTACGGATGGCTGAAGTAACGATTTTTCTTTTATTTAAAAAAAAAATCACTTCATGAAAATTTGTATATTACTTGAGAAGGAATATCAACTTTATAATGTTGGAATAACTTTGATTACCTCAATATGAAAATTTGTATGTGGTGGTTGAAACTTTCTTGCAGAAAGCAACTAAGCAACCAGGGACAATCATGGACACAATCCAAGAGATTCAAGAGTGGCATGACACACTGATTGATATAGAGAGGAGCCCCAATGAACTTCATCAACTGTCTTGGACATGGCTGTTTTGGTCCAATCACAAGGTAAGCAACTCAATGACATACAGAGCCACGTGACAAGAGCGAATTCGTATGTCTGCGGTGGGTCCAGCCGTTCCAGTTTGTAAGGAAGCACCAGAAGAATACCGAAAGTCCACCTTCATTGCATTCATAATATTTGATCATTTTCATATTGATTATTGTCCTTCTTATTGATCATCGTCATATTTACCTTTTGAATTTCGGTTCATGTGTATGTTACACTCTAAAATTCTTCCAAACCGTCTGATAATAAATTTCAGGTGCATGAACTAAAGTTTAGCAGATAAATTTAGTTTTGCTTTAGTTAATGGGATATTGATTGGTGGCTATGAACAAATTGGACTAATTCAAAATCTTATCAAGAGAAATCAAGTCAACATATTCTGTCACTGTGTCACATAACCATTGCATTGTAAAATAATACCTTGTTTGTTTTCTGAACCTACCCTTTTCAAGATTGACACTCTCATGTTCATGGTCTGGAAGGTTATACTTGTAGTGAAATAAGAGTGGCAAAAATTCACAAATGAAACACTACAACACCAATAAAATGAAAAGCATAGGGAATTCAGAATATTTAAAATGTTAAACAATGAAAAGGGAATGAATTAAGATGATGATGAAGACAATCTTGAAGAATGCCATAGTCTGTCTACTTGCATTCACTAACCTTCTCCATTAGTTGACAGCAGCTCCTTATTATTGAGGGTTTAATTCATCAATAGCCACTCTAATCTCTTTTGAATGCATGTATTTTGTTTTTTGGGATTTTAAAAATTTTCTTTACATGTATCACATGCTATAAATATTGTTGAATTACCTTTCTTGGAGTTTATATATTGGAGGAATGAGATTAGTTGTTTTGCACCCTTAAACGGTTATAGTCTAAGATTTTTTTCTCTATTTTCTTGTGCATTGTTGATTAAGAATTGCTTGTTTTGTTAGAAAAATAACAAAAATTAGTCAATAATGCAGCAATAACTATGTTTATCCCACTTTTTGATAAGTGAACAGTTGAATAGTAACACTAAAATCTTTGAGAATCAATAAAAGCTGAAAGTTTCCACCTCAAACCATCAAAGAAGAGAAGCAATCAAAATAGGAATATATTACCAATGCATCAACCAACTGTTAAAACGTATTATTTACTCACTGTAAACACTATTTGCATCTCTTTTTATATATTATAATAGATAGATAGATATTTCAAAATATAACATGTACAATACAAGGAGTGGAAATTGATTTTTTTTATACATTTATTTAATTTGTAATATTGATTAAAACTAATAACCTATAAATTAGAATGTTGCATTAGTTATTAATCACATAAATTTAGAATAGGATCGCATGGAGAGTATTTTCACGGAGAAAGCTTGAGTATTTGAGCAATTACATTGTCAAAAACTCTATTAGCGGAAATAAAGTGCAGTTTTTTAGATGATGCAATGTAATTCTGAATTATGAATTTCATCTAACTGTATTTTTATTGATAAAGGGTCAAAAGTATTTTCTTATAAAATTACTTAATTAGCTAGTGTGCAAGAATGTTCTAAAGTATACGGTGTGATTCATTAGATATTTTAATTTATTATTTTTTCCAAATTATAAAGAGAACGAAGAAAGGATTGTAAGAATAGCTCAATTGAATATATTGAGGGTACAAAAACAAAAGGAAGAACAACAGTCAGAGTTGGTTACTAATGTTGTGTTATATACCAAGAATACAACAGAGAACAAATGGTGCCTAATGTGGTGCATTTCCTTCAAGCTACATTTACAACAGAGAGCAAACATCATGGAGCATGATCATTGTTTGTGATTCCTATTCTTGAGGTTTTCTTGCTGAATATTTGGTGATGTATTCTCAAGAGTAATACTCAGATGATGAGCAAAGGTGCGGCGCTGAGACTTTTCCTGGAAATTCTTATTGGTGCCACTGCCATTGTAAGGTCTCTGACCATGAGGAGTAGCCTTTCTTGATTCAGATTGTGTTTGATTCATCTTCAACCCTTGTGTTGTATGAATTGTTGCTCCAGTAGTCATCTCAACCTATGACAGCAAAATTAATCATTCAGATTCTGCTTAGTACATTGAGTTTCAGTGAAGCAATTGAATTTGCTTTAAGACCATTATTCAAGGCAAAAAGTTTTGTTAAAAACAATTGAATTTACTTAATTGGTGTCACTAACTTAGCCCCTAACTATTAAATTCGGCAATTCATACTGCAATAAATTGAAGTTCTGTTGAAATATTATCAAAAATAATTTTTGGGAAAAGTTGATGAAGGTCTAGAAAAGGTATATGATTTATTGTATTTTTAATTTTTTTTAATTATTTAATGGCATTTATCTTTATGAACTGATCTATACCTTTTATTTTTTTAAAAAAATTGTATCTAGTAATATTCTAATACGTGAAAGTTGGTACTAGATTTTTTTACCTGTCAACGAGAACAACACACATTGGTATCTGGTTGTTTTTGATTTGTGCAATCATTAAACAATTCTGCTAGACTCCCTACCGATTGCTACAGATAAAGAGCAAAAGAGATTGAGTATAGTAAAGCATTAGAATCAGTTCATAGATTCATAGATTGAACAAAGTTTCATTTGGTTCAGAAAGTGGTGGAATAAAGTCATAAACTTATAAAGTTTCTCTATGATATAATATCTACTAGTCATTGATTAAACAGTTTCTACTTATTATATCTGTTTCATGAGTTTGATTGCACTGTCTGCTTTTGGTTTGCAGCATGGTATGAGAAGCGCCAAATGAAAAAGATATATTCCCCTCTTCTTGAAGGACTTCTTGCCCTCTACTTGGGTTTTGAATGGATTCAAGTAATCTTCTTAGCTTTACATTTTATATAATCTTTTGAAAATATTTTTCTGTTTTGTGTAAGATTTTCAAGGATAAACTAATTGGCAATGGTTATGTGACAGACAAATAACATTCTAGCTCCCATTATCACACATGGCATATACTCAACGGTTATATTGGGACATGGCCTTTGGAAAATTCATGACCATCGGCGTAGACTAAGGCAAAGAATCCAACAGCTCAAATCAGAAGAAAGATATTCCAAGTATATTTTGAAAATACCATCCATGGCTGACACAACTTGATGAAAAATTGTATATGTATTAGAGTTGTTAATCTTGTAAAGGAAAGTTGTATAATTATGTTAGTTGAGATCTCTTACATACAGAATAAGCAAGTTCTGATTACAAAATTTTCTAGTTACGAATGTTTTCCAATAAAATGGGGGAAAATGTTTGGTGAAACAAATAGCACATTTACTGTTCCATTTAAATTATCCATGGAACGATTTATTTGAACCACTAGCTATTATGGGGTGAATAATTCACCATGTGATGTAGTGGGGTAGTATATATCCTTTATGGCTTTACCCCAATGTTGATTGGGCTAAATAAGAGACAAAAAAAACATACAAGTTAGATGCTGGTTAAAGTCAAGCTGTAAACGCAAAAGAAAGTAGGTAAATAGATAAGCATCTAAACAATGTTACATAAGATTCTTCATAAAGAAAAGGAATTTATTTTGGGTAGATAAAACTCAAAATTTTAATTAAACATTTTCTCACATAGAGCGTTATATATCACCCAAAAAGGAAAAGAAAATACATATTAGTAATAGTATAAAACAACATATAACTTAGATAATAGTATACTAAGTCAACTATTTTCGTAAGACTAGTGTAGAAATCAATACCACCAAGCTTCTACTTCATATATACAATGAATACAGAGTCACTTAAGGTCTTCCTTCAGCTTTAGCAGCAATGACATATTCATAGGCCGTGGAATGCTAGAATGAAGTTCAACTAGTTATAGTACTGAGTTTAGAATTTGTCGATTTTGTGGCACTGGTCCTTTTACTTGTTTTCTTATACCTTGAAGAAGCTTTTCTCGAGCTATTTGCACTGGAGGATTTTACAGAATTTGAAACCTTAATCCCTTTCTTCATAGATTTTCCTGATGATGATCCTTTTCCGGATTTCAAATCCGATCCTTTATTCCCTAAACTAGCACGTCCACCAGGATTGTTCTTAACTTTAGAAACTTTAACTAATTTTCTGTCCTTCCCACTCTGTCCATTAACTTGGATCCTGGCGATATCCCTTCGTACTCCTTCTTTCGTGATAGACTCCAAACTCTCATTCTTCCTCATTGCCTCCTCTATTCTAGTGGCCAAGATCAAGTCCTTCTTTGTAACCAAACTGGTTACTTTCCCTGCAATAAAAAAAGAGTATTTATTCTTCAATCATTTTAAAGGGCATGTGCTTAAGTGTTTAGGGCTATTGTTCTAACAAAATAAAATATAAGAATTTGGCTGTACAGAGAAGTCTATGATAAGATTTTACCTTTTGCACCCATACGAGCAGTTCTACAGTCCGATGAAGGTAATCGATCTAAAAATTGAAAGGGAAAGTAAAGGTGAGAAACTAAGTAATATCAAGGAAAGAAGTAAAGAATAGTGCAAGGTACTCAGACCCAAATTATAGAACCATGGCTATGATACTCACAGAGTTCAAGGGGAAGTCAAACATAACAACATGGTCTACATCCAAGTCCAGACCCCTAGCGGCCAAGTCTGTGCAAACTAATGTTGGACGATCATCAATGTCATTCTTAAATTTATTGAGGTTTTCAACCCTGTAAGCAAAAAAAAAAAAATTGATGATGCAAATAAGTAAATGGGAATATGGAAGAGCAGGAAATGGGAGATCTCACTGTTGCCAAGATATGAAGACTATTTTATCAACACAACTATTCGAATTCTCATTAATACAATATATTTAATATTATTCCCTCTCAACAATCTATTTTCCAACCAATCCCTACAGTTTCAACAGTTGACAATATGCCTATTTCCAGGTAGCTTAAAATAATTTTTGTGTGTGGGGGTGGTTTTTTTTTGGGGGGGGTGTTTTTTGTACTTTACCTTTGCTCTGCTGGTACTTCCCCATAGTAGTTGACAGTAGGAATCATATTTTCAACAAGGTAGTGATCCACCGCACGGCTAGAGTCCAAAGTATTGCAAAAAAACCATCACCTTGTTGCCTTTTGCTCGGCTTGGCACAAGTACCTGCCATCACATGATCGGAAAACAAAGATTGAAATGTAGTGATATTTACTTGCTAAAAAATGAAAGGGAGAGAGAGAGGTTGTATTTTTATTGCTAGCATAGCACCAATATGCCAATATCTACTAACTTCTAACTCCTAACTAACACTAGCAACAAACGACGATTATTCCACTACCTAACATGAATAGAAAGTCAATTTGTGCCACTTCAGCTACAGTGATTCCCAAAATAAACCATAAATATCAATGTGTTTGGCATGATGAGACTGGTGGAAAAATGCAGGATACCTGAAGTAATGCTTCCAGCTTGTTCTCAGAACCTGAAAGTTTAATAAAATCGTGACGAGCAGAAAAAATCTTTTTATGCAATGTTGATGTTCGCAGATTTACAATACCCTGAAACTCCTCATCAATTAGCTTTTGCACAGCCTGCAAGGCTTAAAAAAAAGTCAGATTGATGACTTACTCTTAACTTCTAGCTATAGAACGATTTCAACCAAGGGTAAACAAATGGAAGGTGAGTGAGCAACATTCTAAAACATAACCACTATACTGTCCCCCTTACAAGGATCATTACATGATATTTTGTTTCCAGATTCATATAAATGCACTTTATTTATTGTACATTTGTAGTATATTCTGAAAAGCCAGAAATTACAATTGAACACAAGCATGTGTTGGATTATATAGTTATATTATTGTAATAGGAAATATTATATCTTCACATGATAGAAGGGAGATTGAAGAGATTATAGTGATGCAATTATAAAAGAAAGAAATAAAACACTACCACTTCGTGAGAATTTTATTCCCTTAAATTTACTTAGCAGATTGTGGCACAGATCAGCATACCTTTGTCATTGTTGCGGTTACCAAGACGATCAGAAAACCTAGGCCATCAGACTTTGATGCACGATGTTTCAATGGGGCCAGAAATTTGCGTATATCAGGACCAAAGCCACGATCAAACATTGTATCTGCCTCATCCAAGACCTGCAAAACAAATATATTAATTATTGTACCAATTCATTATTGTAGCAAATTATTGCATATTAGAATTAGTCGATTGTGGATTACTCACCAAGTATTTGATGTCGCCATACACCAGGTTGCCCTCCTCAATATGTTGAAGAATCCTTCCAAGGGTACCAACTACCATATCAATGGGGTTATTAAGTGAATCCTCTTGAGGCCTAATACGGCCACCACCACTTACCATTGTGCACCTGAACCGTGCATGATGACTAATTGATTTCGCAACTCAAAAAACCTAAAGAAATCCCATTTGATAGAGAGATGGACGGAGGTGAGGGAGTGAGATCGATGACGGAGAGAGGAAGGAGAAGCTCGAGGGTGATGGGAGGGATGAGTTCGCGTTTAGCCATTGTGTGGAGCTAAGGTTGCTGGATTGGGTAATTGGATAGGGTGTCCCAGCAAAACAATGGCGTCTTGCGTGCGATGCAGAGACAGATGAGAGAGATCGAGGAGCAGAGAGAGACAAAGAGAGGATAGAAAGAGGAGAGAAGATGAAGAAACCTAAAACTTTTAGAGGCGTGAACATAGAGTTTTGAAGCAGATGAAGAACAATTTTAGTTTTTTGTTTTTTTAATATGCTTTTGTTTTGTTGTTTCAATTATTTGAATTTATAAAATTAGGATTAATTGAATTCTAAAATTTGATTAATTTAAAAGGGTATTTTTGTCTAATCAAATAAAGGAAAGATGTTTAAGTCTTTTTATAAAATTAAATAAATAAATATTTTTTATTTTTATTTAATTAAAAGAGTGTTTTAGTAAAAGTAGTGATATACTATATATTTAAAAAAGAAAAAAATTAAATGCTGACATGGAAAATAAATTTTACATATCGTATTGTTATTTGTCTATATTTTAAATGTATCGGTACATATGAATTTATCATCGTACTGTAGCAAACACCTTATAATTAATGTCTGCGAAATAGAAAAAAAAAGTTGTTTTTGTACAATTTTATACAGATAATATCAGCAAAATTATAACAGGAGAAAATAAATCAATTTATTGAACTTTAAAACATAAATATTAATAAAAAAAATATTAATTTAAATTTAAATAAAATATAAAAAATAATTTAAATTTTGTGTTTAAATTTAAATTTTAAAAAATTTATATTTTTATAAATTTATAAATTTAAAAATAAATAATAAATTATTTTTTAAAATTTATTAAAAATGATCATTTTGTGTATTAGCATCTAAATAACTTTACTGAGATTTTTAATATTAAAAAAAATTAATATAAAATATAATCTTTTAAAGGGATGACATAAGAATCGAAATTTAAATTTTTTAGATAATAAATAATGTCATCAAAATATTTATTCTATATTTAGTTTTAAAAATTAAATAATAATTTAATTGACATAATATTTTAATTATTTTTTAAATTATATTTTATTTAGATATAGTTGATTTTTTTATATATTTCTGATTTTGAAAAAAATCCAAATTATTTCTAAACATTCAGATATAAAATATACATTAAATAATTAAAATAAAAGATAGAACAAGAAGCCCCACATCCTTCGCTACAATGCGTGGTGGTTAATTACTTTAATTAGCTGGTCCCTTAAACTTAAAGTGAATTATTTTTTTACTTTTTTTTTAAAATATTTGTTTACTTATTTATACTTTGATAGAGATCCTCACACGGTACAGACAAGACGATACATTTAAGGGAAGGAATAGTATAAATAACCAATAATATTTTAGAATAATGTGTAAATAATATAAATTAATAGGATTAAAAGAGTAAATTAATCTTAATTTTAATTAATAGCATTAAATTAAGATGTAATATATTTTTATTTAATTAGTAATTATTCATATTATTTAAAATAATCATTATTTATCACACCGCCCGTAAAGTGAATTAACAAAGAATCAAAAAATCAAAACCCAAATCCTATATGGCAACTAGGTTAGCTGGTCCTACTTATACCTTATTTATTGTTCTAAGAAATGGTTTATTTCATTTTAGACATGTGCCGAAAACTTGAAGCTTTTTTTTTTTAATTTATATTTTGCAATCTAATAATTGATTCCATTTTTTAAAAACTTAAAATTATTAACACAAGATATTTGCTCGTTAAAATTTTTCAAATGGAAACTTTTGACTTCAGTTAAAAGTTTTAACTCAAGAATTCCTTCTTTTTTCGAATGTATTAACAAAATTTTAGAAGAAATTACATGTAAAACTTTTTGCTTTGTCTTTTTCTAGTGTTCTGGGTTGGATTGCTTGTGAGAGGTGGAAAACAGTACCTATGGCTAATGATCCAAAAGGATTTAATAAGGTCTCTAATATTTTTTTTTGGTCAGGGTCCAGGCTAACAGAAAGGCCAGACCACAGAAAACCGAACCCCCAACCCTATACCGGTGCATAAGGTCTCTAATCTATATTGAATATGAATACTGATGAGGTGGTACAATTAGTTAAGGGTAGTGGGCCTTTGCCTATTGTCTATTGCATTACCGGTCCTAAAAGTTAGCCCGTTAGTGTAACCCATCTAACCTACCTTAAGCAGTTAGAGAAAGTTCATGTTAAACAAACACAAAATTCCAGCCAAAAAAAAAACACAAAACCAGTGGATGAATTTTAATTCACATGGCATATTTCTCCTTTCCACTTTAAAGATTTAGGGTTTAAATCTTAGAGATTGCAATTGAAGAAAAAAAATAGTAAAAATACGAAGAGTGTGTGAGTGTGTTCTGTACCTAAGATTGGAAATTGTCTAATTCACTGACAACAAAACAAAAAAACACAAAGCCGTGTCTCCTGATCAAAAGGAAAGAAATGAGACAAATCACAATGATAATCCTAAATCCTTATAATACCAAAAACAAAAAAGACAATGATATTTTGGCTATGAGGCATGGGCAGCGTGACTGCGTATCAGACATATTTTAGATATAACATTTATCGATATTTGTCTGACACGTGTGTTTTATGTGTTTAATTGTGTTTTAATAAAAAAAATTCGAATACATTTGGACACACTTAGATACTATCATGTATTAACATGTCTATCTTTATTCTTAACAAGTATTTTTTTTTATCTAGAATAAGAATTTTTGAAATGAATTTAAAAATAATTCATATTATTAATTATTAAAATAAAAAATATTTTGAAACTTTATATAATTAAAAAAAATGTAGTATGCAAGGGTGGCATGCTGTCAAAATGATTACTTAATGCGGATGCAATGCTTGATGAAGCAAGTGATTAAGGTATGGAAAGATGTTGTGAGGATGATGTAATTGGTGAATCATGATAGCAAGAATAAGTGAAGGAATCTAGGTTAACAACCATGTATCCTTATTTGGTCGCAGCAGTTTGCTTATTTGAAGCCTTTGAATATTGCATGTCTACATTTTTATGCAAAGAAGAGTAAGGAACAAAATTTTCATAAAATGCAACATTTCGTGAGTTAAAAATTCTTCTAGATTTCAAGTCAACCAAAACAAAACCTTTTGTCCCTTTCTTATGTCCTAAGTAAGTACATTTTTGAGCTCTTAGGTCATGTTTAGTTCTATCTGCTTTCAAAGTCTTTGCATATGCAAGGCAGCCAAACACTTTCAATGCTACTAAATCAGGTAACTTCTGATATAGAACTTGATAAGGATTGAGATTCTGTAGAAGTGTACCAAGAGTTCTATTGATCAAGTTAACAACCTCTACAACAACTATTTTATTTCCTATCTCCTTTGTTGATTCCACATTAATGAACTCTTGGGAATGTTCATGTATCTGGACTCAGATTTCAAAAAATCATGTCTAATCTCAAATATGGAATCTCCTTGCATCTACATTTGCAAGTTTAGTATATGTTCTCTTACATTCCAAGGCGTTCCTTTTAATAGTTGTAACCCTTTTATTTTGCTCTTAAAGATGACTAGAATTTTATTTTTGTCTACTTCAGAAATTGACACACCTTCAAGATATTTTCAGATTCTAATCAAAATGTTCTTGATGGTTTTGAAGGCAAGCTCCTTGTTTTTGATAACTTTTTCAATTAGATTCAAGCAATTTTTTTTGGGCCTTTGATTCAAGCAGTTTATCATGAACTTTTGTTGTGTCTTCTTCTGCAAAGAGACTGTTTCTCCTTCTGTGGATTCTAACTCAAGATAAGATGGACCAATAACAATGAAAAGCCCAAATGCTAAATCTCAACTTTATTGATACTCTAGTTCAAAATGCCAGTGTTGTTTCAAACAATACAGTCTATAGGAACCCAATTCGAACCAAAAAAAAAAAGGCCGAGTCTTGTAAATCAATTGTCCAATATTATTGCACTTCTACATGAAAAAGGTTAATTCAAGAATAGAATATTTCCAAGACCAAAAAAAAAAAAGAATAGAATATTTCAATTTGCTATGAAAATAATTTATCGCAATATACAATAAGGTTTGTCTTTTATAATTGTCAATTTTTTTCTTATATTTATTATTCTTCATATTTACATTTATATATCTATACATTTATACATTTATTATCATATTAATAAAAAGTTAAAAACTGCTCCAATAGGCCAAAATCTTACAATAATAATTTTGTAAAAAAAAAACATATAATATTATTCACTAATAAAATCAAACTGTTTAGATTAACATTTTATGAAAATAAAATTTAAAAACATTTGATTTTTTTATTGAAAAATGTTTGATTCTCATTCAAATAATCATGATAAGATAAGATCCAAAAAAAAAAAAAAAAACCAGAAAAAAGGATAAGATCATAAGAATTAAATTATGATTATTATTATTATTATAATATTGCTCTGAAGCTGGCGTAGACGGGGTAGCTCCAGAAGGGAGTGAGAAAATAGCACGGAGCTTGTTCAGCTGCATCATCAGCACCCTACGCTCGATTAGGGTTTCTCTTCCAAAATTCATTCTCCAAATTAAGGTTTCCTCGTTCCCCTTTTCCTTCTCAATCCCTCGCCATGACCGACGGCTTCTGGAACCGCCAGCAGCAGGCCATGCTCCCTCACGCCGGCATGCTCAAGCGACCTCGTTCCGACTATGGTAATTCCCTCTTCAATCCATTCATTTCTCCTCTCAAATTTTAAATATTTCTTTCGTTTTATGTTTTACCAATTTGGATTGGGCCTTTTCATGCAATTTTACTAGTTTCTGGCTTCTCTGGGATCTGTTTCGAGTAATTTTATTAGGTTTTTCTTTCGTTTGGGGGCGGCTTCTTAGATGTGTGGTGTGATGCTAACTAAGTTAGTGTGAGAAGGTGATCGCTTTCTGTTCTTTGGAAATTTTGTTAATTTAGAGGTAAGCATGGCGTTTCGTGTTTTATGCTTCGTATAGGGTTTGTACCCTATAGAGTGCAACCTTGTGGATAATGTAGTTGATAATACTTAGTTCCTCACCATAGCTTACATGCACTATCAGATTAGTCTTCGGAGATCATTGTAATTGTATTAGTCCCTTGGATTCGAAAATAGTTGGACAATTGGAGTGGCATTTCCAGGCCTAATGGGGTGACTCATGTATCTTTTAGGGATTCAAATAGGGTGTACCCTATTTGTTTATTTATTTATTTTGTTTTTACATATTATGATGATAGGTAGGTCTAATATGCTAATAACTAGATGCTCAGATTGGTCTTTGAAATATACCGGTAGTATTGATTTGGTTCTTCAAAGATATTTTACATTAAATTGGTCCTTCATGTTATAAAATAAATAGAATGCTAGGTACCAAATCGATGTCTAAAATATACATTGAAGGACTAACTTGATCAAAAGAAATATTGAGAGGAATAACTTTAAGACGCATGTTAATCATGATTATGCAATTATTCGAATGACTACTTTTTATTTCCATCTTCTTTCCTCCATCAATCTGATCTTCCTATAAGTGTTATTTGCTGTATTTTCATATAGCAAAAATTTGTACCAGGTGGCATTGCTTTGTTTTTTATTCCTACTGACCTTTTCCCCATTTCTCTGTTTTGGCTTTAGTGGATGTTTCACTTGAAAGGAAATAGAGGGGATGGGTAATGTTTATTTGGAAGTTAAAATGTCTACAAGGGGTTTATTGGAAGCAGATGCATGATATGGACCATGCATTATATGGACCTAGTTGAATAGAGATTGTTCCACTAAATGTTGTTTTCAACTTATATGTGGAGTTTGTGTTTGTAATTTAACATGGGCAGAGTTATAAGCTAAACTAGTTTTACTGTGTTTGTATTTTGTCAACTCTGTGTTTCTGCTCCCTTATTAGGTTTTCACTTTTATTTTCACCTTGCAGATATACCAACTTCTGGTCTGACATCAGGTAATGAGTTGCATAATTATATTGCTCGTGACAATGACCGAACTGGTCATGGAATGATAAAGGACACAAAAACAATTGGGTCTGCATATGACCGCTACCTTCAGAGTGGGGTAATATTTTATCAAGTTTTTTTGTAGTATATTTTTGTTTTTGGGTTCTCTAGTTGCCTCTTGCTTGTTGTAGTAACATTTTATATGGTTTTGAAGCAACTTTCATCGTTCACTTCCGGCGAAGCAAGTACAATTGGTGGTCTCGGATTGTCAAGGGGGGTTGGTGGATTGCCAGGTCAATCATTAAGTGATCCTTCTCTAATCGGGCGTCACGGAGTTGGCGGTCCTGATCTTGCTCCAAATGGGCGGGGGGTTGGTTATGGTGGTCAGCTACCAGGAGATGCAGTTTCTAGGCCAGGGCCAGAAACGGTTCCTCTACCTCCGGATGCTTCAAGTACTTTATATGTTGAAGGTCTCCCTTCTGATAGCAAAAGAAGGGAAGTGGCTCGTATCCTTTTTCTGCAGATGCACTGCTTTAGGATTCAATTCTGTTATTTACTTTTGTTTTGTGAGCTTTTCTTTGGTTTTAATTCTGTTTTTCACATTCCTTGATGTTATCTTAGACATTTTTCGTCCTTTTGTTGGATATAGAGAAGTGAGGCTTGTGAGCAAAGAATCCAAACATGTAAGTGTACCGTTAGTAACATTATTAGCTTACATTATTAGCTTCTCCAATTTTGAGTGTGTGGATGATCAGTTGAAATTCACTGTGACTTCTTTTATGATCATTGCAGCGTGGTGGAGATCCTCTTATTCTTTGTTTTGTGGATTTTGCAAATCCAGCTTGTGCAGCAACTGCAATGAGTGCCTTGCAAGGTAGCATTTACTAAAGTTCTGTATTTGTTCATGTAAATCATCTAACTGAATCATTTAAGTATGTGATAACTTAGATGAAGCTCATCAAATTAGAGGATACATTAACCTGTTTGGTAGATACTCTAAATTTGACTATTTCGTTATAATTATGAATCATAGTAAAAGACAAAAAGCCTTGAGGTACTTAATTTGGACATTTCTGAACTTCTGCTCTCTTCGATTTTAGGATTGTGTTTCCTCATCTAGTAATATATGACTAAATTTTGGTTATATATTATATATACATTGATCCCCTGAAATAAAGTAGTGAAAGGAATTTGTCTTATTCTCCTCCTTACTCTCTTCGGTTATCTTAATTTTATACGGTATAACAATCGGTTGGTATTCTAATTTTGTTATGAACAAATCATTGAGCGGAATCGATGTTGAATGATTCTCTAAAGTGTGCATAAGAGGTTATTTTTAGCATTTACTAACCGTTTGGTTTTATGATGCAGGGTACAAAGTAGATGAACTCAATCCCGAGTCTAGTCACCTTCGGCTTCAGTTCTCTCGATTTCCTGGTCCTAGAAGTGGAGCTGGACCTCGTGGCGGTGGCGGTGGCAAGAGGTGAGTTGATTCACATAGGCCAAGATGAAGCACAATTTTCTTTAAACAAATCTAACAAATGTGGATATTTTGGGTTACATATTACTGTGGTGTATCATTATTGCTAACTTTGTTATGGATATTTTGTCTGATTTATAGTAGATTTTATTGTGTTGTCCAAAACAATTTGTGGTATTCAATTTTTTTCCCTTTCTATAGTTACCGTTATTCTGGTATGGTGGTATGCATATGCACTTTGGTTAGAGCTGTCAAAATGAGTTACGACTCGCCAGTAGGCTTAGTTTGCTACTACAAATGGGCGTGTTTGCAAATGACTCATAACTGCCTAGTTAAGCGGATTCGGGTCCAACGACATGAGTTAGTTTAGTATGAATAAACGTATGATAAAATTTCTTAACTTGCATGGACTGAAACCCACTCTTCTTAAGATGTCCAAATATGGTCTTTGGCATCATTTTCGTCCAATCATATTACTTGCGTGATCTTAGCCATCTTAAATGTCTTTCATTCAGGTAAAGATGCTTTGATGTATAAAGCATGAGTTATGAGTTATTTTTAGGTCAAAGAAAGCATGAATTATTAGATCAAAGAAGGCATGAGTTAAGGGGATTGAAGCAAATGTTATTTATATATTGATATTATGTTAGGGCAAATATTAATGTGCTCCTGAAAAAGTAATGAAAAAGTAAAGAGTGCAGTGCGACTTTAAGAAATAATTTGTTATTAAAGATAAAAAACAAAAAATAAAAAAAATTCTTATTTAAATGTAACAAGTGAAGAGTTAAGATTTATTCAATTAACAAGGATTATAATATTTCTTACTTGATAAAAAGCTTTAAAGATGAGCATTGTGTTAGACTAGACATACATGGTACTAAAACCATATATTAATGAAATTTTTCGCGTAGAGTTTTTTTATTTGATTTTGCTTGTACATCCTGTAGAAATGAACTAAAATGGTATACTATAGTCAATTGAATCTTATATTTTTTATTGGGTACATAAATGAAAACAATTGGAACAAAACTTTTCTTCTATGGATGTTATCTCCATTGATATTTTTCACTATAAATAATCTAAGAAAAATTCAATTTACTGTAAATTATATAATTGAAACATATCTAGTACACCATTTCAGGTCATTGAATTTCAATTAATTTGTGTTGGTTCATTATTAGAGAAAAGTTGAACCCAATGCTATGTTTTCACAACATAAAAACTACATTAAAATTTAAAATAGGGATACTTATACTTGTTTCAACTTACTATTTATTATAGTCACCAAAAACTTACTATTTATTATAAGTTTAGATCCTTAAAAAAAACGAAGGCAAAGATATTTAAAACGTCTTTAAATAAAGACGGTTAATTCCATCCATTGAAAAAATTGACATATATTAAATTTTTGACACATGAATATAGATTAAAAGGATTGTCATTATTAAAGTGCAGCTATATTCTTAAAATGGTTACTTTAGATTTGATATCAACTTTTTAATTTGTTTAAAATTTAAATTTTTAACAAAAATTTTATTAGAGAACTGTTTTATCTTTTTATTATTTTTTATAAATTTTATAATATTATTTTTTTGTTTTCATTTCATTAATATTTGATACTTTTTTTATTTTGCAAATTTAATCATCTTTACGAGTTGATTTCTTATTTATAATTTTATAATTCTTTTAACAATTTTTTTTTTATTTTTGAAAATCTATATTTTAAGGAAAAGTATATGGAACCAACTAATAATCAGTCAAGAATAGAACAACATAATTAATTATAATTAATTTTATTAATTTATAATTTAATTTGTTTGTTAAATTATTGTTGACCACGTTTAAAACATGAGGGAAGATACGTTAGTGTTAGGAGAGAATCACGGAACAGATGTTTTGATCATTCATTAGTTGGTTCCATATAATTAATTATATTTTATTAATGTGTAACACATGAAATATAGAAATCATATCCAAAACCATCCAATTTACAAGAAAAAGAAACATCTGTGTGCCTATCAGTAGCAATATCCGGTTAAAGTCACCAGTGCCTCTAGTTTACTAGTTGGCTGATTGTTTGCTTATATAGAGTTGGTTTCCTAGCATTGTTGATATTTTAATCTATCAATTCTTATTGCTAATTATTCTATTTTTAGTATAGCAATTCTTATTTTATTTTTGAATTTTTTAAATAAAACTTATTGTAAAATTGAAATTTTGAAAAAAAATATTTTACATTGATTTAAGAAATTAAGTATTATTCAAATTAATATTATTTAAAATCATTAATTTTTGTCTATTAGTTTGGATAATTTAATTATTTTTTTCTTAAATCTTTTGATTTACTTGTTAATTCAATTTTATTCATAGTTTACGTTTTTATTATTAACACATAATTTTTAGAGAATATTTTTTAAGTGTAGGCAAGTAAACAACTTTAGAAAAATTATCTTTGCCTTGTTTATATCAGTGGTGGCCAAATAAAAAATGTTACGTCTTGCATTGCACATAGAGGCAGGGCTGAAATTCTTGTGATAGCTACACGATACCGTATTATTGGGAGTAGTACCAAAATAATTATTTTAAAAAAATAAAATAAATAACGGATGGATTATTTCAACTCCTAGTGATTGAAATTCTATTAGTGCTGGCCAATCTCTATCAACCTTTATTTTGGTGTCATTTTGCAGTAGGTGAGCGACTTTTTTTTTTCTTTTATTTTCGTTATTGAATCATATTTTAATTTCCCATATACAAACAAATAAAAATTTTCAAATAGAATAAAAAGAAAAAAAGAAAGAAAAGGATACAAAGAAAACTTTAGTTTTGCAATGGTGCGCTTCATTTATACTTTCCAAACCATAGTTTGGTCTAACAAGAAAGTAACCTTTGAAGTTGTTACACATTAAAATGAGTATGAAACTCAATTTATATATTTCAAACTATGGTTTGGACTCCTCCCTCTATAGAAATTACATATCTAATTAATGTGCTTAGTGTTCTAAATTCTAATTAACCTTAGCCACAACTAAGACAGTGGTTTGTTCTTATTCGTTAAAAAAACTACAAACTATAAGCGTGTGGGGTTCTTTATTGTCCTGTTGTTTTTATCATTTTCTACAAGTTGATGAGGATTCTTTACTTCTATCCTTTTGAATCCAAGATATTAGGACACTGCAAAAATTGAGCTAGCCATTTGTTTTCATGTGTAAGAACAACTGGAATTTGGATAATGGATAACCATAGAATTATTAGCAAATAAAGAAAAAGAAGCAATTGCTCTCTAAATATGGTTATTATTTTGTAGACTAATTAATTAATTAATTATGTTCTTTTTGGTCTAAGGAAAATATATGTTTTCTTAGAATAGAGTTGGGGGATGCACCATATGAAGGAATGGAAAAAATGAATCCATTTAGTTTTTGAGTTGTTGTCAAAATGGGAATTAACTTTTATTTGTTATTAGTTTCTTTTTGCATGGCGCATCTTCAAAATTATGGGCCTAACTTGATTATTTTGCATTTAACTATAATAATCAAGAAAGTTGCGTGCAAGCATAATGGAATTTAGTTAAAATCTAAATTGCTTTATTAGGTCACTAAGATCAGAGAGTAGTTATATTTACTATTTGTAGCTATGCAATAATATTCTTTTTTTTTGTTGCATACGGTATTTCCTAAAATCAAATAAATTAAGGATTAATTTATAGTGAAAACTCCGGTGCAGTCGATTTTACGTGAAATTGATTACAGTTTCCACCTTAATTTATTATATATCTAAATTTTATTTAAGAGTCTGTAACGGACTACTTAATTAATTCAAGTTGGCTTGTAATAATTTTCTTTTAGCTCTATCTTAGTGAATTTAAGCACAGTTTGAGCTTACTTTAATTAATACATAATCTATTGTGGTTAGGATATCAGATATCAACTTATATATTTATTAATATCATTACCATAATCTTCATTAAAAAAATTTGAACAGGTAATTGTACGAATTTTTAAATGATATAATGATTAATTTATTTTTTCAACTAACATATATTTGCATGTTGCTGGCACTCACAATAATAGAGAGCTATCGCATATAAATATAATATTGACTAAGGAAAAATTAAAGTAAGTATTTTGCATGGCTAATTGAATAAGGCTCAGTATATTTAATAAATGAATGAAACAGATATTATAACACACACATGTATAATATACACACACAAAAGATTATTTAAGACTAAAAATCCCCCTAACAATACTACTTGGTTAATTATAATTATTAAAGCTAGTCCCGAATAAATTTTCATGAATTGGGTTTGGATTGGAGGAATCATCAACATCATTAAAGTGGACTTTAGGCATACGAGGAAAATTAAATCCTTGGATTCGTAATTTCTATTATGCATGGAGGAAGTGGAAAAATAGTAGCCACAAAAAATACACCAAATTATTTTAGTGTTGATAAAAATGTTTTTAAATTAGTTAAAAATACGATTAAAAATGTTCAATATTAAATATGTATTTTTAAAAAATATTTTAAAAATTAAATTTTTATGTGTTTGTTTTGTAAATATGATTAAAAAAATAAAATATTTGTATCCTTAAAATTTGATAATTTTTACTAAGTATATATAATTTTTTATGATTCTTGTCAATAACCAATAATACTTTTAAAAAATAAAAAATCTAAAAGTTAAATTTTTATCTAATTTTGTGCGAGTATTTTCTAAATAGTTATATAAATATTCTTATAAAAGTTTGATAAAATGTATATATGGTTTGTTAAATATAAAGTAATTTGTTACTTATATAAAAAAAATAAATTTTTGATATTTTTGTCATATTTTTAAATAATTTATGGATATTTTTATTGATAATAAAATTTAAGAGTATTTTTTAAAAAATAAAAAAATATGTTGGATATTAAATATCTGTATGGTTTCTCAAATATAAAATTATTTGTCACTTATATAAAAAATAATATTTTTAAATATTTTTATCGTATTTTTAAATAATTTGTGAATTTTTTTATCGATAACAAAATTTGAGAATATTTTTATTAGTATTAAAATAATTCAAATATATTTTTTTTGGTTTATCGAGAAAAATAATATTGGAACTTTGGAAGATTGAGAGGGACCTCACAACAATTGAGTAGTGGGTTCCACAAACCCAAACAAGACCTCACCATGGAGCAAAAGTCAGTGTTGAATAGCTCTAGTGTTCACAATTAAACACCCACCTTTTTCGGGGTTATGTTTGGAAACTGTCCCAATTCAGGAACCAACAAAAGAGACCAAATACTAAAGACTTTGATGCTAGCTACTATGAAATTATGAATGTGGTTCTAAACTACTTTGACTCTGGAGAAATAATGCTTTTACACCAAATTTTCATGCAAGTAATATATATATATATATATATATATATATATATATATATATATATAGTTATTTTTTAAATTTTTATCGGATCAAATCTGATATGATATCCGCGTTTTTAGTGTCGGAACCGATCCGATTCAATCCACAAATGTGCAGATCGGATCGGATCGGATATCGAATATATCCGTATAATTGAACTTTCTCTTTTTAATCATATTTCTATGTAAAAAATTTAATAAAAATATTTTTTCACATTTTTAAGCTCATTTATTCCTAAAATATTTTTAATCAAACTTTTTCTAAGTAACAAAAATAAAATAATATAATATATAAATAATAATTACTAACTAAAACATACAAATAAGTAAATATAATATCAAACATATATATTTATTTATTTTTAATTATTATTGTACGGATCTGCGAATCCGCAGATCAAATATACGAATGTAGAGTAGATATTCGTGATCCAATCCGTAAAGAGTGTGAATCGAATCATATTCACAATTTTTAGATCAGATATAAATATTTACTGCGGATATGCGAATACGATCCGATCCATCAAAACCCCTAATTAAAACTTTTAAAATAGCTAACAATTACTTAATTATTCTGCGTGGAAAAAAAAAGAAGAAGTATAGAGTAAAGAAAGTTATGACTATATCAATAGATACAATGTGTCGCTATTTAGCTAATATTATATCGGAAGTACGGAAAAAAAAAACAAAAAAATTAGTTTAAGGGATAAGAATTACTAGTAATTGGAAAATGACTTATATTTAAACTTAGCCCGACATTAAGAATTATTAGTAATTGCTTTTGCTTTTATGACTTAATCTTTCTTCTTCTTTTAATTTTGTGAATCCGTTTTTTAACCAATCGGATCCACTTATAGTTTTGTAAAAATAAATGTCTCTATCAAAATTTAAAAATGTATTTAATAATACATAAAAATTATGTATAATTATCTTTATTATATTATTAAATTTGATTCTATTATTTTGTTTCTTTCATTTTATTTCATATTATAAATATTTTATCTTATTGTCAAAATTTTCTCAATATATCACACTTTAATATACTTAACATATAACAAAGCAATGCTTCTAATATACTCTAGTTAACACATGAACATCTAGAGCATAAAATTTATTAAAGTAAATATTGCTTGTATCATATCTACATATAATAGCTAGTGTATTATATAATACTAAATTTAATGAATTTACAACTTAATTAACAAAATATGAACCTCAATAAGTAGTAGCTCACCACACTTTGTATATTTATGAACAATATTATGAAATATCATGAATTCTGATGGTGTATGCTCTAGAATTTGCATCGACTCCCATGCTATCATTTCTGTATCGGTAGCTGATGTGAAACAATTTTCTATAACTCTAAAAATCATAAATAAAAGAGTTGCTCAACTTAATATATAACAAATTCAAGTCTTATATCAACTTGTGCCTCTCCATTTTTTACCTACAACAGGAGCATATATATATCAAACAAATGTTAATAAATAAATAATAATAATGGTTACAAAGACATGCATTTTGGATAGAGAAAGTCTTACATGGACCAATATTTTTATTAAAATTTAGTCCAGATTTAATAATTAAAAAAATAATATATAATTTTATATTATTAAATATAATTTTGAGAAAAAGATAAATAGGTCCTTAATTTTTTGTCTTAAGGATATTTTTGTCTCTAACCAACAAAAAATACTTTTAAATTCTTGACCTTCACATAGACGGATCAGTCCCTCCATCCAAATCCCTCCATCAGGGATTGATCTGTCCAAATACCTCCGTCAGAGACTGATCCATCCAAGTTTTGTGAAGATCAGAGACTTAAAAGTATTTTTCAATGGTCATGGACAAAAATATCCGCGGGCAAAAAATCAAAAATCTATTTATCTTTTTTTCTATAATTTTACATCATTAAAAATATTAATAATAAATAATTAATAATTATAAATTACAAAATTTACCTACTTTAATACTACCGTTTTGGATAATATTTTTTAAATTAACGTGCTCGCATATATATATATACTAAAATTAATTGTTACATGCATTAAATGATTGAGGATTTGAGGTAATATAGTAATAAAGGAACTATATTTCTATTAACAACACTAACATTTAATTCTTAAAAAAATTACTATTAATTGTGTAAAAAATAATTTCAATTGCAAAAATACTCGAAAGGTATTAGACATTTGTTTTTTTTAATAAATATATAATAAATACGTTAAAATTTAACTTTTTTATATTTTACATACAAATTCATTATTAATATGTCTTTCGAAGATTACATGTTAGCTAAATATTTTAGATTAACTATTCTATTAATTTTTATAGTTTTACTAATTTTGTAATTATTTTTATATTTTTTAATTAAATTTTTATATTATTTTTAATTTTGTAATTAAATTATTTATATGACAAAAATATTAAAATTAATAAAATATTATTTTTAAAAAATATATGATAAAATATCTAATTAAATTTTTAATTATAAATATTTTAATTTACAAAAAAATATTTATTTAATTTTAATATTTAATACTAATAAAATTTAATTATAAAACTAAAAATAATATAAAAATTTAATTAAAAAATATAAAAATTTAATTATAAATTTAATAACATTATAAAAACTAATAAAATAATCAACTAATATTTTAGTTAAAGATTATATGATTGATGATATAATCGGTCCAAATACATTAACGACATGTTGAAAATGAGCGATGATTTTATGCTAGAGAATTTGACTTGGGCTGATTTCCGTCGTTGGTGATGATTGGACAATATAAAAAATAACACTAATAATAAGTCACACGCAATATCAAGTTAGTAGATTATATTATCATGATGTCCAGCTAATAATTTGTGATAAAATTTAAAAAAAAAAACTATGAAACCGGTAAAAGAATAATCACCAAGACTATAACTCTTTGGCCATGTATATAGAAGTTGGATAAATATCTTGAATGTTAATTATACTTACCGTACATATACTATGACTTTAGGTTTTGAAGAGCACTTAATTATATGTGCTAGCTACTTGATTGACGGAAGAAAAATCCTTATTTATTTTATGGTATAAATTATTTTTTATTATATTTTTTTATTATATCTGTTTATCATTTATTGTTTTTTTCTTCCCTTATTTTATCAAAATAAATAGATAAGATTTTTCAATTGAAAATAAGTTTTATTGATTTGTTATAATGTTTATTATATATTAAAATATCTTATTTCATCCAATTTTTATTTTTAGATTAATTTAGAATTTAGTTTGATTTTTTTAAAAAAAAATTATATTACATCTTGACATAACTAGCAAAAAGATTATAGTGATATATATATATATATATATATATATATATATATATATATATATATATATATATATATATATATATATATATATATATATATATAACACCACAAATAAATAGTATGATTTATTGTTAGTTAATAAATTATTACATATACAAGATAGAATTTAAATCGTTAACATTTAATTAAATAAACTAGTAAACTAATTACTAGAATTAGTGGCGGAGCTTAACTAGGACAATGGGATCATGGTCCCCAAATTTTTTATAAAAAAATTAGTAGTAATTTTTCAAAAAATAAAGAGTAATTCAGTTGGCTCAAATGTTTTACTATAATTTAGAATATCCAGGTTTAATTCTTATCTCATATTTTTATTGCATAATAATTTTTAGAATGGATATTTATTGGCTTTACAACACATCTAACAAAAAAAAAAGTTATCTAACAAAAATCATCATACTTGCTTTGTTTCTCATTATAAAAATATGTTTTGCTTCTCATTCTAAAATTAGGTATTTTTTATTTGTTTAATTTAATATTATTTTATATATTATTGTTTATTTAATTTAATTTTTATATGATAAAAAATATTAGAATATTCAATAAATATTGATATTATTGTATTTGTATAAATTGATAAAAAAATCAATAAATATTATAAATTTTAATATTTATCTCTCTAATTTTTTTTACATATTTTACAGGATATATATTCAAATTTTTATATAAAATAATAATGAAAAATCAAAGAATTGATACATTTTTTAAGAGAAAGACTAATATTCAATAAGGAGAATATATAAATTCTATAATATCAACACCTATAAATAGTTCTTCTACTTTAATAAATCACGAAAAAAGTAAGATATTACCTTCAAAAATTCAAAAAATTGCATTAGATAAGTTCAACCTTAAATTTTTATATTAAATTTTTTGCCCCCAAAATTTTGTTTCAAGCTCTGCCACACCGACCCAGCTTAGTTATGTTTGTACTTAATCTACTACTTTTATTCTTATGTTATACATAAATTATTCGCCTAATAAATAGGTTACATCTTATATACACCCCTACTTATAGAATAACGTACTCTAATAAGTTGGAAAAAAAAATTTCTTGGAATTGAGTATATTATACGAACCTATCCTCATAAATTGACGAACTCCATTCCTTAACGTTTGACGTAAAAGCCAATAATGAGCAATATTTCAGTAATGTCTCAAACTATAACTGTGTCCTCTCTTTTGGAATCTCTCTTTAGACAATACAAATTCCAAATTAATATGCTAACTACCCAAATCAATCATACCAAGAAACATTGACATTTTGATTGATTACAACAGTAACAAAATATAAAATAAAAGGAACTGAGATTCTTAAAAATAATTATTGAATTATGTATACATAGTTTTATGGGTTTTTCACTAAGGTTGGAATGGTGTAATACGTCTATATTATAATAAAACAGTATAATATGTTGTTAGGATGTTAAAATCTACGTTAATCAGAAAATGCGATTAATGATTACTGAAGTTTGAACCAGTTAAAAAAATTATTACTAACCATTTCTATAAAATTGAATATGTGACTAACAATTTACTTTTTAGAAATTCTTCCTTATAGTAACGATTTTTTTTAAAAAGGAATTTTCTGTAAATCATTATCCACGATTTTTGTTTGAATTTTTGTCATTTTTAAAATTGATACTCACTATTTCTGTTTATACTATCTTTTATATTCACGTATTACATAAAAATATGATAATATTATCACACCTTATTTTCTAATATAAAAAAATGACCTCTTTTCAATATCCAATTGAATTGCATCACTTGCGATGAGACAGGAAAAAATAATACAAATGGTTATATCTCTAATATTTCGGATATAAAATTTTGATACTATGTCATAAAACCAATCATCCTAAAAATTTAAGCTAATAGGAGAAGGTAACACTAATAGTTATATCTCTAACATAGTTTAAGAATAGAACAAATTAAAAACTTAATAACGAGTATATATAACATAAAAACTTAAATTATTATAACATAAAAACTTATTATAAACTTAAAAACTATAGACATAGTTACTTTCATTTTCATTGTGATTGTTTATCTTATAACATAAAAACACGCTTTGAAATTATTAGCTGGCTGTGATTCATTTACTTGTTCTACTGTCTTATTAGATGAATTAATATTGGCTCTATTATATGAAAAACTAGAAATAGACAAGAATAATAATAAAAAGATAGATTTTTGACACTCTTGAGTTTCATGATTTTATTATGGTAATATAGGAATGATAACAAAATTTCTATACTCAACCATCAAAATATCCCCACAGAATGAAAGCTTTTACATTCTTATAAAACACGTTTTATTCCTCTTTTTAATCGAGGTGCGACTTCACACTAGGTCTGAAGGTTACTTGTTAGCTTGTAAAAACAAAAAGCAGAGATTTCGTTAAGAAAAGTATTCATCAAAGGCATCAGAAAATTTTGATTTACAATTTGTGGTGAGATGATCAAATATAAATGATTTTATTAGTAAATCAACCTTTTTATAATCAATAACCAACCAATAAACAAGCAAGCTAAGGATTAAAGATTTGAGTTATTAGTATAAAGAAAAAAAAGGAATTTAAAGGAAAAGAAAAAAAAAAGAAAAAAGTATTTGCTAATTGTTAGCTACAAAATATTGGTGTTAGTTTTTTTTTAATATAAAATTAAATTAATATTTTTATGTGGCGGTAAATTATAAACTTGGTTAATTTCTATTGTTTAAGGTCGTTGCACCTCAGTTCCTATAGAAGCAGCTCCAATTCTTGGACAAAATATATGACTTTTTCTTTAGATCGTTGATAAGAAGCTCCACCTAAAATGGGAAAAAATGCACATATTTCTAAGAATCCAGCAAGTCTAAAATGGGAAAAAGTAGTTGATAAATCACAAAGATGGCTTAAAATTAAAATTTTTTTGAGGTTTAAGATTATCGACGATCAAATTGTCAGTCGTTGTTAGTAAATTTTTTACTATTTTAACATGATTTTTGCCTGTAATAATATTATTGACGTAAATAGTTTACTGAGGGTTTTATCATTGGTAAATATTAAATATTTAAAATTTAATTTTATTATATAATTAAATTACTGACAGCTAAATTGTCACTAAAAAAACAAATTATTTTAATTTAAAAAACTATTTTTTTAATTACGTACCGGCTATCTAATCATCGTTAAGGATTAATGGGAAAAAAATTATTTACCTATCAATAATATATTACTAATTAATGTCCTAATCTTCAGTAATAAAATTTTAAATTAATCTATAATAAAAAATATAAATATATATTACTCAGGCCAACAAGCAATATATAGAACCTTCCTGTTTCATATATATCCATCATTAACTGAGATTACCTCAGATAATACAATTTCAAACCATGATTAGAATGCTGCAACTAATCAAATAATGACCAGGAAGATGTCATTATCTCATAACTAATAGTTTAACTTGTGAACTAACATCTATATTATATTTATTTTTGTATAATATATAATTTTACACTTCATTCTCTTTCATTATTATTTCACCAATACTACTATACCTAGAAGTAATAGCTTTGGTATTGCCTCTTACATTCTCTACCAATTCTTCTCCATATATATATATATATATATATATTGAAGTGTATATTATTAGCTAGGTTAGGCACATTGGCATTCCAAGGAACATTCTGTAGCTTTGACCTACTTTTGGAGGGTAGATCTAGAACAAAATCCATAAGCTTAGCTTGCCAAACCTATTAACTACTTAATTAATTAGTTACCGTGTAGGGACAAAAGATAACTCATTGATTTGTAATAAATATATGAGAGTGTGAAATAAATTTCTATTTACATGTTACTTTCCGATCCCTTTTGATTTTAAATTTTTAATACTTAAACAACTTATAGGTATATGCTTCCCATCTGATCTCTTTTACTTTTTAGGATCCTCCAAGTTATTAATAAGTATACGGTGGAAACTCAGTTGTAGTTGACTTCACATAAAATTAATACCTGAGAATCGTTAGATAACTTGACTGATTTGACTAAATTTTCATCTAACAACTTTTAAGTATCAACTTCACGTAAAGTCGACTGCACCTGAGTTTTTACCTAAGCATATACATATACATCTCTCTCATGTAAAAAGCATAAATGCATCATAATTATTGCAAAATTAATTTATTAAAGTATTTCAATTTCTTTAGGTGAGATGGTTGTTGGTGGGAAAATCTCTAAACAAACACTAATGAATAAAGAAAAATGTTATGTATATATTTGAATAATGATAGTATATATTCTCATCCTGTGCTCGTTGTACATGTATAGCCTTTATTAGGGTCAAAATTCAAAGGCCACAATTAATGGTTAATGCACAAGATCTCAACGAATTGTTTATTACATTTTTTAAAAATCCATGTACTCATATATACAAGGGACAGATCTAAGAATCTAACTATGAAGAGATCCAAAAATTAAAATTTTATATAATTAAATATAATGTCATATATTTGATAATAGATATATTATAATTAATTTTTTAATTAAAAAATTAATAAATACTTGTTAAATAAAAAAATTATTATCTCAATCTTTATATTTTTTTATAATTTTTTATAATTTTACATCTGATAAAATATAAAATTATCTATTTTTAAATATTTTGTTAATTAATTTATTTTAATAAATATTTATATGCTGTGAATTAAATTTTTATGTTTTATGTCATTATAAAATATGACATAAAATAGTATAAATTAATTTCAATAATAATTTTGTTATGTGAATTTAAAATATATTAAAGTATTTTTATATAATAATAAAGGTAAAAAATAATAAAAAATAATAAAAAACAATTAAATTATCAACTAAAAAAATAATATTAAAATATTTTTTATATAATTATAGAAGTTAAAATTAATTTAAAAAAATAAATATAAAAAAAATTTAAATTAAATAAAAAATATAAATAATATAAATGTATATAAAAAAATTTAAATTTTAATACATAAAAAAATATTAATTTTTTTTATTATTATTATATTATTAAATTTTATTCTATATAATATATCTATTATAATAATATATAAATTTAAAATTTATTGGGAGCAAGGCCACCACTTGCCCCTTAAATCCGCCCTGCATATACAGTGGATATACATGAGCCTGCTTTCTTCACATACACATTTTCTAATTGATTAAAGTATTAATAATAAACTGCATTGTAACTAATATTTAAAATAAATAAAAAAGAATCAAACCATCCTTATTATATATTACGGACATTATAAATATTTTAATTTTGGATATATATATATATATATATATATATATATATGTTATTATTAAGTCACCGGCATTATTTGGAAGACAAAGTTACGTATAATATTTTCATACAGCAACCTTTTATTACTTTAGATAGTGAATATGCTTAAAAATTAAAATAAAAAAGGTTTAAAAAGAGTGATATATATAGGCTAATCTTGTCTTTTTACTTATGCAATGCAAAATTCCATACGTTATGCTAGCCTCCCACCAACTATATATCATTTCGATAATATTAGAAACACAAAAAAATTAAAATTTATCTTATTTAATATTTATTAATTATTATAATAATTAATAAATATTAAATAAAATAAGTTATTAGGTATATTTTTAATTAATTTTTTTGTTTATTAAATATTTTTGATATTATTTTATTTGAAAGGCAAATAAAAGATATGAATGTTTTATTTTTATTCATTTTCATATTTTTTTTAAAATACGATAAAATTAACACATACATAAGTTTATTGTTGATGGCAATATAAAATGAGATTTGTCATGCTCTCTTTTATTTGTCCAGGCTTTTTTTTATTAACTTTATACTAATTATTTTTAATAAATAAAAATTAAATTTTAAATCTTTTAAATTATAAAAATTTTATTATTATATTATAGTTATTTAAAAAAAAAAACAAAAAATAATAAATAAAAATACATAAATAATTATACTTTTAACACAAATAAATTACTATTCAATCTATTCAAGTTCGTTGAAGTTTGTTAATATTGAATGCTCAATCTGAAACCATTGAATGCTACCATGTAAGTCCATGATTATATTCGTATTGTTATTCCACACACTTAAAAGATAAGAGGAGAAAGTAAACATAGGCAACCGTACGTGTTCTCTTTCTTACAGTTTTCAAAATTCTCTAATGAGTTGAAGAAAATACAGAGGGGGAAAATGACAAATCGATTAGATAGATATACCTAATAATAATAATAATAATTTTACAAGAGACTTTGCGCGTTCATTTTAATTATTACAAAAATAATTGCTTACGTACGAAGGCCAATATATATGATAATAATAAAGTATTATGGTTCGTTGGTGACTGCTTCTTCTTATTATATTATCTTATGAAGAAAATTAGTAACATAATGAAGTGTCAAAATTATTACCAGCTAATTTAGCAGTTACTTTATTAGTAATTGATTGATTGTGCATGGATTGCTTTGTCTCTTTCAAATCCAAATGCGCGTTCATCCGTAGCCCACTTGGGTAACATGTAAAATATCTTTATATAAAAATATTTAATTATATATATACTAAAATTAATTACTAAAATTAATATTAATGTAAAATATATATTAAAATATAAATATATATTAAAAATAAATTAAATTATATATATTAATATATAAATATATTAATAATTAATTTTAATAATTAATTTTAATATATAAATAATATTTTTAAAAAATATCAAGCTAAGAATCTAATAAAATTATAAATATACTAAATTGAGTTATTTTAATAGTAGTTAGTTTATTAGTCGCTTAAGTAATAAATATCAGAAATAGTTTGAATCTTGTATTATATATGTAGTAATTTATTGATTAATAATAAATTTTTAATAAAATTTTAATTTATAATAAATTAATTTTTAATCTGTTTAACTAAAAAATACCGTAAAAAAATTATAAATAATATTTGGCAAAATGTATACTATATAAATGTGATTATATTTATGTATAATATAATATGACAAATTGATTTAAGAATTGTATTGTTGTAATGTAGGATAACAACTAGCCATGGTGTGTGCTCTTCACGTCGCCAACACAAGAGGATTAATAGTCAAATTATACATATAATTTAGTAATTTAGTGATTTGCATTGTGACTTAATACTAAATAAATGAAGTTATGATAAGCCACTATGCTACACTCAATTGGATACAACTTTAGTGCCGACTTCATTTCCTTATTCAGAGATGTAAAACGTATGCCTATTTGAATCTATACAGTATACTAATTTTAGGTAAAAATTTACTAGCTGTTGTTTTGTTATAAAATTCATATATATTTAAGATTTGTTAAAAAATTTGACAAATTTAATTAAATTATTATTTAATAATTTTTAATTTTATATAAAGATAATTTCACGTGAGTCTTTACTATATTTTTAATAATTTTAAGGTTATAAGTTTATCTTAATGAGGGTAACCCAAAAGTAATCTCAAAGGTTAAATCGGAGAAACGTACAAAGAAAAGAAAATGTAGAAACATTGAGAGATATATATAAGCTTTTATATATGAGTTAAGACTTTGTATTGATGAAAAAAATATATTTATTTATTTAAAAATAAGAGAGATATAGAATTTAAATATGTAAAATATTTGTCTCAAAACATAATTTTCTTTTGTATTTTTTACTCATATCCCATGTGATGATAATAATAATAATAATAATAATAATAATAATAATAATAATAATAATAATAATAAAAAGAAAGAAAGAAAGAAAGAAGCCTTATAAGTTATAACATTTTAAAATACAATTGTGGATTTCAATTTTCACATAGCATAAAAGTTAGGTCAAGCCAAGTAATTAAGAGAATATATAGAAATATTCAACCGTTTATACAAGGTCTTGCTATTGAAAATTTGAAATAACCCCTTATAATGAAATGCATGGTAGATGGACAAAGCTAGTTTCATATGACTTTTAGAAAGATAATAAAATATATATAATGTAGTATAGTACATGAAATCATTATCATATACACACCAACCACAAATGTGAAAGAAACTATATAAAGGGGGTGGGAATGCCTTTGCTAAAGCATACACAAACCCTTAATTAAGATTAAAAACATGATGGGGTCCCTAATGACCTCTACACTCACTCTTGTATTAGCAATTATAGCTCTTAGCTTCCCATCTCAAATTTCAGCCAATAACTACCACTACTCATCTCCACCACCACCACCTAAAGAGCCTTACTACTACCACTCTCCGCCGCCACCGGTGCACTCCCCACCTCCACCATACTACTACCACTCTCCGCCTCCTCCAGTTCACTCACCTCCTCCACCATACCATTATTCTTCTCCACCACCACCACCTAAAAAGCCTTACTATTACCACTCTCCTCCTCCTCCAGTTCACTCGCCGCCACCACCATATTACTATCACTCTCCTCCTCCTCCAGTCCACTCGCCGCCTCCACCATATTACTATCACTCTCCGCCTCCTCCAGTTCATTCGCCGCCTCCACCCTACAAATACCCTTCTCCTCCACCACCACACAAGAAGCCTTATAAGTACTCATCTCCACCACCACCACCCTACCATTATTCTTCTCCGCCGCCACCACCAAAGAAACCCTACAAATACCCATCTCCTCCCCCACCAGTTTACAAGTACAAGTCTCCTCCTCCACCACCCTACCACTATTCTTCTCCTCCACCACCACCAAAGAAGCCCTACAAGTACTCATCTCCACCTCCACCACCCTACCATTATTCTTCTCCTCCTCCTCCACCAAAGAAGCCCTACAAGTACTCATCTCCACCACCACCAGTTTACAAATATAAGTCTCCTCCTCCACCAGTTTATTCACCACCTCCGCCACATTACGTCTATGCTTCACCTCCTCCACCATACCACCACTACTAGATGGTGGTTTATTTAGCATAGAAGTTTACAACTATTATCCTACGTGGTAAGCTTCCACCTTTTTCCTGCAACCAAATATTATAGAAGATAGTAATAATAATAAAATAAAGTGCATATTATGGATTTTATATATATATATATAATTTAAATTAAAAATATTTTATAATATAGTATGAAAACTTATATTAGAAAAATAATTATTTATATCACTTTTTCTATAGTGTAATTTTTTAAAGAGAAGTGGTATCATGCAATAGTATTATAATTTTATATCTGAAAGATAAAAAGCTAAGTTTGATTTTTAATAAAACAAAAAAAATATAATAGGATAAGATAAATATAAAAAAATAATATATATAAATAGAAATAAAATAAATTAAAAAATACTCTTATTTAAAGAAATATATTAAAAATATAATTATTTAATTATTTTTTTATCAGTTTAAATTTTTGTATAAAAATAATATATATCATGACATCTTAAATAACTAAAAATTTAAATTTTAATATACTTTTATACATATTAAATATATAATTATTTATATTTTTATTATTTAACATTTTAAACTTAAAAAAAAGAGTTTTGTATTTTTAATATGCCAAGCATTGACCCTACTCATTTTTCTTTACACAGCAACGTGCGAGCTATTAATCAGATAATACTTTTCTTCACTTTAAATCTCACCCAGAAAATTTAAATCGCGTGCATTAATACTCTTAAATGGAATCAAGATATTTTTCTCGTTTTTATTGGGAGTAATTTGGTTTGAAAAGTTTCAAATGCAAAGTCACATTTATTATTAAAAAGTCATACTACCAATATTATTAGGAGTAGTTTGTTATAAAAATTGGTAATATTAAAGAAATAATAAAAATTAACTAATAATTAGACAACAACAAATTTGTACAATAAAAATATTTAAAATTTAAAATTATAAATCTTAAATTTTTATTGATTAATTATTAATAATTTTTTTTTCCTGAACAGGGACAGATTGATTAATAATATGTGTTGATATGTTTGTATTTTGTAGGGTTTCAAGAATATTTCAAATAAATAAAGTGATGGATATAGCAGAATGAATGAAGCACTTCAACATTATTATACGAGAAATCCATGGGAAACAAAGTTTCCGCATTTTGTTTTGTTTACATAAGAAAAAGAAGTGTCAAAATGTTTTCTTTATAATATGATTGGTTCCATTCCAATAATTTCCTTTTGTATGTTTCCCTTTCTATATTAAAATTCTTAATTATTATTGTGTGTTTGCGGAGTTGTAAGGCACTGCTTTGGCAAGTGTCATTGACAATTACATGCATTTCTTGTGGTTATAATGGTTTCCAAGCCAATTTTATAATTTAAATAAATAAAATTTCCTCATTATTTGCATATTATTTATTTGCTTTAGAATTAGTCCGAATCTCCAATATACACTCCGCATCACTTAAATATTCTCATTTAAAGCTAAAAAAAAATTAAATTTATATCAAGGTTCACATGCAAGTTTTATTACAAGTTAATACATATATAATTAAAATAAAAGTAAAATGAGAAATAAATTTTTAAAATTTATATTTTGGACAAATTATTCTATAAAAAAACATTGTATTTAATTATTGTCTCCATATATGAGATAAAGGTAAAAATACACAAGAGTATATAAACATAAGAAAATATTAATTTTATGTTGTGTTTGGTAAGTTAGATAAAACTAAAAAATTATAAAAAAATTAGTTTTTCAAAGTAAAAAATTTGTGTCTCCATATTTTAAAAAGACACAAAATATATTTTTTTAATAAGTGTATATTTTAATGAGTATTTGTGTATGATTATATCCTTCATAATTTTTGTCTTAGTAAATAAACAATATATATGTATTCCGTGTACTCTCCTATCTATGTTTCGATAAACCAAAGTTCAAAAAATCGGATCGGTCATCAAATCGTTTTAGTTACTGATTTATTGATTTACTGGTCTAACCGGTCCAACCAATAGTTTAACCGGATAAACCGTTTTAGAATAGTATAATAAATAAATTATAAGGTACTTTATACAAGTAAGCTTATTAGAAATATGCAAAACTCTAAAAACATGAGAAAGTACCAGTTGAAAGTTTCCAATTATAATTGTTACCAAATATATATGTCCTTTATGTAAGGTTAAATTTAAATGGAAAAGCATCTTATGTGCAATACATCATAGAGGTCACATTCAATAATTTTATTGACTTGAAGCTCATTAAAAAAACAAATAAAAATTAAAACTCCTTGATTCTTTGGCAACCAAATGATTGAAAAGATAAGTGAACATAGACCAAATGTGCAGGGTTGAGCCGACGGACGGCGATAACTATTGGTGGAGGCTAGGGTTTGATGAAGGAAGGAGTTGGAGACGGGAAATGGGGGTAACGCACAACTTTTTCCTCTCAAGGAAGGAAACGAGGTCGTTTTCTGTGAACCGGCCGGGTTCCGGTCCAGTCCGACTTGCCGGTAATTGGCCGGTTCAATGATTCTTGAGCAGTTTTTAATTTTGTGGTTTTACACGGTGGACCGGATCATTTTATTTGTAGTTCCCGATTGAACCGATTTGATCGGTCGGTCCGATCCTATTTTCAAAACATCGCGATAAATATATTTACCATTACTAGCAGAACCAACTGCAGCTACAACAGCACAATCACCAGTAGAACAACAGAACCAGCAAATCAGCTGCAGTAGCATCATCATTAACAGAACCACCGCGAAGCAGCATCATCATCAATAGAACTACCACCCCAAGCAATATCATACCGGTCGAACCAACATCATCATTAACAGAACCAATTGTTCACCTCCCTAAAGAAGCAGATAAGATAAGAGATTCGAACGGAGCGTAGGAGATGGAGGTTTCGACGCCTCGGTCAATGGCTACTCCTGCTAGTTCTACGAAGCATTTATCCATAATGCCCTGTTCCAGGATTTTGAGAAACCCTCTCGCTGATGAAGAGATTTGGAAACGCCTTAAGGAATCTGGATTTGACGAGGAATCGATTAAGCAGAAAGACAAAGCTGCCCTTATTGCTTCTATCGCCAAGCTCGAAGCTATACTAAAAGTATTTGCAATGTAGCTAATTCTTTAAGTTGCAAAAATTTTTTCAAACTTGTTTCTCTGAGTGCAGCTGCATTTCACTTGTCACAGTATTCTTAACTTGTATCTGTATGGTTATATCTGTATGCTATAAAAATTTATATTATGTATATGTACTCTCATGTACTCCCTTATCATAATAAATATAGACAAATTAATTTAAATTAAAATTTTTTATTCTAATCATAGAGACTAATTTAAAAGTAACGTATCTATATTTGTTATCTTAAATAATTTTATTGGTATTTTTTTTAAAACTAATATGTCACTAATATGTAATATGTCCGAACAATAAATTTTTAAAAATGTATTTATCATTTTACTCTTGAAACAAAAATATTTTATGTATAATATAAATCAATCATTAAATTAACTATTTTATATATTCTACCAACTAGTAATCAATCACCAGAATAATTATACATACTATAATAGAATAACTAACCTATAATAAATGAATAATAAAATTTATTAATAGTTATATACTTTTTTCTATAAAATAGTGGTTCACTAATTATTAATTTTGTAAATATTTATGCACTATTCTTTCTTTGTTCACTAACTAATATCTTTAGACACTTGTTATAGGGAATATTGTTAAGGTATGAATAAACAAAACAAGGTCCCTACAGTTCAATATTTTTTTTTATATAATTGCTGCCACTTGATCTATCATATGGTTAGGTGAGATTAGGATTACGAGACTTTGATAGGTTACAAACTTACAATACAATATTTCCTTGTCAACGGTTCTATTCTTTGACCAATGAAAAGACATGGTAGTAAAAAATAGTAAATTCATTTGGTACATTATGGATGCTATTAAATTGTGTTCAGTCGTAATTAGTTAATCTAAAAATTATTTTTCGTATATAATTTTTTATTATTTGAAAATTTATTTCAAGCACTAGTAAATTACTATTCAGTAACTTTAATCATTCTTATAATTATCAATAGTTCCAGTTACGACTATTCAAATGACAATATTTGAGTAGCTAATAATAAGAAAGATAACTTGTGCACCAAGGGACATTCATGCTTAGCAACTTTTGCTTCACAATAATTAACTTCCTCTTTTATTGTAAATTATTTTCAACACATATATGACATATGTAAGTACACACGTACACTAAGTAACAAGAATAAGTATACTTACAAGCTAATTAAGTCACCTACAAGTAATTTAGATTTACTAATTTGTGAACTTCAACTCCTTTCTAGAACAAATAGTTTGATAAGTGCGTCAAACAAAAAATAGAAAAGCTTTATTTCAATACAAAAATATTTTGATTACTTTTATGTTTGTTTTATTATTTTTTTAAATAAGTTTGTATCTCAAAATAAGAATTTAATTTTGATGCACTGAATTTTCAGTGTAAAATAATTTTATAAGTGTATTAAATTACGTAACGTCACATCTTTAAAAATAATTATTTTCAAATAGTTATCAAAAAACACAGATGTAATTGTACGATACTGCATCCAAATTAAACTCCTCAAAATAATTCTCTTCTATTTCTATTCTGTTAGCGAGTGGAGCCGTAACATCAAAATAATTTTATTTAATGGAAATGGGAAGCTCAACCTCTTACGTTGTTCAAGTGAAACCCTAGCAAGTAGCAACTACGTATCCTATGAAGAAGTGATTCGACATGGAAGAAGTTGAAGTATGTTTCTGTAATTTAATTATTGTTTGGTTGCTTGACGACAAGGGAGGACATTTGTCGGCTAATTTATAATTAGAAGATACAAATATAATATTTAATTCAGGTGGTTGGGATCAACCAAAAAGATTAGACAAACTTAGAGTTAAAAAATATAAAATCTACATATGAATTAGTGTGAACTCAGATCTACAATTAGGTTCTCAACTAATCTTATACAGCTATAGATAAGACAAATTCAGAAATTCGTATAATTTGCAACATTATTATTTATAAACAATTTGGTTCTATAACAATGCAAATTCATCTCTTCTCTTTTGTTATGGTTTAATTTAACGTTTATTTTTTTTTTTTCAGTTTTGGAAGAGAAATTTTTTTGTTATTATTTTTTTCGTAGACAAGGAAAACTGGAAAAAGGTATTATTGATTTATTCTATTGAAAATTGCGGTTTCATTGGATTCTCCTGTTTAGAGATACTGCTAATCATTATTCACTTTAATCATTTGTTTCTCTTAATTTTATATACCTCAATGATGGATTTTAAATGAGAAAAATAGCGTGGCCAAAATTTGGAGCAATATTTTACTTCGTTAATTGAAGTAGATTTCTTTTAAATATGGCAACGTACTTTATTTTAAATATATTTTGTTGACCATATATATATACATACTAATTGTGCTGCGCAGCTGTTTGGTGATAATGATTAATAGTTCAATGAATCAAGTCAGATAATAATAATACAAAGGAAAAGAAAATCACATATGAAGGTACTTGATGCCTTGATGGTATTGCATTATTCGTTTGGGCCAATTCTCCGGTGTAGAATGACTGGCGCCTTCTACATGTGTAGAAGTGTCGTGGCAGATTTTAAACATGACAACTGTCTCTAGATATAGATAAGTTTCGATAGCTGGCAAAAAGTGCAGATGCTGTCTTTTAAATTGTATTTATTTACAGGAATAGGATATTAAGATAGAAATATAAATATAAAATTGTGTTTAGTAAGAAAAATATGGTTAGAAATAATATATTTAGAAAAATAAAATTAGTGTTTTTTTGTCTTGAAAGATACAAAAATACTAATAAAAGACACAATTTATTTTTTATTTTTTTATTATTTTTATTAATTTTTTATAATTATATTTTTTATCTCAAATTTTTAAATAAAAAAAATGAGAATAAATTAAATTTTTATAATTTATTCTAATTTATCACTAAACAAAATATAATACAAAATTTTATATTTATGTACTTCAATATCTTATCCTGTCATCAATATCTTGTTCTATCTTGTTTTCAGAAACAAACGCAGCTTTACTGTGGTCACGTGTGTTCTGTCATGAGGAGATTAGATTAGCAAAAAATTGTAATTAATATCACTGATGTTATTGAGTTAAGAACGGGCTTGACTTTGTTGGCCTTTTTTTCTTTTACGTTTCTTAGGTATAAATAAAGGGTTTTAGACAAAAAAGACTCCATTGCCATGATAGTGGACATTAAAATAAAAAGAAAGTTGTACACACAAAAAAATATACAAACGAAAAGTTATAGAACGTGACAAAAAAAAAAAGTTGCAGCATTGAAAACAATTATTTTTTTTATAATTATTGAAAACAATTTAAATTCATCAAAGTTGATCCATTACCCCTTTTAAGCCAATATTGGCTTCCACAGTATACATCAATTGGGGAGGTAATGGCTTTTTTTTCTGGCGCTCATGCTGGATCTGAATTTGTGGAACGATTTTGACGTTTTGAGCAGTCCATAATAGGGTAATGAATCTTTTAGTGTGTGAGTGAATGTGGTGTATACGATACGAGGTGTATACGATACGAGGTGACTAACAATCCAAATCTAATGGTGGAAGTGCATATTATTTTCAATACTCAACTTTTTTTTTTGTCATGTTCTATAACTTTTTTTTTGTGTTTGTTTTTTTTGGGTGTATAACTGTCTTTTTGTATTAATGTCCACTATCATGGCAATGGAGGCTTTTTTGTCTAAGACTCTTTATATATACATAAGGAACGTAAAGGAAAAAATGGCCAACAAAATCAAGCCCGTTCTTAACTCAATAATATCAGTGATATTAATTACAATTTTCTGCTAATCTAATCTCTCATGACAGAACACAGGTGACCACAATAAAAGACAGCTTCTGCACTTCCTACCAGCTACTAGAATTTGTCTATCTCTAGGGACAGTTGTCATATTTAAAATCTGCGACCGCACTTCTACACATGCGGAAGGCGCAAGTCATTCTACACCGGAAAATTGGCCGTTTGTTATAGCTCATGGAATATCCCTTGATAATGTAACGTGACCGGCACAAATAGTTGAAATTAATTACTATCGGATCGATAAATTCGTGTCACAAACCTATTATATTTACAGCCATTTTTATAAAAACGGCTAAAATATCTTTTTTTAAGTATTTTATAATAATTAAAATTTAATATATATAATCGATTAAAACGTGTTATTTTTATTAAAATTAAACTAAATAAATTAATTTAACTAAAAAAATGATAAATCAAAATTTGAATTAATCTAAATTAATATTATTCTTTTATAGAAAATAACTACAATATTCTTATTATAAAAAATGACTAAAATAATTTTATTATACATATTAATTTTAAAAATCATAAATTCTAGTCTTTTACTTCTCTACCGTCATAAGATTAGAGTTTAGAATTTTTAAATATATATATATATAATAAAAATATTTTTGTCATTTTCTATAATAAAAATATTATAGTCATTTTTTATAAAAAATAATATTAATTTAAATCGATTTAAAATTTAATTTATCATTTTTTCAGTTAAATTAATTTGTCTGACTTTATTTTAACAAAAATAATATAATTTAATTAATCATATATATTAAATTTTAATTACTAAAACATATCCTAAAAAAACGTCTATCTAAGCCATTATATTTAGTGATTATTGAAAGAAATATGGATGTACATAAACTTCATATCTCATACCAAAAGTTTTCTTTTTATATTTTGTATGCCAAGTTTATTTACTCTTTATATGGTGAGAAAGTAAGAAATAAAAAAGATGAAGATGCATACTTTTATACACATTATATTATGCTGCATATTTTGAAGATACTGACACGTTTTCTTCCGTAACTAGCTATTTCATTCATATAAGTACATATATTTAATTACACATAAATATTTGTTTTGGTGGGAACATATACATATTTTAAACTAGTGTTTTATGACATATGATCCATTCAATTGAAGACAATTAACATAATTAAAAAAACTAATATAATTGATTCGTTCTATATATTAGTTGTACTTATTCGTACATTATTAGAAAACAAATTAAAAAACTAAGAGCACATAAAATTTTTATCAGTAAAATTTTTTAAATATTTTTATTTAATAAATATAAAACAAATACATTAAAAATTCAAAAGTTTTTATATTTTCAATAAAAACTTCCTTAATTTGTAAACTTCCAAATTAACATATACCTTTAGAATACAAAATAGATAAACTCTTTAAACAATTCTAAATATAAGAGATATTTGACCTACAAATTCGATCTATACTCCATATGAATTAAAGATTAGACCGATTCAAATAACTAATTTACAATCCAAATAAGTAGCTCTCCATTCTCCAATGAATTACCCTCGATATATTCCGGTGTACCAGAAAACCCATTTTACTAACCATGTGGAACATAGTATTTCTCTTGTAGAAGAATTTTTACAATGTAATTTAATTCGATTTTGCCTGAGGTCTATAATGTAGTTTAATTTTAACATAATTTTTCCAGGGATATATCAAAAGTATTATCAGCTATAACGTTAGTGTCTCTTTACAACTTTGTATTGGTCAGCTTCTATATATTTTTCTCTCTCGATGCAAAAAGGGAACACAAAAAAAAACTCTATAGCTTAGCCAATGAAGAAAAGAGAGTGAAAACCAGATTGATGCCAACGACATGAAAATAACTGGAACTTAAGGTATTTGCACAGAGAATGTCAAGCACCATTAGCTTGTGAATCATTCTGCATGTTGAAGTTGAAATCAGGCCAACGGAGTGACATATTTACCAAATACTACAAGCTGAAGTTATGTTTTGATTTTATATAAGGAATATGATTTACCTCAACTTGTTGTAAAAGATTCTCAAGTTCAACCGTTATCTCCTGGAAACTCGGCCGGTTGCTTGGATCTGCTTCCCAACATCTTTGCATCAAATATAATAGTTTAGGGTGACCATGCTTTGGAAGTTCCGGGCGCAGTCCCTAGAAAAGGATAATCTATTTAGTGCATGTATGCTCCCATAAACATGCATTCTTTGAACTTAGCATACTTATTTATGTAAAGCCATCTCCTTTGGTAAAGTTCTATTTCTTGTAAGACGCTGTAATTAATGGTTTATAGTCATACATGAGGAAAAATAAGACTTGAAATGATTGCAACTGTAAGATATGACATTTATCTCTAACAAAAAATTGCTAAATAGTTATTTCTCAACAAAAAAAAGGGGTCGAAATTTTTATCACACAATTAATTTGAGGGCATAAATATAATATCAATTGCTGATTAACATTTTTGTTGATTTGATTTTGAATAAGAAAATCCCAGTTCAAGATTTTTGAACAAGAAATAAAATTCTATGTTGCAAAGAAACAGTGTAGAACTGTACATGCACACTGCTAAATTGACATGTACCTTATGGCTCTAATTTATGAGGTTTTCAATTTTAGAATATAATCATTTTGCTTAAACAATAAAGTCTCACTACGAGGAAAGCAAACCTGTCTGACACCCAAGGCAGCTTGTAACGGAGTCATTGTATCATAAGGCACCTGAAATACCAGATGAACGTGACAAAGAATTTATTTTATAACAATATATTTTTATGTCAATCATATTATTCAGGAAAGAAGAATAATGGAATAAACTAGTATCATTTCAATTTATTAGGCCATACCTTTGCCGTCACTAGTTCCCAGAGTACTATAGAAAAACTGAACACATCTGCTTTCTGATCATAAGGCTGATGGTTTATAACCTTGAGAAAATCCGACAACAATAAGATACTGAAAGTAAAGCAAGACTGAGACAAATATACCACATATCAAGATCATCAAGTAGTAGTGTGTTTGTGCGCGTGTGTATCAAAATATAGATTTTGATTGATCTGCATTATATTATTACCTTTCAGCCATTTTTTTCTCATTCAGTCTTAGGTTTTGTAAAGGACCAAAAAAGCAGAGAAAAACACATCATATTCGTGTGAAACAAAGAGACATCATATTCTACAATGTACATGGTGTGTCAAGCAAAGTCAAAACTGGCTAGATAAGCAATTGTGCTTTACGTGTAAGACAACAATGAATATATGTTTACCCTCTCATGAAACATCTTTTATCAAACAAAACAGCAAAGGCAGAACAAAGGAAGAAAATGCACATAAAATACACCAACGAAGAAGCCCATATCCTGCTAATGTAAATATGTACTTGATCAAACTTAGGCGTCCATGCAGAAGAAACTTTAAAATTCTGTGGCTTTATTATTATTATAATTCATACGACAAACCTCTGGTGCCATCCATCTATATGTCCCAGTTTCTGCTGTCATCACTCCCTCCTGATTGAGGAAGCGAGCAACGCCGAAATCTGCTACTTTAACAACCTAATATGAAAAGCAAACATATTTAATAAAGTAATTTGATAGTGAATACACACACCCGCCAACAGACAAAAGCAACTATTTCTCAAACATATACTTAATGTCAATCACAACAATAAAATTTCAAAATTGTACGTCATTATCCACAAATTAATACACGTAAGAGAGGACACTGTATCTATAAGTTTGATTGGCCCCAAAAATTCAACTAACTAGAATGCTAGTAAATGAATCCTGTGAAAGTACTGCAGAGGAAAAACGAGAAAATTAGAGACAAACAAGGTTGGCACAAAAAAGCTTTAAAATTAGAGAAAATTCCTAAACATGTCCACCAAAGATTAGTTTATCACCACATAAGTTAGAATACTTTGCATAAAATTATTCTCAAATATATCATAGTAGTTTACCGTATTAATCCTAATGAGGGACTAAAAGATAGGATGAATTCTGTAACTGTATTGTAGTACAGGATGTATGGTCTTCCACTTTCAGCTCTAAGTTAGGACCACATTTTTGCAAAAAGCATGACATCACACCAGCTCTTGAACAGTCTCAAAATTGAGCAAATCTATGACAATTATTGATGAGGCAAGTAGACATTAAGCCTTGCCTTTACAAAGGAATTCATCTAACATGGTAACAATACACAAGCTGAAAGATAATTGCATGAATATGGATTATTAGTGCTGTTTACGAGATAAAATTATTAGTTTCCATAAATTCTTACATTGTCTGTATCCATCAGCAGATTTGCAGTCTTCAAATCCCTGTGAATTATGTTGTTTCTATGTAAATACTCCATACCCTTGCAAACATCAATTGCAAACTTCAGTAATGGAGATAGCTCCAAGACATTATGGTTTTTGTGCAAGTAATCATACAGACTTCCTCCGGGCATATACTCTGCCAGTATGAAATATGTTTAGATGGATGATAACGATAAGAAAATTGACAACATAATAAGGGATTGGAGATAAAGTGTATAAAAAAATCAGCTAATAATTTCTGAGCTTACAAGGTTTAACTACCACAGTCAAACCAAAACTTATCTAGATGTCTGCCTTCAAATAATTTGTTGGTGTGTGATATGATATACAAGACTGTTTAAGTCTTCAAGAGTATGTGAAAATATATAGCCCCCACGGTGGCTGAAGTAATTTTTCTGAAATCTGTACAAATAGAGGGCATAATTTTATTTTGCGAAAATCCTAAAAGTCTCATCAAAGTAGGTACATATGCACTTTCGTCGCCAATGGTGATTGGCCATGCAGTTTTCACATCTGTGCAGGTTACTAAAATTTGGAAATAGCAGCCCCTTTTGGATGGAAATCCAAACATGGGGTAGCAGATGTGCATAACTGCATAAGGTTCGTGTGGCTTGGGCTAGTATATAGTTCAGTTTTGTCATGTGTTAGTAACCCTCATGTGGCAAATGGATATTTTTATTATTTTATCAAAGAACAGATCCATACCTGTTACTATACACAAATTTGGAGACTTTGTACATGCACCAATGAAACGAACAACATTTTTATGGTGCACCTGCCTGCATTCAGTAATACAAAGTCTCTTTACACAAGATCTACAGTGAAAATTATGGAATATGGATAAAGCCAAAATGAGAAGGTTCACCTTTCACAAAGTGAATTCATTAAAAAATCCAACAAAAAATAGAAAGAGTATGTTGTGCAGCATAATGTGGCAAATTACTAACTTTAGAATTGTAACTTCTTGAGCAAATTCATCCTCCAAAGCATCATTCAATTGGTCAGATCTCATAACCTTAACAGCAACATCTTGCCCTAAATAAACCCCATGATACCTGTGGACAAACCATAATGCCAATTAAAAGTTTAGAACTAAGAATATATATAGAAAGTATGACATGAAAAGGGAAGGGAATAAATGAGAACAAATATTTATACATGAAATGAAACCAACTTACAAATCTCCACAGGATCCAGATGCTATTCTTTCTCCTATCTTCAACAACCTCTTGTCTATCTCCCAATATCCACATTTTGCTTCTGCAGCTAAGGGTTTCTCCACAGCTGAAAGAGAATTTGAAGAGCGTGACCATGATCCCTATGGCAAGGAAGAACATGTGATTAAATGTCATACAGAAAAATTTACTTGAGAATGAGCTAAACAGACGTGTTTAGAGAGTGGTATCCAAACAAAATAATATTAATGATGGGTTGCACTCAATGGTGAACAAAATATAGGCTCACCTACTACTTTTATTTAGTCATTTTTACAGATTACAACAGATGTTACCAAATCTCATACGTAAAGTTCAAAAAATGAATTTGTAAATACAAAGTCAAGGACACATGACGCACCTCACTTCTTGCAACTGCTTTTTCCATAGCTTCATACAAACCATCTGTTTCCTGAGTACAAGATTGCATGGTCAGCAAACGTTATGATGAAACAGAAAGTTCTGTTGTTTGGGAAATAATATCAATACTCCTTAATAATCTACAAGCTCAATTTCAGGCATAAGAGGCATTCATTTTTATCAAATTAGAAGTCAGAGAAGATCATTAGATGTAGTGACTAGGATAGATGCAGCTACAAAATTTAGGATACAAACCAATGCCATTGCCAATACAAAGTGTTCACTAAAGGTCAGATGATACATGATAGCAACACCAAAAATACAGTTGAATCCCCAGGGCAATTCAGAGAATTTTAAAAAGAACAAAAATAGAAATAGAAATGTACATGGAATACTTTATATAATCAATTAAAGAGACATTAGGCATAAACAATAGCATAGATACCTTTATAACGTTTAAATGGGAAAATGCAACAAAGTTACAACAATGATAAAATTTTCAAGGGAGTGGAAACATGGGATGGCATATTTTGCAAGTGGCATCTTACCTCTACTGGCCATCCATCCACCACAAATACATCGAGGGAGTAGCCATCAGTGGTGGAGAAAACATGTGCTTCACGGATGTTAAGCCCAATATCAGACAGCAAAGCTGACAGCTAAAGAAAACAGTACCCATAAAAAAACCATGCAATACATCAAGTAAATTTCCAGTCATAAACAGAAATAGAATTTCCTGCTTAAAAAATCCACTGAATTGAACAACAATTACACAAAGGGAATCCCAATTTCCACCTCCAATCTCTTATGTAAAATTCACACCAGTATTCTGTAAGGAGTAAATTAAACATGTCCTAATTGGGCTATAGGCCCATTTTTACTCCTTACATATTCTTAGTCAACACCTGGTCTCCAGTAAAGGTAATTTATATTTGGTACTAACTGCTTCCAGATTATGACAGAATACTTTTGTAAGAATCACTTGTCACTATTTAGCGTAAGAAAACTGTATGTGAATTATGAAAACAATGGGATCCAACACCCCACCCCATGGCTTCTAGTAACTCATTTTGTCTAGCCTAGGAATGACAGCATGCTCTATATTACCACTTAATAAATCACTCCTAGTGTTGAAATGCATTATATCTTAATTTTGATAGAGTTTCCATTTCATTCCCGTTATTGGTTAAGTTGATATAACTATGGAAGCTAAACTTAAATAGATATTTTAAAGAGAGGGCTGGAGGAAGTAAAGAAAATATATACATTTTATTTTATAAAAAGACAAGGTAAACTTTTCAAACAAACCTGGCTTAAAAGCTTTGGCTTGTCAAGGGTGGAAAATATCACTTCATGGATTGGGAAATTTAAATGCTCCTGCCTGCATTTCACATATGTATTATTTTACATCAAGCAGGTGAGACATAGCATATCAACACTTGCATCAATTTTATTTTAAAAAAATATAGAAACTAGACAAACTCCTACATTTTGAAAATCTATAGTTGATCAATAATATTAATTAGTTTGCTAAACTTTTTTTCTTTATTTCCTTCTTTTATGGAAGAAGCAAAGTTATCATAGAGAAAGAGAAGAAACAAAGAGTAGAAGTAAAAAGGAGGATAAGGCATCCTCCTAAACTATAGACCAATTCTCCAACATATTGACATTTCTTCATGGTACACATGATTCTTCTATTAGGGTACCAATGAAGAAGAATCTTGCTGGCTGCATCATCCTTTTTCTTTTCCTTTAAGGCCTAACATGCATGCAAAGGACATAGTGGCCTAATTACGATTTGGAAAATATGTTTTCAGCTACAGATAAATCATCCTCGGTGCATCAACTGGACTTTCGAATTTAACTTGCAGTTCAGCAAACAGAACTGCTCAATGCTCATAAGTTTGGAAATAGGTGAAAAGGTAGACAATTCAACTTCAACTAAACTTTTTCTGTCTCTCCAACTCCAAATAGGAAAATATTCTCAGTCCATTCTATGTTTGATGAATTTAACGTCATCGCTCATTTGAAAAAAAAGAGTAAGAAATGGCATTATCATTTTGTTCAAGTGATACCTCTGGGATAGGTTGTCTGAAAGAAATCTTTCCTCTATATCCTTGGAATTCTTTCTAACATCCAAATTTAGGCCCTCAAGCTTCGAGCAAGGCTCAAAGTCAGTTGCATGATCCCTTGTCCTACTTATAAGAATGATGTAAATGATGCATTAAGACAAGACATAATTAATATATAATTAATAAATTAATAGTTAGGAAGACCTTTCTGCATACTTGTGTATATATAGAGTACTAAACATAAACTGGATTTCACACCTCTTATGAGAGGATACAGCTCCTCCATTAGTTGCATCATTAGATGGCCCTGGGCTAGAATGAGAACTTGCAATTTCTTGCTCTTCACCATCTGTCTGAGCTGAAATATTCTGCCAAACAAGTGATGGACAAGAAGATTATGTATATTCACAAAAAAATGTAACAATTAACAAAATAACAAATTAAAAAATTCAGAACAGGGAAAGGTAATCTTTTTAGCCCTTGGTAAACTCATACCAAAGCAGTAGTTCAAATGGGAACAAGCACCAAATGTTTATTGCTTAGTGTATACATTAAAGTCCAAAATCAGATAAAACGCCCTTATCCAAATCATTCAACGAAGTAGCATTTGTCAGGTCTTCCTAAAGAACCTTAGAAACAATTTCTAGAAACATTTCAAATGAGATAAAAGAGTGGTACCTCCAAGAAGCGTACATGGATGACAGGCCGCTTTTCCGGGTCCCTTGCCAAACTAAGAAGACTCTGATGCAATAGAACATCTTCAGCTCTATCCACATTAACATCAAGCCCATAACTGAAACAACAGCAACAGATGGGATTACAAGTGCACCCAATCTCAAAATACCCATATTTCTGAATCTCCTCTTTCAGCATGTAACATATGAGTGTATCATGATATCCCTTACACAATCAAATGACTTAATCACCTAGCACTTCATAACCCTAACCTAATACACATTTTAGCATCAATCTGAGGAAGCAAACTGATCTTAGTTTCACCACTAAGTCTTCAACAAAACATCAAACCACGAATGCCTCCAAAATGTACTTGTGATGACCGATAGAATGATGCCAAATTAAATGTCTGGCAGAAAGGCAGTTAAACTGCTCCAACATTCTCCCCCTTAAAAGCTGATTACTTTCAAGAAGAGCTACTTAAATGCTTCCCAAATTCCGTTATCATTATTAAAAGCTAGCTTGATATAGTCAAAAATCAAAATACAATAAATCTCCATTCAAGCAAATCCTACTTAATGATCAGGATAAAATGTTCTTCAACACAAAATTCCACCTCGGTAAACTCAAACTGAACCACCAATCATTACGATGCAAAACCATAATCTGCCACGAACTCCATAACAATAATCAGCCATTGAAAGCGCACATAAATGCATGCAAAGACAACAGCAATAACCAAAATTCAAACTGCCCTATCTAAAAATAATAACCGAAAATGAATTAAAATAAATTGAAAAAAAAAAAAGAAGTAACACAAAAACAAAGAAGACAAAAGATTATCTGTTTTTCACCGATCAAATTTTCTTTTCTTACCTCGGAGGCAAGCGATTGAAGTGAGCTTCAAGCAGTTCTCGAAAATCGGGATTCGACACAGCCTGATCGTGGCCGGTTTCCACCAAGCGATTGTAGACATCGTTCCTGACGTCGTAGTTGCTGAAACCGCCGAACGTCCGCGGCGGCGACGAGCTCTCTCCGACACCTTCAACGAAATCCATTACTCTCTCACACACACACAAACACACTCTTAATGTTACTCTCTGCAGTTTCAGCTCATTCGGCCGAGAAAGAGAAGGAAAATAGAAGAGAAAATGGAAGAGGATTCCGATGAGGAGAAAAAGTGAGCAAGAATCTTTGACTGAAATTAGAATCCGAGTTGAAAACAGAAGAAACAGACGAGGATAGAGGTTGGTAATTTGGGAGAAAAACGGAGGGTAATTTCGTCCTCCATGACCGTACAACACTTACTGGAGAATCGCGTTTTGGAGAGAGAGATCCAGTTAGAGTTAAGAGAGAGCTGAAGATTGAAGAAGTCAGCTAAGAAGGAAAAAAAGGAAACGGAACAAGTTTACATATTATGGGAATTTCCATATTAAAATAAAATATTTTCAGTATATTATTATGCCTTTAATAGTAACTATGGACTTTGGATTTGGATAACAAATACCTACGATTTTATTTTATTTTTTTGGTGGCCGGTTACAATAATAAACTAGTAGCAATTATATGTGGAGATTTTTTAATAGAGTAATTGTGTAGTGAAAGTAATTGAAATAAACAGTGCACCATGTGTAATGATATAGATTGAATGATATGATACCTCATAAATATTAGTATTATTTTTTAATAAAAATGTTACTTGCATTCTAAAATCGGTTATAATATATTTATGTATAAATATATATAATTTAATTTATTTTTATTATATATTTTATATTTTTATGTATATTTTAGATCGATGACTAATTTTAATAATCGAATTTAATATATACTTAACATAATTATAGTTTTAACGTTATATTATTTAAAATTATTTTATTAGATTACATCATAATTAATACTCCACTAAACACTGCAAATTAGAGTATTAGACTAAAGTATGTGGACAGTGAGGTGGGATTACGAAAAGGTGCATTAAAGGTGGGTGGATTATTATTATTATTAGCAGTGTATTTTTTATAAATTAAATGTGCATAATAATTATAAATATAAAATTAATTTAATATAATATATTTTATATTTTAATTAAGGAGTCAATTATTTGAATTTTTAAATAGTAAACTATATATTTTTTATGAATTATATCTCAAAAATAATTTTTTACATAACCAAAACAAACAAACAAAAAAGATTTTTTTAAATAAAAAACTCAACACAATAAAATAGAATAGTTAAAAAATATAAAATTATTAGGTAACAAAATATAAAATTAAACTGTAGTTATCTTTAATATTGCCATCAACAACTAGAAGGATCAAAATCAACTAACTCTTTGTAACTTCTAATCGACTTGTTAATAACCTCCACAACACATATTTCTTGATTTCTGAATATCCTGTTATTTCTTTCGAACTAAGTATTTCAGATGATAACATAAAATCCATCAACGGACATAAACCTCTCTCCTCACCTTTAGGCCGCGTCTCAAAAAACTCTTTAACCCATTCTACACTAACCAACACCCGATCCGACAGTACGAATGACCTTTTAACCAAATAAACTTATGGTCATTCAAAACTAAATCCACCCCCATATCCACCCCTATGCTTAAACATTCCCTCTTTTTCCTATGTGTCTACTCTCTATGTACTCTTATAAAAATTTTGAGTTACATATTTTTTGGTATTTTTTTCTATTAAAAATTAAAACAGAAATTTTAAGGTTAATTATTTAAATAAGATCATATAAACTAGTGTTCATATTTTAAATTACATATTTCATTAGTTTCTCCTAGAAGCAGACACATATATATGTCAGTATCCATGTAGACGATGACCACGTGTACATCTCGCAACAAAAAAAAAGATAACCCAACCTTTCAACGCTTAACACATGGCAGATTTTTAGTTGGTATGTGAATGTGTCAGAAGTTAGATGTCAACACATACTTTACCTGCAGCATGCAGAAAATTGTGTCAGTTCTTCTACTTCATACTTTTTTTAGTGCTATTTTTTGCTATCAAAAATTAAAACAAAAATTTTAAAGTTAATTATTTAAATAAGATCATATAGACTAGTATTTATATTTTGAATTACATATTTCATTAGTATTTCTTGAACGTATGGCAGCATCTATGTAGACAACGATCACGTGTGCATTTTGCAAAAAAAAAAAAAAAAATAACTCAATCTTTTAACACCTATCTGACACGTGACAGATTTTGAATTAGTATGTGAAATGTGTCAAAACTCAAAAGTTATGTGTCACCGCATGTTTTGTCTGGGACATGCAGAAAATTGTGTCAGTTCTAATCTTTTTTATTTCTTGGTATTTTTCTATTAAAAATTAAAACAGAAACTTTAAAGTTAATTATTTAAATAAGATCATATAGACTATTGTTCATATTTTGAATTACATATTTCATTAGTTTCTCCTAGAATGTATGTCAGTCAGCATCCATGTAGACAACGACCACGTGTGCATTTTGTAACAAAAAAAAAAGATAACTCAACCTTCCCGCACCTGACACATGGCAGATTCTTAGTTGGGATGTGGAATGTGTCAAAAGTTACGTGTCGCCACATTACCACATACTTCACCTGCAACAATGAAAAAACTGTGTCAGTTTTTCTATTTAGTAATATTTTTCTATTTTGTGGTGTCTATTTTTTCTATTAAAAGTTAAAACAGAAATTTAAGATTAATTATTTAAATAAGATTATATGGACTAGTGTTCATATTTTGAGTTATATATTTCATTAGTCTACTCTAGAAGCAGACACGTATGGCAACATCCATGTAGACGACGAGCATATGTGCATTTTGCAACAAAAAAAATCCAATCTTTCAACACTTGTCTGATACGTGTCTGATACGTGACAGATTCTTAGTTAATATATAAAATGTGTCAATAGTTACGTCTCACTACATGCTTTGTCTGTAGCATGCAGAAAATTATGTCAATTCTAATTTTTTTTCTACTTTTTGTTTTTTTTTTCTATTAAAAAATAAAACAAAAATTTTAAAGTTAATTATTTAAATAAGATTATATAGACTAGTGTTCATATTTTGAGTTACATATTTCATTAGTTTCTTTTGGAAGCAGACATGTATATCAACATCCATGTAGATGACGATTACGTGTGCATTTTGCAACAAAAAAAAAAAACTCAACCTTTATGCACCTGATACGTGGTAGATTCCTAGTTTGTATGTGAAATGTGTCAGAAATTATTTGTCGCCACACACTTCGCCTGCAACAATGAGAAAACTGTGTCAGTTCTTTTATTTCGTAATCTTTTTCTATTTTTTGGTATCTTTTTTTTCTATTAAAAATTAAAACATAAATTTAAAGTTAATTATTTAAATAAGATTATATAGACTAGTGTTCATATTTTGAGTTATGTATGTCATCAATCTTTATTAAAAATATATACATATAGCAGTATTCATGTAGACCATGAACACATGTGTATTTTGTAACAAAAAATAATTAATCCAATCTTTCAATACTTGTCTAATACATGTCTGATACATGACAGATTTTTAATTAGTATATAAAATGTGTCTGTTACATGACAAATTCTTAGTTAATATGTAAAATGTGTCACTAATTATATCTTACTACATACTTTATCTATAGCATGTAAAAAATTGTATGAATTCTTCTACTTCATAATTTCTTTTTTAATTTTCTATATTTTTTATTAAAAATTAAAATAAAAACTTTAAAGTTAATTATTTAAATAAGATCATATAGATTAATATTCATATTTTTATTAGATACTTCTTTTTTTTGTCGACGTGATATTTTTGGTAGATACTAGAGTAGAAATAGTTAATTAATATAAATATATGAGGATATAATATAAAAAGTAAATAAAAATTACTATCTCTTCTCATTCAGGGTTAGCTGATAATGTGACTGCTTGCTGGGAATGAAAGAAAGTTACCACCATAATATATAATATAATGTCAATTTTAATTGGAGAAGATTTAAAAAAAAAAACATAGTAACCAACATACCCTTCAAAATATGTGAAAAATTCAAATATTATTCTTCAATCAATTAGCAGTTATACACGTACAGCTAGCTGCATATATATAGTTGGCCAACATTATATTACATTATGTTACATATTATTTAAATTAATTTTATTCATAAAAATATTTTTAGCATGCAGAAGCTGATATAAAGATGAATGTTTTGAAAAAATCATAGATATATATAAGATTGGACTATGTAATAATTAAGAACAAGATATAGTAGTGTATTTTAATCATTGACCACCTCTATGTTCAAACATTTTTTCTTTTTTCTGTACGTATTTTTTATACTCTTATAAAAATTTTGAGTTATATATTTTATTCGTCTCTGACTCTCTGTAGACACGTATGCCAGCATTTATATATATGATGATTTGTGTATTTCGCAACAAAAAAGATAATTCAACCTTTTGACTAGGGATGGATCAAAAAAATTTTAGAAGTAAGGACAAAAATATATATTAAAATAAATTTTGTTGAACATTATTAATTATATAGAGATATAAAAATTTAAAAAAAGTTAGTGAATACTTTTATTCTTAAAATACTATTCATTATATATAATTTATAAAAATATATTTTTTATTTCTAAAACTTGAACTTAAAATATTTTAATTAAATTATAAATAACTTATTATTCTAATTAATTTTTTTATGCACATTTAATAATAAAAGACCGAATCAATTGGCACATTAGTATTTAATGATACACTAATATTTATAATTTAAAATTCAACTAAAAAAATTAAATCTGTATATAAAAAGTATGTTTATATAAAACTTAATTTATAATTTTTTTTAAATAATTAAAATTTTATACTTTTTTCTTTTTCTAAATAATTAAATTTGTTATATATTTTTTAATTTAATTTTGATATAATATTAGATGAAAGATTTTATACATCTATTTAATTATGTATTGTAATTAAAAATATTTTTTCATTACTATTTTTTTAAAAAATATATTATAAATTAATAAATTAATCAATTTATTTTAAAATTTTATATGCAATATAGGTATATATAATAGAACAAAAAATAAAAAATAAGTAATATAGATAAATAAATTGAGAATAAAATAAAATATACAAAGTCATGGGGATAATAAAATATTAGATTAATACCTAAACTATAATTGTTTGAATTAAAATTTGCAATTGAAAATATCAAAAAGAAAAATAATAAAATTGGAAGATACATAGAGTCATCGAGAGCTATATAAAAAATATGGTTACATGGAGAATTTGAAACTCACTTCTTGATGAAGAGAAGATGACTGCTAGACAAAAAATAGAAAAGAAAGGTTGAAAATATAAAATAAGAAGAGGATTTAAGAAAATAAAAGAGTGACGACACAAAAATTAAATTTGATTAAATTAAATAATAGTTAAAATAATAGAAAAATAAAAAAATAAATTTAAAATTTTGACCAATTAATTTTAATTATTTGTAATATGGTCATTTAAAATTCAAAGTGAAGACATATTATATATAATTATTTTTAAAAAATATTAAAAAACACAGTGGGACTAGTGTCCCCATATTATTATTATTGGATCCGTCCCTGCTTTCAACACGTGACACATGGTAAATTCTTAGTTAGTGAATGTATCAGAAGTTTACGTGTCACCACATACTTCGCCTGCTGCATGCAGAAAATTATGTCAGCTAAACGTATGTCAGCATTCATGCAGACGACACGACCATGTGTGTATTTCGCAACAAAAAAGATAATTAGATAACCCAACCTTTTAGCACCTGATACATGGCAGATTCTTAGTTGGTACGTGAGATGTGTCAGAAGTTACGTGTCACCACATACTTCACCAGCAGCATGCAAAAAGTCGTGTCAATTCTTCTACTTCTATTTCTACTTCATAACCTTTTTCTATTTTTTTGGTGTCTTTTTTTTATTAAGGCTATGTTTGGTTGGAAGGAAAGAAATAGAGAGGAAGGAACTAGAAAATAAAGAAAGGAAAGAAAAAAAATTGAGTGAATTTTTATTTTCTTTAGATGTATTTGGATGGAAGGAAAATAAGAAGGAAAGAAATATTATAAAAAAATAATTTTACCTCTATATTATAATATATATTAAAAAAGTGAAGGGGTAGTATTGGAAGTAGAGAGAGAAACATTAGTTTTCTTTCCATTTTCTTTCCGATGTTGGAGAGAAAAAAAATTGGTGGACCCCATCAGTTTTTTCCATTCATTTTCTTTTCTCTCTAATTTTCTTTCTCAACCAAACAATGAAAAATAATCATTTTCCTTCCCATTTTCTTTCCTCCTTTTCTTTCCTTCTATTTTCCTCTCAAACAAACATAGCATAAGAGTTAAAACAAAAATTTTAAAATTAATTATTTAAATAAAATCATTTAGACTGTGTTCAAATTTGGATTACATATTTTACTAGTTTCTCCTGAAAGCAAACACGTATGGCAGCATCCATATAGACGAGGACCACATGTGCATTTTGCAATACAAAGAAAAGATAACTCAACCTTTCAACATCTGTCTGACACGTGACAGATTTTTAGTTAGTATATGAAATATGTTAGAACTAAAAAATTATGTGTCACCACATCCTTTGCCTGTAGTATGTAGAAAATTGTGTCCGTTTTTTACTTAATAACTTTTTTTTTATTTTTTGTGTTTTTTTGTTATTAAAAGTTAAAAGTTAAAATAAAAATTTTAAAATTAATTATTTAAATAAGAACATATAGACTAGTATTCATATTTTGAGTTATATATTTTATTAGTCTCTCTTAAAAATAGACATGACAACCACAAGTATATTTCGTAATAAAAAGAAAATATAACTCAATCAACCTTTCATCATTTGTCTAATACGTGATAGATTCTTAATTAATACGTAAAATGTATCAGAAGTTATGTGTCACCACACATGCAAAAAACTGTGTCAATTCTTTTATTTTGTATTTTTTCTATTTTTTAGTGTTTTTTTATTAAAAATTAAAACAGAAATTTTAAAATTAATTATTTAAATAAAATTATATAAACTAGTGTTTATAATTTTTGTTAAATACTTCTTTTTTTTTTCTTTGTTGATGTGATATTTTTGATAGATACTAGAGTAGAAATAGTTAATTAATATGAATATATGAATATATAATATAAAAAGTAAATAAAAATGACTGCCTCTTCTCATTCAGCATTAGCTGATATGGCTGTTAGCTGGGAATGAAAAAAAGTTACGGCCACAATATATAAGATAATGTCAATTTTAATTGGAGAAGATTAAAAAAAAAAAGACATAATAACCAACATGCCCTTCAAAATATGTGAAAAATTTAAATATTATTCTTCAATCAATCAGCATTTATATACGTATAGCTAGCTGCATATATATAGTTGGCCAATATTATATTATGTTATGCTACATATTATTTAAATTAATTTTATTCATTAAAATATTCTTAGCAAACTGATATGAAGATGGATGTTTTAGGAAAATCAAAGATATATATATATATATATATATATATATATATATATATATATATATATATATATATATATATATATATATATAAAGTCTAGGGCCAGCAATTTTTATGTTTTGTGACGAACACTTAACCATAAAAAAAAAGTGAGTGATTTTTTATTATTGGATGTAATCTCAAACTATTAAAAATAACTAATTGATGGTTAGGACTCCTAGCACTTCTCTCTCTCTCTTTCTTTCTCTCTCTCTCTCTCTCTCTCTATATATATATATATATATATATATATATATATATATATATATATATATATATATATATATATATATATATATACAGGTAGCACCTAATAAATAAGAGATTGAGATCCTTTATTTAGGGCGTGGTTTGAAAGTGAAAAAAACAAGCTTTATTCTTGGGTTTTGGCTATGTATGTCTACGTCAAGGTCTCATATATATGGACAATTTACATCAATAATAATGTTTAATTTGAATATGAGTATTTTCATGTGATTAATATGTGGATGTCATAAGAGTTTACTATACAATCATAAAATTACAAGTTCAATTCTCAATTACACTTTATGATAGATAGTCAAGATTATATTATTAAAGATGATGAGAGAATACATACATGAGAGAAATATACACCGCCTAAAGAAAAGAAGAAGAAAGGCTGACATTATAATTGTATATATTACTTATATTAGCTGATTATCTATCATTTTTCCAGAACAAAAAATTATTGAAGATAAAATATATTCGACTAGATATACACACGAGAACATTGAAGATTGTAACTATATATTTACTTATTTAGTACTAGTCTTTTTGGTAAACAATAATAATGTGAGATTTAAGCTAAAAAATTAATCCATTGCAAAGTGGGGATCATGATTGCAAGTAAGACTAGTAAATTTCCTGGTGGAAAATTTCCTATATGACGCTACTAATGTTTAGCATCATTCATGTTTATGCGACGTAATCACATTAGTGTGTGTGGGGTAAGGTGTATGTAAGCTTGATATTGACCTTAACGTTGAAAAAGAATATGATGATTAAGAGAATGAGAAAATGTTGGTCCATTGTTGAACTCAGTAGTCTTAAAAAAAATAATTTTATAATTATATTTAATCACATAATATTATATTTAATCAAAACTAAAGTTGGATTCGAAATACAAATTCTAGTAGAGAAAGAGTACATACTCAGTATTCACAGTGAAAATAGAGAATGAGAGAAGGGGAGAGCGAAAACGAGAGTGTTTGAGGGCGAAACACAGTGAAAATAGCGGCCATGTCGTCGGAAGAGATAAGGGGAAAGTGTGGGTGGGGTGCATCCGGTGTCAAGGAGGATTTTTCACGAGATGGTTTTTCAAAGTCTACAAATGTCTTCTTTAGAGATAAAGTAATTAGTTCAGAGAAATCGAAGGCTTTTACACTTGCAGGATCTATATTTGGGGATAGTATAGCAACGGTGGTGGGCAAGTAGGGCGATCCCTAAATTCCATGTGTAAACTTCACTGAAAAAGTCAAGTTTTGCTTGGCAGAGCCTTATCAAGAAGTTTTAGTGATCAATGTTCTTGATAATAAATTATAGTTACACAACTATTTCACACAAGTTTCTGGCGCATCAAAGGTGGCTTTGATCTGCTTGATGTGGGGTTTAGGTATTTCATAGTAAAATTCGATGCAGGTGAAGATCGTGATAAGGTCATGCTTGGTGGCCTGTGGTTGATTAAGGGGCACTATGTTGCTATAAAATCGTGGGATATAGATTTTCGGCCATGTGAGCAATCCTTCAGATCTACGCTTGTATGGGTTCGGATTTCGGGACTCCCAATCTAGTGCTATCGATGCGTATTGCTTCTGCAATAGGAGTTTCCATCAAAGTGGACCTAGCCACTAAGTTGGCCAAGAGAGGACGATATGCCCGAGTATGTGTTCAAATAAATTTAGGATTGTCAGTGATCAAGCATATCATTGTGGAAGGCATAACTCATGTAGTGGAGTATGAAAGTTTAAATTTAATTTGTAATTCTTGTGCACATTATAGTCACGATATGGCATAGTGCTTGGGTAGAGACTCTAGGAAAGGAAAGAGTGCTGATTCTGATGTCACCAAGTCACGAGACGATACAACGGCAGTGCCACATCCTAAGCCTAAAATTTACAATTCAAATGAAGTAGAATATGATGTGGTAGGTGGCGTTACTGGCGAGAATCCTGCACCGAGTTTGCAAGAGGATTTGGAAGCTAATAATTTGGAAAAAAAATAATGTTGAGGAGGCTTGCATGCATGATGAACCAGGCTGGGAGCAAGTTATGAGGAAAGGTAAAACCAAGTTGGGCCAGAAGCAATCTAACAAGGTCCAAAGAGGCACTCAATCCAGAACCGATTCAGGTAGAGTAATCAGGCCTACCATCCACTTCTCGCACACGGATGGATCCAGCTCCTATCGCGCCAGGGTCGGGTCACAAGTCAAGGTCGGACACAGTGCTTCCCGTGTTGGTGAGACGTCGATCTCTTCAACCCGACACACCCTAGTACCTTGCGGCTCCTCTCTCCGAAAAAGACTAAGGCCGGCATCCTTACAGAGCTCACCAGTTGAGAAGAGTGGAGGCACGGTGGTGGAAGCATCATCATGTCTTCATGCAGCCGTGAAGGAGGGTGTTATCATGGCGGTTCCATTGGAGAAGGAAGGTGCGTTACCGGCTGTTGCTACGTCGGTAGGCGGGAATAAGGAGATATTCCATGGAGATCCGGCAAACATGAAGGTCGCGGGAGTCACTTCCGCTGGGCAAGCCTCGGTTTGAGGTTGGTGAAGCACTTTGATTTTCTTGTTTTATATTTTTATATTTTATATTATGGATAGTTTAAATATAATAGTTTGGAATATTAGAGGTGCTTCTAATAAGTTAGCCCGGGTGAATTGTAAAGAGCTGGTTAGAAAATTTAAACCTGTAATTTTTATTGTGGTTGAAACTCACTGTCCTTTTCAACACTTGAAACTATTTTGGGAAAGACTTGGTTATCATCCTATTGGTATAGTAGAGGCGTCAGGACATAAGGGGGTATTTGGTTCCTTTCTGCAATGCAGGGTGTTCACTGCAAATGGGTTGATGCTTTCGATCAGTGTGTTACAGTTGATGTTCAAGTAAATAATGTGATTTAGAGGTGCAATGGTATCTATGACAGTCCTCAGTTTAATACCAGGGTTCTGCTATGGAATTATCTTGTTACTCAGTCTTCATCTTTCTGCGGGCCATGGATTGTTCTTGGTGATTTAATGAAGTACTATTCTCTCATGAATCTAAGGGTTGCCTCTTCTCGAGTCACCATGCAGATCGGCTTGCTACCTCTCTAGGGGATAGTGATTTGTTTGACTTGAAGACTATTGAAAGATGGTTTTCTTGGTACAGAAGGGTTAAAAATGGTGTTGAGGTGGTGAAAAAACTTGACTGGGTCTGTATCAACAGTGGATGGTTATCTCTCTTTCCAGAGGCTTACGCAGAAATTTTAAATAGGCTTCAGTCTGATCATTGTCCTATCCTAGTGCGTTGTACAGGTCGTTCCCAACCAAAAAAGAATAGACCTTTTTGGTTTATTGCGGCTTGGACAACTCATCCGGGGTACAGAGATATTGTAAACCAGACATGGCAGGTTGGCTACAAAGAGATGCATGGCAAGCTTTTAGAAGTGCAAAAGAACTCTTTGGAAGTAATGGGATATTTGTCTATTCAGCAAAAAGAACAACAGCTGATTGAGGAATTTAATAACACGCTTGTGCAGGAGGAACTTCTATGGTTTTAGAAATCTAGAGAGCAGTAGGTAAAATTCAGAGATAGAAATACCAAGTTCTTTTATGTCCAAACTCTTGTGCAGAGAAAGCATAATAAGATTCATGGTCTCTTTCTTCAAGATGGGGTGTGGAAAACGGACCTGGAGGTCCTTAAAAGGGAAGCTGAATCCTTTTACAAACGCCTATTCTGCCAGTCGAAGGATGTAGACTTAGGTTGTCTTGGTGATGTGCCGTTGCCTTTCCTGAATGATGAAGCTTGTTGTAGCCTCACAGCGTGGTATGCGAAATTGTGATCAATACTTTTCACAAATCAAATAATCCCCGGTAATGAATCAAAAAACTTGATGTTCAATACCATGGCATAAACACAATTTCGCACAACTAACCAGCAAGTGTACTGGGTCGTCCAAGTAATAAACCTTATGCGAGTAAGGGTCGATCCCACAGAGATTGTTGGTATGAAGCAAGCTATGGTCACCTTGTAAATCTTAGTCAGGCAAACTCAAATGGGTATGGTGATAAACGCATATAACATAAAGATAAAGATAGAGATACTTATGTAATTCATTAGTAGGAATTTCAGATAAGCGTATGAAGATGCTTTCCCTTCCGTCTCTCTGCTTTCCTACTGTCTTCATCCAATCCTTCTTACTCCTTTCCATGGCAAGCTTAAGCAAGGGTTTCACCGTTGTCAGTGGCTACCTCCCATCCTCTCAGTGGAAATGTTCAACGCACCCTGTCACGGCACGGCTATCCATCTGTCGGTTCTCGATCAGGCCGGAATAGAATCCAGTGATTCTTTTGCGTCTGTCACTAACGCCCTGCCCTCAGGAGTTTGAAGCACGTCACAGTCATTCAATCATTGAATCCTACTCAGAATACCACAGACAAGGTTAGACCTTCCGGATTTTCTTGAATGCCACCATCAGTTCTAGCCTATACCACGAAGATTCCGGTTAAAGAATCCAAGAGATATTCACCCAATCGAAGGTAGAACGGAGGTGGTTGTCAGTCACACGTTCATAGGTGAGAATGATGATGAGTGTCACGGATCATCACATTCATCAAGTTGAAGAACAAGTGATATCTTGGAACAAGAACAAGCGGAATTGAATAGAAGAACAATAGTAATTGCATTAATACTCGAGGTACAGCAGAGCTCCACACCTTAATCTATGGTGTGTAGAAACTCCACCGTTGAAAATACATAAGAACAAGGTCTAGGCATGGCCGTGAGACCAGCCTCCCAATGATCAAAAGATCTAAAGATCAAAAGATTCCAAAGATCAGAAGATGAAAATACAATAGTAAAAGGTCCTACTTATAGAAAACTAGTAGCCTAAGGTTTACAGAGATGAGTAAATGACATAAAAATCCACTTTCGGGCCCACTTGGTGTGTGCTTGGGCTGAGCATTGAAGCATTTTCGTGTAGAGACTCTTCTTGGAGTTAAACGCCAGCTTTTGTGCCAGTTTGGGCGTTTAACTCCCATTTTGGTGCCAGTTCCGGCGTTTAACGCTGGGATTTCTGAGGGTGACTTTGTACGCCGGTTTGGGCTATCAAATCTTGGGCAAAGTATGGACTATCATATATTGCTGGAAAGCCCAGGATGTCTACTTTTCAATGCCGTTGAAAGCGCGCCAATTGGGCTTCTGTAGCTCCAGAAAATCCACTTCGAGTGCAGGGAGGTCAGAATCCAACAGCATCTGCAGTCCTTTTTAGTCTCTGAATCAGATTTTTGCTCAGGTCCCTCAATTTCAGCCAGAAAATACCTGAAATCACAGAAAAACACACAAACTCATAGTAAAGTCCAGAAAAGTGAATTTTAACTAAAAACTAATAAAAATATACTAAAAACTAACTAGATCATACTAAAAACATACTAAAAACAATGCCAAAAAGCGTACAAATTATCCGCTCATCACAGCGCCAGTTACTCTGGAAGAAGTTAAGTCGGCTGTTTTCAGTATGCATTCTTTTAAGGCACTGGGCCCTGATGGGTTTCAGGCTTTCTTCTTTAAAGAATACTGGGAGATTGTTGGTTTTGATGTTTTGACTATGGTTCGTCATGCATTCTCTGGTTTGGATATAGATCCAAGGATGATGGAAACTCTTGTGGTTCTTATTCCGAAAGTAGAAAACCCAATTTCCATGAAGAATTTTCAACCTATTAGTCTCTGTAATGTGGTTTGCAAAGTTATAACGAAGGTCCTGGTCAATAGACTTCGTCCCCATCTCAAAGAGATTGTTGGGCCCCTTCAAGGAGAGTTTATCCCGGGAAGAGGAACCCCAGACAACATCATTGTAGCACAAGAGGTTCTCCATTTCATGAAGAAAACAAAGTCAAAGAAAGGCACCTTGGCCTTTAAGATTGATATGAAGAAAGCGTATGATAGAGTGGACTGGGAATTTTTGAAACAAACCCTTGTGAGTTTTGGCTTTCTTCCTCTGACAGTCAATCTAATTATGCGTTGTGTCACTGCTTCCTCACTATCTATCATCTGGAATGGGGATAGATTAAATAGCTTCACTCCGAGCAGGGGTCTTAGGCAAGGAGATCCTATATCACTGTATCTGTTTGTGTTGTGTATAGAGAGATTGTCCTATTCTATTAATCAGCAAGTTGATAAGGGCTTGTGGAAGCCAGTTGCGGTTTCTAAAGGGGGTACAAAAATTTCTCATTTGATGTTTGCCGATGATTTGCTTCTTTTCTGTAAAGCCAAAAAACAGCAAGTTCAAACTGTAATTGTAGCTTTGGAAAATTTCTGCAGAGCCTCTGGGATGAAGGTTAATGTGGAGAAATCTAAAGCGCTATGCTCCAGGAATGTTTTAGCGACAAGAAAAGAGATTTTCACCAGAGTGTCCTCCATCAGATTTGTCCAGAACTTGGGCAAGTATTTAGGGGTGAACCTTAGTCACTCTAGGGTGACACGCGCAACTTTCAACGATGTTCTAGACAAGATTCAGGGAAGGCTAGCCAGCTGGAAAGGGAGATTGCTTAATAAGGCAGGAAGATTCTATTTGCTCAACTCGGTAGTGACTGCGATTCCTACTTACCGCATGCAAGTATCTCTCTTCCCTAAAGGGGTAACTAATAAGATATAATCCATTATGCGAAACTTTCTATGGAAGGGTCAAGTTGATAGTAGAGGCCTGAATCTAGTTAACTGGAAAGTGTTGGTCACCCTTAAGAAGTTTGGAGGTCTGGAAATTAGAGACCCTTTTTGTGCTAATATTGCTCTTCTTGGAAAGTTAGTTTGGCAACTTTTTCACCATCCGGACAAGCTATGTGTTCAACTGTTGACGGAGAAATACCATTCTTCTAAGGATGATTGTTTCAGTCGGTCTCGAGGAAGGGAATCTTATGTTTGGAAGAGTATATGTCGAGCCTGGGATATCCTGAAGGAAGGTTTTATTTGGTGTATTAGGATTTGGAACAGAACTTTTGGTTTTCAAAAATGAGAAGAGAGGGGCGACTGTCAAGAGATGGATTATGTTCACATTTCTTATTCGAATCTCATGATCTTGGACCTTTGGTTATCTGGACAGTAGAACCTTGAGAATATCTATTTTCCTCTGAATCACTCTCTGCAGAGAAACATTAACTCTTACAACCCGGATGTTCAAGCTGGTTCAGAGGTCGGTTGGTGTTGGACTGGTGCGGTTTCAAAGGTTTATGATGCTCGTAGTGGTTATTTGTGGCTCAGTAAAAAGATATTTAGTTGGGAGGATAGGGGTAATTGGCTTTGGCTTTGGTGTCAACATGTTCCGGAAAAGCACACATTTTTGACCTGGCTATGTCTTTGGGAGACTCTTCCTACTGCTGCATTTCATTTTATGAGGGGCATTTCGCACACGAATAGCTGTCCACGATGTTTCTCAGGTCAGGAATCGGTTTTACATTGTATTCGGGATTATCTAAAAGTCCAACTAGTTTGGCAAGCTTTAGGAATCTCCGATCAACCAGTGGATTTGATGAGTTGGTTCTTACATAACAGCAAACAGGGCCCCTTTAGATTCTTTTCTGGTCTCTGGTAGATTTGGCATTCGAGGAATAACGAGATCTTTCATCCTCATGAGCATTGGACCACAGACAAGGTAATTGGTACAGCTTTGTCCTTGGAAAAGGAGCTTCGAAATATTTTTGAGTTGCAATGCCTGTCTATCCCCTCCACCATTAGTGGCTCTTGGATTCCCCCTCAATGGGTACCTTTAAGATTAATTGTGATGCTAGCTATCCTGGCAATGGTGCTCGAGTTAGTTTTGCTTGTGTTAGCAGAGATTGGAAGGAAATGTGGCAACGAGGCTGTCTGGAAACAACTGAGAGTCGTAGCATTTTGCAATGAGAGTTGTTTGCTATTTGGAGAGGCTTTCTTTTAGTATGGGACTTGGGACAAAGAGACATTATATGTGAAGCTGACTGTGTAGAGACTTTTACTATTGTCAATAGTTTACAGGATTGCTCTGGGTTTATTGATCATTTGGTGTTAAAAATTCGAGATATCATGTTTTGGAAATGGCGTGCTGATCTTCGGTTGATCTTGAGAGATGCAAATACAATAACAGATATCATGGCAAAGACGACAATGAGGATCCTTTCTCCCCAAGTGGAGCTTCCGTTGCCATGAAAGGAGTTTAAAAATAGTATTCAGCAAAACTGTATTTCTTAAGCAGTTTCTTGTTTATTTTTTTTAGTTGTTATTTATTTTTTTTTAAATTACAAAAAAAATATTAATAAAAATAATTTTTTTTAATAGTGTAAATATCAAATATTTTACCTACGAGTGCATCAAAATATATATATTTCATTGGTGGCATCAGCAATTGCTATGTCAGAGCGCATTGCAAGTTGCAACCCCGTTATTTTCAAATTCCAAAATAGTAAAGGAACAGCTTTTGTAATTGTCAACAAGTAGATAAATTTATTTGCACAACTTTAATATATATTGCCATTATTAATTGTGTTGGATTAGAAACAGTAAACCAGCTTATATAATTCATTGAACAAAAATTTATTTATACACAAAAATTAGTTATTAAAATTAGTCATTAATATATTTGTATATAAATATACATATAATTTAATTTATTTTTAATATATATTTATATTCTACCATGCATTTTATATTGATGACTGACTTTGATAACTGATTTTAATATATACGTAACATAACTCTTCATTAAAAATGTGTGATTCATTGTCTAAAGTTTTTGCAATAGAGTTATCCGTGGGGTTAGAAATACTGGAAATTTTGAAGAGATAATATTTAATTTAGTTCCTAAACTTATATGTGAGTCTCAATTTAGTCCTTGAGATTTCGATTGTCTTTATTTAATCCCCAAATTTTGTGAACATAACTCATATTAGTCCTTGAAACATTTTTTAAGGTACAAACGTTAATGGAATACTATCGTGAACAACTGGATGTGACACTAAACTTTATAAAATGATGTCGTTTTAGTTTTGACACTCAAATAATCCAAAAACATCGTAAATGGTGTTTATTAAACTTTTACCTAACAAAATAAGTAATATGATGCCATTTTTGAACTATTTAAATACTAAAACCAAAATTGTATCATTTTACAAGTTTTAACGTGACATCTAATATTCTATAATAGTGCCTCATTAATGTTTTATACTAAAAATCATCTCAGGGATTAATACGAGGCACATTTATAAACTTTAGGGACTAAATAAAATCAATTGAAACTTCGAAAATTAAATTGAGACTCGCATGTAAGTTTAAGGATCAAATTGAGTATTATCTCTATTTTAAACTATACAATTTGATCGGAGAGTTGTTGTTAGAATTCTTTTTTAAACTAAAAATAAATAAGATATATATACGCTCTAACATTCAAGTTAATTAATAAATATTACAAATGTATAATCTATGAATATTGAAATAAAGAAAAAAAGAAAAATAAAAAATAGGTTGTCCTAGAAAAGAAAACAAGCCGTTTAGAAGATGGAATTTTCCTGAATTTAAGCTACTAATATAATTTATAATATGGTGTAATTATTTGGTTATTTATGGCCTTTGATAGAATAGCTTATTAAAATTATCAATTATATTAAAGCTTGAGTTATGGCTTGCGTAATTTTCTTTTGGTGACTCGGCTTGCGTAATTGCATATCATAAACTAAACATTTAGTTTAACAAAGGTTTAATTATTCTGTTGATCCCTATAATTTCGTAAAATTTTCAATTAAATTTTTATACTTTTTTTTAATTGAGTTCCTACACTAATTTTTTTTTCAATTAAGTCATTCTTAGTAGTAATTGGCTTAATTTTATAGGGATCAACTAAAAAAAAAAGAATTGATATAATGACCTAAATAAAAAAAAAGTGTAAGGACCCAATTAAAATTTTTTTTGATGCAATAATTCAATTAAAAGGAAAAAAAGTATAGAGACCTAATTAAAAATTTCGCAAAACTATAGAGACTAACAGAATAATTAAACCTTTAATAAAAAGTGTTATCTATATATTAAAAATTAATTATTAAATCAATTATTATATATTTATTATATATATATGTGTTATTTCAGATATTTTTAATATATATTTTATATAAATAACTAATTTAATAGTTAATTTTTTTATACACATACACATGTAGCATGATTGGACTTTAATATGCGCATTGCATATATAGGAGTACATTATATCCAACAAACCTACTGGATGCCTTTAAAAACTTTTATCTTATTTTAATGGCTATGGTAAGATTCAACTAAAATAAACTAGTAAGACCATAATCAAAGGAATCAACCCAGATATTATTAGTTTATATTTTCAAGTGAAGACACATGAATTGCGTGGCTAAAAGCATTTCATTCTAAAATCGTCATGGAATTCATTAGTTGGATATTAACTTATAAGAATCCACCCGGCGGGGGGGGGGGGGGGGGGGGCGCAGGGATGCGTTATGAATACAGAATTGAAAATTTGCAACTAGTTTAATTTATCTTTGGGAATAGTTTAATTTTTAATATATGGTGCTCCACACATACAATCATTATTTACCAGTCAATTTCTTTGGAGATATTATTATTCAGTGCACAGCAAGGGTACGGCGTAAGCAAGAAGCATAGTATGTGTGTGTCATGCATGTGTGTTTTTATCCAAATAAATAATGGAGCTAGCCTAAGGGGGCCACCGTGACACATTATTTAAATGAGAATCAAGATAATATAAATAATAATAACAGTAATAAAAAGTAATTTAACCACAATAATGAACCTATTTTCTTTGTTAAGAAATGGCTATTGGCTATGGACTAGCTAGATATATATAGTTATATACTTTGTGAAAATGGTGGGTCACTGCAAGAAAACTGACCAAGCGACGGATTATTTGTGGCGACTTGTGAAACCATCGCTAAACGGTTTGCCAGCACCCGTATAGACAGTAGTTTCTAATAAGGGTAGCAGCAACAATCCTATCTGCAAATATCTAATCTGGTCGGATCAGATTGAGTACAAAGCGGGTTGATTTACTGGTTAAATAAGATATGAATTGAGACTCAATCTTATTTAGAGGCTAGAATGTTGAATTAAAAACCTTTCATTTATATAAAAAGCCTTTAATCATTAAATCAGGATTTTTAATTAAAAATTTAGTATTTTTGTATATATAAAAACCAAATTTATTTAGTGATATAAATACTAAAGTATAATTCTAAAATCTCATCAAATTATTGAATATTACATTTTGTTTATGACTTACGAATAGGGTCGAATAGAGTTAGCGCTAACATGTTATTAATCTGTGAGTAAGGTATGATTGAGTTAACTCAGTTAACTTATTTAACGACTCTCATCAATCAATTTCACATAAAATTAATTGCACCTGAATTTCTACCGTATCACATATTCACATGTCCGTATTAATAAATAAAAGTATTGATAAGTATACATTAATAATAATACATCTGTATAGGACCTGATTTTTCCTTTTGTTTCTTTAAGTATTCTCTTTTTAATATCTTTATAAGTGATGTTCAATAATATAATGATTACTCATGTGTGTACATTGATAAAGCTGTTCAGTGCACCAGTACTTTGGTGAATCAACCTAGTTTTGCATAATTTATAGCTCTTTAGAGTCCTCAAAAGACAAAGGATTTGTATAATTATATAAAATCCTAAGTTTAAACCTCATCCCATTGATATCCGCATAGAAGTGTAAGTGGTTTGTGCTATGAAGTGTTTGCATCACAAACACCACCACTTCGTCTTTGATAAGCCTAAGAAGTTATCATCTTTCCATTAGCTAAATAGGTGCAAGGTGCCTATGGCCCAATAAGTGGTCCTTTAGCATTTTATTTTTCTAATATTGCTTTTCTTTGTCCATCTGAGTTGAAAGCTATTTTGATGATTCAATCATAATAGTGGGCTTGTTTGACCTAAATTTATATTTGTATGAATTGACCTTGTCCTATAACTATTATCATTGTCCCCCAAGTATAAGGTTTTTTCTTTTTCTTTTTAAAGCTCATATAGTTGTTATTAGGAATTTTAAATCACTCCTTTTTAATTTTTCTCTAAACTTCAAATAAATTGTGTTTTCAAGAATAAAATATATATTCCAATTACATCCAAAAAAAGGGGAGAAATAAAAAATATACACATCTCTCCAAATATATCAGGCTTTTTTTTTTCTTTTTATATGTAGTAGTTGAGGTATATAGCATTTTTTTTTAAATTATATCTGTAATAGATAAATAATACATACATAAATTATTTGAATCATAGTGTACTGTGTACATGGGTTGGACCTCCAGAGGGGTTTGTTTCTGTTAATGGCATATATGCTGTTCTACTTTTGAATCATGTTCGTGAAGCTTATCTCTATAGATTCGCCTATAAATCTTCTTAATTACTAAATGATTTTATGTTTTTGGTTTTCCTTCTTAAAAATGTTAATCTCTTTACTTCAATTAGCATTTAGGATGGTGTTTAAGAATATGTGAGGATAATAAATATTATGTTCATGTTTAGAGTTTTGACCTTTGCTTGAGATATGCACAGTGGAACCAAACAAGTGAATGAATGAATATGAATGTATTCTAGTGAAACCTTCACAGATTCCAGATGCTAACAAAAAAGTCATAAGAAAAGAACAAGATCCTTATCCATATGGAGGTGGTGGTGTTCCTAAAAATGTCAAAATTTGACTCAGAAAACTCGACTGAAATTATTCCTAGTTCACTTTGTGAGAAAATTCAACACGCATACACACATATTTGGTCCATGAATTTATCTCCACCAAAGATATCTTCTCCTTTAGACAACATAGACTTGGTGTGCCCGATTTCAAACAAATTAGAAGCAAACACCAAGAAAAGAGTTTTGCTTAACACACACACCAGATTGGTCGAGTAGTAGGCAAATCCAAACTGGGATCAAATGGTCATTGTAATCCTAGGCTAAAACTTAAATGATCTTAACAGCATTTCACAGAATCTTAAACTTAAGCCTACTTTTAATGGAAACTTCATAATTAAAGCCTTTGATATTGCATATTAATTACATTTAAGAATGCAGATACAGTAATACAGTGTAATTTCAACAAAAACTAGTGAGCTTCAGTGCTAAGTAGGTTTTTCATTATAATTCTGCAGCAAAATTCTATATACACTCCTCAAACATTCACAATCTTATTTGGAAAGCTACCAAATAACAAGTTAAGACATATATTCTTTTCCCAGTAGCTCAAATTCTACACAAATTGCTTACAAAGCTGTATTGAGTACTAATAATAGTACAAGGTCATGAACTAATTTTCAAGAAGCAGTTCAAGGAATAGCATCCTGTAATCCTATTTTCACATGTTAAAAGATAAATTAACATATCAGCTTATATCATATAACAAGCTATATCACTGGGCCAATTTGATTAGAATCAAGTCCATAGTCCATACTTAGCTTGAAGGTTAAGATTCATCAGCATGATCATAAAACACCAAACTGCTAGTTTTCTAAATTGTAAACATCTAAATCAAGCTTATCAGAGCAACATCAGCGAAAATCTTGCAAAGAGAAAAAGTAATAACATATAATGATACAATTTTCAAGTTTACAACACAGCAAAGAGTTTACAATTAACAAAAACAATAATAAAAGCTCATCATCATCATCAACATACATACCCTTGAAGCACAGAGAATGATCAAGGCACAGCATTGAGCCTCCCTTCAAACACGAAACCTCGGTACAGCCCTTCGCCGTTTCCCGGCAAGTGATCGATCCACCGCCACTCTCCTCCTACCTTTCTGCTGCTCCCGGACCGATCCCAAAGCGCCAATTTCTTCCCGATCCGCTTCGCTGAGAAGCAAACCCTGTCTCCGCCTCCAAAAACCTTGAACTTGCTGGACTCCCTGAAGCACCGGAACATCTCAGGCGGCATCCTCCCTGCCTCCTCCCAGTCCATCGTCGTCAAATCAAGCCGCAGAATCAAGATCGTCGAGCACGGCGCGTTCAGCGAGAACGACGACTTCAATCCCCCAACCATCAGCACTGTCGCGCGACCTCCATCGCCGCCGTTGTCTCGAACCAGTCTCGGCCTCTTCAATATATCAAACACGTCACCCCACTCGTGCCGCTCCAGCCTGCTCCACGTCTGAAACGCCGCGTGTGGCGGCGCAGCCGCCGCAAAGAGCTTCCACTGGCTCCGCCACGGCGAGCCGACGTCGCAGAGCGCAAGGACGCGGTCTCCGACGAGGACCGGACTCCGTGGCTTCGCAGGAAGATTGGAGGAGAATTTCATCCACTGGTGGTTGCTGTCGCCGGAGAAATAGAGGGCGGCGAGTTCGGTGAGGACCATAACGCGGTTAGAGGAGTCAACGAGGACGGAGCCATGGCGCGACCAAGCGGAGCCGAGGTGAGGGAGGAGGCGGAAGTGGCGCGTGAGTGGATTGCAGGCGATTAGGGATTTGGTGTTGTCGGAGGGGGAAAGAGCCCAGAGGTAGAGGAGGCCGTGGGAGGAGGCGACAGGGTTGGGGTTTCGGAAGGGGAGGAAGGTGAGGGGGAAGCGGAGCCAGCGGTTGAGGTCGGGGTCGAAGAGGTGGAGGGAGGAGGAAGGGTGGTGGTGGTGGTGCGGGTGGCGGAGGGCAAGGAGGTGGAGCGGAGGGAGGGTGGTGGAGAGGAGGGTGAGGAAGGAAGGCGTGGAGAGAAGGGCGTTAAAGAACTTGGAGAGTGTACGGCAGATTATGACCTGCCGGAGTGGGAGGCTGGAGAAGATCTGGTGCAGTGTGTCCTGTGGGAGGCGGTAGATCAGCGGGTCGTCTTCCTCCATGTCGTGGGGGGCAAAGAGGTAATTAAACTAGTGTCTCATGTCAACTACTACTATAAGCAAAATGCCTAAACCTAAGTTCTTTTTTTGTTATGGGTTAAAGTTTTCAAAGACGTGAGAATGTGTTATTTTGTTGTCCAGTTTTGGTGGATATCTGGACTGACACACACCCACCTGTATCAGTTCCACTATCCAATAACTACATCACTACATCCATTTTGTACTTTCTCTCTAAAAGGGGCAATCATCAAATGAGGATGCCACCCATAAAAAAAAAGGTTAATAGTTTTCCATACATAAATTTTAATTTTTAAGTTGAATTATATTATTGTGATTGTATTATTTAGCTTATTTCTTAACTTCTATTATTCTTTCATTTTTATTCATGGATAAATATTCATCTTCAAAATCTATAAATAAGATCCATAATGAAAGTAAAGTATCAACTTGGCATGTATACAAATAGATATGGGAATTGAAAATTATTTCCTCAACTTTTCTCTCAAATAATATTTTTAAGTATAATTAGACTAATGTACACATTTTCTTAACTCCAAAAGTTGAACTCATAACTTTTAAGATTTAGTATATATATATATATTTATCATTTTAATTAATTTCTCAAAGTTGGATAATTATCATAGAAATTACCTACTATTAGATGATAAATTAAAATATTACACAGTTGGGAAATTATAAATCTCATAAAAAAACGTGTTCAATACTTTATGCAATTAAATATTTTCATATTATAAGTTATTTGGATAATCTAATAGGAAGAGATTTATTATATGATAATTTTTCATGGTCCGGCTTAGGTACAAATATTCTTTCCTCTCTCTTTCCTTTGTTTACAAACACTAGTCTTTTGGAATTTTTTATTAACGGGTTATTTTAGTTGGCTGATTTTAAAATATCCACATTCAAGTTTACTAGTGGTGGTTAGTTGAACCCATTCATACTTTTCTCATTATTTATCTTATTTTCTTGTTTAACAAAAATAAAATGTTTTGTCTCCATCAAACGCAAAAGGATGGAATTGTTGCACTAAAGGATGGATTTGAAAATATAACTTATTGTATAAGATGTCATGTGTATTATTTTTGCCAAGATATCAAATATAAAAATGTTCTGATATACATAAAAAATTCCAAACTCTGATTCTATTTGCTCTTATTTCTCAAGTGCTGGGTATATTGCTTCTACATTTAAGGTATAAACTCTTCAAAGTTATTTATATATATATATATATATATATATATATATATATATATATATACCCAATACATAAAGAAAAAAATAAATAAACCTCTAATTTTTTAATTTGAAGATATATAAATTTTTTATTAATTAAAAATATAAAAACGTTTCTAGTTTTTTAAAATGTGAAATATTTAAATTTTTTTATCTAAAATATATAAAAACAAATAAATTTTTCAGAGAGATTTAGATATCTCGTGTTTTAGAAAATGGGAAACGTTTTTGTATTTTTTGTTAATCGAAAATTTATTTATCTTTAAAATAAACTATTAGGGACTTTTTTGTCATTTTCTTCTAAGAGAAAATCTTAAGGATAGTCATTTTATTAAAATCTAGTCAACATTTAACCATTTCTAGTCACCAAAAAAAAAAAGAGTATGTAATTCTACATCATTAGATATAATTTCACACAATTAAAAATATTAATGATAACTAATTGATGGTTACAAATTACAAAATATACTGACCCTAGCAGTACTGTTTTCTCTAATATATAAATTACAATTAAATACAAGAAAGTTGAGATTAACTTGAGTTATACTTTACATGAATACTAGATAGAGTTTATAATATATTAAACTAGTTAGTCACAGCATCTTAACAAAATTTTGCAAGTGATCTACCAATAATGCATGCTACATTTGTCAAATTTTTATACTGCTAAAAAATCCTGAATATCTCTCATGCAGCTATAAAGTAGAAATTCTTTTGCAGCATAAAATATTGCACACGTTTATGGTGCAATTTTATTACTAGTTTTTATCAACAAAAGCATTATTGATGAGTACTCACTTTACATCAGAAATTTTCCCATGTTTTCCATGAAAATCTACAGTGTCTTAGTCAAAATTTTGATGTATAAGTACACGGTACTCACCTTCAAACTTTACCATCACACAGAAACAAAACACATTTTCATTATACAAATCCTAAGTTCCTAACATTACATAACAATGGCCAGAATTTCTTCATTTCTTGCACTCTTTTTCCTTCTCTTTGCATTTACCATAAAATTTAAGTGTGTCATTGCAGGTACTGTGTTTGATACAGATAATAGCCCTGTAAAAAATGGCGGCAACTACTATGTTCTTCCGGTTTCTGAGGGTGAGGGTGGTGGAGTTACCATTGCTAGCATTGGTTTGAAACTCACTCTTGCTGTTGTCCAAAATCCCTCACAGAATATCCTTGGATTGCCGGTTACTATATCGAATTCGGACGGAACAATGGTCATCCAAACAGACGGGTTTGTTTCTATCAAGTTCACCAATTTAGGTGACTCATCCACTTGGATTGTTGTCTTGGATGACTCTGCCAATATGTGGTATGTAGCCATTGGCAATGCTCAGGACTACTTGAGTGATCGAATTCGAACCGGGAGTTTCAAGATTAATTACTATAATGATGGTTACAAGTTTGTTTTCTGTAGTGATAGCAATACCTCAGATTGTGAAGATGTTGGGATATACACTGATGGTTATGGAAATAATCGTTTAGCTCTCAATGGAGCAGCATTTGCAATTCAGTTCCAGAGTGTGGAGAAAGGTCTTGCAGCCTATTAATTAGTATTTTCTTCTGTTATTATAGATTATGATCATGAATAAAGATTAAAAAAACCTTGTATTTGATGTAATGTTTATAAATCTTAGGTTGTTCTGAGCTATAATCAAAGCCACTTCAGTTTGTTATCCCAAGTTTAAGAATTGTTATGTTTCACTTTTTATTGAATGTTAAATTATGCAATGAATGTAAAAATGTGTTGAGAAAAAGGGAAGCATATAAAGATGATGTATAAGTTGAAGTGCACTATTTTATTGTTACTTTCTTTATTAGCTATCATCTGTTACATACTGCTAAATATAATTATATACACAATGCAGCTATTTCTCTAAGGATTGGTCCATTTCTTTGAAACTGATAAAGAATGAAAGAGAATGCACTAATCCTTAGAGAATAGTTGAATCTTGTGATTGGTTATCTTGCCCCATAGACAACTCTAGTTGTTCCTGATTTTCCTTTGCTGTGTAAGCTTCAATGGTTTGCTTTCTGGATACTAAGAGGAATAGTTTTTTACAGTGGCTCCACCAACACAGGATACTTGTTCTTTGGCATCCTCACAAGTGTTGGTTGAACTGAATCATCTCTATCTAGAGGCTTCCACCTGTGACATCAACTTTGGTTATATATAGAGAACATAAATAAACAAGGAAAAATGGTTAATATAGTTGTGAAATGAGATTATATTCTCCATTGCTTTGTGATCTTACTTGTATCTGGTAACAAGGTGGTGGATGAAGACACAGATTTCAATCTTGGCAAGGTTCATTCCAGGACACATACGTGGTCCACTACCAAATCCAAGAAAGCTGAAAGGCCTTAAGGGATCCTGAAATTTTTAAAAAGATTAGTATTTTGTATTTGTATATATTGATCTATGTGAACAGTCTCACTGTAGACATAATACATGATAGAATTCAATAATGTCGTTTAATTCATGCAGCCGATTCCACATAAGGCTTTTTTGTTGTTGTATACATTGATCCAAGAATGCATAAATTAGTGTAAGTAAGGGGTAATTAGGAGTTCCTTGAGAAGGAAGGAACTTACATCAAATCTTGAGGGGTCAAAGTTTTGAGGATCTGGAAACACTTCAGGGTCATGGTGTATAGAAACAACATCAAGATTAACTGACCAACCTTTCTTAATTTTATATCCTACACAATCCAACATCAACTTTGTATGTTGCACAAATCACAACCATTTCAATAGGACACAAACCACAAATGTTTTGTATGTAATGCCATACCATCAACTTCAAAATCCTGGGATGCTTTTCTTGAATACCAAGGCAATATCGTCGCTCGTCGAAGGGTTTCGCTGATCACCTGGAATTGAAATTTACCAGTAACTAAGATCAATTGTGAAATCTTAGAAGCTAGAATGGAAGCTCATAGACTAATATGTGCACATGTTATGCTCACTTTGGCTGTGTAAGGCATGTTATTAACTTCAGACCATGTAAGATCTGTTCCACTCTTTCTATTTGCAATGATTCCTCTATGTTCCTCCTGCAAAAGAAATCATGCATTTAACATATCGAAAACTATTCAAACCACAGAATAGGACACTAAGACAGAGACATGAAAATGTGTTTAGACCCTGAGTTGTTCAAGGACATGAGGATTTTCTTCAAGAAATTTGATGAGCCATGTTAGAGCAGCAGTTGTGGTATCATGTCCTGCAACCAACAATGTTAGTACATTGTCCTTCAACTGTTTGTCAGTGAGTTTGTTCTCATCATCTTCTCCTTCTGCTCCTCCTTTGCTATGCTTCATGATCAAGGACTCCAAGAAATCTTGCTGAAACTCCTGGCCACTTCTTCGCCTCGCAATTATAGAATCCAACATCTCATACATCCTATCTCGAGCCTGCGCATGAATATCAATGTCTTTGAATCAAAGCAATGGAAATGCAGTCATCAGTGGCCAGTTACATAGATTTTGATACCTTGATACCGTGATGGAAAGCAGTTCCTGGAAGCTTGATAGGCATGGAGGAAAATGAAGAAGAGATAATCTTGAAATTCGACCGAAACTTCTCTTGCTCCTCACTTGTTGGCTCTAAGCTCATGATCATATGTCCAATCACTTTCAAAGTAAACTGCAATGTTCGAATCAAATAAAATAAAGTTCTAAATTTTCTTGGTAAAATACTGAAAACAGAAAACGATAATGTCACTCAACTGTGGAAGCTTCTTCAAGAACAAGGACTTTTCTTCCTTGCCAATGATCTAAGGTTTGCATTGCTTGAGTATTGATGAAGTGAAAATATTTTTTAAGGCCATCAATTGACAAAGGTTCAGCAATGAGCCTCCTTAGCCTTTTGTGTGGTTCTCCATTGGTTTGCAACAAGCTAGTGGGGCCAAGAACTTGTTGGCCAGTGTAGAACAAGTTCAAGCTCACAATCCCATCCTTGCCAGTTAGTAATATCTTGCTTGCTTCTCTCCCTGTCATGAACACTGTGAACCTCCCCAATACAAAGCTCTTGAATACCTTTCCATATCTGTAACAAGACACAAAATATCACATCAAAACAAAAACTTAGGCCTCTTGAGTCTTTAGTTAGTGTTTTTATGTTTTTATCTCTTTTTTTTCAAACATTTTGTGAGAAAAACAATAAAAATAATAAAGTTTTGTTTCTCTCATTACTTTTTGTTTAGACATTTTTTTTTTACAAATTTTGGAAATGAAAAAAAAAACCCCTAAAAATCAAAATGAAAACTTATATCAAACAAGCTTTAAAATTCTTTTCTTGTTTTTATTTTTACTCTTACTTTTTATATTAATTTTTATAACATTCTAAAAATATGAAAGAAAATAAAAAGAATGTGATATTTTCAAAAAATTATACTAAAACCAAAAATGAAAACAAAATGTGATGTCTACATCAATGTGAACCCACCTTTTTACAAAATTTGAAAAAAAAAAACTTTTATTTTATATTTCTTTTTCTCTTTGTTTCTCCTACTACATAATGATCATCAACACAGAAAATAGATACACATAACATTATGATTGGCATATATATATAATGGTATAATGTTGTAAATTGTGATGCTATGTGTTATGACTCGATTAATATTGGGCTGCTTAATTAGTTGGTTAGCATATTAGAGTTAGGAATATAAATAAAAATATTGAGTCATTGTATGATCACAATGAATTAATGAATTGATATTGAACTGTTACCTCTGTTGTCTGTTGTGCATGAAGCTAAATATGCCTGATGGACTTGAAAAGTCAGAGATGAATGAGAGAGTCTCACCCAAAATTGGCCATCCAAGGTTTCCTGGGATGCCTTTCATTTCCTTAGGAGAACGTGTAACATACATCAACACCACAATTGATACTACAAACAATGAAACGATCAAGAAGATAACCAAATTGATGACCCCCATTATTGTCATCATTGTGAATTTGATCAATGAAATGTTTCCAATGTTACTACACAAACATTGAACACTTTGCTCAATACCAAGTATTTGAATTTTACTTATATATATGCCGTCCAAGTACTGCAGGCCAATATTAATAGTTTCAGAAGGTGACGCCATGCATGCATAGTGTTCCAATATTCCAATGTTCTTTATTGGTATCTCCACTATGAATGAATCATAGAGAGTCTTTCATTGTTCTTGGTGGTGTCATATGATGTTGATTGCTAAGTTGACACAAGCTTGTTTGGTGGCAATTCATGACATCTTTGAAAAATGCAAATAATCTTCAATTTGCCGTCCTTGGGAAAGCTATATATTAGTATTATTTTTAAAATGGATATAACCAATAATCATTTTTTTCTTTTTATTGAAAAGAAAAAAGTTTGACCTACACTAAGGGTCCAAAATATGATGACCTACTCAATTGAATTTCTTGATTTTCAAGAGATTTATTTATAAAACTTTACAACTATAGCCAACATAATGAATATTCCTCTAACAAAAAAATGAAAATAAAAAATAATGAATAGTCAATGGTTTCGGCTCCATAGATAAGACCTTCACAATATCCTGAGTCAAATATATATACATAGTCTTGTGAGTCCAATAGTCAATAATGATTTTCGCTATATCCAATGTACACAACAATAATGAACTTTATATTAGTACATTATGCAACAAAGGAACTATGTAACTTTGAATCCTTATCCTTTATGTGCCTCACTTTTTTTCATATATAAAGGGTAGGGCGGCAACAGTCTCAGACTACAAGGAACAAGGTCCATATTTTGGAGTTATTATAAGGTCATCCTTGTCTTGATCTTAATAAATAATTATTATGATAATAACATTTGAACCAAATAATGACAACTCCTAGGGAATATCTTCAAAAGCAGTTATGATATGATTTCACTAAAGTATTGTTAAATTTACATGACAAACTTGACCAGAATAATTCCTACAATTATTGGCATAAGACACAATCCTTATTGAGATATAATTAATCTTTTAATTATTAGTTAGCTTTATCAAAGTTTAAACTTTGATGTCCTCACCGACACTTGTTGATGTTGATTTCAATAACATCAATGTAGGTGGCTGATGTTGAACCATGTTTCATTTTTATAGATTTTATTATTCTTGCTAAATAATAATTTTCAATGAAAATCTTAAAAACCAGTAATAATGACTTTTTCCAAATACTGATTAAAGATATATGTATATATTATTCAATTATTTTCCCAGTAGAAATTACATAAAATCATGCACTTACCACAACCTGCTATGTAATTACCAGAAGCTGTTACACTTGATTCACCATCTACGATCATCTTGTCCTTCTACATCTCTATGTTAAATTGTGACTTCAACAACAAGGAACCATAAATCATATTTCACATGATATACTTCTAAGAAACTGAAATGTACAAGGATAACCTTCACAAGCTTCACATGTCATACATATATATTTATGTGTGTGTATATAATGTACAAGATATATTACTTGAGATGAATATTCCCTGTAACAACCTTTTTTACTTCATGCAACTATGAGCTACTTCTTCTGATTGAAGTCCATGAAGCTCGGGCGTCGCTGCCCGTGCTGCCCTTGGAAAGGCTGATCAGAGGGATGAGGAGGCACGCCGACCTGCTGCTGTTGCGGCGGAGGATGATTACTCAGCTGTTGCATGGCTAATTGAGAAGCCAATTGAGAGAACATACCACCAAAATTATGGTTACCACCACTCATAGCACCCAAGCGGTTACTCTGTTCCCTAAGGCGCTGCAATTCTTCCTTCAATGCCGAATTGAGATCTGCGAGCAAGCATACAAAAAGGCAACCGATGACTTCTTTTCCAAGAAACTGAAGATATTTTATGTTAGGATTCTCCAATTATAGTGAACAATTTTGGAAACTGATGAACTTGAAGTACATAAGATCATTGATATTTAAAAAACAAAAAAACAGTGAAATCATTGAGATTTGTTATTTATTGAATTCAATATTCTATTATGATAAAGCACAAAACCATGAATATACCTTCTCTAAGCTGTGCTTCTTGTTCCATAGCCTCCAACCGCAGTTTGAGCTCCTTATTCTCCGCAGTTAAATCTGTCGTGTCTCTCTGCATCGCGCGAGATATTGTACAAGAATTGGACATAACTAGAAATATCGAAAAAACTAATGCTACACACTGAAAATTCGACAAAATTCAGCTAGATTTCGCAGACTACACATCCATCTCAGAGTTAATGAGAATAACATCTTATTTTGCTGAAAATATAGACAAAAATGCAGGGGTTTCATTTCACTTTCTTAAACATAATTGCAGTTACAAGGCCTCAAGTTTATAACTGTTACTAAGTTCCTAAAATGCTAATTCTTTTTCCTAAGGACCCCTTTTTGGGAAATAATTCACAACTGATTTCAACAGTATCTGTTTGCTCCTTTAGGTATAAATAAACATAAAAGATTTGTGTGCTAACTGCTAAGAGGAAAAATGCAAGAAAAACAGATATGTATTGAATAATTCTTGTCATTTCATGAAATGAAAAATGTTTAGAACCCCACAAAGGAAAAAGCAGAGTGAGATATTTTTGTAGGGTTTCCATAAATAGTTGTGACCACAAATCTAACAACCTGTATAGAAAGAATGTATATCCACATCACTGTTAATGATAGATTAATGAGGGGGCTTCCATCATCATTGATCAATCAATCAATCAAACACTAGTAAGAACAAGTTACCAAATTTTGATGTTCATCTAAAAAGTTACACAAAGTGAGATTGAAAATAAAATGAAAGGACATGATAGATAGAATTATACAAACCTGGAGCATGGTAAGTTGAGCAGAGAGGTTAGTTGCTTCGGTCTGAAGAGTCTGCACCTTCTTCTCAAGCTCACTTGTGTACCGAATCTTTCTCTCCTTTGATCTTGCAGCTGATTGTCTATTCGCAAGAATCCTACAAACACCAACAACCATTTTTCATTTACATTATTATCATTTTATTAATTACAAGGCGAGCACAATTAGCATCATAAATTCCGCTTAAACTATTAATAGCTTTTATTGAATTAATAATAATAATAATAACAAGAGGTGTTATGTAGATACTCGAATTCAGTTATGAATTCAGTTAAGAAATCAGTTACTACGTATTTGTAGACTCAAAAGATATGAAGAAGAAGGAGGAGGAACCTCTTGGCTCGCTTAGGGTCAATAAGAGCAAGCTCAGCGAGCTTATCAGGTGCCATGGCTTTCTTCACACCATCCATCATCGATGACTCAGCTTCAAACGAAGTCGTTGATGATCCATCCATCGAATTACTATGCCGGTGATGCCCAACTCTTCTCTCTCCTCCTCCACCGCCACTTTTCCCGCCTGACTTCTCCTCTCCGGCGCCGCCGAACCCGAAGCCATCGAAGAAGTCCGAGTCGACTGACAAGCTCCGTAGGTGCCCGATCGGAGCACCGCCACCGGCTCTTCCCATCCCGCTCTGACCGCTAGACTCATCGGAATCGATAGCCATGGGGATTCCGCCGCTTGCGGTGGCGGGGGTCGGAAGTGGAAGAGGAGAAGGGAGGTTGGAGATGTCGAGGTCGGAAGGGTCGAAGAGGAGGAGGTCGTCGAAGTTTCCGGCGAAGCGGAAAGAGGTGTCGGAGTGGGAGCGGCGGTGGTGGGAGCCTCGCTCCGGCATGCGTTCTATCTCTACGGTGGTGGCCGGAGGTGGCTTTCCCATGAACTTCGGGTCCATCTAAATAATTATTAGTAATAAAATAAAACAAAAAAAATAGAAATAAGAAATAGGAAGTATATATATCTTTTTTTAATTTGTTGAGAAAGTGGAAAAAAAGTGAGTGATAGAAGAAGAAAGGAAAGAAGAAGAATAAGAAGGAGAAGGTTGTGGTTGTTGTTGTTGGGTTGGGTTGGGTGGGTGGTTGTGTTTGTATGTTAGAGGAAGGAAAACCAAGTAACAACAGCAGACATAACACATTTGACTTTCTTTTCTTTGTTGGATGCCAAAAGTTTAGGGGAAGTGTCCTTTCCTCACTGGGTCATCAAATTATGCATTATCTCACTTTACAAATCAATCAAATTACTAGAATGTGAATGTGAATGTGAATGTGGCTATGCCCTTGTTCTTTTCGCTTGCCTTTCTTTTCATTACTTTTTATCTCCCTTTAATCACTACCCTCTTGAGGAAAATATACCACCAAAATTATACTTCTACTTTAAAAAAAAAAGAGTACACAAACTCATCTGGAAATTCATCAATATTATATCTAGCTTTTAATCAACATTCGAATCCCTTGATTTATTTAATTCTATTACAACATATAAAGGTGACTATTTTTTTTATTTATATTTATATTTGATCTTCTCAATCACTTTTTCCATCTTTTTATACCAAATTCGTAAACTTTAGAAAATTCCACTCACTTTTCTTTTACTCTTCCAAGAAAAAAAAAATGAATGCTATGGTGCCTAAAAGATGTTGCTTATTTATTAAAAAAGGTTAAAAATAATATTTAATTTAAAAAATATAACAATAAATAATTATTAAAAAATCAAAATTTACTATAAAATATAAGTTAGACAAAATTTAGACACCAACTCATAGGACCATAGAATTGGCAAAAAAAATGCAACTCCTCGTCTCCAAAGTCAAGATTCTTAGGTATTCTATGCTAGAGGATTCTCTCCATAGTGAAGTATGTGATAGATAATGCACATCAAGGGATAAGCATCTCTAAAGGAGGCTTTTTTTTGTTTCTTTTTTTGGGCTATAGTCCTTCATTGTTATATTTTGGGCTAGAATTTTTTTTTTGTTGTCAGTGGGTAGAGATGTTAAATTTAGTGCATCTTATTATTGGGCTTATCCATATAAAGATATTGGAACAATTTATATCAAGCCCAGCCCAATTCCAGCTTTCAACCAAGAAAAAAAAATGTAATTACACTTGAGAGCTCCATTTGGTGTCACTCTTTTTTTTTTAAAAAAACACTAAAATCAACTACTAAAATTAGTCATAATAAAATACTTGTATACAAATATATAATTTAATTTATTTTTAATATTTATTTTATTCTACATTAATTACTTATTTTAATATATAGGGAGCAGATTATTTATTTAGAAAGGGAGTGTTTGGTGTGTTTAACAGAAAAAATGTCATGACCAAACAAATTCAATAAAGTGTTAATATATAATTAGATATAAATTTAATTTTCAGATATTACACCATGGTATAAAAGAATTTAAAAAATTATTCAGAATTTAGAATAATTTATAATATAAGTTTAGAATTTAGTATTTATAATTTACGATTCAGACTTTAAAAAATATTGTACTTCTTACCCTTTTTTTTTCGAAATACATTAGTATTCGTTATAAAAATTTACTTATTTTTAACCGTCTAATTAATTAGATAACTATATATGTAAACATTACTAGTATATGTGTGTGTGTTATAGATGAGACGCATCCGAGCCTAGGTTAAGTTTTTCCTTACCTATCCAGCTTTTGGGTTGTTTTCATTGTTGATAGTTGATACCATTCATTTCTAACTTTGAACATGGATGGCATATTACAAATGGAATCCATTTATGATTCACGTGGAATGCACTAAACTCTATCAAGCAGACAAAAGCATAAAATGTTAATTAACTATTTTGGCCTACTAATTAACCCGTACACGCATTTTATATATGTTGTTATTTATTGACTTAATAATAAAAGTGTATATCTATTTATCCATCTATCTTAATGTTCTGTCTATCACTCTATCTACAAATTCCAACAAACAAAATGTCATGGAATTCGATTTGGTCAACTCTAGACAAGATAAGACCCCATGGCTCCTTATCATTTGCCACAACATACACTACTTTATTGCATGGTGGATACTCCCATGAAGATATTATAATTGTCTTCATGTGATGATTTTTCTTTTTGACCTTTAGATGATGGAGTGTAGGGTTAGATTTTGATATGTTATAAAAGTGTTGTTTTTATTTGAAGTGTGGCCAAATTAATAAATTACACTTTTATACAAAGCATCTTCATAAAAAGATGTTTTTTGCATCTTCATTTGAGTAGCTCCCTTATTGCATTCCTTAGAAGGTTAATAATTAAAAAAACAAAACATTGTGATCATTCATTATTGCTGAGGGTACGACTCAACATTGTACCCTAATTAAGGGGCATGCAAATGAGCCAATACTGCTCACTCTCTCTTACAATACAATAACATAAATATTGAATAGTCAGCTCACTCATCCACTTAAACAAGTGTCAGAAGTTCAAACCTTACTTTATGCATGTAATAATTTATTGACCAACAGCAAACCTTTAAATGGAGCTCAGATTCGCGACGAATTAGTCCTTAATCTGTCGAATTGGAGGATACCGTTTGAATAAACAAAAAATATATATATAATTATTTCTGCATTTTTTTTATTAATTTAAGTTTTTAAATTAAATTATTTATGTATCTCGTCTTATTATTTATATATCTCGTCTTATTAACTTAAATGTTTTAATTTTTAATATAAGTAGTTTTATAAAAAAAAAATAGGGGGAAAATCATTTTTAGTACCATATGACATTATAAAACCAATAATACTGATCAATGCATAGATTATATTGATAGTGGTATCTTCTGTTTTATTAGGTAATTATTGATATATGTGAAAGTCTGTAAAAAAATTTTATATATGAAATTAACATATATACTATAGAAATTAAAGTTATGTCTAAATACGGCCATTCGTTTATTTAATTATTTTTGTTCAAGCGAGAAAATAGAAGAAAGAATGAATATATAATTATAGATAGATAAATATACATTTTGACATATGTTCAAAACTACCTTTTCATTTTTATTAGTTTTCTATTTTAAATTGCAATTTATTAATCAAAGTATATATGTATACTTCTTGATGAATGCTATCGCTGGTTATTAACAGTTTAACACATCACTGAAATTGTAATTTAATTATACAATTAATTTTTAAACGAAATACACAAATTAAAAAAGTTTGTACATGTAAAAAGCAGTAATTTAATAAAGTAAAACCTACATATATACATAAATGATTAAGAAATCTTGCTAAGTAGCTAGTGAAATTTTATCTTTTTTGCATGCTATAGAATAGGATCTTTTTCTTTTTTTCGTTTTGAGCCTTTCTTATCTAACTTTCTTGGTTCTTTTAAGAGTTGGACTAATATTGTAGGATTCCTTAGCTTGTTCGTGTGATGTCCATGCATTTCTTTGACCACCCATAAAACAACAATATAATAAGTGTAAAAATATTATTCGTACACTAAAATTAACTACTAAAATCAGTTATCAATATATTTATGTATAAATATATATGTGATTTAATTTATTTTTAATATATAGTATATTTTAATATGTATTTTATACTAAACTAATTTTGATGGTTATTTTAATATACACGTAGCATAATCATATCTATAGTTGTTAATTAATGCCATGCAATAATTGTCACCATGCATTATTATTCTTGAAAACCTCTCATTCACCTTTCTATCTTTCTTTCTTTTCATTTTCTTTTCTTTTCCATTTGTTTATGTAATACAAGAATAATATGTAATAGTGTATCATACATATACCTTTAAATTTATGTCAAGATGTCTAATAAAAGATAGGAATCTCCAACTTTAAATTAATTGAAAATTGAAAGGCGCAAGGTCCTTATTGAAACAAATGTGCAAACTATATAATTCAAAATTGCCTTTTATATATATATATATATATTTAAAAAATGTTTTAACATTTAATGAAATATCATGCAACTTTAATTTATTCATTATTAGTCACATTCTCTTTATTCGAACTTGACTATCACAGTGTCTTCAATCAAACTTTTCTGCTTTAATTAATTTTTGTATACTTTTTGTTTTGCTTTATATAATAGTTGGAACCATTAATAAGATTCTTAATAATAATGTTTACGCCATTTATCTGATCAAATATATAGCTTATAGGTTATATGATGACATTTTGGGGGTAGTTAATAAAACTATTTTGAGGGCCAATAAGCAAGCATCATAGCAGTCGTATGCTTTAATTAATTAATTGCATGATTTGTAAAAAAACTACAAAAAAAAACTATTTTAACATTATTTTTTTAACGACCATAATTAAGTGTAAAAATTAATATATATTTTTGACAAATATTACAAATGTCAAATTTTCTATGTTTTTTTATGAATAAGTTGATTGTAGAAAATTACTCCTCAATTTTAACACTTATTTATTTTCAACATACTCCATTATTCTTTTTCTTCGTTGAACTCCGTCAATTTTGGCATCACACTAATCTCAATTTAGGATCATATTACTCATTCTTCATCTTCAAAATCTCAGTTTATTCTTCAGTTTCAAGATCTCATTTCATTTTTTGTTAAAAATTTTTGTTGAGAATTTTTTATGGTCAATAAGTGTCAAAATAAATAGTATTTTTGACGATTAATAAGTATCACAAAAAATATATTCTCAAATTTTTCTAACAAATTATTTTTGACGGCCAATATTTATCAAAATAAGATTTAAACTTCTTTTACAATTACTTATATGTCAAAAATACTATTTTTGACAAAACTTTTATTAACATATTTTTACAGTTAAAATAGTGTCAAAATTTGTTTTTTTTACGAATTTTAATTTTTTTTTATACATAGTAATCCTAAAAAATAGTCTATATTGTTGTAGTGAAAATAAGTAAAAGATAGTGTGTTTTTTTATATTAAAACAACTCATTAGCCAACGACAGACCCTTATATAAATGGAGCTCAGATTCGTGATGGATTAATCCTTGACCTGTCGGATTGGGAAATACCGTGGACAGCATAAAAAAAATGCATATCTTAAAGTTCATGCTAACTAATATAAGGGACTATTCTCAACTATACTGTTTTAACTTTTAATACTACACTTTCGTTTAATTAAAGAGCAATTTTGGGAGAAGATTTCATTCAACAGAAATTAAAACATGCACTCAATTAACCTAATTAAAGGGACTATTGATCTAGTGACTTTTAAGGAGCTGAATTTTCTATGTGTCGATTTCATGTTTACAATTTTAGTCAATAACTTAAGAAAATTGATTGCTGATGATTCTCTTCATAATATATAATAGAGGTAGTAATAGCAATGTGATTAAAGATCAAGATCAAGATGATGTGAATAGTTAGTGACTTAGTGTTATATAGTTGTGAGGATTCTGTTTTAGGACTTACTATATAATAAAATCGGTAATATTAGAGAAATAAAAAATAATCAACCTAAATAATTTAAATTTATTATTTTATTTAATATTTATTTATTATAGAATTTATTAAATAAAATAAAAAATAATAAATTTAGAATTATGAATGGTTGCTATATATAATAGGTTATAGCAGCAGCATGTAATTACCAATCATAATACTCAAAACAATCACAATCATTCGTTCTCTCCAATCTCATTACTCTCTCTCAAAATCCTATTAATATGCATGGTATGAAATTAGTTCAATTAGTTATTATATTTAAAATAAAAATATTTTTATGCAAAAAATCAATTAACAAATCAGTTATTATGTATTTGTGTATAAATATATATATTATTTAATTTATTTTTAATATATATTTTATATTTTAACGTATATTTTAATATACAAATAATTGATTTGATGACTTATATTTTATATACATTTAACATAGTTGTAGTTTAAAAAATTATTTATCATTAACGCAAATATTTATCCATGTCTTCAGAGTATTAAAAGAAAGCATTGTAATTATTAAAAAAAAGGTCACATTAAGAACATTTTGTTATATATATATATATATATATATATATATATATATATATGCTACTAATTAAAGGGCTATTATAGAGTATATCTTCATTTGTTCATTCTTTCATTGTTAGTGCAAAATGTCAATGAAATCACAACAATAAAATATGATTAGTGAATTTTATTTGATAATTATTCAGTCATAAAATCACTTATTCTAAATTATTACGTTATTAAGAAGAGTTATATAAATAATTTAGTCATATTAAATGTACATCAGTTTTAAAAATTAATTATTAATGTAAAATATATATTAAATATACATTAAATTATAATATATTCATCCACAAATATATAATAGCTAATTTAATGTTAATTTTTAATATGTATATAATATTTTTATAAATAATTATATCTCAAACAATTATTTTTTTATAAACACATCTTATTTTAGTAGCTCCATAGTTTAAACTTTAATTAATTACAAGATTTATTAATTAATATGCAATGTCACAATTAGCATGTTCGTATTAGTATACACAATCTAAAATCTTTCACAACCTTCTACACTTAGCTTCAGCTGCAAAATCAGTTATGACAGCTCAGTATAATTTTGTTACATCTCGGACTTAGTATCTAACTAACTTGTAATCACACATTTAATCTCTACTAACAATGTATAAAATTCATAGTAAGAAATTGAGACACTTTATGCTTTCACTTCTCTAATAATAAATCCCTGATTTCAATCACCTTTACTCTCTCATCTTAATTTCTCTGTAAAATTCTTCTCAAAGCTTCTGGTACCTTTCATGGTATCAGAACTTCGGTTCTGATCCATGGATCACCACATCTCTTCCGCCACATCATCTCAAGCAACGCAGCTAACTTCAATGGCGTCAATTGCAAAATTTTTCAGCCACAATCTCGACAAAGACAATTTCAGAGCATGGAAGCGTCAAGCTCTTACATGTGTCAAAGCCAACAAATTGCAAAATCACATCACCACGCAATCAATTCCAAGAAAATTCAATTCAGAACATGATCGACTTGAAGGAAAGATCTCACAAGAATTTGAAGCGTGGGAGCAACGTGATGAGTGTTTGGTGGTGTGGATGCTCTCTACCATGAACGAAGTCTTCGTGAATAGAGTTGTTGAATATGACTATGTGTACGAAAGGGCGTCACTGGAAGAATGCTTCATATCTAGGCAAAAATCAAAGATAAGAATGTTGAAGGCACAACTAAAGATGATAAAGAAACAAGGTTTTAAAGTAATTGAGTACATAGCCAAAATTAACAAGGTAGCTAACTCTCTCTTTGTGCTAGTGCACCACTTTCAAAGGAAGAACATTTTGATTTTGTGCTAGGAGGACTAGATGAATAATTCAGTGTGTTTATTACCATGGTAAACTCAAGAATAAACTCGATGACTGTTAGTGAGTTCGAATAACAGCTTCTTGCACAATAAGAGGTAAATGAAAGATTTCAAAAACCAAACCTAACTATGGTTCATGCAAATCTAGCTAAAAAACGAATCAAGATCAAACAAGGCAAGTAGTGAATTTCCAGCGGAAGAGTCCTATGAAGGCTACTATGCCAGAGGACAATCTGGAAGGCGAGGCAGAGGAAGAAACTTCAGAGGAGGCAGATATTGGTAGTCAGGAAGCAAACCTCAGTGTCAGCTGTGTGGAATAATTGGCCACACAGTTTGGCAATGCTTTCACTAATTGAACTAGCATTACCAAGATTTCCAGTTCCACAACTCCAATGGTGGCCCTCCACCACCAAACAGCATGTTCCATCAACAAACCTCACATGCTCCTTACCAACAACCACAGCCACCTTACTAACAAAATCAACAAGCAACCACAAGCAATCAAAATCCTCCAAAAGCACTACTCGTCACAAACAACTTTGACAATGGCTGGTACCCTTACTCTGGAGCCTCTCATCATCTCACATTTGACCAGATGAACCTACTCAATAGCTCAGAATACCAAGGACCTGAACAAGTGTTTAGAGGTAATGAAAAAGGTATGATTATTGCTAATATTGGAAGGTCTATCATGCATGCATCTATGTCAAATGAATTTTTCAAACTCCAGAATTTGCTTTATGTACCTACCATTTCAAAGAATTTAGTTAGTGTCTCCAAATTTGCACTAGATAATGGTGTGTTCTTTGAGTTTTGGCCTTATGTATGTGTTGTTAAATGCCAAGAGTCCAAGAGGATTCTGTTCCAAGGCAAATTTAAAAATAGACTGTATAGGTTCACTGACATTCAGATACCAAGTCAAATATGGAAGTCAAATAAAGCACTAGCTTCACAGGCTTTTGATGCTGAACAGAAAAAGAAAATAAATGCAAACACTATCACTATGTACAGAAAAGCACAAAATGAAAATGAAAAAGTAGCAAGCAACAATAATGTGACAAGAAAAAGTGAAAAAGAGAAAGGAACAAAAAGAGAAATACCAAAATACAGCAGCACATACCAAGTTATAAATACAAGTGACTTGTGTAATACAATTAGCAATGTTGATGATACAAATGCTAATGCATATAATTTGTGTAATAAAGTAGAGAATTACGATGTATCTGTACCATTTAATGCAGTGCATTTTGATGCAAATGTACCATTCACTCCCATTTCTTCAAATAAATATGTTGTTGTTGTTGTTTCCTGTCATAGTCCTGCTCACTCTAATATTTCTTTTGCTTGTGTTTCTTCTAACAAATCTATTGCTATTATTGTAACTACAAATTATTATGTCAACCCTGTCACTGACAAACCTACTCTTTCTAATTGTGCCACTAAAAATAAGTTTGCTGCATTTCTCACAAACTCCATTGCTAATGATGTTACCAATAGCCCTCCTCCCAACCTGCTGCATCCTTACACCACAGCTGATTCCATGACCTTAACACACGAACTCCAACCAACACCCTTAGCTCCTTTGACCTATGGTACAAGAGACTTGGTCACCCTTTCCAAAGAATCACTAAAACCATACTAACCAAGCACAACATTCCTTTTTCTCTTACCAACAGCACCCCTGCCTTTTGTGAGTCGTGCACCATCAACAAAATCCACCAACTCCCCTTTCCACAATCCCATTCCTAATACACTAAACACCTAGAGTTGGTTTGGTTTTTTCTGATCTTTGGGACCCTCTCCTCATCTAAGCAAATCCATGTTCAAATACTATGCATAATTTATTGATGCCTTCAGCAGTAGATACACATGCACCTTTCTTCTACAAACTAAAACTCAAACATTCACAGCCTTTCTTCAATACAAAACCCTCATTGAAAATAAAATAGGACACAATATTAAGGCATTCCAAACTAACAATGGAGAAGAATACATGTCAAACACCTTTAGCCAATACCTCAAAAATCAAGGCATACAACACATACTTACCTGCCCTCACACACATCAACAAAGTGGTTGTGTGGAGAGGAAACACAGACACTTGACAGAAATCTCCCTCACCCTCTTGTCACAAGCATCCTTACCTCTCTCCTTTTGGGATGAAGCTGTCTTCACTGCAACCTATCTCATAAATAGATTACCAACCCCCAACCTTAAACCTCAAATTCCCTTTGAAAACTCTGTTTAACACCACACTAGATTACCAATCCCTAAAAGTCTTTGACTGTGCCTGCTACCCCTAGCTTAAACTATACCACAAACACAAATTAGATAATAGGTCCACCAAGTGTATCTTCATAGGTTACAACCCTGACCACAAAGGGTACAAATGCTTATTTCCATCAGGAAGAATCTATATGGCAAGGAACGTTATCTTTAATGAGGTTGAATTTCCCTTTCCATCATTATTCAACTCCCAACACTCCTTCAACAAACCAAAAACACCCAAAAGCATACCATCAAGTACCTACATTTTTCAACCACCCTGCATAGATATTCATGATGCATCTCCCACTAATACCAATACTTTATCTGATTCATTACAAACTATACAAATTTATGTCATTGACTCTGAATCTGAAACTAATCTTGTTGGAAGTGCAGATTCCTTTAAAACTGTCCCTTTGCAGGTGAAAACTGGCCCTCGTGTGCAACCTACAGCTGACACCACTGCACCAGTTCCTCAGCTGAGACCCAACACTCATTCCAACAGTACTTTGCAGAACACACACCACATGCAAGCCAGAAGCAAAAGTGGTATCACTAAGTCAAGAGTGCTCACTGCCACACTCTCAAGCACAGACTCAATCAACAGTCTTTCAAAGTCCATCACTCAGGCCCTTGCCACCCCACATTGGAGAGAAGCCATGGAAGAAGAGTACTTAGCACAAATGAAAAATAGCACATGGAGACTTGTTAATCCACCTCCCCACTCAGTACCCATAAGTTGCAAATGGGTATTTCGAGTAAAAAAGAACCCTGATGGCACAATACAAGGTAAGGCTTGTAGCAAAGGGATTTCACCAAAAGCAAGAAGTTGATTATGACCAAATCTTCAGTCCTGTGGTCAGACCTACAATCGTTCGAGTCATGCTGAACATTGCGCTTGCAAAAGGCTAGAAAATATGCCAATTCGACTTCAACAATGCATTCCTCAATGGTGACCTCAGTAAAGATGTATACATACAACAACCAGAGGGCTTTGCCTCTTCAAACTCGTATCAAGTATGCAAATTGCAACGTTCTTTTTATGGCCTCAAACAGGCTCGAAAGGCCTGGTTCACTAAACTCAGCTCTACCTTCCTCAAATTTGGCTTTGTAAACACCAGATCAGATGTGTCTCTCTTTACCAGATTCACCTCTTCTTCAGCAGTTTACATCCTAGTTTATGTGGATGACATTTCGGTAACTAGCAACTTAGAGTCAAAGATCAACTCCATCATGACTCAGCTACACAACACCTTTTCTCTCAAAGTCCTAGGTGAAATGAACTACTTTCTTGGCATTGAAGTCAAACATAGCAACAACGGGATAGTAACCTTAAAGTAAACAAAGCACATTTAGGATCTCCTAGAAAGAGCTTAAATGAGCAATGCCAAATCTGTGCCCACTCCTATGACCTCTTTTCTTATGCTGTCAGCCTTTAATGATGGCAGTTTTAATAATCCTACACTTTACAGATCGATAGTTGGAGGCTTGCAGTATGCTACAATCACAAGATCGAAAATTTCCTTTTCAGTTAACAAAATTGCACAATTTCTTCACAATCCTCTTGACTCACACTGGAAAACAGTAAAGAGGATCATCCGATATCTCTCAGGTACAACTCAGTATAGTCTGAGGTTCAGCAAGTGCACAAATTTCAGAGTCTATGATTTCTATGATTCAGACTGGGCCAGTGATATCGATGACAGAAAGTCCACCAACGAGTATAGAATCTACCTAGGTCCCAACCTAGTATCTTGGACAAGTAGAAAATAATCTGCAGTCTCAAGAATTAGTACAGAAATAGAGTTCAGAGGTATTGCAGATATAGTAACCGAGATAGTCTAGTTGCAAAACTTGTTTACTGAGATTAGAATGCCATGCTCTGCCAAGCTTGTGGTATACGTGATAATTAAAGTGTTGTTCTTCTGTCTGTCAATCCGATTCTACACAATAAATCAAAGCACTTCGCTCTAAATCAATATTTTGTAAGAGACTTTGTCACAAAAAAGGAGCTTTTTATTCAGCATATCCCAACACAAGACCAACTCACAGACACACTCACCAAGCCCCTCTCAGCAGCAACATTCCTTAAGTTTCAAAACTTGATCAGAGTGTTCGAAGTAGATCTCTAGAAAACCCTTGGTTTGAAGGGGGCATGTTAGTGTACACAGTACAAAACCTTCCACAACCTTCAAACTCAGCCTCAGTTGCAAAATCAGTTATGACAGCTTAGCACAATTCTATTACACTCTGGATTTAGTGCCTAACTAACTTGTAATCACATACCTAATTTCCACTAACAATGTATAAAATTCACTATAAAAAACTGAGACACTTTAATCTTTTACTTCTCTAATACTGAATTCCTGATTTTAATCACCTCTGCTCTCTCATCTCAATTTTTTTGTAAATTTTTTTTCAAAACTTCTGGTACCTTTCAGTTCAATAAATCATTAAACAAATTATTCTATACAGAACTTTTTGACATTATAGGAACTCTTCAATAATATTTAATTCGTATTTGCTTCCAATAATTCTTTAGTGGAAATTAAAAAATTAAAATACCAATGTACTACTATGTATATGCTACTATAATGTATTTTTTAAAGTTGTATATGATAATTATATTATTATAACAAGAAGTAATTAATCAACTTACTTAACAACATACACCAATAAGATGTAAAGTTAATGGATGTCATTATTATTGTAGATAATAGAATCACCTTTACTTCTCTGGGACTTACTTTAGAATTATTGTGGAAATCAATAATATAATGAGACAAAGTTTGTGGACCTTAGCTTATTGAATTAATCCTCACCAGTCTGATCCATTGAGCACAAGTTGGTGTCACCAAAATAGTGGAAGTAACGTTTGGAGTGCAAATTAAGATCAATGAAAATTGAAAAGGAAAAACTTTGGTTTCTGTCTCTGATTGGAAGAGATATTGGTATTCGTGTGGAATGCACACTCCCTCCCATTATTTATTTAAATTATCTAATTTTCTATTCCAAATTTCCAATCATGCAATTGTTTTTTTTTTCTTTTTTCCTCACAATGCTTTTAGTGCTTTCCTCTTCAGCACTCCATATAAATCTTGCTTAGCTATTGGGCGCTTTTCCCCCTTCATTAATTAATTACTTCTATTTTTCAAGTTAGATTAGGTTTTGATGGGCCATTAAAATAATTTAAACAACTTATATCAAGTTTGACGGCACTATAAGAAAATTTCACTTGCTCTTCCTATATAGACTGTAATCATTATGAATATATATGTAGATGTGAAACGAGAAAGATTTTTTTTCTTTTTGTAATTTTAATTTTAAGGTGAAGAATATTTGTTATAAATTTATAAATATTTTAGATATATATTAAAATTAATTATTAATATAAAATATATTTTAAAATATATAGTGACTGATTATATATTATATATATACTAAAAATTATATATTTTTATTAAATATATAGTGACTGATTTAATATTATATATATACTAAAAATTAATTATTAAATTATTTTATATTTATGTATAAATATATAAGCTAATTAATTTATTGTTAATATTTATATTATATTTTAATATATATTTTATACATTCATAATAAGTATTAACAATATCCACTCATAATAAGTATTAATACCAGTATATATTTTAATATAATACCCAGTGACAGATCCAGAAATAGTATCATGGAGGGCCAATAATATATATAATATTAAGAAATTATGCAAAAAAATTATATAATGTAAAATGTATTACAAAAATATATTGATAGAGAATATATTTTAAAGTACAAAAGATATATATGTACTTTTTATTAACGAAGTGGTCGATTTTTCATTTTATAAAATTCATCAATAATAGAATTTGTGTCAAATTTTTTAGCAATTTTCTTTTCAATATAATTAAAAGATAATTAGCAAAAAAATTATCTTTCATTTTGTTTCTGAATTATTCTTCACAATATTCATAGCTAAAAAAGAACTCTCAGTTATAGTAGTTGAAATAGAGAAAATTAATACCAAATGAATCAAAGACACTCACAAGAAGAAAAAAAAATCTATTTTATGGGATTTGAAAAATTTTATTTAATTAAAAAATATTAGTAATAATATCTTTTCATATTTTTTTAATATTGTTACTTATTTTTTAGATATTAGAAATCATTAATATTTAGATTAGACTAGACTTTTATTTATATTAGACTAAATATTAAATAAATTTTTAAAAAATTAAATCGTACTTAATAACTTATTACTATTAATCTTTTTTAAAAAAATCTGGGGGACCGAGGCCTCCACTCACCCCCCGTAAGTCCGGGAAGACCAGGATAATACCACAAAAATAGAGCTAAACCGGGAAGACTTCGGGAAGGAATCAAATGAGAGAACATAAGATGAGAAGACACCACATCAAACTTTAAAACCTTAAGGTGTCAAGTTAATGGGTCTCTCGTCTTATAAACTCCTCACTCTTCCTTGCTTTCTTTGATGTGGAACTAACTTCAACACTCCTCACACTTACAATACTAACATAACTCACCTCAGCCACTTTAACTATTCATGAACTTAGATACTTAGATACTTGCATTTAGGTTTTTTCTCTATATAAAAAAAAAAAAACCCAAAAATCCAACATTAATATCTATATTATTGACGGAATTTTTATAATTTTTAATATCTATTTATGAGACAATATTAGGTGCATATGCACGATTACAATATCTAAAACTAATTCTAACAACAAATATAATCTGATAGATATTATTACACTATCAAATTGGTACAAGTCACAAATCATCATCAGCTCTTAGTAGTGGTTCAAGATATGATTGGGTTGATCACCCTCTCGGTTTTCTTCAAATAAAATATCTTCAACTTGAAACACACTAAGAGTATAAGAGTTGAATAGTAACCAACCATTATCTAATAAAATATCGATTGATCAATATCAAATAATTTTACAGCTAAGTATCGATATATAATTCGAAAAATCATACAGAGATATCAAACTGTAAACTTTACCTACATATATCAATACTATAATGTCTAATAGATTGTCTAAATATTTTTCTTAAAGTCTTTTCCCCTTATCGTAAAAATATAATTATCTTTTCTTGCACTATTTTATGTTCTTTCTATTATTCCTTATCAACCGAAGTAGCTAGATTCCAAGCCTGCTATGGTCAATATTAATGAGTGTAGTGCTACGTGCTACGTATTAATTTATTGCAGATCAAAATTTTATTTAAAAATTTATTATTGATCAATAAAATAAATGCACAAAATTTAAAATTTTAATATTTAATTAAACAAATTAATAAATTAATTACTAGATCAATCTAAATTGATTATTCACTGAGCACATATTAAATGAGTAGTATTGTTATATTTTTTATTATCCCTTATAAATAATCATCATTTAAATAAGAACATTCCGGTAAGATTTTTGTTTGAATATTATTCTCATAAATATTTGAATTAAGTTGTAGACCATAATTTGAAAGCTAATAATAAGGACTCATCATGAAAAGAATATTTATATATCAATTAGCATGTTCCTATAAATAATAAAAATTTTAATAGAAAAAATCATCTTTTCTTATTAAGAGAGTTTAGTATTTCTTAAAAAATAAATAAACATTAAAATTTTAATAAATGGATTATTCCAAAAATTAACTACCGTACTTATCGATGGATACCCCAAAAAGATTTGATAATGGCAAATTAAAGTATGTACTATATTCCACTATGTGTTATCATGATGAAAATATTACATGGTAACTCATCAACAAATGCATATATATATATATATATAATCCAACAATAATATAAGCCCAAGAATCATTTCCAAAATTTCAGCAATATATTATTATGAGTGAATCATTATTCATCGTGACATAAATCGTTATAATAGGATATTACACGTTACATACATACATACCCTTTTATATGCTTAAGATTCGTTGCTTTCAACCGACCCATAAATTATATATATTAGGAACAAAAACAAGCATTACTTTACACCTTAACTAAATAGGAATCACATGATTTTTGCTTTATTTACAAATGCAACACGAAATCCTGTTGTTCTTGCTGTATTGTAACTGAAGAAACAAGGATAATGCACCTTTTTTTTTATTCCCTTGTGTTAAGTTGCATTTGCATATGACATTATATGTATCAATATCATCAATATCTTTGTCCCTTGTGTGGTTCATGCCTTCTTTGTGACTCATCTCATGAACTTTGGGTTTGGTAAAACTTACCTTAATTAATTTTATTTGGAGATAAATTAGATGACGTATATAGTTTGATCTCTATTAATTCTCTTCTCTCTATGGCTACTATTTGTCTCTAGTTGAATTATTATTCTATATACTCTTTTTATTTATTTAGTCCTTCCCAATTGGAATGTATATAAATATAGCATATGTTATGTACTAAAACTATGTTTAATAGTGCTTTGTTTTCTCTTCATCATTCTCTCACTAAATAAAATTATTGAATTGTTTCTGGGATTCAATATACTATTGATTGGTGTGTAAAGTTTTTTATCTGATCAACAGTGCCTCCCATTTATGATTTGTAACTTTAAAAAAGAGGTACTATACTACTCTTCTTTCTTTTTTTTTTTTTAGTGAACAAAAGCATTATTGATATATAGTGATTTTGACCTTTTTTTTTTTTGGTTCCCTGTTATGAATTACATGCCTAAAGTTATTTTAGGGTTTAATTTGCAGTAAACTAAACGCAGTTTCAGTAAATAAATTACCTCATCATCACATTCATATCCATTAATAATAACTATGTTAATACATGAGTAATAAATTTTGCCTTAAATCTTCAGTGTAGCTTTTTCAATTCTTTAGTAAGTGAGGCAACATTTACTATATTATATACCAATTTTAGAATTATAGTTGGATTAGTTGTGTTTGAAAAATATATTTAATTAGTTTGTATTGCTTTTTGATCTATTTTAAAGTGTACTTTTTTTTTTTAAAATAATGCATTTTTATTATATTTGGTTTTTTTTAACGAGATGTGTTCTTTGCACCCTTTTTTAGTACACTTTTTATATCTTCCTTTCTAATTAGACGTAGAAATGAATATAATAGAAAGAATAAAAAAGTAATAAATATATATTATTTTAGAAGAAAAAGTATAAACTTTAATTTGTCTAAAAAAATAGTAAAATTAAGGACAAAAAAGATTTTTTATCTTAAATTTTATATTTTAATATATATAAAGAGTTAATTTTTTTTTACATATAGCATAATTATTTTTTTTTCATTGCATTTATTATTATATTTAAAAATAAATTGCACATAAATATCATTTAACGATCATTTTAGAAAAGACAATATCTAAAGTTATTTTATATAACATAATATTTATAATTTCATATATATAATATTCGTATTTATATATTTATTATATCTAAAATTACATAATTATTTTAATAATAATAAATACTAAATAAAATAATTTTTAACTATTTAAACTGATTTTATTATTATTATTATTATTGATGATTTAAATACCAATTAAGAAATGATGGTATGGAAAATGTTTTTGGCTTTTGATGAGTGGGTTTGTCCCACATTTGGCTGCAACATAGACAAAATTTTCTTCCATAAATACCCTTCTTCATAGCGTGTGTCAACCACACTACTCTCTCCACACAGACACTCTTCATCTTCTTCTTCTTCTTCGTTCATTATTTTCTATATTCATCAAGAGTTTAATTTCTTATTACTCTTTTCCATTTTCATGGCATCAAATCAGGCTTCCCTCAATCACACCAACAAACAAGTCTTTCATAGCAACAACAACAATGACCTTGAGCAACAAGCAACAACAACAACACCACTTGAGATCATTGAAACCAAGAAGGAGGAAGAAGAAGAAGAAGATTTCTTTGACTACTCAAGAAGATCTCAATGGCTACGTGCTGCGGTTCTTGGAGCCAATGATGGGTTGGTCTCAACAGCATCACTAATGATGGGTGTTGGAGCAGTGAAACAAGACATCAAAGCCATGATCCTCACCGGTTTTGCAGGCTTAGTTGCCGGCGCTTGCAGCATGGCCATAGGTGAGTTTGTGTCTGTCTACTCGCAACTCGACGTTGAACTCGCTCAAATGAAGAGGGACAAAGAAAGAGGAAACAATAACAACAACAATTCTGACGAAGAAGAAGAAGAAGAAAGATTGCCAAACCCTTTACAAGCAGCAGCAGCATCAGCTTTGGCATTTTCTATTGGTGCAATGGTGCCATTGCTTTCTGCTTCTTTCATAAGAGAATATAAGGTGAGGCTTGGTGTGGTTGTGGCTGCTGTAACCTTTGCTTTGGTTCTGTTTGGTTGGTTAGGTGCTGTTCTTGGTAAGGTTCCTGTTTTTAGGTCTTCTTTAAGGGTTCTTCTTGGTGGTTGGATGGCCATGGCTATTACTTTTGCTCTTACCAAGTTGATAGGATCAAGTGCTCTTTAATTATTACTTTGTCATATTATGTTAATTATTCTATAAACACCCTTTGTTATTTACTACCTATTTGATATATATGTTATTTTGAAATTTTAAGATATTCTTAAATCAACAATGTATTAAAGGAAGGCACTCATGCATTTCCTTGTCTTTTTACTAGAAATGATTAGATGAGAGCATATAAGTTGAAGAAAATTAAAGTTGTCTTGTTACTTAGCATAAAATGAGGGTAAGGGTTTGTAGTGTTTCAAAGCCTTTTGTAATTGGTAAAGACTCAACTGCAGTCGACTTTACGTGAAGTTGATAGTTGAGAGGTGTTAGATGAAAATTTAATCAAATCAATCAAATCATCTAACAACTCTCAATTATCAACTTCACCTGAATTCGACTGTAACCGAGTTTCCACCTTTGTAATTTGTATACAAGAAGTGCTTCTTTTCATGTATGATAATTATATTGGTAATGAACTAAAGCTTATTATTATTATTATTATTATTATTATTATTATTATTATTATTATTATTATTATTATTTAAAAGGTATGTACTTAGGTGACTACATAAAATTATTTTTAAATAAAATTAATAATTTAATAAAAATATTAAATTATCTAAATATTTGTAATGATCATATTCACGTAAAGACTTTTATGTGAGTTGTTTCCATACACTAATAAATTAAAGCAACATCACAAAAGGGAGAAAGTTCCAATAGGAAGAACATGCCAATATATGCTATGGTCACTGGCCATGTTGAATTGCTTTGCATGTTGATAATGATACAACCTTTTCTGGCATATGCTATTTTCTTGAGAAATTATGTTTGCACACTTTTTTATATATATCTTTTCTGTACATTTTCTTTTCATTGTATACGGAACAAAGTTTATATTTTCTCTCGTTTCTTATCAATCACTTTTAATATCACAATTAAAAAATATAAAAGAGAAATATATACAGACATAATACAAATAATATTTTTCTTTCTTATTATGTTTAGAATACCGAACATGTGGATTCGGACAGGATAGGTGTTGAGTCAACTTTTTTCTCCAATTTTGGTTCAAGATATATATATTTAACTTGAAATATAAAAGGACAACGGATGTAACTTTAGTTGTTAAGGTTTTGACAATAATCTTCTTATGTCATTGGACAATATAAGAGGAATTTTTTTCAAACCCATGATGTAGACGCCATATTCTTGTATCGATATATAAATAATTGAAACTTATGATAAAGAAGTTAAATCTTGGATGCAATATCATCTTACTAGATTTGCAAATAAGATATATTAAATCTCTCATTAAACACGGTTTCCCTTTCAAAGTTGCAATTATTTGTGCTTCATCCCCTAAACTGTCTCAACAGTATTAAAAGGCCACTATTCAAATAAGAGTATTGATTGTACGAAGATGAGAGGAGAGGTGAAAACACTCACAATCCATTACTGTATAGAGGTTCACTAACTACATAATAAGCCATTCTATTTTTGTTTGTTTCGAATTCTGAAGTTTGTACAGCAAGCCAATAAGGGGTATTTGATTTTTGGAATGAATTGGGAATAAAATTTCATCGTTTTCAATGAAATTTCCACCGACTTTTTACCGTTATCTAGATACACCCTAATAGTTGAATGGTGTGGCCTTGAGAGTTCAATTAGCACCAGAGAATGCTACAACAACGAGACCCTGACAAAACAAGCATTGCTTGATATACATATCATATATGCAAGCATTTTTAGTATAATACAAATATGAATATTAATATTCCCCTATTCATAAGCCAATAACGATAAAAATTTATAAAGAAAAAAATTAATATTACAACAACTTCAACGGTAACAAAGAGATACTCAAGTTTATTCAATAACCCCCCAAGAACTAAATTCTTTCTAACTGAGACGGCCAAGTGTGCATTAAAAGGGACTTTACAACTTGGCTTAAACAACAAATATAACACCACTCTTCCTTCTAAACTTTTGAATGACATGACAAAATCTAAGGTTCTTGTCGGATACACTGCTCCACATTGAACAAGGGCCTTGCACATATTGGAGAAAATTTAAGATACCCGAACCAAATTAGGTGCCTTCAAGTGCGACACCAAAGTAAATGATGAAAACCTCAACTCTTTCTTTTCAATCTTGCGGCATAGCAGGTGTTGAACCATGTTTTTCTTACCCTCTTCTGCTTCTACAAAACCACAGGAAAACGGCCCCATATAAACCCCTCAGACTATACTAGGAGGATCCCCTGACCAACTGCATACGGCACGCGGCCAGCGAGTCCTTATGCAATCTACCAAAGGTGCATGCTGAGAAGGCTCGGGTTTTGATACTTCAGTGTCTTTCCCAGAAGATTCAGTTGCTGCGGAAGAAGATGAAACTGGCACATCTGCCATGTATTCCTCAGGCGTCCATCTTGGAGGAACCGAAACTCTCAATTTCGTGAGTCTGGGTCTTTGTAATGGAGTTTCACCCCTAAAGTTTAATTGACCGCCATTTAGATCTGACTTAGCAATCCCATTAAAATGGTAGAGATAAAAAACCTTCTTACCCATCAGTCCCGATGAATCCTTCAAACCTCCCAAACTCTTGTCAAGATCCAAAATTACTTGCCAAAACTCACTCCATACAATGAAGCCTGTACCACAAAGGTGCTCAAGCTTCTCTTGTGGGAGTTTGATATTTGTTTCTCTGAGAACTTGATGGAAACCCTCCACACTAATGAAACCACCACCTCCACTCTGATCTTGGGCATCAAATGCTTTGCGTATCTGTGATTCCCTCTCTTCTAGTTCATTCTCGTTTTGAACACTTGTGTCAAGGGCAAACAGTACTGTGTAGTGGGATTCACTCCCAACAACCCATATAGGCCACTTTGGGCATTTCAAATACTGACCCACCTTGCAGAAATTAAGGGATTCTAGCAGTGTGAGAAATCCAACTTCTACACACTGGGATATACCTTTAAGAAACATTCCTCCACCTAAATCCATCCTGCCATCAAAGACATTAGGGACAGCCTGTCCACACAGCAGTAAATTCACAATTTCCTACAACAAAAAATTGGACCAAAAAGAACAACCTTAAAATATGCTATATCAGAGAATTTCGAAAACACAGTAGTACAAAGGATAGCAGCATTTTTCAATTGCCTGTCTGCAAATACCTGTGACGCATGCCCAAAAGGAGCAGTAACTAGAGGTAGGCTAGGATCATCCCTGTCAGCTTGAACCAAGTCCTACAAGAAAGGAAAATATTGCAAGCGTTAACCCGTACACATTTTAAAAAAAATAACAAATGCAAATTCTCAGTTATTATTCAATGGCATTTAATCACTTGATTGGCCACCATATTCCCCAAATCTGTAAGAAGTGTAAGCTCATCCTTTTTTTCTTTTTTCTGAAACTCTAAAAAATAAGAATTAAAAATTATTTAAGCATGAAGATTTCCTATGCATAGCTTTGAATATTCAAAGCTTTTAATTACAATCCCATTCAACACTACAATTAGCCAAGTCATGGAATTCTTAAGATGCAATTGCAACTAAAAGAACATACCAGTCCCCGGGAAAGTAAAGCAGATATCAGGAAAAGCAGTGCCCCCATACGGCTTTGGAATGATGGAATCATTGCTTCAAGTCTCTTCAATGCAGTTGCTTGCGACGTGTATGTTTCAATTCTAAGAACTTTTTGCAGATCCAAGCCGGATTCTATGGAAAGACCTTCGAGTGCTTTTGCAATTACCTATTCATCAAACAAGACCTGACTTAGCAATAAGAACATCGTAGCAGGAGTATAGAACTGCAAAAGACTATTGCATCATGCTGTTGCACTACCAATATCAACAGAAAATTCAAGCTACCTCATCCCTAGAAAGATTTTCAGAATGTTGAATGTCACTCCCTAGAATGCTCAGAGTTGCAACCACAGCCCTTTCATTATTTCCACACATGAACAATATTTCACTCATGCTTCTTACAAGGGCACTGTTAAAAAAAATATTAAATAATTAATAAAACAATTAATGAAGAAAGCGCATGTTACCATTAAAGGGTATACCTGTCAACATCAAAAACTAAAAAGCAATGAAGCATGTAGAAAGACATTTGATTTTCATAACCAATGCTCAATGAGATTAATAGATGAAACGAAATGGAAGGAAAAACAAAACTTATTTGAGGACACCTTATGGTAATCTTTGTTTGATGCTTATTTAATATGCCAATGTATAAAGGTCAACAAATAAATATTTTTTTTATGAATTATATATAATGGAAGGTATTTTAGGAAATACCAAACCCCCCTCATATCCCCATTAAAACCATTACATATAAAAGATATTGACATAATTTAGTACAAAGGACAAGAACTAGATCTCTAAAATTAATGCATTTACCTAGTTAACAAAAATGACTGATCAGGAATAAGTTAATCACCTTACTTTTAGATCTTCAGTAAGTGAAGAAAAAACATTTGATGGAACAGATTGACTTTTAGAAGACGATCCCCTCAAGACCCGGTTCTGTGGCATGAATAATGCATCTTTCAACTCATTACGGAAGAAAAGAATGTATTTGAGCGCAAATGCCTGCAAAGTTAAAAGGAAAAACATGTTACATCAGCACAAAAGAAAATGCTTCTAGAAATTATGAGTATCAGTAGAAGAAACAAATGAAGAGGAAAGAGAAAAAAAAATAATGCACATTAGCACATCTCAATACATGCTCACACAGACCAAGCAAAATAAAACTGATATTAATTTATTGGTTGGATGATTTGGGTCAAAGATCAAGAAACCGAGAATAAGCAAAGCAGGGCATAATTAAAATCCATTTATTTAAACCTAAAATATATACACAGGGAACACAGAATTCATGAAAAAAGGGCAGCCCAGTACACAAGCATCCCGCATTAACGCAGAATATGGGGAAGGGTCACACCCAAAAGGTGTAATGTATGCAGCCTAACCTTGAGGTCACATGGAGATAACTCAACCGTTACTCCAAGGATCCCATTCTAGTGGTGTACAACAAAATTAAAACAATAACAGGAGTAGTACCCATCATATTCAAGTTACCAAACTTCAAACTTATTATCTGAGAATGTTGAACATTGTGATATTTGGGGTATTACATATTACAATTTCAGAATGACGACACACACACACACACACACACACACACAAATGATGTTTGTAGCACTGGATATTAATAGGACTCGGCTTTCAATAGATGGAAGACTGGATGTCAAAACGATATTGAACAGTTACAAACAGAATTCAACAGCTTCCCAAAAAAAAAAAAAAAAAAAACTAAAAAGCGGGGACCATTACTTGTATAGCTGCCAAAACGCCACATGGCCCACCTTCATGCTGCACTAGTCCCATTGATGTTTCTGGATCAGAGCTAAACCTATAGGAAAGTTTACATGGTAATAGCATCAAGAAGTAGGCAGATAAACGTATTATAATTTAAAAGTACATGAAAGAAAGAATTCAAAACCCTTCTAGAAAAGGATGACATGCATGGTATAATTTTTTTAGACAATTAAAAAAGTAATCTATTAATGAATTATACACCACGGTGAAATTACTTGCATTCATGTCATCATGTGGCGTTTCTCTATCTGCACATTGGTGGCATATATGCAAAGATCCTATTGCAGTCATTAGTTCATGTTGTTTTTCAGTGAATTTAGTTGGAAAATCATGATGAGGCTATTTTAAATTTATATAGTAATGAAGCTTCTCCTTTTTGTTTTTTCTTTTTTTTCCCCAGTATGCTGCATTTGTATTTTGTCTCACAGGGAAAACACAAAAAGGGTGTAAATAACAAGCCGTATAAATGAATTCCCCTTCACTTTTCTTCATTGACAGCTTAAAGAACAGACTAGTTCCCTTACCTTTCTTCCATGAAAATTCACAAACAAAGGGGGCAACATTATCCTTTCCATTTTGTTGAATTCAGTAAAACCACATGCAACAGATGATTTGATACATCAAAACATCCAACATCAAGCTTTCATAAACCAAATAACCATCTCAAAATAACTTTCCTCGCACAATTTTGGACTAAAGTCATATTTTGAACTTTAGATATACACATTGTTCAACATAGAACAAAATTCAAATTAAGCATAAGAATGAGTCTTTCAATTATTCAACCTCACCATTGAACAATAAATAAGAACTTAATTCGTGATATAAGATTGGAATTTAAATCAATTCACATTTTCAGTAACCACAATGCAAATTAACTACAAAATTTCCATATTGGAGGAAAATGTAAATAAATATTATCAACAAAACTTTAAAATAAAGAATTCACCACAGAATTTAGCCATGAGAATACCTTATTCCCTGATTGCACCATTGCGCTAGAATCCCCTTTGAGACCTCACTCCCAAACACAAGAGCAAACAACTCATTCGCTTCTTCTGCAGACAGCTCCTTACTCATCAACCTCTCACTCCCACCTTCCGAACGCACGGCTTTCCCCTTTTCCTCTGTCATCACCACATCACCACCGCCCTTCCCGCCTTTACCCGCTGCCGTTGCCGTCGGCAAATCGCTCTTATTCACCGTCGCCGTCGACGTCGCAGCCATCGCCATCATCCGCTTCTCAGCGGCCGCGGCCATGAGCTCCCGTTGCATCCGTCGGCTCTTTGCCTCCGGCGACTCCTCCGGCAAACCCGATACGGCCCCTGCGACGGCGTCCCTCGGCTTGCTCCGCTTCGGCTCTGGCGGCGAGTGCTGCTGCATGCTCATCCGAATCGCCATTTGCAAATCCTCTTCCTCGCGATCCGCCATTAAATCCTCAAAAGAATTCCCAAATCGAACGAAAAACCCTAATGATCGAAATCGAAGGTTTTTCGCTTTTTCAGGGTTTGTGGAATCGAATTTGAAAGCCCCGGGAAAGGGCAATTATGGAAATCGAATGGTGAGACGGTTCTCGGCGGCGCCGTTGGCCGGTGGCGAGGAGCTAATGCTGGTTGAAACGATGTCGTTGTGGAGAATAATCTGCAGCGTTGGTTTTTTGTAGAGGAACTTGGATGTGAATTGACTATGTAACCCTGAGCTAAAGGGAATAGTGCAGCGGCTGTGAAGTAGGTGAATTAAGGAAGAATGTGAGGGTATTTTGGAGAATTCGCTGTGGCTGGTTTTGATTTTTGCAGATTTTGTATGTTGAGTGCTTCTACCGGGACGGGATATGGATTCTTCCCATTAATGCAGAGAGAAGCGTTTCATGCTTCTGTCCTCCGTTTATAGGAAACAAATTTTGCACATTAATCTAATTAAATTTATAGGTAATTTTTAAAATAATTTATTTGAAAATTTATTTATGTATGTGTATTTGTGAAAAAAATAATAAATTTGACTAAATTAATCATTAAATAATTTAATATATTTGACTAAATTATTATTTAACGACTCTCATTATCAACTTTATATAAAATTAATTTATTTAAATTTTTACCATATATAAATAGATAGTAATTAATTTAGTAATTTATTTTTTATGTATATATAGTATTTTTATATAGAAAAAAATCTTTTAAAATGAAAAGAATTATAAATATAAAGTAAGTAATTAATTAATACTAAATTTATAATTTCTATCATATGTAAATTAAATTATCTTAATTTAAAAATAATTAATTTTTATTTTTTTATTTATCTAATTTTTCCACCTTAGAAGTACTCGATCATTTTGTTTAAATATTATCTTGGTTTGTCATGGCTACTTAATTGACAATATTGTGTCTGATATTGTTTGATAGAATTTAATTAAATCAAACTCGATAGATATCAATTAAATTACATGAATCAACTTTGAAATACGTGGATCATATTGACCGTAATTAAAAGTATAGTAGACATTTAAATTAATTTTTAAAAGTTTAATCTTTTGATAAATATTTTATTGGACAAATTATTTTTTATTATTTTTAATTAAATTTTTAGAGTAAAGTATATTTAAAAGTTAAAGAACATATAAATTCATTCATTTAATTTTTGTTGACCAAAATAAATATTATCTGTAAATAAAAATGAGAATAATAGATTTAACCATTTTTAAATTTTAATTAATAATATCACTTTTTTATTATATTTTTTACATGAATAAAGTAAAAGAAAAAAGATAGGGAAGACAAATAATACACAACATTACACGTGCTTAATTATGAATATATCTAAAAAGTTAGGATTTTAATTTAACTCATACAATTATAAATATTATAATTTTAATTAAATCAACTAGTTATGATTATTTTATAAAATCATACGATTTTACTAATTATCTTATGATTTTATATTTCACGTTTTTAATTACTACTCTAATTTTATATAAAATTTTCATTCCAACTATATAACTTGCTAATAGTGATAAATGGAGGTAGTTGCTTTTGGGGGCACTTGTCAAATTGGGCAAGCAATGTCGTAGGTTTCTTGATCCATCTTACACGACAGCAGATCATGGTAATGCATCCTCTTTTTTTAACCATGGATGGAGTAAAATATAATTTTTTATATTAAATTTTATAAATAAGACAAAAATAAATATGAAAAAAATATAAAGAGTTAAAAATTATATTTTAAATTTTTAATTTTTTTAATAATTGAGAGAATCTATTCCCAGGCATATATATATAGGCAATTTTTTTTTTATAAGCATAGTTGCCATAACCAAATTAGTGATCGAACCAATCAAACTATTAGTTTACTGATTTATTGGTTTAATCGATAAATTACTGGTTAAATCGGTAAAATCAGTCTCATATAAATAAAAAATATAAAATAATTAAAAACTTAAAACTAAAATTTAAAACACATATCTTCACTAATATTTTATAAAAAAATCAAGTCTCAATTGCTAAAAATAATTAATATAAAAAACCCATAAAATTTATCAATAATACTACAAGAGTATCTTAATTTGACACAATAAAAATAACAATTAATTCAAAAGGCCTATCATCTAATTATAATATTAGTAAATTTTAACACTAATATCAAAATAAATAATTTTAATTACAATACTAGCATTGAAATAGATCAAGCAGATTAATAAATATTTAGTAAAATTTATATTTATATTAATAATAATATATAATTAAAATATAATTAATTTAAAAAATAAAGAATACAAAATTAAATTAAATTATATATTTATAAAATTATGTAATTAAATGTATACTATATAATTAATATTTGTCACATACAATGTTAAGAAACATAATGGTTGAGTGACAAGTGAAAACTGAAAACTGGTGGAGACATTTTAAAATTTTTTTTCAAACAGATTATTTCGGTTAGACCGATTTATATCGATTTTCGTCGATTTTTATTGGTTTATTCTGATTTTTATCGGTTTATGTTGGTTCTTTTTTTTATACGGTTTAAAAAATAAACCGAAATAACTTAAGATTCAGTTCATTTATTTTTCAGTCGAATCGATCAGTCTGGTTTGATTTTTATAACTATGCTTATGAATTTGGTGTTAAATTTGTCGAACTTATTTTTTATAATAAATTTTAAATATTTAAAAATTATTATTTTTTATATTTTTTTAAATTAAGTTTTTTTTTTTTCTTTGGTAAGTCAGGCAACTATGTATAGACATCATAGCAAACCCCATCTATGTATAGCTAGTTTTGGGAACATAGAAGGGCACTGAGTTGATAGATACCTATCTTGCTTGCACCACTCATGAATAATGAAAGCTACAAAATTAGTATTTTTAATTTGTAGCAACCATCACATTAGCACTTCATAGTATTAGAAGTTTAGAACTCATTTTAAGATTATTATAATGGCGAGCATCCATTGATAGCTAGGTTTAATGGATATTATATGTTTGAATTATAGAGGTTAAATTAGAGATATTTTAATAAATTATTATATATTTTATATTATACATAAAGACTATATGTTATAAAAAAATAGAAATGAAACAGGAAAAAATTTATGAAATAAATTTTAAAATGTAATTATTAACTGATGAGATTAAAATTAATAAATAAGTATACTATTAATATTTAAATAAAAATATAAAATAATTTGAAATCATGACTCATTAGCACATATACATGTGAGGTAATTTAAAGAATACATCATTTTGAATTGAGTAATATTAATTGTAAAAACACATTAATTATGAAAATTATATATATGAAATTATGAATGTTATGAGTATGAAATTATAAATGTTTATGTGTGTAGAATTAAATGTTAAGTTAAAGATATTTTTACAAATTTTACTGTGCAACTTATATTTTTATAAACTGACTTTTATAAATATAAAATAGAATATAAAATATAGAAAATATGAATCAATTTTTAAATAAGATGGTCAAATTCAAATGCTATAATATAGAAAAAATTAATAGGATGGTTGATACTTGACAAAGATTGTGATAAACGGAAAAAAATTTAAAAATATAAAATAATAAATAAAAAACTAAGGCAATGCTTATAAAAAAGTCTTATACAGTGAATAAGGATTGAACATTTACAAAATTGAGATGAGTGAAAATTTTTCCATTAAAAAAAAATGCTTTGTGCTCTTTGGGAGTTTTAATGTTAAAAATTATTTTGGAGAAAACATGAAGAGTGAGCAAATTATATACTATAAAATAAAATCAACATATACAATAAGTCAATAAATATGGATATGATTTTATTACTGTTAATGTAAATTATTTACCCAATATAGAAATAAATGTATGATAGTTCTTAAAGAAAAATAAAATATTATTAATACTAATTAAATGATATTGATCCAGTAGTTTTCAAGGCAATTATGATATTGATATTCATCCAATTAATGAAATTAAGGTTGTATATGCGTGTAAGGTATATGTATATTATATTATTATATATAATAATGTTAATGTACGCCAGGTGTAAAGTTTTTTTTTATGCAATAAAAAATATATCTTTGAAAAAAAAAAGTGATATAAATAAAGTAGTTTTAGGCTAAAAATTCGTGTCTCCTAAACATTTTCGTATTTTTTATACGTTAGATAGTAACTTAGTAAGCGTGTTATTTACTTCCTAAAAAGCATAATCAATAAGTTGACTAAATTAATGATATTTATAAAATATGTTTTGATTTGAATTGAATCGGACGAGACTAAATAAAGTTAGAAAAGTATATGTAGAATTCTATTTAAATTTAATTCATCCTAATACTTGTTGTTGCTATTGAAATCTTTCACGTTAGTAATGAACTTTTGCAAGGATTTAACCTAATTAGCATGGAAAAATTAGTGTGCGACTTTTTTTTTTTTTTTTTTTACAAATTCTAGTGATGGATAAAATGTTTTATTAAAAATTTCATCACTGTATCCTCCTCGTACCAATAAGCGAGAACTTTAATGATCGAAAATTTAATGGCGGATTTTATAGAAGTTGCTAATTGGCTGAAACTAAATGTTGCATTCCACTGATAATTAATTGTCAACGAATTTTAGATATATTTACTGACGGTTAGAATACCACTTCTATCGTCGGATATTATTCGACCCAAAAAATTTATGTTAGGGAACAAAAATAATATACATTACATTTAAAAAAATATTAATTTAAATTTTAAAAAATAAAAGTATACATTAATTATTTGAATACAAGAAAAACCAAAAATTACATATAATAAAATAAGACGAAACATATTTTTTAAAATATTTTTCATATTATTTCTAAAAATAAAAAAGTATATATTCTAAATTAGTAAATTGATCAATTGATTTTAGAATTTTATATGCAACATAATTACATATAATAAAATAGAACAAAAGATAAACAAATAAATAATAAGGATCAGTAAATTAAGAATAAAATAAAATATATAAATTTATGAAGAGAATAAAAAATTAGATTAATACCTAAATTATAATTGCTTGAATTAAAATTTACAATTGAAAATATCAAAAAGAAAAATAATAAAATTAAAAGATACATAGAGTCATAAAAAATTATATAAAAAATATATAAAATTTATTTTTTGATGAAAAAAATGACTATTAAAAAATGAATAGAAAAAAAAGGTTGAAAAGTAAGAAAAAGGTTTAACATAATAAAGGAGTAGTGACGGCTGAAATTTGAAAATAAAAGAAGATTAAATTTGATTAGATTATTTAATAGTCAAGATAAATAAATTTAAAAATTTAAATAATTGGATTTAATTTATTTATAATAGAATTATTTAAAATTTAAAATAAAAATATTATATATATATATATATATATATATATATATATATATATTTTAACAGAAATTGAAATCGGAGTGGGGGCAAGTGCCCTCCTGTCATAGCACGTAGGTCCGTGCCTGTTCGTCGCTAATAATAGTATATATTAATTTGGTATAATTAAGTGTTTTTTAAATATTATTTTTTATTAAATTTAAAAAAAGAAATAATATTTTTAATGTTTTGAACAATTAAGATATAAAAGTGGATATTAAAATTAATTAAATAATAATAACTCTTAAAAAAAAAGACCAAAAATTAAAATTTAAAAAATGCGTAGTATTTTTCATATTAGTAACCTATTTCGTCGAAAAAATTTGTCGCTAATAATGTGAAAGATAGTTAAATTAGAGAAAAAATTTGATTGAATTATTTTAGATTTAATATCTCTGTTCAGGTACTATAATATATTTGTGTGTAAGAGGAGGAAAATATTTGAAGGGATCATGTCTGGATTTGTATACAAAAAGTGCCATTGAAAATACCAACACGTTTACCTCTATATCTTTCAATTCTTTCTTTAATATCTTTTATTACATCAAATAGTGTGAGTTTTGTTTTTCCTCTTAATATGTTTGGTTGAATTGGCCAATTTTCAAGAAGGAACCTAGCATTAGCAGAGAATTATACTCAGAATAAAAGAATGCACACCATCTTATTATAATAGAAACTTAATAGTATAGATACGCACACAAATAAATAATATTTAATTAAAATAATTAAATATATTTCACCATTATATATCAAACTTGTATGCTAATAATAAAGATAAGGCAAACATGCCTAGATCCAAAAGTACAAATAAAAAGTCCAGAAAAAAAAAAAAGATTAAGCTAGGGTAATATCCAAATAGGAGAACAAAAAAAATTAAGAGCTGATAATATTCTTTTACAGCTACCATCTTCCAAATTGAATATGCCAATGTCATGATGCCAAACACCATCCGAATTCGATGGATTTAATCCATTATCATTAAAATAGATTTTATTTCCTTTGCAATTGCTTGCCAATATCTGAATCGAAGAATTGAGTCCAACTATTAATACGTAATTCTCTAAGTTATATATTTTTGACCATACTTTTGCATTTTTATTCAATTTATAAATATCGAATCCGATAGTCTCCATATTCAGACGCAATGTTCGCTTCCTAGAAACAATATGTCGTACGAGCATCAATAATCTTCCATCATCACAACCAATCAAATATTTATAATGGAAAATTAAGGGCTCATAGCCATGACGAGGTGTCCCTTCATAAATTCTTCTCACTGGCTCTAATTTTTCCTTTATATCAAATTCATATATCTGGAAGTCATAGCCCACTGCATATATCTTCTCTTGAAAAAACATGACATCTACAATACACCTATGATTTGTTGGAAACTTGATCCATCTCGGATTATTGGGCTTGTAAAAGGCCAATTTTATACCACATCCGTATATGATCACGGCCATAAAATCATTGTAACGATCATTGTTAGGTGCTGAATTCGTAATAACCTTCCAAACATTCATTTTATGCATTGAAATCGTATCTAGAGTGCCAACCCTATTCTCAAAATTAAAAGTGCATTTGTCACCATGAATATCAATTACATTGGGAAGAGTTGAAATTGGAGGAAGATCGAAGCTAACCTTTGTAAATGGATTTAACATTTGTATGGTGCCTTCGTATATTAATACGATTATTATCCATCCATGACAAGATCCACAAATTTTGTTGTATTGCAGCTCTGGCATTGTAAGATAGTAAATCTCCTCCTCTTCAAAGATACGGGTTCGTCTCTCAGTTAATTTTGAAATGGTACCTTCGTATATCTTAGGTTTTTTGGAAGATCTCTTAGCAGCAGCAGTAGCAATAGGCAATAGCAGCCACGGAACTTTGTTGCCACTGGGGTTCTGTGGAAGATTGAAGTTCCATTGCTTGCAGATGAATCGAAATTGAAGGTATTCATCGTATGAATAGAACCGCTTTGTAATTTGGTTCAACAAATCTTGATGTATGCTTGCCCATTGATCAACTCCACCCATATCTCAGCAATGCTAAATTCAGAATCTGGTTGTGTATACGGGAATGGGACTGGAATGACACTCTAGCCTCCAAATCAGAGTTTTTAGACTTTTAGTAGGGTTAAATGAGTGTGTTACTCTCCTTTTTATAAAAAATATCAGGATCGTGCAGGGATTTAGATTTAAATTCGAAATGTCGTTACAACCGTTTTTTGTTTTTAAATTAAATTCAAATTTCTAACTTTAATATTATATAATTGACTAAATCTCTATAGTGTCCCCAATTCAGCTCGTGCATCAATTTAGTCCTTGAAATTCTAATTGCCTATTTATGTCCTCCGCGTTTCATGTTACATAACGGTTCTTCACTGGAATTCTGACGTGATTCAGCCACGGCCTTGCTTGTGTGGCATAGCCACTGCTACGTAGGACCTCTGAAACGACGTCGTTTCATGGTGAAACGTTTGAAAGCATAAACGTCGTCGTTTTGATTCCAGTGAATGTAATGGTTGCTTGGGTAAAGAGTTTGATATTCGTTACGTCTTTTTCATAATTTCTCATCTCTCTCAACGTTTGGTCTCCTCCTCCATAACCAGAGACAATGGCGATAGCCTAAGGCATTGCTGCTTGCTCACTGCTTTCTTACCATTGTTGCACTGAACTTGGCGGAAGGTCTGTGGAAAGCAATTGAAGCAAAGATTGAGGAACCCTTTAATCTAGCTTCAAGGTCAGTTTTTTTTTTTTACAATTTTTTGGATCATTTTTCATTCTTCGGACAAGCAATTGTTTAAGTTACTCTTACATGATGCATTCAGAATTTGTTGAAATTCATATGTTATTAGGGTTTTACTTGTTGATATGTTTCAACAAGGTCGCTGCAGCTGCAAAGGCTGCTAAAGACACTAAGAACGCTACTGCCCAGGTCACTGCAACCGCTATTTCGTCCACACCTGCTGCTATTACTACTGCCCAGGTCACTGTAACTGCTATTGTTACTGGTACAGCTACTGCTACTGTTACAAACAATATTCTGATTGCAACCAATTCTATTCCTATTGATCAAGCTTCAAAGATTGAACTGTCACAGTCAAGTTGTTTTGAACCAGACGATTCTCAAAAAGTTTAACATTAATTCTTTAATATATTTTTTTATTAATTCTTCACTAATAACTCTGAAAAAAGTTTAGTAGATGATAAGTTTGGATTTTCATTTGTTGTTTGTGTTTTGTGTAGTTCACTGAACTAAATGCTGAACCAGCCACAAGACCTACAAAATTACCTGCTAGAAGAAGATCACCATCGCCAACTTTCTCTACAACACTGGACCCAATGAAGGGTGCAAGTTCAGCCATTGCCTTACGATTCACAATTTTTTTTAAAATTTGTATCGACTTCTGGATTTAAGCACCCACGGAAGAAGTGAAACTTAACACTAGCACATTGCCATGTTCTCAACCCTTTAATAGCACCATTGCTATAAAAACGACAACTACCAACAACCCAAACTCAAGAACTTGAGTAATGAATTTTAGATTTCTAATGTCTGCTTCAATCTTGCCCACCCGCCATGCAAAGTTCATTTTTTTTCACCAACATCATCTTCTGGAACAGCTTTTTCAAGCAGCTCCTCTTGCACATAATCTGTCCAGACGAATAAATCATACCATTTTTTTCCACTTATCTGCAAATATCCCTCCACATATTAATGTCACACAAAAAAATCAAGGCATTGGATTACAAATTAGTTACCTTCACTTACATTATAGTTGGGGCAACCAAAGAAGGGCTTGTTAGAGTGTGTCTCCGTCGCTGACCACCTAAGCACCAAGCGACAACCACAGCTGCACCAATCCGAAATCCGCCCATGCCTGCATTGCGTTGTGCTTCTTGTCCAGTTTTTCGTCAACGATGACCGATTCGAGCTTTCTGCAACGTGGCTTCCAGTTTCTCTCATTGGGGACGACTATTGGTGTAGACAAGAGATAAAAAAGGAGACGTTGATGGAGAGAATCAGATTGAGGGGACGCAGACGAAATTTTAAGATTTAAAAAGAGGACATGAACTAAATTGAAAAATTTCAAAAAACTATCCACGTCATCCGTCCACAATGAGATCCTACGTGGCAGTAATTGTGCCACATAAACAAGGCCGTCGCTGAGTCACACTGGAATTTCAGTAAAGGATCGTTATGTAGTTCGGAACACAATCTAAAAGATATAAATAGTGCAATTAAAATTCTAGGAACTAAATTAGTGCATGAACCGAATCCGGAAGACCACTATAAAGATTTAGTCTTATATAATCTTATAAGAATAAAATAAGAATATTTTAATATTTCGAATTTTAAATTTAAATTTATAAGGACAAATGACATAAACAAAACAAACTAGCTCTAATATTACTCAATTTCCCTAAATTAAATGAGATTTAGTTACATTTTTTAATATTTTAATATTGTTAAGCTTTCATAATTTTAATACAAATAGTAATAATAATGTATATTGGTAATTTCTCTCTATATATATATATATATATATATATAAAAGACATCTAAATTTAAAATATTATATATAATACATGTTATTATTATTATTATTATTATTATTGCATAAGGGCTTTTTTTAATGTAAAAGATCATTTTAAAATTTAACTTTAAAAAAATTTAAGAAGTCAGTATTTTTATTAAAATTTTGTTAGTATTTAATCATAAAAAATGAGTAATTCTATATTATTAAATAAAATTTTATATTATTAAAAATATTAATAATGATTAACTAATAACTATAAATCACAAGCTAATGAATTATAATTCAAATGACATAATTTTTTCATATTTAATTCAGAAATTACGAATTCAAATCTTCTATTTTTAATAAAAAAAAAATTATAAATCACAAAACTTACTGGCTTAACACTCTTCTCTAAATTCTCTTCCCTTATTCGTTAATTTTAGAAAACGTGACATCGTATACGTACTTCACTTAATTAATTCCTCTTATTTAATTTTTTTTTTCCCCAAAAATCTGAGTAGGAAGGAAGGGACATGATGATAACGAAGGAATGCAAGGATGAGAGAGTGCTGACAGTGGCACACACATCGAAAAGAGTATAATGGAAGTTAGCGCGTGTTGCCACGTGTCAAAAGTGGGATCAGATAGATAAACCCCCTCCTTTTCTTCGTTGAATTTCCGTCACTTGAATTACTGAAAACTCAAAAAAACCCAACCGCAGCATCAAAATCTGAGTCACTAAGCTTGAAGAGAATGGACCACAGCGCAGATGCACACCGTACGGACCTGATGACCATAACACGATTCGTGCTCAACGAACAGTCAAAGCACCCTGAATCGCGCGGTGACTTCACCATCTTACTCAGTCACATTGTTCTTGCTTGCAAGTTCGTCTGCTCTTCTGTTAACAAGGTACCTTAATTAAATTCATTTCCTAATTCACTTTCATTTCATTTCATGTAATTTCACTTCATTTCATGCATCGCAGGCTGGTCTCGCCAAACTCATTGGACTTGCTGGAGAGACTAACGTTCAGGTAATATATATAAATTTGGCTGGATTTGCATTTCGTTTTCATTTCGATTTGAATTTCATTTCATTTCATTTATGTTCGTTTGGTGCTTTGAATTGAACATGAAAGGGTGAAGAGCAGAAGAAACTGGATGTGCTTTCCAATGAAGTCTTCATCAAGGCCTTGATTAGCAGTGGCCGAACTGTAAGATCCGTTCGTTCGTTCATTCACTCATTCATTCATGTGATTTGATTTGATTTATTTGCCTCTCTGTTCATCATCGATTGTTCTTTTTTCTTCTTTAACAGAGCATATTGGTTTCGGAAGAAGACGAGGAAGCAACCTTCGTGGAGCCTTCTTTGCGTGGAAAGTACTGCGTCGTTTTTGATCCTTTGGATGGTTCCTCTAACATTGATTGTGGCGTTTCAATTGGCACCGTACCTATCATCTTCCTTTCTTACCTGCAATTCCACATATATAGATAGTGTTAATAACATTTGTCTAATAATTGATGAGTTTAATTTTTGATGCATTTGCACGTAGATTCATGTATTTAAATTATTTTTTAAGTAATATATTTTTATATTAATTATTTTTATTAATATGGTAATACATAATTGGTTGTCTTCGACATAAAAATTAAAGTTATAATTGGTTAATATTGGTTAATATACTAAATTTTCTATATTTTATCAATTTTATACGTATGAATTTAGTATACTTTGCATCCACACGGAATGTGTATGCTAATTGACAGAGGATATGCACACATGAATTATTATATTTTTTATTGTCTGGATGGTTTAGGCTTGTTACCATTTAATAAGGTGTCAAATAATTCAGATCTTATATAATTATATTCTTATCTTATAGATAGGAAACAAATATATCTTCATGTCTAAAGTCAACGTCTCAAATAAACCAGATAAGTTGGATGATTATTCCAATAAAGAATACATATTTTATGTTACTTATAAGGTGGTGGTCAAGTTTGTGTTTTCTTGATGTAGATATTTGGGATTTATATGGTGAACGATGTGAATGAACCAACACTAGAAGATGTTTTGCAACCTGGCAAGAACATGTTGGCTGCTGGTTATTGTATGTATGGAAGCTCTTGCACGGTATCATCATCATACACTTAATTCATCACTAATTAAACAACTCTTTGATTATTCTAAAATTTGAGATATGATGATGATTTTGATTTTTGCAGTTTGTGTTAACCACTGGTAGTGGTGTTAATGGTTTCACGCTTGACCCATCACTTGGTGAGTTCATACTAACTCACCCTGACATCAAGGTAGTACTACTATTTCTGCTCATTCATCGATGACAAATATGTTCACTTTTATCTGTTGGTTACTTTTTTATAAATTCGTTAGTCAATGTATTTGGATACAAATTTCAATCTGTTCAAACTTCAAACACGTTATGCAATGCAAGCTAAGCTACTACTATTACTCTGCAGATCCCAAAGAAAGGCAAGATTTATTCAGTGAATGAAGGAAATGCTAAGAACTGGGATGGTCCTACTGCCTTGTACGTTTGAATTCTGAAATGTTTATAGTAAAAATGTTTTCCCCTTTCGGAAACTATGCTGCAACTTTTGACAATATTGCAAATCATGTTTTTCCTTAAGTTATGTGGAGAGATGCAAGTTCCCCAAAGATGGTTCATCACCAAAGTCTCTAAGATATATTGGAAGGTATCATGGTTTCTCAACATGTGTTATTCATTGCCACTCATCTTCTCTTCTAACATAGTTTTATATACATTAACAGTATGGTAGCTGATGTTCATCGAACATTGCTATATGGAGGTATCTTTTTGTACCCTGCTGATAAAAAGAGTCCTAATGGAAAACTACGGTATGTCAAGCCCTGCATTACTAATTTTTTTTATTGCCCCTGCATTATTAATAATTTAATATTCTTACTTTTGTTCTATATATGGAGCCAAACGAAGAAGAAGACGACCAAGATGAAGAAAGAACCTTAATTTAGCTTGTTTTGTGTGTAGTGTACTATACGAGGTATTTCCAATGTCATTTTTGATGGAACAAGCAGGGGGACAAGCATTCACTGGCAAACAACGGGTAATTTACTGGTTTTTAAGAACTTTTTTTTAAAAAAATATTTTTTTCTTCTCGCTCCCTCCATTTTTGGAGCATGGTTTTGTGAAGGAGTTAATTTGCAAAGAAGTAACATATTGGCTATGTATGTTAACAGGCACTTGATTTGATTCCTAAGAAGTTACATGAGAGATCTCCCATATTCCTTGGAAGCTACGATGATGTTGAGGAAATCAAAGCTCTTTATGCTGCTGAGGCCAAGTAGGAATCACCCTAAAGAGTGTCCTTTCGCCATGCACTCAATCCATGCATCTTAGAACAAATTGTGAATAAAGAATAAATTGATTGAGATAACATGGATATTAATGAAAGAAGGATAACTGCATCCTTTTCTTTCAACTGGTTGTAATAGTTTCAATCTTATAGCATTATAAGGCATACTAGTTTCTCTCATAATGGTATCAACTCTTTCAAGAAGTGAGACTTATCAAGAATCATATCTATAGAGCAGCTTAGAAGTAAAGACAATGCTGCACTGCCACCAAGAGTCTAGTCATGTACATGCTGTGATTCTCATGCTCAATAAAACTAAAATCTGTCTCAAACAGAAATGAACCACTAGCAAACACGGCAATTAAGGGACTAATCTAATCATAACCACTATCTTAACAAGCTAATACATTTTCAGCAAGATTGATAATCTTCATTAAAATGAATACAAAGATTCCCTCCATGTCAATTGTCATGCAGTCCTCAGCGGCGGGGAAACCAATATCACTCCATCTCCCCTAACAAACAAGAAAGGAACAGTACGCCTTGTCGTCTGAAATCACAAGCAAAAACAACTCATTCAGAGGAAAGCATCTTCCTCTTAATAATAATAATAATAATAATAAATAAAACATGCATTAGTTTGCTTATGTTGAAATGAAATTGTGCATTCCCTATATATATGAACAAAATCCAAAATAGCAAAACAAATCGGCTTTAGACAAATTGATGACATTTCTACATTCCAATAATGGTCCCAAAGTTAAACTTCATTCAACGAAGTTTCTGATGATATCTTAAATCTGTATAATATATAGTATAATGTTTTCTTACTAAGCAGTAGTATGTAATCAATCAAATTTTCCAGTAATGATGCACAGTTCTATGTTTTGTTTTGTGCTGATATAGACGACAACCTTGCTCATTACAACTTCTTACTTACCCTCACAATTTCTTCGTATGTTTCATCATCAATTTCAACAGTAGTAACAATTTCTTCAACATCACCAAGGATCATATTAAGATGCTGATCGTAAGCCTGAAAATTCATGTTTGCAAACCCAAAATGGACTAATTAGGGAACGTGAACAATATCCAAAACGAGATATTTGAAATTTTAAATCACTAATTTAAAAGCCCTAAAAAGTTCCCCCTTCTTGTTGTGACTCTCATTGTGAAGCTATTACTCAAGTAAAAGAATGAACGCAGTGAAAGCAAACAGAAAGCTACGAGCTTAAAATCGTAAAGAAGGCAAATTTGAAGTGAAGTAGGGCACGCAAAGAAGAAGCTAAGAAAAGAGGTGCGGAGAGTAATGGAATAGAAAACGAAGATACATGAAGTTTGCCGCGAAGTTCACGGTCGGAACGGAGCTTGACATAGATGCGCTCGTCGAGGCTCAGCCTTATCAGATCCAAAGGCTCCTTCACAGCGCTTTCTTCTTCTGCAGCAGCCATTGCTCTCTCTCTCTCTCTCTCTCTTCGAAGACAGAGAGACTCCCACACACACAGTCAATGGAGCGAGCGAGGGAGGACAATTACTATTGTGAATTCTAATGGGCCTATGTTATAACAGCCCATTTTCCATGGCCCAATCCACAAATAAATCATACAATGTTGGCCTTGTGCTTTTTTAAGCTGCAGTTGATCTTTTTTATGTTAGTAATTAATCCATGACAATTATGAGTATTGAGAATTTGTTTAGTTGATTTTGATGTGTAAAGATTTTAACAGTCTTCTAATGAGATTCATATGTTTAGATTACTTTTTTTAAGTAGTAAATATAAAATTTAAAAATATTATCCGTATACAAAATATTAATTATTGGATACTTATGTATAAATATGTATTGTTTACTTTATTTTCGATATATATTTTATATTTTAATATGTGTTTAATATTTTGTGTACATATGTTGGTGATAATTGTGCCATACCTGATAGATGCTGCTAATTTTCTTTACTCTTACTTTACTCTTCTTTAAGCTCTTAGTCTTTCAGTCACAGTTGGTGATAAATGGGAATACCCAATTCTTTTGTACTTTCTTATGAAAACACTTTTATTTTATATTAATAAAATAACATTTATCTTTGAAAAAAAAAATATTTTGTATACATATAATATAATTGATAAAAATTAATTATTTTTACTAAAATGATAATACACAATTAGTTCTCTATAAAACTCTTATAATTCTTTGTTTTCAAGAAAAAAGAAGAAATCAAATGTTTGATCCAACATTCATTAATTTATTGATATACTTCAAAAATACAATAAAACAAATTTCACACAATTCCTAACATTTGAAAATCACATTATGTTTTAAGCAAGTTTTAAATTTACATATGAACATTATCAGATGAAGCAACTAAATTTTAATCAACTGTAAATATAAGAGGATGAGTTAAAGAACAGAACTCATGGTAAAAATGCATGTATAGTAAATATAGAGTTACCTAGTTTCCAATAATCCCATTACAAGCCTCAACAGAACATAAAATCTAAGGTTTTGGGTCCCTTCCATGCTGCATGGCACCATTTTCGCCAATATGCACTTTCTTTACATCCAAAGGGAAGAGCTACCCATCCCTACTCAAAGTAAAAAATTTGGGAGCCAAAAAAACAAATAAAAGCCTCAAAACAACGACTCAACAAAGCTTCCATCAGCCGTCTTCTCCAAGTCTTCTTGAGACAACAGTGTCTTCCTGCCGGTACTGCCACCGGTCTTGTCGTAAGGTTGTGCCATTTTCCTAAGAAACTGCATACGGCGGATCAGAAGTTGTCAATGCGCAATCATATTATCGGATATTTATATCACTGGTGAGTATGATAACTCTAATTGTGAATCATGCTAAGATATACAAAGAACTTTTGTAAACTTTGGTGCAAAATCAGCTTGACTGCACAATTAAAAATACAAATTGACCATGACAAGGAAGGCATACCTCGCGTGCCGTATGCAAAGCCATGTCTGTGCTCAAGTTTAGGTGGGCATCATGTAGATGAGAGAGTATCCAACTAGGTAACTTGGAGCGTTTGTCGTGACGACTATATCTGCAGACAATTATAACCAACAAGCATTTACTCGCGAAACTCTATCAAAGAGAAAATCAAAAGGAAGCCAAAACCATGTAAGTGATGCATTCATCACAGGTACTATGTTTAATCTGCAGAATAACCTACATGAACCCTCTCATTTTCTGCAAATGATCTCATGTGTTGATGAAAGGATACTAACCTTTTGTCTGCAAAAATCATCATTCCATAATCAGCCTTTGAACGGATTACCCGACCCACACACTGAGCAGCTTGTCTCTATTCATGCACAAACAATGTTACCAAGGATCAGTTTTTCAATACGTTCAGTAAGCATCAACAATTATGAACGAGAGAGATAATATACCAAGGCATCAAAAGTAAGAAAATCTCCTTCCTTAATTTGAAAAGTATCGCGCAGGTATTCCAGGCGTGCAAGCAAAATCCTGAAAGTTTAGTGCTCTAGTAAGTGAAACAAGCAATCTAAGCTCCATAATTTCCACAAGCAAAAAGAAAGGGAAAATCCGAGTGTTGTAATCTACTCTTATTCAGAACCTTAAATAAACAGGACAGGACTCACTTGCTTAATGTATACTGAAAAGGAACACCAAACATGATTACTAGTCTCCCATAATGACGATCAAAATCTATACCTTCAGCAACTTTTCCCCTGAAACAAGCACTTACAGTCATAAGCACAGATGAACCAGATTTCGGAGTATGTTTTCAACAACTTACCTAGCAACGGAAAAAAATATAGCGCCTCTTCCACAATCACAGGCCTTGCGATAGTTGTCAAGAGCTAATGTGGTTTCGACTACATCTTGGGTTTCTATGAAGACAAGCTTATGCTGCATTATTTCCTGCCAACGAGATGCTTTTTAGAACGACGATTCGACGAAACAATTAAATGGACATTAATAGCAAGAGGACGGAGGAAATCAGGTAAATAAAGTAATCATGTACCTTCAGGATTCCAGTTTCATTCCAGGTATTGACTATCCCATCCATATATGAGTAGCTGACAAAGAAGCATACGATCCCATCTGGAACAACTGAAGCCATCTCCAACAGGAGCCTTCCATAATTCCTTACTACACCCAGATCACTTCTCATATCAAATTTGGTACTGACTGGAAGCTGATCACTGAAACAACAACCAGATTAACAATTAAGAAGATAACAAAACAGGTGAAGGAACAAATGCATCAAGCTCCTCTTTAAATAGCGAAACTAGAATAACAGGAATACCTGCCACGGGTAAGAACCATGGGGCATATACAATCTCTTGTTAAGGACATTGTAAAACTTCGACTAACAACAGGGTTGAAATTCAGAAGCCGGGGATACAGATCTATAGGGCTAAGTGTGCCTGATGTAATCACAACTGACTGAAACCTCTCAAACACTGGCCTTATGGCAAGAGAAGCATCATGGCAACAGAGCTGAAACATCATAGATAAACAAAAGTATGAAAATGTGATTGATCCACATAAGAGCCAAATAAATCTCGCGAACCATAGTACTAATTTTAATAGGTTTAAAACAGTAATTGGGTGGAAATATATCAGAACATCGCTAACCTGCAATACAGGATCCGGAATATGCGGCATTCTTTCATCAAATGGTTCAATTATGATGGAAAAACCACGAGCATATGTGCCCACAAGTGTGGCAAAATCACATATAGTTTGGATGTGTAGGAACTCATCAGTATCTGTAATTTCCAACGTCATCATCAATGAATGCAGCCGGTCATAACAGAATTTCAGTGTTTTCTGGTCAATTCCAGCATGGTTAAGAATGGAGGTAACAAAGCCTACAGGGCCTTCCTTCTCCACATTCTCAGTTTCCAAGCGTCCTTCAAGATATTGAACTAATCTACGTAAAACTTGCATAAAATGTTCAGCACGGCGTATATTTCCAGGTACAGCTTCCTTTAGTATATCATCAGGCAGTGCCGGATTTGCAAGCCAAGCATCCGTGGCTATGCCAAGAAAAGAAGTTTCGTTTAGTGATGACTGGTGGCGACATTAAGACAGTAAAAATAAAAAGCCTCACATTCCTACATACCTGGAAGGTCTCCTCTTAGTGCTAATCCCTCAACAAGCCTGTTGTATTCAGCACGGAGTCTACCGGCGTCAGTGGCCTTGAACCTTCCTACCAGTTCAAATAGTTAAGTGAATCCATATCAAATGCCAGCTATGGTTAGATAAGGCAACTAAAGCAACAATAGCACAATAATTGAAGGCAAGGGGTAGGGATTTCAAGCACCCATAGCAAAATTTAATGCATACAAAATACTTCACTTTTATGAATCAAGCCAGCAAATGAAAAGCAGAAAAATATTTTGGACACTATACTATTATTCAGAAGTTGAACAATCACCAAACAAAACCCTTCATCTTGTCATGTAAAAAAACAATGGAGCCATATAACAAGACAGCAGGAGAAACGTAGAAATTAGAAGCAGTACATACTTGTCAATTTCCTGGCTCATTCTATGGAGATTTCTTCTAGCACCTTCAATAGTCTGCCTCCTCACACTCACACTAAGTGCTTCAATACACACATTATCAATATTATGAGCCTCGTCAAATACAACAACTGACTCTTTCTGCATTTCCTTAGATATTATGCCAGCCACCTTAGGATCAAGCAAATACTGATAGCTATACACCACTACATTGGCAAACTGCACCATATGTCGTGCCAAAAAATAAGGACACCACCCCTTTTCCTTCCCAAATATTCTCAGATCCTACAACCGCACGAAAAAAAATCCACAATTAATCACATCAGAAAGTCAAGTAAGTAAAAAAAGCACAATATTGCAGAACAGCTGAAAATGCAAAAGATTGAAATCTTCACTCAACTCAGCCACCACTTAGATTCTGAACATTAATAAGAATAGGCAACACTAAAAATCAAATTCTTTTTAGCCAACGGATCAGTAAGCATCAAAACATGATCAAAGTTGAACTTTACAATCAAAATCACCTAGCACCCGAACATTTTAGAATCATTGAACACTCCATACCGATCAAAATCCAACTTTTCAGGCAACATAAAAAACTCACACCAGGTAATATCCAAAACCAATCAAAAATTGAAATTTTATCAGTTTACAAAAGGTTATATAATAAAAATTTCAAAGAGGAAACAGCATCCTAAAACTGCTCAAAATCAATCATGTCACCCCACCAAACTTAAATTTCTCTAAGTACATTTCACAGTCATTTAACACCTAACACTTCAAAACACAAAACATCACAAACAAGCCAATCCAAAATCCAAAAATCAAACCTTTAAGGGAGAAAGAGAAAAGAACCTGCAATGTATAAACACCAGGCGGAAGCACCGCAGCAGAGCCAGCCCTCTCGTACTGCTCGAAGAACTCGCAGGTAGGCACGGAGGTGTTCTCGGCGGCAAGCGCCCTAACCCAGCTGGCGGTCAATTTCCGGCAGCCAGCATCAACGGAATCCCTATTCTCCGCCGCAAGAACCCTCTGATTGACACAGAGGTTCTTCCTGGAGGACAATCCAAGCGCAAGAATCTTAGCGGCGGGACCAAGGTGGCGAATCTGGTAGTCATGGAGAAGCTTGAGTTCAGCTAGAGTCTTCTCCATCTCATGAACGGTGCGCGTGCAATAGAGAAGCTTGAGAGGCGTGTGGGGCTTGGAGAGGACGTAGCTGGTGATGAGTGATAAGAGTGCGATGGTCTTGCCGGTGCCGGTGGGCATCTCGAGGAGGCAGTGTCCTTTTGCGTCGAGCGCTCTCTTGAGCTCAAGCATGTATGCGTATTGCTCCGGGTAGATGTTGTCGTAGGGGAAGTACACTGTTACGTCCTCTATTTGGAACTTCATCCTTCAAAGTTTCCGATTTTGTGTCAATGTGAAGAAGAAGAAGAGGAAGAAGAAATTGAAGAAATGAGAATGACGATGGGTTTTGAGGTTTTGAGCTTGTAGAATCGCTGTTTTCTCATCTCCGGTGCAGTGCTGCAGGGTTCCTGCACGGTGCAGGAATATGTTTTTATTTGGGTTACGGCCTTTTACGGTTGGGTTCATCAAAATGGGCCTATGCCCAAAAATCCACCATATTTTTATCTTTTATTTTTTTATAAATAAAAGAGTGATTAATGTACAAAAAAAAAAAGTGATTATTATTATAAAATTAATAATTATATAATTTTTAAATATTTTTTTATTCTTCTTTTAGTTATTAATTTTATTTATTTTATTTTATAATTCTGTATATTTGTTCGAATTATTTTTTTAAAATAAAGATAATTTTGTTGACAAATATTATTTTGAACAATTTTATTAAAGTTAAAAATTAAAAAAAATAATAAAAAATTATATTATAATTTGACTATTTTTTATTTGTATTTAATTTTTTAATTATTATTTTTTAGTTAATTTTAATGAATTTTATTTTTCAAAAAAAAGAGTAAAGCGGGCTAGCCCACCAACCCGCTAATCCGCCATAAAGTGAGGCGAGCTAGTATTTTGAACCTATTTTAGTTGGCAGGATGGGCCTAGGCGACGCGGGGCAGATTGGAACGGGTCGACCCCCTTTACTATCCCTAACTATCAGTATAAAACTGTTTTATAGGTACATCTAATTACATAATATTATATTAATAAAAATAATTATTTTTTATTTTAATTATATAAATAATTATTAAAAAACGTTTATAATTATATGACAGTGTAAAATATTTTACGATGAAAATTAAACTCTTTGACTTATTATGAAAGTAATACTAAGGTAGCGTTTGGTGGAGAGACAGAGACGGAAAGACTGATACTGAGAGACAGAGATTAAGAGACAGGGATTGAAATAAATCCCAATATTGTGTTTGGTGTAAAATGGGAGACAGTAATTGAAACAAAAATGAAATTCTAATTTAATTTGTACAAAGGGTAAAATTGGAATTAATTAATTGAAATGAAAGTATTTTAGGTATAAAATGTTATTAAAGTTTTAGTCTCCATCTCTAAAAATTTCAGTCCCCTGTGTCCCTACTTTTTGGAGGCACTGAAATACTGAAATTTTAGAGACAGAAATTTTAGTACCAATCTCTAAACTAACAAACATAATACTAAATCTCAGTCTCTCAATTTCTGTATCAGTACCTCAAAACAAACACTACCTAAAAGTTCTTGTACGCAGATGACACCTCTGCGAGCAGTATGGTTTCTCCTATTGGAGAGTGGTGGCTACAACTTCTTGATAGCAATGAATAATGTTATCTGTATTATTTATGTAAATATTTTTTTAATATTAAAATTATTGATGTATCAATAAAAAATAAGAAGAAATTTATCCATTATATTATAAAAATATATATATACTTAATATATACTTAATGATTACCAAACAATTATGAAAAAATAATTTTTTTTTAATTATAATAATGAACATCATAATAGGCTACATTTATTGGACTTCTGAAAAATGACTTAATTTTTTGAAAAAGATAAGTGTTGTGCTCTACATGATGTTTATGTAGCTAATTCAGTAATTCTCTTTGTAGAAATTCATGTCATTTACTTCTTCATCTTAGCTTCTTTTTTTTTTTTTCAATTTCAGAATAAAGTTAAGCTCTTCCTTCTTATAGTATTTTACCTTTTTCGGTAATTGAGTATAAATTAAACTCTTTTAAAATGAGAGTGTTAATAAAATAAAAAATAATTTTAATTACTATTAAATTAAGTTAACAAAACTCATAGTTTCATACATAAAAAAATTATAAAACTATTCATAAATTAATCCTTTTTTATGTACTTTACTAGTTTTTCAGTCCACTTACATAGTTATATTCATGTATAAATTAAGAAAATTTTTAAATATATCGATATATTTTATAATTAAAATTAACAATTAAAAATTACTGAAATAAGAGTATCACACTATTTGAAAATTTTTCTATAGATTAATAGATAGATAGTTCCAAGTTCCAAGTTACAAAGTTACAAGGCATAGAACAGAACAGTTACCTAGGGAACTTGCTTGCTTACCACAAAACCCGTCTTTGTCTTGGGCTGCTTCTCTCTTGTCTCATATGCGTTTTCTAAACCCTTTTTCACTCACGTGCCTTCATTTTCACTTAAAAAGCTTCTGTCTTTGCTTCTGGGCTTCTCAGATTCTCACCTGATTTTCCATTCCGTAACTAGCTACCTCGACTTCCACAGTCACATTCACTCTTCATCTCCTCAAAGGTTTTTGCACTATTTTTTTCCTTTTATTTTAATTTATTTGCTCTTGCTGTTATTATTATTATTTTGTTCAGCCTTTTCTTCTAGTTTTTGTTTCTGGGTGTTTGTGGAACTGGTGTTGGCTTGTGAAATTTAAGTTCTTGTTGGCTGCAAATACTGGTATATGAAATGGTGTTTTGGAAAAGGGTTCCTTTTTTTATGGGGGGTGGATTTTTAGCTGAAATTCTAGAAGATTGTAGGTGGGATTGAAAAGGGTTTGCTTGGACATTGGTGGATTTCATTGAAATTGGATTGTTGATTTTAATCTGTAGGTTTGATGAACAGCATTTATAGGATTTAAGGTGGAATGAGTTCATTGGTTTGATTCTGGTGGGTGGTTTCTTTGTGAAGCAATGGAAGGGAATTTGCCACAGGGTGGTACTGTTCAAGGTGGAGCTTCTTTTGGTGGTTTTGATTTGCCTGCTTCAATGCGGCTTCATCATCAATCACAGCATGCGCCGCATACCATGACCCAGCATCAAAATCATCCTTGCCACGGGTCTTCGGGGAAGTCCTCGAATTTTCCACTCACAATGGGAACCATGTGTGATCAGACTATGTCAATGGCTGAGTTTGTTAAGGGAGATAGAAACAAAAACTCATTAAGTGATGAAGAAGAGCCGAGTTTGACTGAAGATGGTGGTGAGGGTCATCATGAAGCAGGCAGAACGAAGAAGGGGTCGCCTTGGCAACGGATCAAGTGGACCGATAAGATGGTGAAGCTTATGATAACAGCTGTTTCATATATAGGCGAGGATTCGTCTTCTGATGGTGCCGGAAGAAGAAAATTCATGGTCCTTCAAAAAAAGGGCAAATGGAAGACTATTTCCAAGGCCATGGCTGAAAGAGGTTATCATGTTTCCCCTCAGCAATGTGAGGATAAATTCAATGATCTCAATAAACGCTATAAAAGGCTTAACGAAATGCTTGGCAGGGGTACTTCTTGTCAGGTTGTTGAAAATCCAACGCTGTTGGATGTAATTGACTATCTTTCTGAGAAAGAAAAGGATGATGTTCGGAAAATACTAAACTCAAAACAGCTTTTTTATGAGGAGATGTGTTCTTACCATAATAATAATAGATTGCATTTACCCCATGACATTGCATTGCAACGATCGCTGCAGCTAGCTCTCCGAAGTAGAGATGGTCATGACGAAGATGATCAAGACATGGAAACTGATGATCATGATGAATTTGAAGAGAATCATGCTTCCCATGGGGATTGCAGAGGAATCCACGGGGCATTAGTCGGACCTATGAAGAAATTAAAACAAGGACAAGGACAAGGCCAAGAAGATTCTTCTGCTTTTGGGAATTCTCTAAATTGTCAAGAATATAACAAAAGTTTGCACACTCATGGACAGATGGTCCAATCAGATGTAAATCAAGCTTTACCTGAAAACTTGAGAGCAGCATGGTTACAGAAGCAATGGGTTGAGTCTCGCGCAATTCAGTTAGAAGAACAGAAATTACAGATACAGATTGAGATGTTGGAAGTAGAGAAGCAGAGATTCAAGTGGCAGAAGTTCAGTAAGAAGAAAGATCGGGAGTTGGAGAAGTTGAAGCTGGAAAATGAAAGGATGAAGCTTGAGAACGAACGTCTTGCTTTAGAGCTGAAGCGAAAGGAATTGGTTTCTGGTTTGAACTAGGTTAGCAAATTTTACTTGCAAGCTTTTTGGCAATTACTTTACATGCAAGGTCCTTCCTTTAGAGTTTTTAGTTTAGTTATCTTTGGTTCATTTTAGACAAAAGTATACATATTTGGTGGGGAAACTTAGGAAACAATTAATCATTCTCAGCCATTGGAATTAGATTTGGGAACTTCACAATTCGAGTCGGTGATGCACGATGATCTCTGTGGAGGCTTTGCCGACGATGGTCCTATATTTAAACATTGGTGGATCTAAGATCTCTTCTATTTTGGAATATTAATGAGTTAACTTAGCAGCTATATGTTTCCATATTCATGCCATTTCATTTTTAATTTCTTGAAATCATTGTTGTTCCGAACTGTCTTACCTGCCATATCTTTAACAGCACAAGACTAAAAGAAGTTCAATAATTTTACCTAGTTTGAAGTTGCCAATCCCTCAGAATATCACTTGGGATGAAAAATGTTCCAAATCAAGCATCTTGGGTTGATTTGATCAATGTCACTTATATGATTGGATGTACTTAACATAATTAGTTGTAATTCTTGTTCAGAATCAATCTTTCCCTTAGAGGATAGTATTGTTTAAACTATTACTGAACATTATGATCCTCATGAAGCTAAGCTTTTGAGATGGATTGTTAATGGAGATGCTATGCTGGTTAATTATGAGAGAGATAGAAACAAATACTTAAAATTATGGGAAAGTGGTTCCTATGTTGTTGATTCTATAATTCATGATCTGAGTAAGAATACTTCCACTAACTTGTAAAATAATCCTATCACTCTGCATGTTTTCATGTTAAACAACTGAAATTTGTTACTCTTCTTCTGAATTATTCAGATTGTGCACATAGATTTGCTTAGTAGAGTGGTGTATTGTGGCTATAGTATAAATTCACTAGTTTACTTTCAAAGCGCTATATTTTTTCAGGCAAATACCAATTCGGTAATAGAAAGATAAAATGGTACCTAAAAGATGTTATCTACAAAAAAGTTCTTAAAAAAATTAATTTTGATAAAATTGGCCATCCGTCAATTGAGTTAGTTGAAGTTATGGTTAAATGTTGAAGTGTCAGTTAACAATTATCATAATTATAAAAATTATATATATTTTTTATTTTTATAATTTTAAAAACACTCTAGTTTTAATTTTATAAAAACTCTAATTCCTTTCTAAAATTCTCATCTCTTTCTCTTTTTCATGTTCATCCACCAATATTTTATCGGGACTTACCTCGTTTTTCTTTTTCTTTTTTTGGGACTTTGTGGGCCCTAAGGCCATAGTTCTATTGTTTTTTATTGTATGGTTATGGTTTAACAATGTATCAAACATGGGCTTTTATCTGTTTTAAAACTCAAAGTCCAATTGATTTTCTTTGCAAAAGGTTGTACTTCAACTATTTAAGTCCAAAGAAGCCCAAAAAACATATTCAAGTCCAACAAAAAAAAGAGGAGAATTATTTGTATGTTTAGTTTTATATCATATTTAATGTGTTTTAAAAATATTTATAATGTTAAAAATAGATAAGTAAAATTAAAATTGCATATTTTATTTTATTGGAAATGAAGTTTACCATCTTTTAATTCTTTCATAATAATATTTACCTCTTTGATAATTGGAACACCATAAATTTTTTTCCAAATTTTAGGGACTAATATTTTTAATGAAATAAAAAAAGGTGGTTAGTATCTACTTAAATATAAGACTAATATAAAAGAAATCCTAATAAAAAATCATTATAAAAATATTTTTAGAGCAAAATATTTTCCTAAGTTGACACCAAAACAAATATTTTGTCTTTTCTTAGGGGGTAGGGTTGGTATACATTATGAGAAAGTGGTTTTTACCAAATTGGGTGCCAAGAAAATGCTGCCATTTTAATTTTAAAAGTTTGGTTTATCACAGTCACTCGTTTTTGTTCTTATCTTTGGTTATTAGGTCTAAGGTGGGTGAAAATGTTGTTAAATTGTGGCAGGGAAAAAAAAAAACATAATTCAATTCAATCAATGATGCTTGAAAGTTGAAATCATTATTAATCATGTTCCTACTTGTAGGATGAGACTCACGGTTTTAGCTTTTCAATTCACACCTTTTTTTTTAAATTTATTTTGGTATTTGATAATTTTAATTTTTGCCTGCTTTATACTTTCTTAGGCATTTTACTGGTTAATAATGAAGTTATTTTCTAAATATATAATTAAAAGAAGAAAGGTATCAAAACAAGTTCTAAGTATGAACTCGGATTCAATCAAGGTTGACTAATTTACTTAAAATTTGATTCAATAATTTTATATATTATTACACCAATCATTGATACATTGTTAGGTGTTGTTTTTCTTTAGCAACAAAACTGAAACTGTTTCAAACTAAGTACACTTGATTTCAAAAAAAATAAATAAATAAATAAAAAAGGAAAACAAAACATGTGAATGTTCTTTCTCATTGAAAAGTAAATTAGTGGCTAGTCATAGGAACAAAACTTAGGCCACTTAGAAAAGGTACTTAGGAAGTTTTAGCATTATCCTAGAACAACTAACCTAACTTGTTTAAGTTATCTTTCACGGAAGTTTATAGTAATTTAAATATCTAAAGTAGGGATATAATGAACAGTTGATCTGAAATTAAAGTTTTTACCAAAAGATGCTCGTTAGCTTTAGCACATAACCTATATGATTATGCTGATGCTTAAAAGTAATTATTTATCAATTTATATTTGTATTATGATTAAAAATAATGCATGCATGTATATATACTTGAATTTGGGCGATGATGATATCCAACTTAAATTATAGTTCTGAATAATAAATTAATTCTATTTAAATAAAAAATCAGTTGTAACGAATTGGTCAAAAAATTAAAAAATTTGTTAATTAGTCAAATTAGTATGATTTTTTAGTAGTTAATTAATTTAAAATAATAAATCACAAAAATATATATTTTATATATAAATATATTATTTATTATATTCAATTAAATTTTGATTGAATATTTAAATCTTTGAATTTTTAATTCTACTGATTAAAATTTTTAAATCTTGATCCAAATTATTTATTGAATCTATAATATTTACAAATTGATAACAGCTGAAAAACAATATTGTTTATGTAAATATAATAGATAAAATATAAATAAATATTATATTAAACAATTTAATCAAAATGTATTAAATTAGTTAGTAATTCTTTAACTATAATTTTTACATAAAAATATTTTTTACGTGAGTATTTACTTTACGATTTCGCATAACATGTTCATATTAATAATTTGCCTTTCTCTAAATTGATCAATAATCTATTAATTTTCTTCATTGCTTTCTCATCAATTTATATTTAACAATTCAATCGGAACCACTAATAAAATTCTTCTTCCATTCAAAATCAATGCAAAGTGAAAGATATATATACACATAAAAATATATTTAAAAAAAACGCATTCATAATTTTAATTTTACACCTCTAATTATTAATGGATATACTTATTTTGGGCTTCATTTTCTTGAGAAGCTGAAATTGCCACATATAGTGTGCACCGAATTGTTCTGTTTTTGTCCAAAAATGGAATTGAAACTTTCTCTGCCATGCATGCATGTTGATGTATTAATGTCACTGACGCCAGGTAATCGGAATCAATGAAGCCCCCATAACAAGACAATTTCCACCCTGTGAAAATGCACCATCTTCTTTCTCTTTTTTACTTATCAAAATCTCTGAAAAATGAACAAAGTAGACCCCAAATATTAAATACAATTTAATTTTTATATACGGTGTATTAATATAAAATTATTTGCATACTAAGGAACTATAATTGAGATGGCATAATCTCTTTACCGTTAATTAAATGTTTGAATTTGAGTCTTACTCTTAATTCCAAAAAAAAAAAAACATAAAACTAATTGCATGCATTGACAAAAATGACAAATTTTTAAACTTATTATTTAGAATTTTATTTAAATCTATAAATTTAATTAATTAAATATGTAATTTTTTTCAGATCATCAATATATTAAAATTAAATTTATATTCATAACTAAATAAATCAGTTATTTATACGAAAATTAATTTTTAAATAACTCTTTAGTTGATGTAATTCACCAAAATAATTAGTTAAAACGACATACAGGATTAACAGGAATATAAATTGGTCTAATTTTTGCAATTTATTAAAAAAAGCATATTATTTTCGTAATTTACAAAAAAATTAGACACATTTTCCCAAAATTAACTTATATAACCCATTTTGAAAGAATTCACATTTTTGAAAATCATATATAAAATTTTTCAACCTTATTTATACTCTCTTTTGTTTTATATATTAAAAAAATTATTTTTTATGTTTAAATAATGCATATATATCATTCATGATTCATGAATAAAAGAGTGTATACAAAGTATTAAATTACCATAAATGAAAAAGATAGAGCTATGACGGCACTAAAGTAATACGTGGCATAATAAGAGTTACATCTTTTGCTGCTTTTTAGTTATCTTTTATTTCAACTTTAATAAATTTTGCCAAGGCCCTTTTTACATTTTACCCTCTGATCTAATCAATACTTTAATTAAAACTATTCATCTTTATCTATCTGTTGTTGGTGCTGAGATTGATGGTCTATTTTTGCCTTTGTGGTCCTCTCTTCAACATGATAATTAAATAAGATAGAAAATGAGTTATGAAACACTAACTTACTACAGTCCATTGATATTTGGCAATGCCACCAATAAGCTTATCCAATTATCCCTTTGAGTTTACATCACCGAAATAGATATAAGTGAAAATATAAATTAAAAGAAAAAGGTAGTGGGGGACTGGTGGCAACTCAAAATAATTTAATTTATTATTGAAACTAATAATAATAATAATAATAATAATAATAATAATAATAATAAAATAACAAATAAATTTCTAAAGGTTTATATTTCGATATTTTTTAGAAAAAAAATTATCAATAAAGTTTTCTAGAATAACTGATATAAATACACTACCTTTAAATTAATTCCTATGATTAGGATAAAAAGTCTTAATTTAAATTAATTTATCCACGTTTGTCATATTAAAAACTTTTATTGGTATTTTATTTTTTTAAGGACTAATTTATTCGAAATATAAATTTTTAAGAATTTATTTGTTATTTATTCTAATAATAATAATAATAATAATAATAATAATAAAACTAAGAAGTAGACATGAGAGGAATGTGTGTGCTATTGTTTTGCATCTTCTCTCAAGTCTCAATTGAAAATTTTTCTTTATGAGTAACATGGGCTCCCCACCATCCCTTGCTAGATATGGGCTTTTTAAGTGTATTCTTTTCTTAGGGCCCACATTGGGGCCCATTTATTGTGCCCATCTCTAAATAAATGTGGTTCTAATTGAATCTTGAAAAATTAGGGTTGGCAAAAATCAAAATGGCATGTGGGATTTGATAAGTACATATATATAGCTTTGGTAATTGTGGTTGTTATAGTTTAGCATATGTTAAATCACCTATAAATGATAATAATGATAAACACTATAGCCTTGGGATTGCTAAGAATTATTATTATTATTATCATCATTATTATTTATTTACCTTGTGGTGTTTGCACATGCTTTCATGTTCCAATGAATCTATGGTACATACATAACTTGAAAGGAATATTTTTATCTTTTTTATTTTTTATTTTTTTATTATGGTAACTTATAAGTGAGGGATGTAATAATAAGCATATAAGCAGATTATTATTAAAGATCAAATCTTTTGCACATGGTTGTGATTGCTTCCAATTTACACTCCACTACCTCTTTTTTTTAATGTTGTTTAATTACTCTATATATATACTACCATATATTATATGCAAATCAATAAGCTTTCTTAAAGTTATAACATAATGAACCAAAGGGGAATCATAGAAAGGAAGATGGTTGAACATTCCACTAAGGAACCTTCCATACAAAACAATCATAGTAGCTTATGAAATGTATTTTCTCAAGAAAAATAAATTATATTGATCAATCAAATGAAAGATAAGAGCGCCCCCATTCACCCAAAATAAATAAATAAATAAAAATAAGTGTCTTAATATTAAACTTGTAGGATTAATTATGAATTATAAAGCTTATTATGATGATAAAAAGAAAAAGAGGCAAGGCAAGTGTCAAGCTTTTGAAGAAAAGTTAGGCATAATTGTAGCATAATTATATATTCATCGTGCCAAGCTAGCTGCTCCAACTTGCATTTAAATTGATCACAAAAATGTTTGTTTATATTTAATTTACTATCATCTTTAAAATTTGATATATGATTAATATTTCAGTTCATATAGCATTTACAATAAGTAATATTAATTGTTATAAAAAAAAGTTAATAAAACTATTGCAATAAACGTTTGCAACAAAATTAAAATGACAAGGTATATAATATTTTATATAATAATCTAATTTGATTTTTATGTTTTTATCACCTTTTTAAATAATAAATTAAAAAATTGATTTTTTTTCTAGTATAGCAGTATATAATTAATCTTCATTAAGTTTTACATTATCTAAAATTAAAAATTTGATAATTGTTCTTTATAAATATAGACAATTCTTATTTTTTGAACTGGCTTTTAAAATAAACTAGACTTAATTAATTTCTTATAAGAAAAAGTATATGAAACCAAGAGGTTACCAGCAAAAAACTAAACAAAATCACATTAGTTTATATTTTATTTTTAATTAATTTAATTTTTTTAATTTACAATATTTGTTATTAATTGCTGTTTAACTAAAATCAACTTTTGAATATTATCTTTCTAAGATTACGGTGCACAGAATCAAACCCGTTTCTTCACACCTTACACTCGAAGTTCTTTGAGTGTTACGTTAATACAAAAAAATTTAAAAACTATATAAAAAATATTCATTTAGTATAAAAAAAATATTCTAATACTTAATAAAAAAATATCCTAATACTTAATATAAATATCATCTACATAAAAATTTTAGATTTATTCACAGATATTTGACTAATTCTTAGCTTGTACCTTTTGTTCCTAACATTGTTGTTGTTATAATTGTGAATGTAAAAATGAAGTTAATTTGGAGATAATAATGAGAGTGATAGAGGGGGTAAGATATGGAAGATAAATGGAGGAGGGGGGGACAAAAAAAGAATCAACTTGGTGGATTGCTTAGCTGGTGACAGAAAAATCTAAGGGTTAATCCACATGGTAGACAGAAAATGTAAGTGTACATTCACATCACATGCACAACCACACCCCATGTGAAGTTAACCTTTTGTCTACATGTCAAAATAATATTATTAATATTTTCTTATCATATGGCTACTCTAGTAATTCTTAACTCATACCCACATCCACATATTCTGTTACGTATCTAATGTCTACATATACGTATACGGTATATCTATACGTTTTCTATCTTTCTTAATTATTATCATATTCTTTTTTTTTTTTTAATTTTAGTCACATAACAACAAGGAGAGGAATACGATGACAACCGCTTCCTACATTTCCCCCCTATTTTCAGGAACTTCTTTTTCATTGGGTCGGTTTGCATTGCCCTTTTTTTTTTAATTTTAAGAGAAAAAATAGTTTTTTTCTTAATTAGCTAGAAAAAAAATTAAAAAAATAAAAAGTGGTGTATGAGGTATGTTCCTTCTGAATTATTCTCTTCATCACATACGTCACACCTTCGAAGCGTGTAATTTAATTAATTACCTTTGCGGTGTAGAACGCATTTTTCCTCTTCAATTCCGGAAAAAAAGACAAGTGAATTGACACTAATTAATAACGACTATCATATCTATATATTAAAATTAGCCATTAAAATTAATTATTAATATAAAATATATATTAAAAATAAATTAAATTATATATTTATATATTAATAATTAATTTTAATATATAAATTATATTTTTAAATTAATAATAATCAAGTGATGAAACATATTACTATTATTATTATTATTATTATTATTATTAATAAGCTCCACTACTATAATAGTAGTACACTCTCTATTCTTAATTAGCTTATTTATATTTATTCCGTTTCAAAGTTTTCATCATCTATATCTCATCCTGTTATGTAAAGTTGCAATTCGCAAGTTGCAGCCCCCATTATTTGTGTAACCGCCGTTTTAATAAAAAGTTTTTTTTTTTTTTGTGTTTATAATGAGTGATATGACGACATACACTATTACAAATGTTTTATATTTACATACTTATCTATTAGTTATTGATTAGATCATATCATTCGGTTAAATCAGAGATATCATTTTTTAATATGGAAGTATAAGATAAAATCTTTTTACATTGTAAGCGACTAACCTAGTTGCTCACATACTTATATATATGTGAGTTTAATCTCTCCCACTAGTAAAATTTACATCACTAATAACTAACTAGAATGTTAATTATATATATAACATAAACTATCATATTATATAAATCTTGCTATGTACTCATCATCTGAAAAGCTGGGTATGTACTATTAACAACCCTAATTAGTTTATTTTATACAATTATTACATTCGTTGTATGTATAAGCTTTTTTCTTAATAGAGTATTTCTTAATTAATGGGATCGGCGCGATGTGTATATTAAGTATAGCACCTATATTTATCTCACTTTTGTAGAAAAAAAAAAAACCTTCTATTTTGTTTCGTTAGTTGGTTGAATATAATGGCTAAATAAATTAGAAAATAAAAAGAATTAATACTAGCTAGCTAGCTATCAGCACAAACTGAAAGATGTGATAAGTACATCATAATGGCCAACCTTTAAAAGATTATTCGTGATTCTTAGTTAGGTATATATTGTGTTGAGTATATAGAGATAAATAAAGTGTATTTTTATTTATAGTGTTTAAACTCCAGAAAAAATAAATAATAATAGCACTAGGTAATGTGTATTGGCATAGTTGAATATTACCGATATAATTATTCATATTATTTTTTTATTGACTTAAACTTTTAGAATGGATAATATTATAATGATATTAAAATTCGTGAAAAAAATAACATAAATTAAATAAAAAGAGAATGAAAAAATTAATAAAAAATATTAATTAAGTCTTTTATAATAATAAATAATAGCTAGACATATATGTCTTTTTTTTAATAGATAATGTAAAATGAAATAGAGATGTTCATTTATTTTATTATTTATTGTGGTGTATATTCTGTTGTTACCACATGAATATTATTTACTGTGGTGCATATTCTATATGATTTTTATCAACTATTTTTTATTTATCACAAATCCTACTCAAATAGGTAAAGTTTTACGCTAAAAATTATTAAAAATATGATGATCTTTCATAAATAAATACGTCACAGTACTTAGCGGTATATATAAATATTATTAAATTTTATATAATAACTTAATAAAAAAATATAATATATCCATCGTTTATCATATTAACAAATTATTTTTTTAAAAACTAATTAATTCGAATTTAAAATTTTCAGATAAAAAAAAAGAAGGCGGATACAAAAATGATGGCATTGGGTAACATATATATCCGAGGGCTTTTAATTTGTCGGTGCTTCTCCTGAAATAATTTTACTGGCAAACAAATGGTTTAAGTATTGGGCTTCATTTTCAATATAATGGGATTGATGATGATGAATGTGCTTTAATATAAAATGTAAATGTGTAATAACTAGTCAACCTTTACCATGACACAACTTCGACAAAATAAAATTACAGAATAATTAAGCTGCAAATTGGCATTTCATTATGTATGTGACATCACATATAATCTAATTATATATTATTACACAGCATGCCGCATAGCAGATTATGCATACCTAATTCTTCACCCAATATAATATTTTGGTTTAAATTGCATGTTTCTTTTTATCAAAATTATATTATTTGAAGATTAAAAATTTTGAAGAAAAATATAATTTTTTTTCAAATTTATGATTTTTCATATTTAAAATTTGTGAATTTGAGACTACAACTTTTAAGCTGATTGAAAGCAACATCTTTATAAATTTGAAACAAATTCCACTACTTCTGAAATAAATTTATTAAATTTTAATATAATATCCAATAAAAATAAAATACTACTACATAATCAGCAAATATTATTATTTTGTATTAGTATTTGATCAATAATAATTTACACTTATATTTATAAAATTTTACATTCAAAAAATATATAATTTGCACCTTTATTTATCATAATTTAAATATATAAATTAATATAATTTACATTATACTCATATTTTTTGAGTTAGCACATATAAATTAATAAAATTTATTTATTAAAAATAATTTAATATTTATATTGTTCAAATAATAACAAAAAATATTAAAAATTACTGACTCTCAAAATTTTTTTATAAAAATAATAGTGTATATAACATTTTTATTTTTCTATTTAACTAAAGTGCTAGCACTCAATTATTATATGTATTTATATATGTTCATGTGAGGGGACAAAGAGAGGTTGGAGAAAGATAATAATTACAGTTGTGGTATGGTATCTGTTAGGCTGTAAAATACCAAAATAGTGGGCATGCATAGTGGGTAGGGCATCTTCTTCTTCTCCTTCTTCTACATTACAAGGCATATGTCCTATCCAGCTAGACAAGAAGCTCTGCCAGCTAAGCAAATAGTACATTATATTCAACTAAATATACTTGTAAAAACCTAATTACATGTTTTGTAAGACAAGTAATGTGTCTTACCAATAAGTTATTGTTGAGAAAAAGAAAAATGGTGAAAACTCAACTGCAGTCGACTTAATGTAAAGTTGATAATTGAAAACCGTTAGATAATTTGACTGATTTGACTAAATTTTCATCTAACGACTCTCAGATATCAACTTCACGTGAAGTCGACTTCACCTGAGTTTTCACCAAGAAAAATAGTGCCAAAGGGAAAAGATAAATAAAAGGCATGCATGGCATGGCAAATGTTATGATCATGATGGCATGCCCACTTTTTTTTTTCTGAAAATATTTTTTTCTGTTTTAACCATCATTAATATTGGTCAATCACATATTTATTCATTCCTTTTGCATATATTCAACATTATAAATTAATTTTTACATATTGTTAATTTATAATGTTTTTCAATTATATATGGATAGTAGAGGTAGTAATTATAAGAGTCAAATTAAACATTTATCACAAAAATTATAAGAGTCAAACATTTATATTAATTACATGATGATAACAGATAACTCAGTAATATCATCCATGTCATTTTCATTAATTAAAAATTGGTAGCAAAAATTTAATTAATTGTTACTATGTAAATTGAAAATAATATTATTGTCTTATAAATAACAATAACCATGAAAATAGCAAATCAATATGTAGCCACAATAATAGATGTAGTCACGCCAGAAAATAGTTTTGACCAAACAACACTTTGGTGGTGGTCCTTTGTAGTTGTAGTGATCTCCATATATATTTCAGGTAATTAAGTGTTTTCATCAGAATACTTTTATTCTTCATTTTCTTTTTTCTTTCCCATGTGTTCACAAATAATAGAAATTTAATATCTCTAAATAGTTAATTTTAATTATACCAAAAAATTCCAAAATTCATATTCAAAGGCTAGAGAGAATATTAGTAGTGTTTAAATAATTTAATTTTAAAATATTATATACATATATGAATCTTAATACACTACAACAAAACAATAACATAATAATAATTACTGTATATCTTATTTAATTTATATTTTTGTGATAATTATGTATTTATTGTTATTATTATTATTTATAATGACAATTATATATTTTTATAGTCATTAAAAAAGTCTTTATTGTCAATTGTATAATTTTCATTAAAAATTTTTAACGATAAAATATAAGACAGCTAATGTTCAATTGCCAGTAATAAATATATTAACAACTTTTTTTATTATTGTTAGAAATAAAATAAATAACTAATAAAAGTGAATTTTTGGTAGCAATAATTTTTTAAATTTGGTTACCAAAACTTATTATTTTATATATGCATTTCTCTAAATAAAATTTAATATAATAATAATGTGCATATTTTATTTTAACAAGAGAAAAAATAAAAAGAAGAGCATGCATGCCTGCCTATTCCTATTTCTTATTGATGTTAACCTAACTGCTCCACCTCTCAGAATCAATTTAGCATTGTATTCATACAATTACTGACTGTCTTGTTTACCCCCATATTCTTCTTGGACCAAAATACCCTTCGTACATTGTTGTCATTAAATTTGTAAACATATGATTTGTATGCACATAACGGTGGTAGATGTCTCTAAATAAACAGCTAATTATATATTCAATTATTGATGATTTTTTTTGCATTAAATGTATGCTTACATTTCCACAATCTCTTCTTATTGTTTTTGACTCATCAATTTTTTACTTAGTATCTTTTAAATATATTCCAGTATGAAAGGAGGAAAATATTATGAATAATGAGATGGAAATTTAAAAATAAGATGTTATATAATATTTAAGAAATGACATTATCAATGCAAAAAATAATTTATTACAGATAAATTTATCGACGAATTTTATGTCACCAACATAATTTACTTATCGATAATAGATTTGCATTGTTGATAAATTTTTTTGCAATGAATTTTTTGTCGATAATAAAATTTTTCGATGGATTTTTGAGTCCGTTGGTAAAATTTATGAAAATTTCACTCTTTTATTTATGACGAAAAAAATCCGTCGCAAATTTCAACAATAAAATCCGTTTATAATTTCATATTTTCTAGTAGTATGATATTTATTTATATTATTTTTTTGTATATATATTTTTTATTAAATAAAAGATATAAATATTTTATATTCCCTCGTTTCTTATCAATTATTTTTTTTTATGTTAAAAAAATACATACAGAACAGAAGTGATGATGTATATCACATTACTCAAATTATTTCTCCATAGTTGAAAATCTGTTTCATACGTTCATTTTTTCACTATCCCATTATTATTATTTTTTCCTTAATCAAAGGCTGTTTCGCATCTCATTGACCATGGGAGTCTTCATATCAATCTTTCATGTTAAGTTCTTCTCTCTTTGTTTTTTTTTTTGTTTTGTTTTTTTTTTTTTTCATTAAGAATGCCTATGACTTTGTATATAGTAGTTTAACTGAAATCTATAATTGACGAAAAGTTTGACATACATTAATAAGCCTACTTTTCGTAAATACCAATCCAAAAGGTCTACAACCCTTAAAAGAGTCAATTACCCGAAATGCATATGTTTATTCCCATAACTATTATTTACGGTAATTTTTAATCAACCATCTCATAAATAAGAGTTTACTTAATCTATATTACTTATTGTATAATGGTTATTGAAAAAATTAAACTGTATTATCATAGTTAACATTAACTATATATTTTACCCTAGTTTTAATAACCAAATAAGTTAATCATAGTAAATTTTTTTCTATACATTATAAAAACTTAAAAAAGTCTCATTTTGCAATTTTTTTTACTTTTTTTTTACATTTTTTTTCTTTTTTTTTAACTGGAACATATTTTTTTAAAAAATGGGTCATTTGAAAAATTGAACTTACTTTTTAAAAAATCATGGTTGATTTATTTAGTTATTAAAACTATGGTTAAAGATATAATTAATATTAACCATAATGACAACTCAATTCTTTCGATAACTATTAAACAAGTTATAGAGGATAATTAATTCTTTAATTATGAGAGGATATGTTAAAAAATTACTATTATTTATTACGGTAGTAATTATTCTAAATATTGTTTATCGTGGAGAAAACTTATACTATCTCATGTAATAACACCGGCTTCAAAATAGGATCCTAAAATAAAATAAATTAAAAACTCACACAAAAATATTGGAAAACAAAAGTAGTAATATATATATATATATATATATATATATATATATATATATATATATATATATATATATATATAATATTGGAAAGGAAAAAACTTGAACCTTCAAGATTGAATAATAATCTTATCACAATAGAAAGTCACTTTCAATAGCATCAAGTGCCACAATCCTTAGGAGAAAGAGGGGTTTGGAATTTAAAATTTGAAAGAGAAACGTAACGTTTGCATTGCATTGCGTAGCATATAGAGATGGTGCCATAATTGTATATGGGTAGGAGCTATATCTTTGAAAAATATATACCATAATCATACCAATAATATTATTAATAATATAATATGTATATGGGTCCATCCATAAGCTTAACTTCATATATATGATTTAAGTATCAGGAGATCCTTTTGGTCCCGCTAGATTTTTATTTTATTCTCCGCAAATTGTACTCTCAAACTTTTTATATACACAAAAAAATAAAGTAGATAAAAAAAACCATCCATTGAATCACACCACTACCAACGGCTTTATATTGTCCAATTTTAGTTTCTTTATATGTAAGTTTAAGTTAAACAATTTATTTGAATGAAATTATATATTTTCATTAAGGTTTAATTATTCTATTAGTTCCTATAATTTTACGAAATTTTTAATTAGGTCTTTATACTTTTTCTCTTTTTTAATTGAGTCGTTGCATCAATTTTTTTTAGTTAGGTACCTACACTTTTTTTTTATTTAGGTCGCTATACTAATTTTTTTTTAGTTGGGTCCTTATAAAATTAAGCCAATTACTACTAAGAGGAACTTAATTGAAAAAAAATTTAGTGCAGAAATCCAATTAAAAAAAAAGTACAAGGACTTAATTAAAAATTTTACGAAACTATAAGGTCTAATAGAATAATTATATCTTTATTAATACAAAATTAAGCTTCTTTTACTCAACTAATTAGTTGGTCGAGTGATTATTAATTTACTCGTCCACATAAATAAATTTCGAGAGTTCAAATTTCATGGTATATATTAGATAACAATAAATTTTTAAACAGAGTTTAAGTTTGCAACAAATTAATTATTGGACGGTTGAATAAAAGATATAGTCAGAAATACAAAAAAAAATCTAAAATATGTTTTTTAAAATCTTTGCAATAGGTATAATTAGAAATTAGTAACACTACTCTTGAATTATTTATCATTTTTATTTTTCTTTCTCTCTATTTTTTTTCACAGTCCAATAATTATTCTCCTATTCATCCATGGTGGACACAGTCTTGGCCATCAAAATTTTGATGCCATTTATAACGGTAGGTATCACAAATCCAACAGAGTTGGCCACCATTTACTTCTGTTCATAAATAGCTTGGCCTAATAACATGGACCTGTTTTTAGTTATATACTTTATTTAACACTACTTTCTTTAAGTATATACACAAATAAATAAATAAATGATTAGGTGATTTTGTTTCAAACCATTTACATTCATACAATTGGTCACGAAACAATAATAATTTGTGTGAATATCATTATTTCAACTTTATTCTATAGGTATCATTGTTTTTCTTCTTTTATATATATAACAAGAGATATTTTTTTAAGTCCCTCTTTTTGTCAATTAACTATTAAGAGTGACGAATTGTCAAAATTGCAACGGTCACCATCAAAGTAGGACCCTTAAGGCCACATGTTGAGTAGTACCACAAAAATAGGGTTCCTTTTCTTATTCAAATTAAACATGCATTACTACAAAATTAGGGACATTTTGGGAATCACATAGGTTATAACATTGTGAAAGTAAAATATGAAAGATTAGACCCCTCTTATTAAATACAATGCAAGAAGCACTGAAAGCACACATCACTAACCCGCTGAAATCTAAATAAAACCACACCATAGATTAAGCTCAATCATTAAAGGTCAATGCATATATAGATCCATTTCTAGGGGCATTTTCGTCATTTCTAGGCAAATGATAATCTTCATCTTATTTCATCCTTAGAAAAAAAATATATAATTTTTATTAAAAGAAAATAAAATTAAAAAGTAAAAAAAAAAAAAGCTGACCTAGATGGGCCGGCCTTTAACTAAATTTAGCTGCACAGACAAAAACCAACTTCATATCTATATCGTCTCCTTGTGCAGCTGTTCAAAACACTCTGAAATTGGTTAATATAATATAATTTAATAAGAAATAACTAATTAATTATTATATTTTTCTCTGTACAAAATTAAATAAATAATTAATATTTCTGTATATATCTTTCTGTGCCACTTTATTATTATATGTAAGAGAGGGAAATCCCAGGTTCATGAATTTACATCTCACCCCCCCAGATGATACCTCTGGAAAAAACATTTTAATAAAATTTAGTAAACGATTCAAGATTCCCACCTTAAATTTTTTTTCTAAAAAGTAATAATGTAAAAATAAAAAAAGAAAAAACAACCTTACCGTAATTGGTATCATTTAATAAGTATCTAAAAAATAAATGAATAAAATTAAATAAAATATAAAAAATGCAAATTATTATTACTACTTATTGAGATTGGCAATGCAAGCAGATCCCACCGAAATAATATATAATATAACAATATAAATAAAAATAAAAATAAATAAATAAATTTCACCAAACACGCACACGTTCTCTCATACATAAACTACACAACACACATGATTATATATCATATGACAGTATAAGAGTATAACCCTATTTTCAAAAGAATTCACCACCCATTTTTTTTTCTTCTTTTCTTTTTCTTTTCCGTTCTCACTTTTTTTCTTTTTAATTTTGCACCATGTATAAATTTTAATTTAATTTTAATTTTTGCTCCCCTCTGTAATTGCTTTGGTTCTGTGCTGTTTTCCGCAAAGGAGAGAGAAAGAAAGAGAGAGACTACAGAAGGAAACAACAAAGAGAAGAGTCCTATGCTGGGGGACTCAGCTGTTTTGGGAACAGGAGGAGGCAGCTCTGGAGGAGCAGATGCAGTAGTCGCAACAGCCGCGACTTCTTCTGCTGCGGCTGCTGTAGCTACTGCATCAGCACCACTACCACCACCACAGTCAGTATCAGCAGTACCGCATCATCATCATGACGGTACTGCTGAAATGGTTGGTGGTGGTGGAGGGGGAGGTGGAGGATCAACCTCCGGGGACGACGAGAAAGGAGAGAGGAGCTTCGGCGGGAACAGGTGGCCGAGACAAGAGACTTTGGCTTTGCTCAAAATACGGTCGGATATGGACGTGGCGTTTCGTGATGCCAGTGTTAAGGGTCCTTTGTGGGAAGAGGTTTCAAGGTATGTAACAAATAATAACTCATTCGATTCTGATTTTATCTTCTTCTTCTTCTTTGCTCCTTGTCTTCATGTTTTATTAGCTTCTTCTCTGAGATCTGAAAATTCTTGTGATTTCATCTCCTTGTAATGTGTTTCACTTTTCAATTCGCTCTTCTCTCTCTTCCTTATCACCTATTAATTGCAGTGTTTTGTAATTTTCTTTCAATTCTTTTTTAAATTAAGCCTCTCTTATTTCTTTTCTCCCTAGGTGTTTAATTTTATTCAAGCATAGGTAATAGGTGTGTTTATTAAAAATAAGAATAATAATAATTTAGATGCGTATGTTAGTTTGTGCAGCATAGCATCTGTCTATATATGACTTATTGGATGCGGGGAGTGATTTTTGTTTTCTTTACTGACATTGATTTTATGGGATATGCTGTATTCTATTTTTCCCAATTAGTTACCAGCGTGAATTGAGTCTCCGAAAAGCAAGATTTTCTTAGTTGGGAAATTGAAAGTAATTAAGCTAATTAGATGGATTGCAAAATGTTCCAACTTGGATTCATGTGTATTCCGTGGCAAACATACATATATCATGTCTTGTGATTCAGTTACTCTCTAATCTCTAATGTTGTGTATGGTTATTCATTATCTTATGCTTCCATCCCATCTATCCTAGCCTAATTAGTGAATTTGGGGGGTTAATTTAATTAATGAATGAATTAATCAGGAAGCTAGCAGAGCTTGGATACAAGAGAAACGCGAAGAAATGCAAAGAGAAATTTGAGAATGTGTACAAGTACCACAAGAGAACGAAAGATGGTAGAAGTGGAAAATCTGAAGGAAAAACATATAGGTTCTTTGATCAATTAGAGGCACTTGAAAACAACCCAATTATTCATTCCCCAGCATTACCTCAAAAATCAGCATTGCAAGCAACACCAGTTTCAATGGTAAAAACAACCGCATCATTGCCATCCCCTCCAATAATTACAACAATGCCACAACAACAACAGGTAGTAGTAGCAAGTAGTGGCACCAACACAACATCAGCACCACCTATTAGTATTGCTACTGTTCCATCAATAGCTCCTACTACTATTTCAATGCCTCAAATTCAACCCAATAATAGTAATAATAATAATAGTAGTAATAATAATAATAATAATCCTGTATATTTTCCTCCACCACCACCACCACCGCCACCTGCTTCATCTTTTCCGAGTATTCCGGCGGAGCTACTCTCGAATTCGAGTTCTTCTTCGACTTCGTCGGAGGAGACGATCGAAGGAGGGAGTAGGCGGAACAAGAGGAAGAGAAGGTGGAAGGAGTTCTTTGAGAAGCTAATGAAGGAGGTGATAGAGAAGCAGGAGGATCTGCAGAAGAGGTTCCTTGAAGCAATAGAGAAGAGGGAGAAAGAGAGATCCGCTAGAGAAGAAGCATGGAGAGTTCAGGAATTACAAAGAATCAATAAAGAGAGAGAGATTCTCGCTCAAGAGAGGTCCATCGCCGCCGCCAAAGACCAAGCCGTCATGACCTTCTTGCACAAAATTGCCGACCAACAAAACCTTCCTACACCACCATTCAACAATGTTTCTCAACCATCACCACCGCCACCACCGCCTCCTCCACCACCACCGCCACCACAACAAACACAACCTACCCCGCCGGTGGTGGTGCCGCCATTACCCACACCACCACGGCCGCCACCAAGCATGGAGATGGTGAAAGTTGTTGATAACAACAACAACAATGGAGAGAATAACAATAACAACAATAATAATAATTCGTCACCGCTGGCGGCGAGTTCTTCTCGGTGGCCGAAAGCTGAAGTTGAGGCGCTGATAAACCTGAGAACAAGCCTTGATGCGAAGTACCAAGAGAATGGACCAAAAGGACCATTGTGGGAAGAGATTTCAGCGTTGATGAAGAAGCATGGTTATAACAGGAACGCTAAGAGGTGCAAGGAGAAGTGGGAGAACATCAACAAGTACTTCAAGAAAGTCAAAGAGAGTAACAAGAAGAGGCCTCAAGATTCAAAGACTTGTCCCTATTTTCACCAGCTTGATGCTCTTTACAGGGAGAGGAATAGCGGCAAGCATGACGCTGCTCCCGCCATTGTCACTACAACGCCGTTAATGGTAAGGCCGGAGCAGCAGTGGCCTCCTCAGACGGACCAGCCCTCCTCGCAGCCGCGGGAAGTAACCATGGAAGACGCTCGGAAGGGAGGCAATGATGAGGACGAGGACGAGGAGAAGGATAATATTGGTGATGAAGATGACGACGAGGACGATGACGACGACGAAGGTGGTAGTAACTTTGAGATTGTGGCAAGCAAGCCAGTTTCTGCTGAGTGAGAAGGACCAAAAGAAGAAAAGTTGGACCAATGAGATTAAAGTTTTGTGGGGCAGGGGTTGTCGGGAATTAAAGGTGAGTGGTGGTGGTGGCGGTGGTGGCGGCGGTGGTGGTGGTTGAGGAGAATTTGAATATGGAAATGCATGTGTAAGACACATGGGTATAGAATGTGGATTGGTGGGGGTTCTTGCTACCATAGCATATAGTCACTAAAAGATTATATGTTCTTTTTTCTTTAATTTTATTTATAGCAAGAGAATTATTTATTTTTTTGAGCTAAATAAATAAGGTAGACAGAAAAGAGAGATGATTATTCAGGCTTATTAAGAAGCTTAAGGCTCCACAATAATAATATGAATAATGAGACCTTGATGAATGTTTGTTTGCTGTTGTACTAGCTGTTTTTTCTTCTTAGCTTCTTTTTCTTTTTTTTACTTCTATTATTCCTTCTTGTTTCATGTATCATGGTGATGTAAATGGGATAGGAGGATGGGGATCTGCCTGTTTTTTTTCTTTTCAAATTTTGTTATTACAATTACAATGTTGATTGTCAGTGATTTATATTCTCTTCTGATCTCTTGTTTTGATTAACTAACTAATTGTTCTTTTTCTGTTTCTATATCAATAATTTGCATGCACAAATTAAACACATTATTAGAAAAATGATGAGGAGATAAAAAACAAAAGGGAATGAGAAAGTGAGAATGAGAGCTTAAAATTGTAGGGACATAGAGTAAGGGAAAGGGCAGTGTATATATTGTAAGAATGCAAAGGGCCCTTAGAGTAGCAGAAAATGCCAGCATCACACATGGAGTCATAAAATCCTTGAAAGGAAGGAGGGTCCCATTAGGAATCTTGTGAGTTGTTGATAGATGCTGATGATCATGATATGTATAAGAACCAACAACCTAGCTACTTAACACTTATACTACCATTGCATATATACCATTTTGTAAATAAGGGTTTTGCTAAGTACACTTAATTAATTAAACTCTTATATGTGCTTCTCTTGACGTAAAAATTCAAGTTAATTTCATGTGAGATGGATAGTTAAAAATTATTAAATAATTTAATAAATTTAATTAAATTATTATCTAATAATTTTTAATTATTAATTTTAGATAAAATTAACCACACTTAAATTTTCACCTGTGTTGTGATAATCAATACTCATGAATATTAAGAAAAAAGATGTATTAGGGTTAATCATCCCTCATCAGTCATCACCCTCATAATCCATTAACCCAACATGTTGCTGACATTTTTTTATCTTTTAATTTGTCAAGCTTCCAATGTCATCAGTCTCATCAGCTCCACTTATTATAATTAATTATTATGTGTTTTTTTCCATGAAAGTGATAAATTAACTCATTTTATTAAGATAATTAAGGGTGACTCATAAGATAAATAATGACTAAAAATTACACTTCATCTTATAATCATGGAGTTTGAAATTAGCTAAAATTTATAATACAAAATACAAATTAAACAATAATGGAGGAATTTTCATATGGAATATAATACATACCTAATTTTAACACCTCTATAATCTGGTATTTGAAAGTATTGGAATATAATTGCGGAGATTATTTTGTTATGTTTTTGGTATATTTTATATGTAAATATGAGAAATGCAATAATTGAGGAATTTTCATATGGAATACTACAGCTCAGTATATTTTCCTTTAAGCTTACAGGCATAATGATTTGATGGGTTATGGCTGGGTATCCTATTCGGCGCTGTTTCCATTTTCTAATTCTCTAATATATATTTTTCAACTTTTTTCTTTCTTGGGATTTAATTTAATAATGTGACCAATAAAGTAAATTATAATACATAACCTTCAATCGCATATGCTTAAGTGTTCCCATAATAAAAAAATATCCTGGGTTTTATTTATAATTTAATATTTTGTGAAAATGTTGAATACTTATTATGAATGCAAGACTTTTTTTTTTTACTTTTATAACATTTAATATTTTCCTAATTAAATTGCTGACAATGTCAGTACTAGATACTTATCTCTTTTATATTTTTTTTAATCACTCTTCACTTTTCTCTTTAAAATATTTTTACTTTTCCTAAATCATCAGATACTTAAATTAAAAAAAAACTACATCTATACAAGTAGCTAGTGCTTTTATATATATATATATATATATATATATATATATATATATATATATATATATATACTTTGACAATCTACTAATTTAAATAATAAGTAGTTATATTTTTTCATTAATAAGATTTAATTACTTTGGTTCATATTTTACTTGTTTGCAAATTGTTCAAATTAAAATATGCAGGTCATCACTTTTGAATTTGTGATATATAAATATAATATTTGTTGCTACCACCCAAATCTCCCTCTATTAGTTTTATTAATTAGTTTTGGCAGTAATAATGCAAAAAGATCCCGTTTTAAGAATAATTTACGTTTATTCTTACAAATATATAATACTTATTTTAATTATATAATTATATCTATTATCACAAATATAATTACACTGTCATTTTTATATAAAAAATTGCATAAAACATGTTTATTCATGTGTCTTTCTATCTTTTGAGGGGAAATAACATAACATAAGAAAAAAATGAATTTAGAAATAACCAAAAAAGCCATAGATAAAAGAAAATGTGTTTGTTATTATCTTGTTATATATACTTAGCTTTAATTAAATTAAAGAATAAAGTTTACTTTAATAATCAAATTGATAAGTTACAGTTCTAGTGGAACACTCAACCGTACCGTATTTATTTAAAGGTTATCAATTATTAGTTTATGGGCATATATATATATATATATATATATATATATATTTGAATTATTAGTACTTTTCGTAGACAGCACTTGAACTTATTCTTTCTTTCTTCTAGTATACTACCATTGAACCTAAACTTGTATTAATCTCATGCGTTAATCACTAATTAAATAGATTCCTTAGCTTCTGGTTATGATCTCAAAACCGAAATTCCTTCACGCTGCTTCTTCTGATTTTTTTATTTTATGTGCTAATTAATTTTTTTTTAATTGATGAGTAAAAATTAAAGATAAGATAAAATATGTTAAGAAAAAGAGACTCATTAGTCATTAATTAATTATTTTTATTTAAAAAATTGTACTAAAACCCAGACAAAAAAAAAAAACTCCTTTATTCAATTAATTAGGAAAAACCCATAATGCATAAAAAGAGTGAAAAAGATAAAAAGAAAACAAAATAATTGCATACATGCTGTTTTGTTACCCACAAAAAAAAAATATATATATTCGATATATATCAATCATTCTACAAAATCTAGTGTATATTTTGATGATGTATATGAGTTTATATATACATAAAAATTATTCTGAAAAATTGGAGATGCCATGGAGATGGCAATAACTTTGACTTGGGAGGAGTATGTCCTACAATGGTGGGTATTTGCATGTTGGTGGACCCCACTTAAAATAATAATAATTGAATGTCATTGCATGCATTTACCGCACCTACGGATTGGAATAAATATTCTGTTACATAGCAACAGTTTCAGACATAAAACGCAGCAGTTCCAGTTGCAGTTGCATTTGCAGTTTCAAAAAGAAAGTAAGAGAGAGATGGTACTACTCTTTGAGTCTTAACTGTTAATCCATCAATCACTGTTCACTTACATTCTCCATTCTTTCAATTCCATCCAACACAATTTCAAATTTAGTTATCTATCTATGCACTCAAAACTAGAGAATTTAACTTGAACAAAATAAAAAGATTTATTGCATTGGGTTAATGTTTTTAGAGACCACTCACCTGAAAATTTTTGGCTTAAAAAAATCTAGAAGTCAATTATATTATAAGTCTAAATTAAGATCATATTCTACGTAATGGAAAAAAAAATTAATTAATGATTTTTTATGAAATTTAACTGTAAAAAATGATAAATACTGAGGATAAGAATTCTATAAAGATATTTTTTTAATTTTAATTCTTATATTTCTTGAATTTTAGATTAACTTGATTGGTCGAATTCTCGAAAGTACATTATTTTTATTTGACTTTAAAATAATAATTGACTGGTGACTTTCCGTTTATCTTGTTATAGTTTTTTATTAATAATTTTTATATAAAATTAATAATTAAGATATAAATATGTATTATATTAAGCAATTTAGTGAAATACGATAAATTATATAACAAATTTTAAATATTATTTTCACATACATTTTTATATGATGAGTAGCTACACAATTTTTTTTCTATAATGTAAATATGATTCAAATTTGTTGGTCTTTTTAAGTTTATTTAAGAACTAATTTCATCCATCTTATTTGTTATCTCAAACTATTTTAGTTTATTAAAGTTTATAAAAACTAAATGACTCACATATGTATATATAAAGAGGAAGATTAATTCAAAATTGTTACTTTACATAAAGGTGTAAAATAAACGAGTCACATTATTTGTTGTTGGATTTTATTTTCATATAGTGTCTTTAACTAATTACACATGGAATGTTTTGTGCTCATTTTTAGATTTGTTGTCAGCAATAGATGTGTTGATTTTCTCTCTCTTTCTCTCTCTCTCTCTCTGGTTTTTCTGTTCTATCTACATATTTATTAGTTTATTATTACTATGCAAATTTCTCATGATGATTTCAATTATCTTTTGCTATATTTTTTTTCTTTTATTCTATGTTTTTTTATGGCTAATGTTATTTTTTTAATCCAATTTAAGATAACTTTCTTTTATAATCCTTTTTTATGTTATTTACAATTAACTTTGATCTTCACCAATCAAATAAATAATAAATATTAGCAAAAATGGTATTGTACATTAGTTACTCTGAAGGAACAGAGAAGACATTTATTTGAAGTCAGAAGGGACTGAACCCAAATTTTCAATAAAACTTTCAAATCACCAAACAAATAATAAAGACACCTTTGTTCAATTGGAATCTTGTTACTATTACTATTATTATTATTCAATATATGTAATGTAACAAACATCATTGGAAACAGTGCTGATAAAATAGTAAATTTAGAAATTAAATCAGGGTCCTTACTTATTAATTATTATAGACCCATGCAATGTTGTTATAAATATAATGTAGCTACCTAGCTATAGACTATAGTCCTTGTTGCACATATTGTCCACTATATATATACACACTCATATATCAAATCCATCACAAACCTGTTTTTATTTCCGACAAAAAGAATAAGTATTATTATTCACAATTTAATTATCAAAGTGTTTTGTTTTCATTATTTTAAAATTAATGTGAGTGTAATCATTGCTTTTGGAGAGTGTATACATATTGTATGGACCAAATATAAGAAAGTGCATCATCTGAAAAAGGTGGATGCCATTGAAGCAGGTGTTGTCCATGATGGTCCATGGGGATGCTCAATTTCATCACCTTTATATTCCATTTAGAGGGTACTCTATTCTTGGTGCTTTAATTTTATATATTTAATTTATGATAATTCACGTTAATAAATTAAATAGATCTCAAATTTATGTATATTTATCAAAGTAAAAAACGTAACGTGAATTTTCTTATGCATAAATATGTATAAATCGAATTAGTGTAATTTAATTTAGCATGAACAGTAAATTAAATAAGATTGAGTCAATTTATTATGAATTTTGGTGGTTCGAATTGGTTTAAATCGATTTAGTTAAGGAGTGTACGAATTCAATTTATCAGAGCAGGATGTATTATATGTAATCGAATTAGACATGAAATTAGAAAATTAAATATTGAATGCTCATAATAAATCGAATAAGCATAATTCGATTTATTCAAAATGGTGGTTATGATAAATCGAATCAGTTTAGGCCGATTTACGATGGATTGAGTTATATATATATATATATATATAAATGGAAGTTGAGTAATTTAATTTAGTGTGAAACTAATTTATTATATAAATATTATCTGTAATTGAATTTTTTTATGATAGTGAAACACAATGTCTAGTGATGAGAATAGTTTAATTCGATTTATATAGAAATATGGTTTGGGATCAAACATAAAATTTGTTATAAATTTATTTTAAATTTATTTTTTTATAAATAATATTTGTTATTTATTTATAACAATCATTTTTGAATTTTTTACTAATTTAATATGTATAGAGAACTATTTTAAAATGTATTTTTTTAATTTATATAATTATTTAAATATTAAAAAATTATTACTTAATAAAAAATGATTGTAATGGTTATAAAATCGTTCTTTAAAATAGTCAAAGAGAACAATTTTATTTTATTGCTATAACTTAATGAAAAATTAAACTTTAATAGCAATATTATAAAAATTGTTGTCTAAAATCATCTAACATAACGGTTTTAAAGTATAGCAACTTTGGCAACGATTTTTAAGTGTATCTTTTGTATAATAATTATTTAAACAACATTAAAAAATCGTTGTTTAAAAATAAAAATTCTAGTAACGATTATAAAACCGTTTTTTAAAATAGTCAAAGATAACGATTTTATTTTGTTACTATAAAATAATGAAAACTAAAATTCAATAGTAACACTGTAAGAAATCACTGTCTAAAAATCTAAAATCTAAAATCATCTAAGAGAACTGAGTGGCTCATGGACACTCACCTCGCAAAAAAGTATAACATGATGGCCAATTTGAGCAAAACTCCTCCAAAAAATTAAGAAAATTAATACAAAATTCTTTTTAAAATTGAAGTGTTCTCCAATTCGAACTACCGTTAACAGCAGATATGACATCCGGCAACTCCGACAACAGTTTGGCAAGCAGTGTAGTATCTACTAACAGAATAATTATAAAAACTTCTCAAATAGTATTAACTTACAAGAATAAAATCTGATAAATCAGTATCTTAACATATATTGGGTAAGCACTAAGAAAAAAAATTCAACAATATTAGCTAGATTATTTTTTTTATCAATAGTAGATGTAAGTTTATTTGTTGTAATTTTTTTAGTGGGAGTACATAAAGAATACATAGTATATAAAGCAAAAACTCACCTGCAGTCTACTGCAGGTGAAGTTGCTTCTGGATGGCTGACACGTGTTGCTATATGGTTTAAAAAAAATCGGTTTATTTTATATAAATAATTTATTTAAAAAAATCGGTTTGAATTGGACCAAGCAGTTACTTTTATTCCCTTCTTCTTCGTTTCGCACTTAAAATTCGTTCTCTTTCAATCCCTTTTTCAGAATTAATATGAAACTTTCAATTAGGTATGTTCCTTTTATTTATATTTCTTAATCAAATTTATTATTTCAAATGTATTTCTTAATTTATGTTTTTATTCATTCCTCTGTGAATGATGAAAATTATTTAATAAATACGTACATATTTATGTCATCACACCATTTTGATGTTCAGATCATAAATACCAAGATAATTCATGCCAATTTCATGTGATGGAAGATAAAAATATAATTATGGTATAACGTAGACGAGTTGATAGCATGAGCATTGTTGAAATTTTGGCATGATCTCTTTCATATTTGTTATATGTCTCTCTAGTTGGTGATGTTATAGTTTATTGTGATGATATGATGGTAGTTTAATGGTATGAGTTAGGTCCTTTTTATTTGGTTGAATTTTTTCTATGGCTATCCTATTCTTGATGGCAATGTCAAAATAAATATTTTCATTAGTTGTTCTTTTTTTTCTCTATTTTTGAATCAATTTCATTTTGAAAAAATTTATTAAAAATTTTTGTTGTTGACAAAATTAATAATATTATGTTCAATTATTTAAGGAGACCAAATTAATATTTTGATTAGATACTTTTGTTTTATTGAAAATAAATTCTAATTTCATTAAAAAATAAATTCTAGTTGATAAGTAAAAACACAAAAACGTGCATGACAGTGAAATCATAATTTCTAGACAAAATAAATTATAGTCTTATTATCTTAAAAAAATAATTTATTTATAGAATAATATTGAAAAATCAACAATAATTTGCATGAAAATAGTTTATTAGTAAAATAAAAGTTAATTAATTGATTACCATAAAATTTAATTTAACGATAAATTTGCAATTAAACATATTTTTACAGCTTAATTTAAAATATGTTTACAGCTTAATTTAAAAGCAACCGAAAATGTAAGTTATGGGAAATAAAACAAAACTCATCAAGAAAATAGAAACAGAGACAAAAAAAGGACAGATGATATTATTTATGCCATTCCTATAAAAAAACCGTGAATTTTGTTTCTTTTTCAGAATACTAAATTTTACTTTTTCAAACAATTTGTATACATATATTTGACAAAAATTAAATAAAAAAAAGTTTCAGATAAATTTAAAGAAAAATTGGTCAATATGAATGAAGAAAAAGAACATATCAAATTCATCTGTTAGGAATTTAGGAATAACACGTAGAAAGAATTTAAATTATTTTAAAAGTAGTTATTTGATCTATTCAAACTGGTTTTTTTAAATAAACCATTTGTATAAAATAAATCGATTTTTTTAAACCATACAGTAACACGTGTCAACGATCCAGAAGCAATTTCACCTGCAGTATATAAAATGATGGAAAAAGCTCTGCATACAAGCCATTACTTTACAAGTTCATTAAACAATAAAATCAAATTATGCGCTGCTCCACGTACGACGCGCTACATCCCTTCTTCTTTTCCTTCTTTTTCGATCGTTCGTTTCTCCTCCTTTTTCACTGGTTTGTTCTTCGTCGTTGACGTTAGTTCCTCCACATACTGTTACGGCACGTTTTCATTGCACCTTCTTCTTCTTCTTGCTGGACGTTCTTCTTCCTCTTCCTCTTCTTCTTCTTCTTTTCTTTTGTTTCTTGCCTTCTCTTTCTCCTTCTTCATTTACGTGCTTTTCTCTCTGTTTTCTTTCTTCGTTATTCTCGATTTCTATTGTTTTTTGACATCAAGCTCTGAAATCGTTTTTGAAGAAGAAGAAGTAGCAGAAGACGAGGAGGAGAAAGAGAAAGAGTTCTGAATTATGCATGATTTTGGGTGTATTTCTTTAAATCCTTTGGGTGTATTTTCTGTAATCTTTTGGGTGTATTTCTATAATCATTTGGGTGAATTCCTGTAACCGTTTGGGTGTATTTCTGTAATCTCTTGGGTGTATTTTATGTAATCGTTTGGGTGTATTTCTGTAATGCTTGCCATTTTTTCTGAAATGAAAAATACACCCATAGATATCAGTAAGATACACCCATAGATATGAGTCAGATACACCCATAGATATCAGTCAGATATCACTCAAATACACCCAAAGAGTTACAGAAAATACACCCAAAGGATTTAAGAAAATACACCCAAAATTTGTTGAAATACATCTTATGCATAATTCAGAACTCTTTCTTTTTCTCCTCCTCATCTTCTGCTGCTGCTTCTTCTTCAAAAACGATTTTACCAAGAAAAATCGAAAAAAAACGAGAAAACAGAGAGAAAAGACGTAAATGAAGAAGAAGAAAAAGAAGAGAAAAACGTTTGAGTGGGGCGCGTGTAGTTACGCTCCATTCAAAATGAGTTAATGCGCGTGTTAATGAAGTTTGGGCTGATAACTTGTAAAACTTGTACGGCCTTTTTACTTGTATGTGTAGCAGGCCCCTAAAATGATTTTTTATATAAAATGTAATAAATCAACAGATTTTTTTTAAGGAGATTTTTCATTTTCTTCAACAATAAGAAGAACTTATTTTTCTCTCTGTTAATTTTTTTGACAGCGCGGTAACCTAGAGAAAGAGGCGTGTGGCGCGAGACGCAAAAAAGACAAAGAAAAAGAAAGGTGCGGCTTGGGCCGCAATTCTGGTCGTGATAGAAAGGAGGAACAAGGCCTTTCGTTAGGAGAAGACGCGAGCGGCAGTGACGCAGAAGACGTGCGGCACAGTGACTCAGAAGAAGACAACGTTAGGAAGAAGACACGTGTAGCGCAGTGACACAGAAGAGAGAAAAGAAAAAAGAGGAGAGTGACGGCGGAGCTGAGGCCGCCGCCGATAGTGAACAGAGGAAGAAGAAAGAGAAGGAGACGCTACGCTTGGGGAGAGAGCAAGCGGTGATCTTCAGAGAGAAGATAATATTATATGGAGGAGAACAAAATAAAAAGATAATATTATATATAAATTTGTTGTATCGAAATTGTTACATGATATAAGAGTCATGCTATTTATAAAGATATTTTTAATTAATCTTATAAATATTTATCTACTAACCACTAGCCATTACTAATTTAACTCTAAATTATTAACAACTCTAATAATATTTTAATATTCTCTCTTAATCCCTCCGGTGTTACCTAAATTAATTTTTTTATAATTTATTACTGTAATTTTTTGTGGGAGTACATAAAAATTACATAGTATATAAAGTGTAATAACTCAATAGATATATTTTAAAAAGATTTTTCATTCTCTTTAATAATGAGAATAACTTATTTTTCTCTCTTTTACCCCATTTTAATTTTATCAAACTAAAACATTACAGTTTGAACAGGACATGAAATTTTTTTTAAACAATAAGAGTATATAGATCCAAATAATACTCACAAGAACAGTGATAGGTATAACCAAAAGTTTAAAAAATTATCATTTATAAAAAAATATTTTTTTTATTATTTTTATCATATTTTAAAAATTTTTAAATATATTTTATTATTTTGATATATTTTTATTTGTGTCTAAAATCTAAATCTTGTGAGTGATTTATAGAATTATGGTAGTCTACTATTCTATTCTATTAAAAAATATAGTCTAAACTGAGTAGCCCATGTACACCTTTCTCTTCTATCGGAACTCCCCACAAAATTGAAAAAATTTACATTAATTTTTTTAAAAATCGAAGTGTTCTCGAATTCAAACTGCTGTGTTTATAGCAGATATGAGATTATAAAAAAAAATAAGGTAAGAATAAAAAAATATGTATAACTAAGAGTTTATGATTAAATAGAAGAAAAAAAAAACAAGAATCAAAAGCACCATCAACTTTTAAGCCACATCTAAAATTGACAACAAAAATTGGTGTTATTGTTAAAAAGGAGAAAGAAAAAGCATTCCCAAAATTAGGAATTAAGAGTCATACTAGACATAATATCAACATATGTCTTTCTTTGTCTTATAGATTTTAACACATAATCTCTCAATTAAGAATTGATAATTTTCCGCCCATTTCTCTTTTTCTTCACCTATGTCATGGGTGAAATGATTTCAATAATCTTTGGTAACTCCCTTCTTTAAAACAATCTTATCTTGCCAATAAACTTTAGCTTAAATGGTATTTTTTTCCATTTCTACCTTAAAGGTCTAGGGTTCAAATCTTAGAAATTGCAATTGAAGAAAAAATTAGTAAAAGTGTGAGAAGTGTGTAAATGTATTGTGTACTTAGAATTGAAAATTGTCTAATTCATTGAAAAAAAAAAACTTATCTTCAAAGTTACAAGGTTGTTGAGTTGAGGTTAATCATGTCTTTTTATTGAATTAGTAACTATATAACTTCATTTGAACTATTTTTAATCATTCTTTTATCTAATATAGTAATTAATAACTGATTATTGTGTTACGAAAAGAATTGATAAAAAAATATATTGGACTGAGAATAATATAATTTCTTAGTATTATATAAAAATATAATTTTGAGAATTAAGTAATATTTTTTTATTTGAATGAATCATATAATATTGAATTATTTTAGTTTATTTATGTATTTTGTCCTTTAATTTAAAACGTTTAAATTATTTTATAGTTCTTAATTATATTGATTTTAATAATATTATATTGTTCTTCTTTCAATTTATGTCAATGGGTCAAGTAATCCACGACTAATAATTCAAAATGATTAATCTCAATATATAGAATTATTTCTCCCGAGAAAAGAAATTGACCCTATTATAATTAGAGGTCAAATAATGTGCATATCCTAAGTAAGACCTATACATTATTCTTAGAATAACAATTTTCTTTAATTTTCTTTCGCAATCACAACTAACTCACATGATATATAAAGAGTAGGTATTTAAATAGATTTTTAAAAAATTTTGTATTGAATGCTTTTGTTTTTAATTTTTTTTTATTATTTTGAGATTTTTAAATTTTATAAGAATAAGACACATAAATTATTACATTATATTTTTAAAATTTATTTATTTAAGTACAAATAATAAATCTAACTAAGATATGAACTATATAAATATTTTTTGTAAAATTTAAAGATCTTAATATAATAAAAAGATTAAAAACAAAAATATCTATCACAAAATTTTTTTAAAGATCTATTTAAATATATACTCATATATAAATACTATATATATATATATAACATACAGCACAACTTGGAGAAGATCCAAATTAAAGAAGCAGCATCAACCCCGAAATTAGATGCTCTTTAGAGCTATATATTAATATATAACAATAAAAATTAATTTTGCAAATAGTTGTGGTCCAACTCCTTAATTAATTTGCTATTAATCTAAACAAAAGGGAACAGTGCGAGTTCTGTCCTGGTTCTGCTTGGCGGAATGTGTGTGATATATATCATTGGTTACTAAGTAATCCATTTTTCAAGACCATAAGATCATGGTTTTGTCAAGTTTCAAATAATAATTAAAATTTATAGAATATGATTGATGACTTTTGCGTGATGGGGCATATAAAAGTTAATCTAGAGACTTTGGGATATAATTAGCTGAAGTAAGCAATGATTAATTATATTATTATTTAGTAAAGCACATATATATAAGCTGAAAAGGACATGTGTTATGCTGCTGCGAACTCTCTGAAAGCAATTGCTAAATCATTACTACTATTCAATACTAATTAATACCTTAATCCAACTTAATTAAGCAATCATTAGTTTAATTGGTAAAATCTTGTTTTTATGTCTCACAACATAGAAACATATGCCAATTGTGGAGGACTTTGGGCTTTCTTTTTCTTTAATGGGCCAGCTTTGTTAATGGATCAAAAGGCGTTTAACAGTTGAGCCCATTTACCTATATATCTGACTCAGAGCCCATTTACCAATAATGGAAAGACCATTTATCAATTTTTTTTTACCCAACTTGGTAAATCAAAATGTTAACTCACTCGTACACTTAGGTGAAAGTTCAGGTGCAGTCGACTTCACGTGAAATTGAAAGTTGAGAGCCGTTAGATGATTTGACTGATTTGACTAAATTTTCATCTAACAGCTCTCAACTATCAACTTCATGTGAAGTCGACTGCACCTGAGTTTTAACCTGCACTTAAACAAATGTGATGATTTAGTACTAGGGTTTTAATTTTTTATTTTCTCCTTTTATATATTTTTTTATAAAATATTAAAAAAATAAAAAATACAAACACACACTTAATACACCTTTTTTTTTTCTTTTTCTTGCAGCTACTATATAAATGTTCTTATTTGTCCTATGTATGTGTGTGCACTTGTTCTTGACGTGAAACATGTACCTTGCCATTCTTCAAGATGCCTTTTGTTTTGCCAATATATTGCATAAAATGGGACCACTCAGAAAAATAGACTTTATGATTTTGTTTTTTCTTTTTATTTAATGGAAAAAATCTTTTCTTTTTTTAAATGAATTGCAACATCATCCGTCAAGTCATTCAGCCAGTATAAGACTTGTCAAAATAATGCAATTAAATCCCCTCTCCTAATACAATCTTTAATTTTTAACTTTTATTGATATTTTCAGTGAATTTTCTTGTCACCCAAATAACACATTTTCAATTTTCAAACAAAATGTTCCTATCATGAGACGCACTTTATTCACTTATTAATTAAATTTTTAGTAATTTCTCTAATAAAATGGACAAAAAAAATTCCTAATAATATGACTGAACAATAAGAAAGTGATATGTAAATAAATTTTTATATATAGTCAAATGTTTTATTTGTTAAATAAAAAATAAGTGAATTAAAATTTGACTAAATGATAAAAACACAATTTTAAGATTTTTTTAATTTTAATTTCACATATCACATGCTCATTGCTCCACCATATTATTCCCTAAAAAAAAAAATTGTTTTTTTTTACTCCAACTCATCCTACCATTCACCTTCAAATTTTATTCCACAAAGTAAAGGAAAACTTAAAGATTTGATTCATAGTAAAAAGTTAAAAATTAAAAAATAAAAAATAAAAAATTTATTCCACCAAGTATATATATGTACGGAAGCAAGCAAATTAAAAATGCTGAAATAATTGGCCGTACCTGGCTGTATGTACAATCATTTTTTGTTTAGCTAACAAGCGATAAGGAAGGGACACAAATTGTTATTGTTATTGTATGTTGTACCTTGCATTATTATTTTATAGAATAAGGAGAAAGAATACATATGACATTGGCAACAAGACAAGAGACCTATATACATTTATCAAGCAACAATAATTGTTTGAGAAGAGTAGCAAATTAATTAAAGTAAATAATTCAGAGTGACTGAAGGGATTATATATCAAAACCAAAAACTTTGCAATTTAGGTATATGGTCAAAATCAAATAAAAGACAGATATAATTACACATGTATAAAATAATTATATATATAATTATATAATATTATATCAATAAAAATAACTATTTTTTATATTAATTATATAAATAATTATTTAAAAAATAAATATAATTATACGATTATATAAAACATTTTATATCATTAATATATCAAAATTAAACTCTAACCACATAAACATCAAATATTATCTACTTGATTCCATATGTTATCTCATTGCGCCTTGTATTATGGTCAATTATTTGTTTATTTATGTTTTCTTTTTCTAAAACCTTCTCGGTGATTCTAATATATAATTATTATATTATAGTGTTGATCCAGAAATAATTGGTCTGAAAAAAAGTCAACACAGATAATGAACATACGATAGTATATAATATTGTAAATTTGTAATTACTAATGAAATGCAATTTTTCTTTTCGTAACACACACAGATACTTGATGGTGGACCCAATAAATGGTGGTTCTAGTAAAGTTGTCATCTTGTGGCAATTGTAGCTCCGAAGAGGGTGTAAATAATTAAATGTTAATAATAATTAATTAGAACAAAATTGTGACATTAGAAACTAATTAGTACTTTATCTTATAAATAATTAATTATAGTTGGTTCTCTTATCATCACCCCCATTACATGTAGTGATTATTTTTATCAGATAATGAAAAATTAGGGGTATATTAACAAAGGAAACAATAATATTGAATTTCTTTCTTATAAACGACTATGGTATGACTTAAAAGCTTGTTTGGGTTTGTGAAAATTTTTTGAATGTTGACTTTTAGTGCTTTTTTCTTTTTAGAATTTTATTTAAAAATAAAATAAAATCATTTTTTATTTTCTATAATAAAAATAGGTAATTTCTAAGCAATTCTTTCGCAAATAAAGAATAAAATAAAATAATTATAGAAAAAATTCAATTGTATTATTATGATTAACATTAACCATTTCAAATAATAAATTCTATTTAACAGTATGTTCACACTAATTTCAATATAAAAAAAATTCCGAATTAATTAACAATATCACCCACACAAGACACAACCACAATACTTCCAAAAAAATGAAAGTACAAGAAAGTGGTTTGAGTGGCATCTCCACCACCCTAATGGAACTATATATATATATGGAAAAATTTAAGGGCTGTAGTTTTATTAAATTCTAACGAGCATGTAATTATTAAAAAAATGAGTAATTTCACATGATTAGATGAAATCTCACATTATTAAAAATATCATTGACAATTATTTGATAACTATAAATTACAAAAGTTACTGGATCTCTAATACTCCTCTGTATATATACATAGAAAGAAAATAAAATTACAACACTATAACTGGCATGCATGTGACTCTCCTATGGCCATGGCCATGGGACCTCTCTCATTTACACTTTACAGTTTACACTAACAAACATATCTCATAAATTATTATTATAATTAAATAATCATAAGCCTGAAACCACTGAACATTGCTGCCACCATTTATTCTTTAGTTTGCCATGCCGGCCCATGTGACTCTTCCTTTTATTTTGATGGCGGCCGGAATATATAATGTGTCCCACAACCCCCAATCATCACCTTTTCATGCTCCAACTAGTATGTTTCAACTACCATTTCAATTTAATCAAACAACCATATATACATACTTTGATGCTATCAACGGTGGAAATTCAGGTGCAGTCGATTTTATGTGAAGTTGATATTTAAAAGTCGTTAAATGATTTAACTGATTTGACTAAATTTTCATCTAACGACTCTCAAGTATCAACTTCACGTGAAGTCGACTTCACCTAAAATTTCACCCAACTAAATAGATCAAAATGTGGATTCTTTTTGTTATATTATATATTTACAGTTACTTCATTTTAATCGTAAATATTTTAAGTTATGCATATTTCTACAGATAATGACACTGAAAATCAGAAAAATATCATTGAAAATTTGAAAAAAAATAAAATAAAACAACAGTTGGTTTTCTCTATGTACGTCCTTATATAATTATAATCATATAATTATTATTATTTGATTAATAATGAATTGAATATTTTTCCTAGAGCAGGTGTATGTTTGTGGCATGATTTATGCACAACAATCCCTCTATGACAATTTTTTTTCCCAGTAACATTCTTAATTATAATCCCTCCCTCCCCAGAAAAAAATATATCTATTGAAATTAAAATTGAAATTTAAATAAGGTTGAAACTCAGGTGCAGCGTGAAGTTGACAGTTGAGATTAGATGAAAATTTAGTCAAATAAGTCAAATCATCTAACGGCTCTCAACTATCAACTTTACGTAAAGCCGACTACACTTGGGTTTTCACATTTGAAATAAAAAGTATATGAAATAAGTTACTATATGCCTCCACCATTCAGAAACTTCCTTATCTTGTCTCATTATTATTCAACTGTGTCCACTGATGAAACTTTATTTGTCACAATCTGATAACGGTTCAATCCTTCTTCTTCTTCTCCAACACTATCTCCCTCTTCTTCTTCTTCTTCTTCTTCAACACCATCATCATCATACTCTTCTTCTTCATCTTCATTTGATGCATTATTGTTGTCCTTGTTGGGTTCAGGTGGTGGCCTCCATTGTTGCTCAGGCTGAACCATCAAAGGCTCCATATTATTCTGGAAACTTCCAAAGGTGTTGTTGTTGTTGTTGTTGCTAATCTTGTCTTTGTAAAGAGCTTCAAGCTCATGAAAATAGGGACAAGTCTTGCTATCTTCACGCCTTTGCTTGTTACTCTCCTTCACTTTCTTGAAGTACTTGTTTATATTCTCCCATTTCTCTTTGCATCTCTTCGCACTTCGGTTGTAACCTAATCTCTGCATTCCACCTGATATATCCTCCCATAATGGAGCTTTTGGTCCATTCTCCATGTACTTCGAATCAAGACTTGTTCTTAGCCTTATCAATGCATGAACTTCACCCTTTGGCCACCTTGAAGACGAAGAACAACTCATTCTTTCAACTATTTCACTACTACTACTATTCTTTGCCTTAATTGTCTCTTGTTTCTGTATCTGTATCTGTGTCTGTGGTGATTGTGTTTCGTGGCCGGATAACTTGTGCAAGAGAGCGATAACAGCTGCATCTTTGGCCGCAGCTGTTGACCTCTCTTGCACAAGTACGTCGTGTTCATTGGCGATTCTTGACATCTCTTGCAACCTCCAAGCTTCTTCTTGTGCTACTCTTTCTCTTTCTCGTCTATCTATGGCTTCCAAGAACCTATTTTGCATCTCCTCTTGCTTTGCAAGGACTTGCCTAGTCAGCTTCCTGAAGTAGTCCTTCCATTTCCTCTTCTTCTTGTACCTCTCTTCCAACCCTTCATCTGAAGCTGTGGAGGATGATGGAGATGTTGGTGACGACGATGGTGATGAGAAAAGGTTCATGCTGTTGTTATTGGGAAAGGAATGTGGTGCAAAAGTAGTACTACTTATGTTGTTGGTTGTGGCTGCAGTTACGGTTGTTGACGGTAATATCGAAGAATAGACTAGAGTAGGGTTTGCTGGCAAAAGAGGTTGTGATGATTTTGGAGGAGGGTGTGTATTGAATTGATTGTGATTCTCAAGTGCTTGTAATTGATCAAAGAACTTGTAGGTTTTTCCTTCAGATTTTCCAGTTCTACCTTCTTTGGTTCTCTTGTGATACTTATAAACATTCTCAAATTTTTCTTTGCATTTCTTTGCACTTCTCTTGTATCCAATCTCTCCTAATTTCCTGCATTATTATAATATTTGTATCACAAATATCCAAGAATATAAATAATTAAGCTAATATATATTGTATATTTAATTAGTTATCTCAAAAAACAAAGGCTAATTGACTAGAAGGAATAAGGATTATTTGTGGTTCATAACCGATGATATGGGGTGTAACATATATATAAGACAAAAAAATCAAAGAAATGAAACTATATATGAACATTGAAATATCCAAGATAATGAGAAGAATAGAGAAAATTGATCTCAAACAGTGAACCATATAATTTCAACCATCAATGAATTATATAGTCTTATCCTTAAAGGATATATTATTGCGGTTATTAGGTGGACATTACATAAACGGCTCTCATAAAAACAAAATTCAATTAATTACAATTATTTGGATCTTCAAAATGAAATACATGGAAAAATAAAAATATTGATACTTGAATTCTATAGTGTTAGTAATAAGAATAAAAAGAGAAAAGAAATCTAGAAACCAACAATAGTTCATAGATCTCCATGCATGATCTAGGAGGAGCTTCAAGACTTCAAGTTACAACATATATAGTTCATTCAAAACCAAAACTAATTTCAAAGAGAATGAAGAAGAGTAGAAGAGAAAGATGAACCGACAAAAAAAAAATAATAGTAGTAATAATAATAATAACAATAATATATATATTTGTTTATTAAGAATTATATATATTATGTTTTTATATACCTTGAAACTTCTTCCCATAGTGGACCTTTGAGAGTTGAATCACGAAACACTGAATCCATATCTGACCTTATCTTTAAGAGAGCCAAAGTTTCTTGCCGTGGCCACCGGTTTCCACCAAAGCTCATCTTATCGCCGCCGTCGTCGCCGCCGCCACCACCACCTTCTTCTTCTCTTCCCTTATTACTATTATTCTCTTCACTTGAATTTGTTGCATTCACTACCTCTTCTTCTTCTTCTTCCATACCAACCACCACTTCACCACCACCCTTGACACCATCTTCTTCCGGTGCCGCCACCGCCGTAACTGCCATAACTGGCTTATTATTGATGAGAGAGAGGATGGATGAGTCCTCAAGCTGCATATAGCTATATAGAGAAAAAATAATAATAATAATAATAATAATTAGAAGAGAGAGGGTGAATACTCTAAAGGCTTTTTATGCGCATGGAGTATGCTTATTGAGGGTAATAATTTTTTTATTTTTATTTTTATTTTTTTGGGTTGGGATCTTTCTGTCTATTTCATCATAGAAAATTAGACATTAATTGAGCTCAAGCAACTTTCTTCCCGTGTGATGTAAATTATAACATACTTTTTAATATTTTTTTCATTAATTGTTAGGCTATAGAATCTTCTATTTTTTAAATATTATTTATTTATTTATTTATTTGTGTTTTGTTCTTGTTTGATTGAAAATGAAAGACAAGCAAGAGTTACTTTGGCTTTCTATGTGTGTCTCATACGTAAAGAATATAAGGTAAAAAATATAAAAAATAAATAATCCATTTTAAGGAAAATTATATTTTATTATATTTGGGAAAATTAAAATAATTGAAGAGTTGTTGTAGTGGGAACAGAGTGTAGATAGCGACGATGAAGATAATAAGTTGGCCCATTTGCTTGTTGGGGGATTTTGGATTTCACTGAACGTTTGGCAAATTGGGATTATTGCTATGTATTTTTTTTTTTTTACTAAATTAACCCTTTTAAAAAGAATAATATCAAATCGGGTTGGTCTCTAGTGATTAGCTCACTAGTCCACTTAAGTAAGTGTCCGAAATTCGAATCCCGCTTTATGCATGTAGCAACTCATTGACCAGCGACAAACTCTTAAATGGAGCTCAGTACCGCGACGAATTAGTTATTGACCTATCGGGCTAGAAAATACCATAAAAAAAATTATCATTGACTTAATTAATCATGAAATAATCTAGTTATAGCGGTATATAAACATACACTAACTCTACCTATACTAAAATCAATTATTAATATAAAATATATATTATATATTAAAAATAAATTAAATAATATATATTTATACATAAACACATAATAATTAATTTTAATATACAAACAATATTTTTTATATACACGTTATCAAACAGTAATAATTCAAGTGGCAATCATCAGAGAAGGAGATTAATTTAATTTTAATTATAGCCAAATTTACTTTCTCAATTAATATTCAAGAACAAAATTAGGATTTTTTTTCTAAAATTATATAGATAAAAACCAAATTAAATTCAAAGAATTTTAATGGCTGTTGAAAATGACATTAAAAAACTTAAATTTGAAATATTTTGAAGTTGAATATATTAAATATACATTTTATATTACTATTCTTTAATTTATACACACTTGACCAAAAATTTTTAATTACAATTTTTTGGTTAAAAATAATGATATAATATAACAATATATACATATATAGTCAAATTCAGAGATAATACTAATAATAATATGAAAGTTTGAAAAACTTTTTTTTTACTTCACATTAATTGTTAAGTCAATTACAAACTGTCAAAGAAATCTGGCAGTTTTTTTTTTTTTTTTGTAATAAATTGAAAGAAATTAATTAAGGTAATCATGCAACCACGTGGGCAGCTTCACTTAGATCACAATTTTGACGAAGTTTGAGTTTGAAGTTTGGTTAAGAAAAGTAATAACTTTAACCTAATTTGTTGATAATGATGAATTAATTGATGATTTTTTTTTTTAGTTAGATAGATATAGGTGGCTATGTGTAAAGCAAAGACCATTTATGAAGTGGAAGTAACCGGTGGAAAATTCAGTTAGCCACGACCTAACATAATAAATAGAATGAATATTTTGATGGCAAAAAAACAATCTTCTATAAAGTTCTAACTTTTCTTCATATATATGATTTATTTGCCAATTATTTTTTGCGATGGTGTATATATGTGATTATAGATAGATTTATTGAGTCAATTTTCCTATTTTATTTATCTCTGTAAATAAATAAATAAATTAGTTTATTACTTTATTTTGTTATCTCTACTTTTTTGAATTGAAGAGTTTTCATTAATTTCCAATGACCCCACAACGTGCTTCAACGTGGTGGACTTTACGATCCAATAGTATTATATATGGCTTTCACTAAAGAAAAGAATATTATATGGCTTCAATAGTTTTGAAGTGGGTCATGTTAAATATATAAATTAATTAATTACTTCCTTTTCTCTCTTTTTTTTAATTCTCTCCTTTATTTCTTACTAGCAAATAATATCACTAGTCCTTATATATATAAGTGCAACGGATAATTTTGTTAGTAATGTTATTCAACAACATTTAATTTTTACATTCAAATTGTCAAATTAGAATGCGATAGGATGGAATATTATAAAAAATGCGTAAATAATATATAATTTATTTTATAAATCAAGAAATAATCTATCATCAAAAAAGAAAAAAGTTTTATTATATATAATTTATTATAACGGAATCTCACCAACCACCGCCACCAAATTCTGTTATAAAATAATGAAGATAAGCGTTGAACGAAAGTTAATTTCTCCAATTGAGTGATCAAAGCAAGAGGTGTTAAATATTAATATCTCTGTTATTTTTTTTTTACATTTAATTAGTCAAAGACAAATTATATATGGATACAATAATTTAAGAATGCATAAATAAATACACGTATATATAGACCAGAAAAATAAAATAAAACATAAAATCAATAATAATTAATGAGATAAAGCAAATAAATAATGTACATATCTAAACCAACTAATTATATATAAATATTATATTTAAAATATTATGCTATGATATTATTCCGTCAAATTAAATAATGGGTGGATTGTGTCTTTCTTTTTTATATGATCTTCATCGTTAATGTCCACTTTATATTACGTATAAGTCATATAGGTGCCATTAAATATGCCTCCTCTTAAATATAAGATGCCAATAATTATATCTCCTTAGCTTTTTTGTGTATAAAAAAAAAATATAAAATCTATTTTAAAGTAGTTGATCATAGGATGGAAAATCCATCATAGGTTGACATATTTAAGTTTCATCATTTGCATAGCATAGCATAGCACTATATATTTGATCCTTGTGTTAATTGAAAAGATCTTATCCTTTAGACTTTGAAACTATTTTGTTTGGTTTGTACAAATATGTTTTGTAGAAGTTATGATAATCAAATGAAATGTATAAAGAAAGCGATTATTCGTGATGGATAATAATAATAAATAACAAGATATTGTGAAGTAATATTATCCTAATTCCTAAATGATTTCCAATTTTCCATATCTAATATAATAATTCAAACATGTGACTTTATATAATTATATATAGAACAACAATTGAACCTAATCATTCGGGGCTAGACGGCTAGTATTAATCCTAGCTAGTACCTAAATTATTTTTAAAAATTAGTATATATTAGCACGCCTCTTACAATAGTTCTTTAAATATAAATTTAAATTCAAAATTGATAAATTTTTTGAAAGAATTTATTGACAACTAATACGTATAATTTAAAGTTTCAAATTTAAACATTTAAGTTATAAAATTTAGAGTAAAAATATAATTTTAAAAAATTAATTAATATTAGCTGAAAATTTTATCTTTTTAATTAAACTTTTAACATAAATAGATGGCGGCTATGCACAATTCAGCTACTTTATATAACTATATAAGTAAAAAAACCTAGAATAATATGGAGCCTTACAAAACACATTTACTTATATATAATAATAATATGTATGTTACACAGCTCATATATACATATGAATCTTATAAATGATGTCAACTTAAGTTTGAAAAAGAGAGTTATATTTATTCATCTGTAATTTTCAGTAGTAGTAATCTACATCCTTTTGTTAAAAAAAATTAATTAATATAATGATGTTGAAGATGTAATAATGTAACTACCTTGATATAATGTTTTGTTTAATGCATATATAACTAACGCTTGCTTCCAAATCCAACCTTGAAAAGACATTATAATTTATATATCCCAATACATGTAGACAAAAAAGAGTTGCTTAACATGGAGGGCATGTGAATGAATGAATCCTACCAATCTTATCTCATCCATGTGGTTTTAATTTAACCCTAACATTATTTATATTTATATATCTCACTTTTTTTTTGTTTCCCTTCCTTTTTACTACTCAATTATCCATCAGGTGTATTTTTCAAATAGTTTATTATTATTATAACAGTGTATGAATTAATTAACTAATTCGGGAGATTAATTATATTGATTATTCCACTTGCTAGAAGGCCATGAGAGAATTTGATGGTAGTTCAATCCCTTTCAAGATCATGGAAGAAATTAAATACTTCGATTGTGACCTATTAATAATAATAATGAAGAATTACATAAACAAACAAGTTTTTAACTAGCAGATATTTTTTTAGTGGTAGCTAGAAGATGTTAGGAGTAACAATAAGAAGATATTTAATTATATATATATTATTCCATAATTATCTTTGGTGGGGTGGCAACTTGCATTGTGTATGGGACAGGGTTTAAACTTTAAATGGTCAAATCCATGATTTGTTTTCTTTAGGCTGTAATTATTATATTTTGGATGCATTTTCCTCCACTGATGTAACTGTAATATATAACAATTTAATATTTAAATTAAAAATAAAAAATATTATTGTATACATATAAAAAATTATCTATCAAATTAATCATTAAATCATCTATGTGTATATAAAAATCAATCATTAAATTATACTTTTATATAAAATATATATTTAGATTACATAAAACAATTCGTATATATATACACAAATATACATGACAGTTATTTTATTGTTAATTGTAATGTGTATATAATATTCTTATATATTTTTAATGTATTTTATATTTTAATTTATATTTTTTAACTGATTTAATAATTTATTTTTAATTATAAGTTGATCAATCCCGAAGTAGTAGCTCTATCCTTTGGGAAACAAGAAGAATGACACGTAGGGGTTACGTTTAAAATTAGAAACTTCTTTTTAATATTAACTTTGACATTTATTCATTTATGCATACTTGTATTGTGTACATCTAATAGTTTATGTTTCTGTCTATCTGCACTGAAATAACAAAATCAACAGATCATCATTATTCATATAAATAATGTGTTATATTATATAACTATAAAATTATCATATATATTATCATCATTTAGAGTTAATTAGTCGTACTCTATTATATATTAGCTGATGACAGGTATTTATTAGCTGGTTATATAGCCAACTAATTAATACCTTCGGTTATGCGAATGCCACCACTTAATTATTATTATTATTAGAGTGATGTTCAAGAAAATAAAATTTGGGAATCTAACGAAACAGATAAATAATTTTCACGTTCAGATTAGATTAATAATAATTTCTAGAAAAGGTGAGTATGCTGTAAACATCAACTCATACAAGAAAAGAATTGAATGTTCAAGCCAGCCAATCACACGCAATTTTTGTTGATACTAAGATAAATATAATACTTTTGAAAAATTATTCATTCATTTTTATTTTATTTTATTAAAAAATACTATGTATACATATACCACCTGGAGAATGAGAAAGTATTAAAGGGGGTGTCGGTCCAAGAAAGAAGAAAGTTAAAAAGATTATTGTTATTATTATCATGATCATATGGTGGGTGCACATGCATGCTGCATTTTCTTCTCTTGCATCCACCAACTGTTATGACTCGTATCATCAACATGTGAAAATGCTCATGCAAACGTTTAGCAAGTAAATTTCACAATTCCCTTAGCTTCATCATTTATTATTTGCTTCTCTAATTTTTTTCCCTCTTAGTTTATAGTAAAAAGTTAATCTCTTACTAATCTGAATTTTATTTATATTAAAAGTTTATAATGCTGATAAGTAAATTGCTGTATGAAAAAGTACATGAATCAATAGAATATCTATACAATGTGTATAATGAGAGTATAGGGATGTTCGATTTAGTAGGATATCAAATAATTATTATCCTAATATCCGGATGGTTATTTTGAATAATATATGTGTATTGTATTTAAAAAATTAGTAATATTTTATTTTAAATGTTTATTTTTTAACTTATATTGGATCAAATAAATAGTTTATTATTATATATATTATACAAATATTCTATTAGCTCCCTAATAAAATTCTTGATGTATACACATGACGATATTCAAAAGTTTAATATTTATTTGAATGGACACAACAAATTGATCATTAAAATATATATCATAATAAAATTGGAAGAGGTCAAAATTAATAAAAAAAATTACGATAAATTTACAAAATAAATAATAAAAAAATTATCAAAGTGAATGATAATTAACTAACTATCAGTTAAATTTAAATTTTGATGATTATATTATTATTGTCCAAGCAAGTGAGATATTGTACCAAATTGCTTTTTTCTAGCAAGTGTTTACACAAATGAAGAAGGACCTTTCCATTCCATGCATGTTGCTATTTACTATCCATAGAAAGGTATGATCACAGATAGAAATGAATTAGGTCACAAAAAATGTTAATTAGGATGTGGAATTGGATATGATTAAGGGGTAGATCAAGGGGAAGTGTCAAAGAATTAAAAGCTTGAAGGGACCATGGATGTTACTGTGCTTGGTTACCATTTGAGGGCAAACACCAAGAACAAGAGCAAGAATAGGTCATATTATAGGGTAGGACCCATCCACATGATGAGGTTATGGTGGTAGATGTGCCCTCTTCAACACCCATACATATACATATATCCTTTCTTCAACTTAACAAACAATAACAAATTAATAATAAAAAATTGTGGGTATTCACTCACACGGATACGAGATTTAATGCATTCAGGTGTAGCATAGAGCAATTATACATTACCACTAAATATTTTTATTTTTAGTCTGTAGTTGATAAATAATAATTTATACTCATATTTACATAAATTTTATACATAAAAAATATATAATTTATATTTATATATACTAAATTTTGTATATATGAATTAATATAGTCTGTATCTATCATTTTTAAAATTTATGTTATAAATAAATAAAATATATTTATTAAAAATAATTAATATTTAAATTAATCAAATAATGACAACAAATATTAAAAATTATTGACTTCCTGATACTCATTTGTATAAAAAATTAGAAAAAATTAAAGATAATCAAAGAGAATATAAAAGAGAAATTTCAAGAATTAGGGTCAAAGAAAAAAAAAATAAAATTTCTATTATATCATACCATCCATATTATTATATCATATTTTTATTTATAGTATAATTCTCTAAGTGATCTAGTCTAATACTAATACTAATCCTATCACTCTCTTTGTAAGGTTATCATCATCACACCAGAAAATGACTTTTTTTTTGTCAAAGAAAATGACACTTTAGGTGTATGTCCTTGGTTATTTTTTTTGGGGGGTCATGTCTAAGCGGTTTTATTATTCTTCTACGAATTTGGGTCTTTTCGGGCCTTTTAGGTAATGAAGTTAATTTGGTACTAATGCTTTTTGGATAAATAGTTCAGGCCTTTCGGGTCATATTTTGTTTGGTTGGTAGTTCAGTCATAATAATAATGAAAAAACGGATCCAGCCTAAAAATAATAATGGATTTGTTCAACCACATAACCCAGAATAAGATAAGTCCATAAAAAGGTCATTGGGCTACCATAGGGCCCAAATTGGAGTCTATATTAACAACAAACTATTGTTAATTGGCCTAAAATAAGAAAGCAAAATGAAACCATATAAATGTAGCCTGGCTAGTAAACTTATTGGGTCTCAGTTTGCCGAAAAAAAATGATTGCCTCTCTTAATCGTTAGAGTGTTCAAATCTCATCCTAAGGTCCCAAAAAAGAAACCTCTCATCTTTAATATAGAAAATATAATCAATTCCAAAAAAATAAAAGACAAATATCATGTGATGTAATCATTATTCTTATCACCTAAAATAGCTTTTTTTAATAGGAAGAATTAGTAGAATTAGTTAAAATTATAACTTTTGGCTACTGATATTTCTGTTTCACAAGAGAAGCAAGATGAAGTCATAGTTTTTTTTTTAAATAAAATATTATGTAAAGAACCAACAAAAAAAAACTTTAAGAAAAAAAATTAATTTAGATTATTTATATATTTGTTGATATTTAAAATTTGATACACCATCACTAATGGAATGATTAAGAATGGAAGGAAATATGTAAAAGTGTGTAGAAAATAATTTAATTTGTTAGTTGTACTCTAATTAAATTTTAAAATGTTGAGCTGTTACACTTACAACTGGACATATATATCCTATGTATTCTATTATGTATTTCATCATCATTTTTCTAAAAAATACAACAATACAGTTCAATGCACATCTCAATTTTGGACTCTACCCTCTCTTTGCAATTCTCTCTTTCTCTATTTCCTTTACTAATTCTAATTTCAACTATTTTCTGGTACCTTTTCAAAAATATAAAGAGTGACCTTTTCTTTAGAAAAAAATTATCAAATTTATTTATTCACATATAAATATGTGATGCATATTGCACGCAGAAACATCATCATTTAAAAATTAAAATAATATAGTTTAAATGCTTATATATTTTATTTGCATTAAGAATTTTAAAAAAGATAAATCTTACATGAAGATTCGAAATAGTTTTATTATTGTAATAATATCTAAATTACATTTTCTAATTGATGTATGATAAAAATTAAGAGAGTACATCATAAAATAAAAAGAGTACGTAATAAAATTAAGAAAGTACATAAAAAAGATTTATGCATTTTTTATTTAATTAAAAATAAAAAAATTAATAATTATTATTATTTTTATTAATAAAAAAATTTAAAATATATAATTGTAAAAATAAATTATTTTGAATAGTAAATATATATGACTTAGCTTCCTTTTTTTTAATTTTATTATTTAAAAAATATGTCTTTTTTTTTTGTCAATAGCTCCTCTACAGCTTTTTTAGTGATTTCAGTGGTGCCAAATTTAGAGGGCTCAACTTCCTGCATCACTTGGAGCACGCGTCCTTATATTCCTCATTTATTTTGAATTATCATAAAATAATAAAAATTAAAAATCATAAATCCTTAGATTTAGTTTTTTGCGCATCTTCTTTTTCTTTCTTCTATATTAAATGTCAACATAAAGAGTTATCAATCATCAAAACTTCAAGATGTCTTCTGAGACATCAATGTCTCCTCATCCAGTCTCTCCAATTTTTTCAGCTAAAGCCATAACAAATGAACAGAGGCGAAGAACAAAGAAGATGAGCAGAGGACGAGTCACTCACCTGGCGTCGATAGAGGGCTACTGGTGTTGGCTGTTGAGGACCGCGCGACGATGAAGACGATGCGAGCTACTACCTGTTGGTGTTCAGAAGATGAAGACGATGGAGATGGAGGGCTACTGCGCAGGAACCAGGCGACGATGGAGGGTTACTAGGGCTGAGGACCAGGCGACGGCGGTGGCTGACGACCCGAGACCGCGGCGACGAAGGAAGGCGACCGGGCGGCTAGGGTTCACTGATTCACTCACTGTGAGATGAATCATGAATGAATGCGTGAATGGGGTCGAGGGGGGAAGGGGGGATGGGGTGCTCCGTGCTCCACTAGCGGGTCGGGTCGGGTGAATTTTTTATTTTTTAATTTTTACAATAAAATGGCGTCGTTTAGCAGAACCGGCCGGTCACCGATTCGGTCTAACCGGCCGGTTTTTAGCCGGTTTGCCGGTTCTTTAACGATTTTTTCTGGCACAGTTTTAAGAGGAGGATCGGACCATTTGCATTACCGGTTCGTGGTTAAACCGATCAAACCGGCCGGTCCGGTCCGATTTTCAGAACCTTGCTTGTAACACGCGCCAAACTTAAAGGGCTCAACATCACTTGGAGCACGCGTTCTTATATTCCTCATTTATTTTGAATTATCATAAAATAATAAAAATTAAAAATCATAAATCCTTAGATTTAATTTTTTGCGCATCTTCTTCTTCTTTCTTCTATTTCTTCCTCTACTTACCTATTTGACTGTACAATAATAATAATATTTTTTTCAACAATTTAACCTTAGAAATATCAATTATATTATATACATAGACCAAATAATACAAATTAACCTATCAATTAATTAAATAAAAATAATAAAATTAATCTAACTCACGAAACGTGAATAATAAAGATTACTAAATTCATACTAAAGAGAGCAGTTTGACGGGAAACGTGTAAATTAGTCGAAACAGAGTGTAATTAAAATTATATATGAAATAATATTTTATCTTATTATTAAGTACTTTTTTAGTACTCCTAAAATTATATATTAAATAATATTTTATCTTGTTATATATTAAAGTTATATATTAAACAAATTTAGTAAAAATTTTATTCAATCTAAAAATATAAAATTTAAAATGATAAAATAACTGATTATTTTTAATGATCATTTAACATTTTAAATTATCTAAAATTATTATATTATTGATTCTAACAAAAAATAACAATATTCTATTTAAATTAAGATAATTATTTATCTGATCAAATTAAAATAATAATTTAATAATTTAATAAATATCTTAATATTTATTAGTGTGTGACTCTATAAATTCAATATTAAGTACATAGTATATTATTAAATTTACTAATAAAATTTGGCGTCTAATAACATTTTTCGACATCTAATAGTATGAAGTAATGTATTTTTACTAATTAAAATAAGAGAAGAATAAAGTATAATTCCTTTCATAATTTTTAACTCTTTATTAATCTTTAGAGTAGGGTTTAATTATCAAACTCTAATTTATTAACATTATCATGATGAACTAATTAATAAATGATTCTAGAAACTCATTTCTTTATTCATTTAATTCGTTTAGATAAGATTTATTTAATTCAATCATTATAATCATGTAACTCAAAATTTATCAAAAGTTGATGGATTTATTATTGACTAATAATTAATTTTACAAATATTTAAATCATATCTAATATGTATTCAATTAGTATCCTAAGATATTATATATCTGAAATCAAAATATAATAAATAATTAAATACTTTGTTAATAATTATCATGATAATCTTAGATTAAAAAAAAAAAAAGGTGTTGAATATCTTGCATGCTTCTTCGGAGATTGGGGACTATCCCACTAGAATATTAGAAGGAACATACCCATTACCAGTTTACCATTAATGGACATTAAAGCTCGGATTACTTCTTCGATTTCCTTGTCCAATATCCATGTGCATGCCCTCTTTCATAGATTTTATTATAGATAAATGATAATGTCATTCTTATTTTTATAATGTCATTTTATACATAATTTTTTTGTATTATATATATATATATAGATATAAATTTGTTCAGACATTATCAAAATAGACGTGACAATATTAAATATTATTTTTTTAGAATATATATTAAATATATATAAATGTATGTTAATTAATATATAACGGAGCATATATATATAGAACCTCACCTCACAATAAATATTCTCAATAGAAAAATTCAATTGACTATATATGATGTAAGAATATGGGACCGTTACTTGTTAAGGTCTATCTTACCAATACATGATAATAGAATAGAAATCCACACTTAACATCAATAATAAAACAAAGACTTCAAAAGTCTTTGGACTACTTTTGCCGTTAATAAATAAATAAATAAATAAATAAATAGGTTTATAAACAGTACCAATAGCTTGTTGAAAAGTGGTTTGTCCTATTCAAAATAGTCTTAAGAATAGTGATTATGGTTAGTAGATGTGGCCTCAATGCCTCATCGACACGTAGATGTTGATGTGCAATTTCATGGAGAATGTGGTGGTAGGGCTTTAGGGACACAAATGGATCCAACCCCTATCATGGAACAGTGTTGCACCAACAACACATGCTTAATTAACTAACTATATATATTCAATGTTTTTGTACGTGTACCATTGATGAGAGATAATAATGGATCAAGCTACTTTGTGTATGCAAGAATTCAATGGGTCTTCATTTTCATAATGACTATATGTCTATATGGTGCTTTTAGTTTTCTTTTATAAAATGGATATATGCAATGCGTTATCTTTTAACTATATATTCAAATGATTATTACAATAATTAAGTTGCATGGTTGAGAGTTGAAAGATTTCAAATTGGATAAAAAAAACCCCTCAATATTAAAAGGATATGGTTGAATGAATAGTCATTATATATTGATTAAGAATCAACTAACAATAATTCAATAATTTTCATTATTATTAGGCAACGAAGAAAAAAACCAGATATTTTAGGGATTTTTTAACTCAAGAGGGTCCTCATGATAATAATATATGCATGTCATTTGGAAGAAAAAAAATCAATGCATTATTGATGTGAATTGTGTGTGTGTATATATATATATATTCATGTATTTTTATCTACATTTTGACCGTAGATTTATATATGTGGATCCTCCTATCTTATGGATATAGCTGGTAACTATGCAACTAATTATTAATATCCTTGAAGCTAAACTTCAATCCTTCATGAGCCATTTTAATTGGGTTTAACACAACGAAACTAATTAAAGCCATGCATTGATAAAACTATCCCTAAATTTTGTTAAGAGTTTAATATCACTCTGTAGTCAGAATCCGTAGTCAAAATTAAGATGATCTTTATAAATATTTTTTTTTGTATTTTTTAGTCCGATATGTCAATAACTAATTTATTACGAATCTAAATTCTATTTAAGAGTCTGTTGCTAATCAATAAATTATTGCATGTACAAGATGAGATTTAAATCTCCACACTCACTTAAGCGAATGAGTGAACTAATGACTACTTGACCAACTCAAATTAATTTCTTTATATTTGACGATAATATAATTCTTTATTTTTTGTTAATTTACTAAACTTTATAAATGTGAGACATCTTTTATATCACAAATCTTATGTTTATCTTTGTCTAAATAGTCTATAAATATGAGATATATATTCCTTATTTTGTAAATTAACTTTTGAGATTGAGTTACGTGTTAGGCCTACTCAATAACAATTCTAATATGGTATCAAAATCTATCATTCAATATTATTAGACTATCTACTTACAAATATTCACACTTTAGATAAATATTTTAGATGAAAAAAAAATGTCTTACAAATTTTACTATATTTCTGAAGAATAAAATCTCTAAATATTCTATAAATACGAGACACTCCTCACATTATGAACTAACTTTTAAAATTAATTTAAATTTATTCGATCTCAATTCTAATATTGAATCAGTATTATTCAAGTTTAATCACTATGTTATCATCTACGTAACCACACTCCTCACATTACAAACATGTTTTTTATGTGTGTTTCTTCCTTCTCAACTTCCATCCTTCTTTGCCTTGTCTTTTAAACTAGTATATGTATGATCAAATATATATTATTCTCGACATACAACAAGGGTAAACGTTTTTAATCTCAACATATAATATACATATTATTTTATCGAATTAAAGACGAATATATATAGTACATAACTGTATGTTGGGGACATTATTCATTCCTAAAGCACACATGTTTAAAATGTGATGGCCAGAAGATGAACAAATGGACGACATATGGATAAGGAAATTCCAGTTTCAGCTAGAACATCATGAAGAGAGCACATTATTATTATTATTATTATTATTATTATTATTATTATTGTTATTATTAGGATAAATATATTTTTTGTTCTTTAAATTTATTAAAAATTTAAAACACAATTTTAAATTTTATTTTATTTTAATTTTGTTCAAAAAATTTTTGAATTACATTAAATATATTTTTTGCGACTAATTTTTCAAAAAAATTAATATCAATTCAGCAACAATTTTACGATAACAATTTTTAACATAAACAAACTAGACATATAATTGTCCTACATTATTATTGAATTAGACCTAAACTTTTTGGAAATATAACTGTCAAAAGATATATTTGATGTAAATAAAAAATTTTAAAAATAAAATAAAATTTAGAGATATTTTTAAAATTTTAGACAAATTTTAAAGAGAAAAAATATTATTATTATTATTATTATTATTATTATTTGCGTCAACTCCAACTCTCATACTGAGTTTATAAGACAATAGTCAATAGGCAACTCAAGAATGCTCTTCACTCCTGTTGGAGCATATATATTAACGCATAAAAGACATAATACAGATTACAAAAAATTAATTAAACACGTGTATAAACTAGTTCCATCTTTTGATAGACATGTTTCGATCTTTTAGCAAGGTATGTGCCCCCATGATAAGTGCTATGAATATGGAATCATTGTCTTAAGACTTAAGAGATGGACAATGGCTTAGTGCTGAACCCTATGTTATTTATGGATGGGCTTCCATTTCAATTCGCAAGATATCAATTAACCAAGGATGGAAAAAAAAAATAATAAATAATAAGTTCTTGATTTTCATATACCTCTTATCAAAAGTTTTTATATTTTTGTTTGTAAAACTTTGAAATAGAAGATATTGAAATAAGAATAGAAACCCGTTAATACTCTCTAGTAAACTATATATATATATTTTTTGAAGTTCTTTAGAGAATGGCAATGTGATAATTTGCTCTGATCTTATAATTAGTATAAACAATTTGCATAATATTGATTGATAATATAAAAAATTAAATACAGTTATTTTTATGTGAAGTTATTAATTAAAAATTATTATATAATTTTATATGTTTGACTAAATAATTATTTAATAACTTTTAATTATAAATTTTACATAAAAATAACTATACGTGAATATAAAAAACTATATATTTGAATAGGATTTTGAATTTAGATTTGGTCAATTTCTGTGAGTAAATAAATAAAATACAGCACAGTGGGAACCATTTAAGCAATAATGATCGTAGATATATATTAACACCATTATGGTTGTTATAGAAGTCATTTCAAACAACTATGTTTCATTTTTTCAGGTCAATAATCCATTTTATTTATGGAAGCTTGAATGGATTATATTCTCCCTTATCTGATCGTCACTGCTATGCATCTAGTTTTTCAATAAACAACTCATTAATTATATAATTAATGAAACTGTATAAATGACTATAAGTGCTTAATTTTTGTATTATTTATTTTAGTTTTGTATTTTTCACTTTAATAACTGTTTTTAATAAACTATATTCTGATTTGCAGCAAATATTTGGCCACTCTCATGCGTAACATCATTATGGGGAGCGCACTATGAATGGATAAATTCACATCATAATAACTGTATAATGTGCGTAATTAAGATCACATTTAATTTATAAATTCTAAATCTTAAAATATATTAGACAAATAAAAATTTTTTTAAAAAAGATCTAAAATAATTCAACATTATCTTATTATATATTTTTTAATTATCACTTATATTATTGAATATTATTAAAAGTAATAAATGATATATAATAAAAAATGTTCAGAAGTCAATAAAATTTATTATTTTTTATTATTACTTTTAGTTATTAATTTAATTTTTTTAATTTAGTAATTTAAACATATTAATAATTAATTACTAATCAAAACAATAAATTCTATTAATCTTTTAGGAAGAGTTTTAAGTATATCTGGAACACTAGTACAATTATTTTAACCATTGATTTCAATTATAAAAAATATATATAATATATATTAATTGAAATCAATAGTTAAAAATACTAGAACACCAGTATTTCAGGTATATTTAAAATTTTTTCTATTTTTTAATATTTTATATATAATTATAATATTATATATATAAAAATATAAATGTTAAGTTAAATAAAATAATTTAGATTATCATGCATTTTCTTAACATTATCATTTGTAATATAATGATATGTTATAACGGCCACAAACAAAATGAAAAAGTCTAGCAGCGAAAACAACATAAATATCTAACACAAGAACAATATGAAAGTACTCATAACACAATATGACAGCAACTATAAACAAGCAAATATAGCAAGTAAAATAATAATAAGAACACACCGAGATTTTAACGTGGAAAATCCCCTCAAAGTGAGAGGTAAAAACTACGGGTCGTCCAGACCAATGAAATAGCTCCACTATAATCAAATGAGGTACAAGAGAGTCTCAAACAAAGCAACAAAATGTGCAAATAACCACCTAAAACATCAAAGCATCAAAGCTTACAAATAAGAAGAAAGAAGATGAAATATACCCAAAAATAGAGCTGATGTTCGAAGCCTATTTCTCCCTTTGCAGACCTCCAATCAAAATCTCCACCGTTCAAAATAAAGAACAAAATTTGAAGAATCCCTCTGCAGAGCTCCGATCAAAATCTTCATCATTCAGAATAAAGAACAAAAATTGAAGAATCTACAATCCAAATTTCACATCGATCCAATGGTGAAAGAACGAGAAATTGCTGTTCAAAGATTGCTGCTCTGTGTAAAAATGGAAAACCTATTTTCTCTCTTGCGAAGCCAATTTCTCTCATTGCGTACTTCCAATCAACATTTCCACCAACTAGAATGAAGAACAAGATGAAAAGAACTCGTAGTTCAAATTTCAACCCGATCCAATGGTGAATGAACGAGAAATGGCCATTTAAAATTTATTGCTTTGCATAAAATGGGAATTCTGTTTTTCCTCTTCTCTCTCACTTGGCGGCTACTCTCTCACTCTCAAAATTGACCCCAAAATCTGATTAGGTTTGTGGCACAATGGGTGCAAAAAGACATCCTCAAAAAGTTGGGTTTATGCCTCACAAATGAGAGAAAAAACCCAACAAATCTCTCCTTCTCGACTAGGTGGAGGCCCTCGCAATTCCTGTGATCAAACAACATGTTTCATACTTATCTCTTGACAATGCTTTTGTCATCATATCAGCACCATTGTCATCAGTGTGAACTTTCTCAAGTTCTAACAACTTGGAATCTAACACATCCTATATCCAGTGATACCTAACATCAATATATTTAGATCTTGCATGAAAAGTAAAATTTTTGGCAAGATGAATAGCACTTTGGTTATTACACAACAACATATAATGGTCTTGCTTGAAATCAAGTGCTGCAAAAAACTTCTTCATCCACAACAACTCTTTACATGCTTCAGTTGCTGCAATAAACTCTACCTCTGTGTAGAAAGTGCAACACACTTTTGTAGTCTTGACTGCCATGAAATAGCTCCCCCTGCAAACTTGACCAAATAACCTAAAGTAAATTTTTGAGAATCAATATCTCCTGCCATGTCTGCATTAGTAAAGCCAATTAGCGAAGGTTTCTCACCACCAAAACTCAAACTCAAGTTAGTTGTACCTTTGAGATATCTCATAATCCATTTAACAGCATTCCAATATTCTTTACCTGGATTAGAGAGAAAACAACTCACAATACCAACCGCATGAGTAATGTCTGGTCTAGTACACACCATAACATACATCAAGCTTCCAACAGCTGAGGCATAAGGAATTTCATCCATTGCTTATTTTTCCTCATCAATGATTGGACACTGCTTGGTACTCAACTTAAAATGAGGAGTAAAAGAACTAGCAACACATTTAGCATCATTCATGCAAAACTTTTGAAGCACCTTCTTTATGTGCTTCTCCGGTAACAAAAAGCTTTTTGGAATCTCTATAGCGAGTAATAGTCATGCCCAAAATCTGTTTGGCAGGACTCAAGTCCTTCATAGCCAAAAACTTGCTCAACTATTTCTTCAACTCATTAATCCTCAAAGCATTCTTGCCCACAATCAAAATATCATCCACACAAAGCAAAAGAATGATAAATCATCATCAGAAAATTTTCGCACAAATACACAATGATCTAAAGTTATCTTACAGTAACCATGCTCCCCCATAATAGATTCAAATTTCTTGTACCACTGTCTTGGAGCTTGCTTCAACCCATAAAGACTCTTCTTAAGCTTGCACACAAAATTTTCCTTTCTTTTAACAACAAAGCGCTCTGGTTGCTTCATGTAGATCTCCTTATCTAAATTACCATGAAGAAAAGTTGTCTTCACATCCATTTGCTCAATCTCCAAATCAAGAGACGCTGCTAATTCAAGCACAGCACGAATGGATGACATCCTCACAACAGGAGAAAAGATCTCCTCATAATCAACAACTTTTCTCTAGCTAAAACCTCTAACAACCAATCTAGTCTTATACCGAGACTTAAAATTGTGTTCTTCATTCTTGATTCTGAATACTCATTTGTTCTTCAAAACTCGCATACCCTTTGGTAGCTTCACCAACTCATAGGTATCATTCTCAAGTAAGGACTTTATTTCTTCTTGGATAGCTTCAAGCCATTGAACTTTGCTTTCATCTTCAATAGCCTTTCCAAAGCATTCAGGTTCTCCCCCATCAGTCAACAAAACAAACTCATGTGGAGAATACCTTGACGAAGGCTTCCTCTCTCTTGTAGACCTTCTGAGTGCATTTGCAGGAATTTCCAAAGATGGTTTTTCATCTTGATCATCCTCAGCAACTTCATCAAGTATCGGATCAACTGTTCTATCTTCACCTGCACTTGTATCATGCTCATTATTTTGAACTTCAACTTACCATATTCTACCATAGACATAGAGGGAGTAATATCCAAGTCAGAAAAAATCATCACTAGGCTGAACCATTGGCTTCTTCACATTATCAACATCCTTCAATGTTTGGTCTTCAACAAAGACAACATCTCTACTCCGAATCACCTTCTTACTAACAGGATCATAAAACCTGTAACCAAACTCATTCATGTCATAGCCAATAAAAATACACTGCCTAGTCTTTACACCAAGCTTAGATCTCTCATCTTTAGGAATATGAACAAAAGCTTTATATCCAAAGACTCTTAAATGACCATAAGAAACATCTTTACCTGACCATACCTTCTCTGGCACTTCAAATTGCAAGGGAACACATGGTTTCCGGTTCAAGACATGAACAACAGTGCTCAAAACTTTACCCCAAAAGGATTTTGCCAATCCAGATTGTGACAATAAGCACCTAACTCTTTCAATCAATGTTATGTTCATCCTTTCAGCCAAGCCATTCAACTGATGAGTCTTTGGAGGAGTCTTCTAATGTCTTATACCATACTTTTTACAATAAGCATCAAATGGACCTGAGTACTCACCACCATTGTCAGTACAAATACATTTCAACTTCTTTCCAGTTTCTCTTTCAATAGAAGCTTGAAATTGCTTGAACACATTCAAAACTTTATCTTTGGTCTTCAAAGTGTAAATCCATAATTTTCTAGAATGATCATCAATAAAGGTTACAAAATAAATAGACCATCCAAGTGTTCTTGCCTTCATCAGCCCACATACATCAGAATCCACCAAGTCAAGTATCTTCGGCTTCCTTGAAGGTGGATGGCTCTTGAAAAAAAATCCTATTTTATTTTCCAGCAAAGCAGCCTTGCAACCAGATAAAAGATTCCTCTTGGATAACATATTCGATCATGCCTTTCTCACTCATATGACATAATCTCTTATGCCATAAATCAGTTTCATCAACAAATTCAGCAGCATTAACAACATCTTTCACAATCTTTGCTTGAGTTAAATAAAGAGTAGAGTGTCGTGTACCTCTAGTAACAACCATGAAACCCTTGGTGAGCTTCCAACTATCACGAGAGAATGAGTTATCCAAGTCTTCATCACACAACTTACCAACAGAAAGTAAGTTCAACCAAATATTTGGAACACGCTTCACACGTTTCAAATTCAACTTGGTATCGTTGGAGGTTTTTAAGCAAACCTGTCCAACACCGGCACATTTTGCAACATCTTGATGAGCCATTTTCACATCACCAAAATCACCAGGAGTATAAGACGTAAACAAATCCCTCCTAGATGTAACATGAATAGAAGCACCACTATCAATCATCCAACTAGTGCTATTATCAACAAGGTTAACAGATTCAAACTCCTCAACAACAAGAAAATCATCATGAGTTCCATTCCTTACTACCATCATCTTTATTTATGCTCTTGTCTTTACTTGTCTTGGCTTTCACCTTTTTTAGCTACCAACAACATTTTTTCACATGTCCTTTTTTACCACAATGATGACATTCAATATTTTTATACTTTCCTTGAGACTTGCTTCTATTTTGATCTTTACTTTTAGGACCTCGACTTTTGTTTCTCCCGCTAGACTCAGATGTGTGTAGTCGATGTACCTTGTGACTTTCTTCTCATTTCTTCATTCAAAACACTACTCTTGGCAAGATCCATAGAGATTACACCATCAGGAGCAAAATTAGACAATGACATTCTGAGAATTTCCCACGAGTCTGATAAGGAGCCAAGAAGTAACAATCCTTGAACCTCTTCATCAAACTTGATACCTATGGAAGATAACTGATTCATTATTCCTTGGAAGTTATTCAAGTGATCTGTCATTGATGTCCCATCTGTATACTTCAAAGCCAACAGCTGCTTGATCAAAAACATCTTGTTATTCCTAGTTTTTCGAGCATACAACTGTTCAAACTTAATTCAAAGGGTCCGATCATGTGTCTCTCCAATAATATGGTTCAACACATTATCGTCAACCCACTGTCTAATATATCCATAGACTTGTTTATGCAACAAAGTTCAATCATCATCAGATTTATCATTAGGCTTCTCTGTACCAAAAACTGGTTGATGAAATTTTTTTACATAAAGCAAATCTTTCATCTTTGACTTTCACAAATCATAATTAGGACCATTAAGAGTGATCATCCTACTAGTATTAGTATTAGCTTATATTGTTCACATAATCACAAGCCCAGAAAAATACCAACAAGCTTTGATGCGAGTATGAAAGAGCCTAGCAGTGGAAAAAACACAAATATCTAACACAAGAATAATATGGAAGCACTCACAACACAATATGGCAGCAACTATGAACAAGCAAATATAGCAAGTAAAGCAATAACAAAAACACACCAAGATTTTAACGTGGAAAACCCCCTTAAAGTGAGAGGTAAAAACCACAGGTCATCCAGACCAATGAAATAGCTCCACTATAATCAAATGAGGTATAAGAGAGTCTCAAATAAAGCACAAAATATGCAAATAATCAGCCAAAATATCAAAACACCAAAATTTACAAATGAGAAGCAAGAAGATGAAATATACCCAAAAATAGAGCTGTTGTTCGAAGCCTATTTCTCCCTTTGCAGACCTCCAATAAAAATCTCCACTGTTCAGAATGAAGAACAAAATCTGAACAATCTACAGTCCAAATTTTACGTCGATCCAACAGTGAAAGAATGAGAAACTGCTATTCAAAGATTGCTGCTCTGTGTAAAAACGGAAAACCTATTTTCTCTCTTGTGAAACCAATTTCTCCTACTGCGAACCTCCAATCAACACCTCTACCAACCAGAATGAAGAACAAGATGAGAGGAACTCGCAGTTCAAATTTTAAACCGATCCAACGGTGAATAAATGAGAAACGGCCATTTTAAATTTACTGCTTTACATAAAAACAAAAAATCTATTTTTCTTTTTCTCTCTCATCACTTGGTGGCTACTTTTTCACTCTCAAAATTGACCCCAAAATTTAATTAAAATTGTAACACAATAAATATAAAGAAACACTCTCAATAAATTAGGCTTAGACCTCACAAACGAAAAAAAAAAACTCAACACAAAATACTATACATAATTGTACAATGCATGCAGTGCACTAAGCTACAATAACCTTCCCAATCAAATTTAGACAAAAAAAACATGCATTATTATTACCATACTACTGTGTTAGATGGATTTCCACCACACAATTTTTTAGTGATTCAGTACTTATTTGTTATTTCTTCTGTGTTTTCTATTATTAATTTATTACTATAAGCTGTGTTGATGGTGAAGCTTGCCAAAAATGTACTATAAATTAAAGGCATTGTAAGAAAGAAAATTTTCCGTAAAAGGTATTGAATAGCAAAAATACTAATAATAATTATTAAAGCTATGTACTTGAATATTAAAGCAATCATGTATGTGCTATACAGGAAATAAAGTTGATGACAATATTTTTCTTAGAAATGAAGTTGAGTCATGAGTGTCACTACTCTTGGTTTGGTTTCAAACCAAGGTGGGAAAAAAATATCATGTCGCTATGGATATTATTAGATAGGGATTTAATTTGGAAAGGGATCTCATAACTTTTCAATTAAACCAAATATTATAACCATTTGAAAAATAAAATATATGTAACATATTATAAATTTTGTAGTAATAAAAAAGGCACACCATGTTACTTACCCTTTTCTCCTTTTAAGCTCCATGATCTAAACACATCTTATTGATTTGATAGTATACAGCTAATTTTTTATATATATTTCTACAAAATTATATATATCTCAAGGTCTTTTCATTTTTTGGAAGCAGCATATATCCATATTATACTAAAGTGATACAAGCATCATATTATTATATGCTAACCTGAAAGAAAAGAAAATCGAGATTTTACGTGAAATTAAAAAAATAAATTAAATATATAAAATATAAAAATTTAATATAATTTAAATTATAAAATTATTATATCTAATATAAATTTTATAAAATTAATTGAGTTATTTAAATTTATAATATTAAAAATTTTAAAAATTAAATTAAGATTTTAATTATTATAACTAATACCAAATAAATAAAATTCAATATGACTTTCTTTCTTTATTATCTTTTTTATCCATTCATTGCCCCTATTTAACTTTTTTGAAGGAGCAAGAAGATCCTTTGATACTCCTAGTAAATCCTTGTGTATCTAACCTTTTCCTCATCACTAGCTAGCTAGTACAAGTTTTTTTTTTTTCTTTTTTTCACAGTAGATTGAATAGGAGAGCTCAGAAGAGAGGTTTCTAGTGGTTATCCACTCAACTATGTTAGTGGTGCCAAAAATATTGATGGGATAGGTGAAAGTCTTATTGATAATTGTCCTATATATGCATTACCAATAAGATACCCTCTTCTTCTAATGCAAATCCTAATGGCACGAAGTTGGGTAGGAAATCTATTTCACCATTAATATCAACCTTCTCAAAAAACATGCCATATAGTATACAAGCACTACATACATACCGTTGAAATCTTTTAACATTTTAACATTTTATACTATTTTTAACATGTCCAATAGCAAGGAAATATATGCTACTAGCTATATTACTATTTTTTTTTTGTGACTAGCTATATTACTATTTGAACTAACTACATATTTTTACTATAAATAGATTATTTTAAATATAAAAAATTATATGAATACTAAAATTAGTTATCGAATATTTGTGTATATATATATAATTTAATTTATTTTTAGTATATAACTTATATATTTTAATACATATTTATACGAATGATTATTTTTTTATTTACACGTAGTATGATTGTTTAAATATCAGATGATTTTTTTTTATTTTGATAAAAGTAACATGTGTATAATATGGGAGCAAACAACCTAATTTTCAGTCGATATGCTTAGTTATAACAGGAAATGATATAAATATTTACCAAAGTTAGTAATTGAAAAAGATTATGATGTGGATTTTCTTTTTCTTTTGCCTTTCTAAGTCTCATGCGTGTATGTAATGAATCTAGCCCAAGAAAATTAATTAGAGATGAAAAAACTTAGTTAAAAGTGTATAGGGATTAAAGTAAGGTTGTGAATCATGAAATTTCTATTGAAAAATTTTCTCACTTTAAGATTTTATTCTTTTATCAGTCTTCTTTGGTAGTATAGAAATTTGATTTGTTATTCTAAAATTCTTATTGGTTTTGTATATTAATTTTAATATAAAGAGTTAAGTACGATTTTAGTTCCTAACGTAGAGGTCAAAAATTATTTTCGTTCCTAACTTTGTTTTGCAAACAAAATCGTCCCTGAAATTTGTGTTGGTTTTAAAATGGTCCTTTCGACAAAAAAAAACCTTTTTAAAGACAATTTTGTCTTTTGTAATTTATGTTGCTTAATGTCATTCCCGCAAAATCATTTTCTCCTCTTCAAATAACTCAATGTATGTTTCTGAACACACTTGGTATTTGAAACGATTGTGTGAAACCCTCGAAAATGTTCCTGCAAAGAGTGTCTACACTAAAAGTTGAAGAGATTTTGTTGTTGGAAGTTTCATCGAGGGTGCGGTGTGACATTCGTGACTCATCTTCATTTTTGGAGACAGTGGTTGTTGAAATTTGTTACTTTTCATGCATTGTCGTTTCATGTCAACTATTCATTGTATTTGTGTGGTTTGAGCTTGACAACAATGTTGCTTCGTCTGAGTTGTTTAGAGGTTTAATGTAGGCTGCAGTGACTGTGGATAAAGCTAGGGTTTGTGATTATTTATTTGTTTTCTTTCTTGTTTGTTGTAGTAATGTATTGTGTTGAATAACAGTGTTATTTGAGCAGAAGATGGTGTACATTAATATGAGGGTGCATCACGGGGTACATTCAGATATGAGAACAGGGTATTTAAGTATTTGAATGGACAAACTACAATTATCGAAGACATTGATGTCGATCGGTGGTCTGTGTTTGAGAACTATGAAGAGCTAAGACAATTTGGATACTTGTAGTCCAATATTGCAGCATTATAGTATAAAGATCCAACCGTAAATGATTTGGAAAATAACCTGAAGATGCTGAAAGGTAGCTCAGATGCAATTGAAATGTGCAAAATAGCTGAGATGAGGGACTTGATAGAGTTGTTTGTAGTCCATGATATTGGGGATGCGAAAAAATTTTCGGAAGTTAATTACATTGATGTAGGGAGCGTAATTGTGGGTGTTGAAAGTGAGGAACGTAATGTTGCTAATCATGATATAGCTGTATTTGATGACCATGTCTCAAAAGCAGTTGAGAAAAGTGGGGCACATAATAAGAAAAATTCATGAGTTAGGAGGTGGAGGATAGATTGGAGGAGATCAACATAAAACCAATGATGAAGACAATAATGACTCTGAATATTTGCCATCCAATGAAGAGGAAGAGAGTGCAAATGACATACACTTCACTGACAGTAAAGAAGAGTATGAATATGACAATGGATTTAAAAAAATTCATTCTGTGCCAAAGATGACTACTGTTGTTAAAGAAAAGAAGATTAGGATAACTCAGCTAAGTGATGAGAAAGGGGCAGATAGTGATAAATTGCAAGTAGACCATCTGATTGGTGGAGATGACTTAGAAGAGGATGATCATGAGGAGGATGCTGATGGTGGATCAGATTGTGAAGGTCAAATATTTTCAGTACACAAACCTCAAAAGGACATAACCAACTACAAATAGGCGGTAGGAACACTTTATGCATCTAGGTAATAATTTAAAAATATTGTGTTGGCTTATGCAGTTCATACCGCTAGAAGTATCATGTTTAAGAAGTGTGATTTGGTGAGGGTGAGAGCTGTTTGTCCGAAGGAATGTCCTTTTTGGCTTTAATGCTTTATGCACACAGGGTTGGAAAGTGTCAACATGACAGTAAGGAGCATGAATTTGCAACATACTTACATGCAAAGCATAATGCACTCAAAATGGCTAAGCAACCAGTTTAAGAAGAAGGTGGAGTCTAATCCAAAAATCAAGATAAAGGAGTTGGTGGCAAAAACATACAAGAAGTGAAATCTGAGACCCAAATTGATGGCAGCAAAAATCAAGCAAGAGGCACTAAGGCAGATTCAGAGTGCATTTAGGGAGTAATATAAACTACTAGAAATATAATTCTTTTAGACAAAATTTATTCCGTCTAAATTTCTTTTTAATTTTAGAATAATTTAAGACAAATATTGAATAACTTTTAGTAGAGCTTAGGAAAGAATATATTCTGTTCTAAATTTGTCTAAATTTTGGTGCCAAATTTTTTTTGGATGATGCCAAAAATTATAATCCATCAATATTCCTTCTGAATATGCGCAATAACTTCAGACGGATTTAGGACGTATTTTAAAAAAATTTAATTATATCCTAAATTTGTCTATAATTAATTTTAAATGTTTTTACTATAACTAACCCTTCGAAATAGCCAAAATTTTTTCTGACAAATTTAGGACGAAAATATCATTATTTGTAAATTCTTTTTAAAAGTGCATCCGTTTTTCAAATGGATTTCAAATGTTTATTGAAAAATTTAATATTTAGTATAAAAATATTGTTTATATTTTAAATTTATCTATAATTTGTTCCAAATATTTTTACTATTTTAAAATAATTTTTTTTCTAAAATAACCTTCACTATATATAACTTATAAAAAAGTACATTTTTGTTTCTTAGACTCAATTTTAAAATGTCTTGATCAAAATATGAAATAATTATCATATTAATTAACATTTTATTTATATTATACACATTTTAAAAAATTAGATTAATAAGTACATTAGTACTTATTTATGCACCGTCTTTTATAGCAACTAAATTGTTTTGCTTTTATAAAATTAGTTTAATATATTTTAACATTATTCATATATTAGTAACATTATTTTTTAATTCACACAAAAATATAGAATAAAATAAAATAAAAATAAAACTAAACAAAATTCAATTAAACTCTTTTTTTTTTGTTCTTAAACTCTTCATTAATTTTGTAAAAATATTATTTTATTTTAATTTATTGTTTCAAGATAAAAATATAAAAATTATTTAATTTATAATAATTGAGATAATATATTTTTAATAAATCTATTAAAATATAATAAAATTAAATTTTTGTAAATTTTCTTTTCTCATAACCATTACTAAACTCTCAAATTCAATATTTTTTTCAAACAAAAAATATTTTTTTATAAATTAACAAATTTATTAAATTTTTTAAATTAAATAAATATAAAATTTACGAAAATATATAAAATACAATATAATTATATAAATATACAATTGGTCACATCTCGTATACGGAGAAGAATCGATATATGGTTATCCATTTTAATTCAAATAATTTTATATTTTAAAATTATAAAAATATTTCATTTAAAATTTAGACTATTATAATTTAAATTACTAATTTAATTTAATTCAATAAAAACAAATATACTTGTATTGTTATAGTCATTTATGAGTATTGCAAAATTAATTTTTTAAAAAATAATATTATTAAATTAAGTCATGCACATATAAAAATAAATTGGTTACACTTTATGCGCATACTTACTCTAATGACGCCATCTTCTATGTTGATATAGTAAAATAGTATCTATACAATATAAAATTAATCTAATAATATCACACAATAATATTTGATAGACAATAATTTTATTAAATATAGTACTCTTTTAAAATAATCATAAATAATATTTATAATAATTCATTCTTGTATATGGAACGTTTCAAATTAATATGTGATAGTTTCAATTAATATGGAAGATACACGGTTTTAACGGTCACATAATTTAAAACAGTCTATTTAAATACGTAATTTAAAATTGTCTATTTAAACAGTAGCGATCAAATTACATAATTTAAAACTGTGATCACATCTACTTAATATACTAAAATTGGATTTTCTCTCAACTAATGAAAATGAGGAGTCAATTCCTTGTGAATTTAATTTTCCTCAAAAATAAAAGTACTATTTTTTTCTAAATTTATTTTAAAAAATATCTTTATTATAATTATATTACAATTATATTATAATTAGCATTTAATGAATAATGCATGATTATACTAATTTAGAAAAATATTTTTATTATAATTATATAAATTCAATCTACTTAATATACTAAAAATTGATTTTTTCCTAACTAATGAAAGTGAGGTGTCAATTCTTCATAAATTTATTTTTTCTTCAAAATAAAAGCATTATTCTCTCTTCTAAATTTATTTTAAAAAATATCTTTATTATAATTATATTACAATTAGTATTTAATGAATAATGCATGATTATACTAATTTAGAAAAATATATGTATTATAATTATATAAAATCAATATTTAATACATTATCAACTAATGAAAGTGAAGTATCAATTTTTCATAGATTCATTTTTTCTCCAAAATAAAAGCAGTATTCTTTCTTCTAATTTACTTTGAAAAAATATATTTATTATAATTATATTACAAGAGGAGCACTAGGGAGCAGTAAGTTTTGTGATTTATAGCCATCAATGAGTCATTATTGGTATTTTTAATGGTGTGAGATTTCATCAAATGGTGTGGGATTACTTTTTTTTTTGCTGGTTAAATACTGACGAAATTTCAACAAAAGTGCTTGTCCTCTAGACTTTCTCATATTACAATTAGCATTTAATGAATAATGCATAATTATACTAATTTAAGAAAATATCTTTGTTATAATTATATAAAATTAATATTTAATGCATTATTAAACTAATTATCAATCAAAAATATTTTTAATTATTTTAATTATATCGATACCATTCTAATTATCATTCATTATGTAATAATTTTATTAGTGTCAAATTGTTACATTAATAGTGATCCATTTATAATAATAATAATAATAGATATCAAAATTAAATGCTAACATAATTGACAAACATTGTCTATCTAGCTTCAATTAGTTATCAAATTTAATTTTAGTTGTTATATTTTATTTTTTATATAATTATATTAATTGTCAATTGTTTTACATCAAATTAGTATTTAATACATAATTATGATAATTGTCAATAATTTATTTATAATTATACATCAAATCAGCATTTAATACATAATTATATAATTGTCAATAATTTAATTTCCAATCATTGTAATATAATTTTAAATTAATCGTAATTTTCGACAAGTTGATATTGATATCTACTTTAAAAAATTAAAACAAAAATATATTATTCTAATCATGATAAAAATGTATATGATAATAGCTTATTCAATCACGGCAAACATATGTTGTATAATGTAAATAATAAAAATTAACTTAATAATAACTTATTTATATAATTATTTTTATTCTAATAAAGGCTATATTAGTTTTTTTTTGTGGTTCGTGAGCTTTTATCTGAGAGTCAACTCAATTTTTTTATTTTATTATTCTTCCTTGACTATTTTATAGAATAAGAATGTATTTTTCATTTTTCATCGAAGGTAATCTTTTTAAGGTACAATTTATAATTTTTTATAGTATTTTTTATATACTCATTCTATTATATTATTCTTTTGATAATTCAATGATTGTTCTTACGCCAACTTATTCTTTTCATCTAATGTTTTAGCGTGATTGTCTTTTGCCGCAATCATTTACAATGTACCACATCTATCAAATACCATCTCAAGTTGTATTCACTGATTCGGGTTCTAATTACATGAATGTAATCATCCAACGAAGTGGCAATAAACTCTATTTTACCGAAGAATGGTTGAATCTACTCACATATTATGACCAACCTAATGGAATGTGGGTAAAGTTAGTTTTCTTGGGAGGAGTTCGATTTTTGATCGAGGAATTATTTCCACAGAGCTTTGTAGGTCAAGTTCAAGTTCCATCCCCTCTATGCTTTTTACGTCTGTCCGGAAATTTTCGAAGTGGAAGAGCACATAATGAGATTGAATTTCCTCAATTTAAGTTCAGTTTTGGTAAATTCGTGTCAAACTCGAAGATGCAATTTCAACGATTGGTTATATATTCAAATTTTCTTATTTGAAACTTTTCGTAATTAAAATAATTTTATAACATATTGTGATTTTTTTCAAAAATTATCGGCCTTCTTTTACATCAATGCAATGCCATTGAGGGGAATAAATGTCAGTTTAGTTTTTTGGTGTGGCAATTTTATACCTTGCTGCATTGCATGGATAGCGAATGATGAAACTTATTTAATAAGGGGATGATCTGAATTTGCACGAATTCTAAATGTTCGAACTTATAATGATGTTTCAGTTGGTTGTCGTTACGAGAATGACTCTAATCTATACGTGTCTAAGGATTAGAATAGATTAAATGTTATTTAAGTAATTTATTTATAGTATTGGTATTTGATTAAATTAGTTTTAGATAAATTTAAATTGTTACCTCAATTTATATATTATGACTATTCTTTTTGGATATGTTATTTTTAAATTTTTTAATATAAAATTTCTCTTTTTTTTAAGTTTATTTTCTTTCTTGGATATATGTATCATTTTTTTTTGTATTTCAAATTAGTAATGTAATTATTAAGAGAAGTTTAATTCATCAATAGATTAGAATGATTAAAAGTTTAATTAAATTATGTGGACACAATATTGATTAATTAAGATGAAGGCGTGGTAAACGAAAAAGAGTCACATGATTTTGCTTTTTTTGTTAACATATTAAGATTAATTCAATTTTTATTTCAAAGAGATGTTATTGAACTCTTGATAAAAAAAACTTATATCATGATAAAAAACAGAGAGAATTGGACAATACATTGTGATTGATCTTCATTATTTGTAATATGTAAAATTTTAATATTTCACAATGAGATTTTTTTTGTAACAATTGTCTTTTTAAGCAAAAGTTTTTATCTTTTTCATTACATATTATTACTATATATATATATATATATATATATATATATATATATATATCTTAATTTTCGCTTTCATTTAGAAATGAGATAAATATAAAGTACACACCATGAGATCAATTTGCAATCCAATTTGCAAGAGAGTTTTTGAGTCCACTACAACCATCAATTTAATAATTACTATCTGTCATAACTAAGTCCACATACAATCCTAAACTAAATAAATGGTCAATTGTATGTTCCATTATTAAGAATAAAGATGGTATGCGAGTGCTATTATAAGATTAGGAACACTTGAAAGATAACTGTACGATAAATGTGTTATATAGAGAAGTTTTTGAGAGTTTATAACGAAAAGATAATTTCTAAATCTCTTAGTCAATTTTATTAAAATTTATTATTATCAATTAAAAAATTAAAAAATTCTAGGTGTTAATTGATAATACATTGTTATTCCACATTTAAAATTTGAAAATATTAAAATTATCTTCATGTTAATTCAAGTACATATTTTACAGGCATTAAAGGAGAATGTTGAGTTATTTTTTAATGATTTTAAATTATTTTCTGTTTATTAAAAAAATTTGTGTATTTGAATTCTCCACTAAATATGAAGCTCTATTCTATTAATTATGGTTAAATTTTGCTTATTAAGTAATAATCACTAGTTTAGTGAGTATGTGATAGTTTTTCGATTTATTTTTTTTAATCCAAATAACTAAATATCATAGCTTATTAATTATGAAGCTATATGTTATTTTTTTAATTCTATTTTAATATGTTATAATTTTTTATTATTATAATAAAAATTAATATTTATTTATAAAATAAAAAATAACATATAAAAATTAACAATTTTAAGTATTTTTTATAATAAAAATTAATATTTATTTGTACTCTTTTAAATACTTTCAATAACTTTATTTATAATGTTATTTTTTTAAGTATATTTAATATTTTTTATACTTTTTAAATTTTTTTATATAATATTTTTTATAATATTTTATTTTAATATGTTATAATTTTTTACTATTGTAATAAAAATTAATATTTATTTATGAAATTAAAAAAATATATAAAAATTAATAACTTTTTAAATATTTTTTTATAATAAAAATGAATATTTATTTATTAAATATTTAAATACTTTGTTTTGTTCCTGGTGATGCCGTTTCTGTGGAGGCTGCAAGCGCCATTAAGAGTAGGTTCGGGTTCCATCATTATCCTTCTTCCGCTGCTACTTGTAATATTACAGTTTCTTTCGTTCAAAGTTTTGAGTTTTGTGAATATCCTTTTTTTAGAAGGACCACAATGTGCAATGTGCGTATAATACCTAATAAAAAGTTTTGTTCTGTTAATTACGGTTAAATTTTGTTTATTGAATAATAATCACTAGTTTAATGAGTAGGTGATAGTTTCTCAATTTTTGTTTTTAAATCCAAATAACTGAATCACATACCTTATTAATTATGAAGCTATATGTTATTTTTTTAATTTTATTTTAATATGTTATAATTTTTATTATTATAATAAAAATTAATATTTATTTATGAAATTAAAAATAATATATAAAATTAACAATTTTTAAGTATTTTTTATAGTAAAAATTAATATTTATTTTGTACTCTTTTGAGTACTTTTAATAATTTTATTTATAGTGTTATTTTTTAAGTATATTTAATTTTTTATACTTATTTTAATATTTTTTATATAATATTTTTTATAGTATTCTATTTTAATGTGTTATAATTTTTTATTATTATAATAAAAATTAATATTTATTTATGAACTTAAAAATAATATATAAAAATTAATAAATTTTTAAATACTCTTTTTTATAATAAAAATTAATATTTATTTATTAAATAAATATTAATTTTATTTAATAAATATTTAAATACTTTGTCTTTTTTTCGCCATGCCGTTTCTGTCAGAGGCTACGAGCGCCGTTAAGAGCAAGTTTGGGTTCCATCACCACCCTTCCTTCGCTGCTACTTGTAGCACCACAGTTTTCTTCGCTCAGAATTTTGAGTTCTGTGAAGATTTTTCTTTTTTTGAAAGACTATAATGTGCAGATACAGTATTTAATAAGAAGCTTTATTCTGTTAATTACGGTTAAATTTTATTTATTGAGTAATAATCACTAGTTTAATGAGTATGTAGGTAATAGTTTCTCAATTTTTTCTTTTTAAATCCAAATAACTTAATCTCATACCTTATTAATTATGAAGTTATATGTTATTTTTTTAACTTTATTTTAATATGTTATCATTTTTTATTATTATAATAAAAATTAATATTTATTTATAAATTTAAAAATAACATATAAAAATTGACAATTTTTAAGTATTTTTTATAATAAAAATTCATATTTATTTTATATTATTTTAAATATTCTCAATAATCTTATTTATAATATTATTTTTTTAAGTATATTTAATTTTTTGTTTTATACTTTAATTAATATTTATAAAAATAATATATAAAAATGGTGAGTTCTACCCAACCCCCTCTATTTCAACATGTAAATTACTCCTCGTAACGTGACATGCTTTAATTAGATGCTTAGTTTTAGTTTGAGTTAATTTAACTCAATAAGAGTTAATATGTTAACTAAAGTAGGGTAATTTTGTAATTAAATATTTTTATAAGAGGGATAAATATATAATTTCTATAAACATTAAAAAATAAAGTTATATTTTTATTATTGTGTAGAAATTCAATTTACCCCGGTCCCATTTCTCTCTGAAATTGAAAGAAAAAATCAACTCATTGGGTGTTCCATATTTTGATGAACCAGGAAATAAGTATTTAGAGAAAATAACTAATTAAATGGCTAGGAAAAAAGATTTGAGTCTGTCAGAACACCGTGAGACCATTTCGACCACAAGGTTGTAGCGCGAACGATCCTCCACCGTTCAGATGACATGCGCTTTGGAACAATTAATCACACTCTGACCTCACGGTCATAGTTCATCCGCCAGACTTTGGTTCCTGTCTTCTTAGAACTCAAGGATACAGATGTACGAGCCTATAGAACAAATCCTGTTCAAGTAAGGTCGTGTTCTGTGTTTTGTGTTTTTTGTATTTAGTTATAAAAACTGCTTTTGTTTTGTGAACCTAGCCCAGGTGAGACTAAGTTTACGTTTGCGAAATTTAGAAAATCTTAAAATTTAAGAGCGTGAAATCGATTATGATGGCTTTTTATGATGATAGTGTAGAAGGGGAAGACGAAAAAGAAGATGAAAATAATGATGATGATGATGATAATGATAGTGATGGTGATGATGATATGGGATTTCTGGATGGTATTGAAATTAAATTTGGAGGTATTTAATTACATAATCACCCACTTTGGGCTATAATTTAATTACTAATAATTTAACCATAGTTAACATAACAACCAATTAAAAGATGACATGTCACAGAGGGTAAATTACATGTTATTATAGGAATGGTAGGCTATAACTTTTTAAATACTTTTCTATAATAAAAATTAATATTTATTTATTAAATTAAAAATAACATATAAAATAACATATTTTAATATTTTTTTAAAGTATTCTCAATAATTTTATTTTTATTATTTTTACAATAATGCTAGGGAACTAAGATGGTTTCAGCCAAAAACCAGCCAAATGTCTTGGGTAAATCTAAAACTTCTACGTACTATTAGGTACTAGGATGTTGCTTTTCTTTGTAAATTGAATAGTTCTGAATCTGTTTTCTGATTGATCATGTTTTAGGCATTTGGAGAGAGAAAAATGGTGAAGAAACGGAAGCTAATTGAATCAATTTTCATGATTCACGTTGCAATACCTATCTCCTTTTAATTTGAATGTGGTGAAATATTTAATAAAGAATATTTTAAATCATAAATAAATAAAACTAATTATTATATTTATAATTAATTAAGTTATTCCATTATTGTCTGATTTGGAGTTAGTTCCATATACTTTTCCTTATTCTTAACATTCTCCGTCCAACATTTGTTACGTGTCTGTATAATTACATACTATGCTTAAACAATTAAAGACAAATTACATGAATCACAGTGGTATATTCTCATTAATCGAGTATTCCCTTTTATGTATTACAATGAACATCTCCTAATTGAATAAACTCTTTATGTGGTATTTCTGTAGGAATAAGTCCAATGCTTATTCTAGGTTCTTCACTGAATTTTGTTTGTCATTTTCGATCATGTATGAACATATATATTAACCAAATTAAAAATAAACAATAATAAGAAATTCATATCCAAATATGTTATATAATACAACATAAGTCATATAAGTGACCTTATAGAACATAAACTCATACTAGTAACATGATTCTTAAATAATCCTAGTGGCATGCCTTTGTCAAATGATCAGTTATCATCCGTTTAGTACTAATATGTTCTATCTGTACTTCATTAGATCTAACTTAGTCTTTAATGGCTAAGCACTCAATATCGACGTGCTTACTTCGACTACTACTTTTATTATTCTTAGCCATAAATACAGCAATTGAATTATCATAATATATTTTCAATAGTTTAGAGATACAATTCATAATCTTAAGTCCAAAGATAAAATTCTTTAACTAAACATTTTGTGATGTAGCCTCAAAACAAGCAATAAACTCGACTTCCACGGTGAAAATGCTTTGTTGAGCTCTAGTGCTGCTTTTCTCTTCTAAGCTTTTGAAAAAGACTATCCTCTTCTTCTTTTCACACGTTTCCTTTTTTATTTGTTTTGATTATTATTATTATTATTATTATTATTATTATTATTATTATTATTATTATTATTATTATTATTATTATTATTATTATTATCTGATAAAAATTGAGTAACAAATAATAACAATTGAGGGGCATAATTGTTTAACATGAATTTTGGAGATAATTTTGTTTGTATAATAAGGTGGGGATGAAAATAATTTTTAGCGTCTATATTAGAGAGCAAAATTGCACTTAACCCTAATAAAAATTAAAATTATATGATTGAATTTCAAATTATTATAATAATGGTCCTTTTGTTGAGAGTTGGTCAACTAAATAATAAAAAGACTATGAGTAAATAACGAATTTGGATGGTTAATTAAAAATAGTCCTAATTTTGTTGTTTATTCAACCAAGTGATAATTAATTAAGTTGCTTATTACCATTTCTCACTCTATTTGATTGATCTGAACTTTTCGCTATTGTGAGTCGACTATATATACACACTTGTAAAAATAGCTATCATATATCTTGTAAAAATAGCTATCATATATCTGCATGTGGATGTATCTATATCTATGTCATCTTTCTAGTTTAATTTCATCATGACCCCATTTGTAGAATCATGCATAAAATCATTTTGATAAAATTGGTTTCATAAGAAGGAACAAGCAAGCTAAGGGTAAATATATATACATGATATCACATACATAATCTTAGTGACCAATTCAAAAAATTTTATTAGTGGAGCAATATATATAATATAATATTTATAATTATATTTATTATTATAAAATATAATTAATTTTTAAATGATCTCACAAATAAATTAGAATAATAAAATAATTATTTAAACAATAATCTATTAATAATTTAACATTACAAAATTAAAATTAAAATCAACTTCCCTAATAAATACAATTTTAAAATTAATTCATAAAACAAAATAAAAAATAGCTCGTAAAAATATTAATGAAACCATATATACACAATACACTACTGCTGCTTTGGCTATAATTTTTTTTATTTTGCGATAAAATTAAATAAGACAAAAAAAATGCAATAAGGCATAAAAATTTAATTTTTTTCACATATATGAACTAACTCTCACTTCATTAAGAAGATCTTAAATAAAATTATATAGAAAGATGAATCCGAGCTGGTAAAGTGAGATTAATATACGGTGAAAATTTAGATGTAGTCAACTTCACATGAAATTGATAGCTGAGAACGGTTAAATAATTTAACTGATTTGATCAAATTTTCATCTAACAATTCTCAGTTATTAAGTTTAGGTGAAGTTAATTGCATTTAGGTTTCCACCTTAATATATTTGAACAGAAATGTTACTCTTAGAAATAGAGGCAACAATCACGCATTTACGCAGTCAATGAAGCAAAGCAACATTCAGGAAAAAAAACAGATGACAACATTATATATTTAGACTACTTAAATAAATTTTAAACTAGGAGAAAGAGAGTTAGAGAATTAGAGAGCAGATAAAAAAAAGAGTTGAATAAAAATAACACTTTAAGAAATTGAAATAATTCAAATTGAATAGGTTACTATTATTAACTTTTTATATTATTTATTTAATTATTTTATTAAATAATTAATATAATATTTTTAAATAATAAAATTATTTAATTTTTTTCTTTTATATATATATAGATATTGTGAACCAAGAAAATAATAAAGTGAACGAGGTCAAATTTATTTATTTTATGGGGACAAAGAAATAATTTTACTATATACTATATATAAAATTTTAAAAACTCAGTGGGAGCACTTGGCCCCACACTAGTTAATATAAATCCGTCTCTCCATAATCTTATAATCTTATATATGATAAAAAGTAGTTTGATGCATAAATAATATTCTACGTTAACAAAGGATTCAAAAAAAATTGTATTTAAAAAATATAATGTAGATAATCTAATATGATAAATTACTGACTATTTTTACGATTTAAATTCGCAATTTTAAAATTATAATGAGACAACTCAACCGTTACTTTAAAACTCTCTTCAAATTTTATATAGTAATATATTTACTATAGAAAAATGAGACATAAGATTTCAATTCCATTACACCAAACAAACAACAAATAACTGAATGATTGCTTGTTGTTGTGCACTATGAGTGTTAGTGCTTGGAAAAAGGTTCCCCCTTAACTCTTCTACTTTGGTAGCAAGGAAAAAAAAAAAAAAAAAACATACATCACATTTTGATTGTCCACTTGCACAGTATCTTTGTTGCTGCTTCTGCTATATACTACTACTACCATGAAAATGATACAACTACTAGTGCTTAATGATTTCACTTTTTTCATTCAATGGAGGGGCCTTACCTTACCTTACCTTAATTATTCTAGTGCCCTTTATTTGATATAAATATATAAGTGCTCTAGCATAGTTGGCAAAATTCATCAGTTCCAAAAGCCTTTATATATATTGACACAACTTTCTTATTAGTTTATAGTCCATTCATTCAAAGAAATTATTAAAATATGAAGAGTTTTGTAAGCTATATGGCTATTGTGGAGAAAAATAAGCCTTATGTTTCAATGCTCTTTATTCAGTTTGTATATGCAGGCATGGCTTTATTATCTAAGGCTGCAATTTCCAAAGGAATGAACCCTTTTGTTTTTGTTGTTTATAGACAAGCCTTTGCATCAGTTTCCTTATCTCCATTTGCTTTCTTTGACAGGTTTAATTCTCTCATCATCAATTAAATTATTATTATTATTAACCTTTATTAGTGATTACTAGGCTTCTAATTCTCCTTTGGTTGTGTGTGTTAATTTTGTAGTAAGCAGAGTGCTCCCTTGTCATGCAAGTTACTGTGCAAGTTGTTTCTTATTTCACTTGTTGGGTATGAATGAAATTATGAATAAACTATATATTAATACTACTCTAAGATAGTGACATAACATTCTAAGACACACTTTGCTTTTATTTCTCATGTGTTAAATGTGCAGGTTGACAACAAGTTCAACACTTTACTATGTTTCAATCAACTACACTTCTGCAACATTTGCTGCAGCCTCCACTAACACTGTCCCAGCTATTACTTTTATCATGGCAGCTTTAATTAGGTAAAATTAAATAAATAAGAATTAATTAATAGGCATCTATCAAAAGGGTATTGGAAAGTTTCATTATTTAATTTCAGGGTGGAAAGCATTTCCATAAAAAATGTGCATGGAGTTGCTAAGATTTTTGGTTCTGCTCTAAGCCTTTCTGGGGCAATAACATTTGCCTTAGTCAAAGGACCTGCCCTTGATTTCATGAGATGGTATCCACAAAATCAGAACCATTCATCATCATCATCATCAACTTCTGTGGTTCACTCCAAAGGGGATAATATCAAAGGTGCTCTTATGATGCTCTCAGCAAACATTGCTTGGTCCTTATGGCTTATTTTGCAGGTAACTCATCAATCATCATCAATTCTATTTTCACTATTATACTTATAATGTTTTTGCTTATTCTCCTATTTGATTCTATTTCCTTGGAAACTCAGGAAAGTGCTTTGTAAAGCTTTTTTATGTAACTAGTTATTTTGATCTTCTTACTATAGACTTTAAGTACAATCTTAGCTGTTTTTATAAGTTTGAATAAGATACGACTTATAAATGATTATCACAAGTATTTTCTTACTTTAGATTTATTAAAAAAAGGACTAATGCATTATTTTATATCCTTTCTTTCTCAATATAAAATATTTAGTAGTTAGTAATATATTAATCTTTAACTCTTTTTATCAATCTAAATAAGATACGACTTATATATTGACAGATAATTTTACTAATTTCACTTACATAAATGATTATTACAAGTATTTTTTTAATTTGATTATAGAAGAGAAAAATAATGCCTGTATTTTAAATTTACTAAAATATGATATTTAGTAATTAGTAATATATTAATCTCTTATGACTGTGATTTGAACTACTCAACACAGGGATTTGTTGTGAAGGAATATCCAGCAAAATTTAGGCTTACAAGTGTTCAATGCATGTTTAGCTTCATTCAATCATCTGTTTTGGCTTTATCATTGGAGAGAGACCCATCAGCATGGAAGCTTGGATGGGATATTCATCTTCTTTCAGTGGCCTATTGTGTATGTTCTTATATTATATATTCTAATTCTAATCAAGTTTAAGAAAATAAAAAGGACAAAAAGATTATGTTAGTAAATTACTAATGTTAATTAATCAACATGCCTAATTGAATAGGTAAACTTAGGTACAGAAAAGTAATGTGACATGTAAATGTAAAACTATTATTAAAGTTTGAAACACTTAAATTACTATATATGCAAATTTAAATTTTGGTTCCATAAAATATGGCTTTGTTCTTTAAAGGAAATTTCTTTTACTATTTATATATTTGGTTTTTGTAGACTAAGATCAACATAGAATCTTGGACTACTATTCTATATATAATTATATATCACTATCCTGAGCTAAGTGGACTTTTTTTTTTTTTTTTGGGTCCAAAATGCGGTTGCATTTTCCTTCTAGGGGATAGGAAATTGGAGAATGACATAGAAAAAAAAAATATATATATATATATATATATATATATATATATATATTTAATGCCCTATAGTCACATCATATGAGAACAAAGTTGACATATAAGATCTCAATAATGGTCCACTCTACACTTTGATTAGTATCAATTTTTGTTCAGCACATAAAAGTTACTATCTGTCCCTGTTCTTGTTAAGCACACAACAAAAATATAATAATGAAAAAAAAATATAATAATGAAATTAATTAAATAATGTTACTTAATTTAATTATATATATTCCAATGTGATTGGCAGGGTGTAATTGTAACAGGGATTTGTTATTGGCTACAAGTGTGTACAATAGAGACAAAAGGACCAGTTTTCACAGCCATGTTCACTCCTCTTGCTCTCATAATCACAGCAATGTTATCAGCACTTTTGTGGAAAGAAACACTTTACTGGGGAAGGTTCACATTAAATTATACTCTCATCTTTCTTTTTATTTCAAGATGCTACTTATATTAGCCATTACATTGCTTATTAAAGACATTTATTATGATTATGGGTAAAGTATATTTTTTGTCCTTAAAATTTGACAAAAGTTTTTAAAATATTCATAAGTTTTATTTTGTTTTAATTTTGTCCCAAAAGTTTTCGATTTGCATCAAATATACCCTCGACGGCTAAATTTTCAAAAAATTTAAGATCAATCTAATAATAATGCATAAGAATTATGTTTGATTTGCTTGTGTTGAAGGGTTATTCTTATGAAATTGTTGTTGAATCGGTCTCAAATTATTTGAAAAATTAGCCATTAGGGGTATATTTGATGCAAATCGAAAACTTTTATGACAAAATTAAAATAAAATAAAATTTATGAGTATTTTTAAAACTTTTGTCAAATTTTAGGGACAAAAAGTATACTTTACCCGATGATTATTAATGATATAAGAAAAATTAGTGTTTTTAGTTCATGAATTACATGTTTAATTCTTTTAATATAAAATTTCTATTTTGAACTAACACCTTTAAAACATTGCATAGGAAAATTTATAAAACAGAAATGTGAATTTTATTTGCTACTAAATATTTTAAAAATACTTATTAAAAAATATGAAAAGTTTAAAGAGTTTGATGTATTATTATTGTTTAAATTTTGAAAATGAATATTGTCCCTTTTATTTTAATAATGCTACTTTTTTTTATATATATTCATACAAAAATACAATACACTTATAAATGGAGCAACATTATCAAAAATAAAGACAATTTCATTATCTTTTATTTTTCTTAAAAAATATTTTATTAGTGGATTTTGGTAAAATAAATATGGAGATTGTTTATTAGTTAATCATAATTTTTTTTTAATTATGGCAGTATTGGTGGCACTATTTTATTGGTTGTTGGATTGTATAGCGTATTGTGGGGGAAGAGCAAGGAGAGTGTAGAAAGGAAAAATCTTGAAGTTGAAGAAGTTGAACAAATTAAAGAGGAAAACAGATTGGAGTGCATTATACAGAATTGAAGAATCTGATTGATTAGACAAAAAATTAAGAAATGATATATGTATATGTCTTCCCTGTCCCATAATGTTTTGTTGAATGCCCTTCCTTTTATGCCTCTTTAATTTATAAATGTCATGTGTATATCTTATCAACTTTAATTAGTAGTATTATTATTTTTCCATCTACTTTTTCTTTTAGACAATATATATCAGTAAATAACTAAATATAATATCTTATTTATTTTATATATAGAGATATAGATTATATACAGTGTGTAGACTATGTTTTATTTTCATGTAATAATGTGATTAATTTAGTTGGTAACTTATGGTCCTTTACCAATCAAGAAAGAACAAAAGAGTAGTTTATATTTGAACATTAGATATTTAGATATCGACTTACACTTTATTTATCATTATAAACAAATATAACTTTATTTATTAAAAAAGAGTAAAATATTTAGGAAAAATATAGTTAGACAATGAAAATATTAAATAATGTGAATAATGAATATGTCAGATGTTCAATTCAATAGGTATGCAGATGATTATGTTAATTATTTTTAATTGGATGGTTATTTCTTTTGATTTGATTTACTCATATATGGTTAATAATGATTGGATGTTCAATTTACTAAGTGTGCACATAATTATCCTAGTGTTAAGGTTTATGAAATAATTTAGAAATAGAGTATTTTTTACTTTATTGGGTCAATTCTAAAATCCATTATTCACATTATTTACAAAAATAATTATTATCTAACAAAATCCAAATATTTATTAAGAAATGTTTTGTAAGTTTTTTCTTTTAATAAGTTGGATAACTCTTTATATTCTAAATATTACAATATCAAAAACTAACTCATACTACACACTGTACTTTTAAGAGTTCTTATTCACTACTTAGGTCTATTTGGGAACTCCAAAAACTACTTTTTTTTTTTTACTTATAAAAAATTACATTAATAGTGTTTGGTATAATTTTTTAGATAAACTTTTAACTTTTTAAAAAGTTATTTAAGAACTTTTGAAAAAGTTAAAAAATGTGACTTTTTCTATTTTCATAAATTATTTTATCCTCCTATTTTAATGCACAATTTTAAAACAAGAACTTCTATAATAACTTTTCAAATACAAAATAACTTATTTAAAAATTATTATTAATAAAAGTCTTTATATTTTAAATTCTTTTTTTAAAAAAATTTATTTAAAAAATTTAGCCAAACTTGGCCTTAGTCTCATCTAAGTTTGGAATCCCGATGTAATTACTCAGGAGATAAATAAATTGTGATTGTGTCATGTTTTGTATTTTTTTTTCTTGGTATTAATATTTATTGTTATTATCGTTTTTTTGGGCCAGCCTTTTGACATAGTTTTGGACTTTTGTGTCAGCCTCGAACAGGCTAGTGTGTGTGTTTTACATTGTATGGAGAATGAATCATCATATTGTCCAAAGCCCAAACCCATAGTACGACCCGGCCCAAAAACAAAAAGACGGATTTTACCAAAAATGATTGTGTTGGATAAACTACAGAAGACATTGATGTGAATGCCCAAGAAAAAAACGTTGATGTTAAAATAATATCTTCTATAAATAGAGTAGATTTAGCGGGGCAGATATAGTAATAATTTCATTAGATTTTTTATTAAAGTAAGTAGAAGTTTGGTCTCTCACTCTCTTGTGAATGGAGAATATTCTTGTTTGTTTGTTTCGTATTTTTGGTTCTCATATTTCTTATGTATGAGTGAGGTTATGAACATGCTTCCTATAACAAAGACATAATAAAATCTTTATTAATAATAAATATATATACCACTATCTACTGCAATATAATAAGAAGTAGCCAGTAACTAGTAACCACTAGTTTTAGCTTTGTAAATATGCCAATTATAAACCTAAATTCTAATCAACTACTTAATTATTATAGTGTTGTGCCATGTATTATCACTTTCTTTGAAAAATAAAAATATATTTAAAGGAAGAAGTATATATATATATATATATATATATATATATCATGATTTTGGTTGATATCCCATAAGAGAATTAGGCTGGCCCTTGAAGTTATTATAGATACATTAGTGTTATTAGGATCTTCCAAATCTAGTAGCTTAAAAAGATAAGGATGATTAAGGTTTCTAAGTGCGAATCTAATTATTATATATATTGTGGAATCAGAAACTTAAAAAGGTAATGCGTTACAGGTCGGAAAAAGGGAACTATAAATATAATAATGAACTAATTAAGAAAGTATTATTGCTAGATTAATATAGTAATTAATTGCTCCAAGGTTAAAAGCAAGAAGCTAACTATATGAGCCAAAGAAAAAGCAACAGAATAGAGAAACCGTCATTAATGAATATGCATATATAGCTTTAATTATATATATATGCATGCTTCTTGAAATTTCTTAACAAGTAAATGACAATTGAATACTTAACACACAGATAGGATTCAAATATGTCATTACAAGTCTATTCACACATCACATGTTTTTGTTTTCTCAATTTCTAAATCAATCTATCCAAGAGTTAATCTTATCTATAACCACCATTAATAATTTGCTATATATGAAATAAAATTTAAATTCTTAATATTTTTTTAACTAGACAAATGAACTGATTACTCGATCAAAATAATTTAGTTACTAATTTAAGCATCAATTAATATCATATATGAACAATTCAAATGTTTATTACTTGTGATGATTTTAGGTGAAGTAAATAACCAAGTTTAAAATATTGCATTAAGTTCCCAACCAAAAAGATTGCATTAAAATTGTTCTCACAAGTAGGCCTAGCTAGGAAGTTAGTTAATTGAAGATATAAGCAGATGAAGATGAATGGGGTCTATGCTTGACTTAGTAGATAATAAGCATTTAGAGAGTCAAAGATGATACATGTGTGGACCATGTGAACTTAATTATTACTTTAAAAAAGATTATTACGTACCTAACTGGTGCAACTTTAAAGAAACAAATATATACATGAATATTGAAGGAAGCAGTTATAATATTTTCTGGTCCTATTAGAGATCGATTAGTGCTAATTGCTGATGCAATTGTGCATTCTTCCACCACTTTCAACAAGTAATTATTATTTCTTTTTCTTGCAAAATATATTATATATATACATAAACCAGCTTTTCGTTCATGCTTGATTATTGGTGCAACGGTGCCAATATATACTAGTTATTTATGAATAGATACAATATAAACTAAATTATAAAGTATATTTAAGTAGTAATTACGTATGATATTAAATAATTTAATTAAGTATATAATAATTATATAAAGATATAAATTTCATTTTGGTTAAATTTTCAGCTAAAAATTTATAAAAATTTGGATATAATTTTTTTTAGTATTATTCTAAAAAATAAAAATATATCATGTTAAATTTTAAAATGGTGGATTCGCCATTCTCAAAGTGGACGAGAGATTTTTTTTTATTTCTTTTTAAATTATTCCAAAGCAGCAAGAAGTTTTTTTTTTTAATTCAAAACAATATCTAACTTTTAGCGAGGAGAAATTTCTACTTTTTTAATATATTATATATATATATATATCCAATTATTAATATTATATTTAATATTAATGCATTTATTTATATAAGTATATATAACAACAGATACATACATATACAACAAACAAATAAATGATTATATATAAATCAATAGCTAAATTATAACAGTAAAAATTAATTATATTCATTGTTAATTATTTACAACTAAAATTTAAATAATAACATTAAAATATATCAAGAAATAGTTCTTAAGTTTATAAGAGTTATAAAAGATTGTATTGTTATAAATATTATCTATGTTAAAATATAATCATCTTTTTCTAAGATTTACTTTGATGTTGTTATTAAATTTGTGGTTCAAAATAAAAAATAATAATTTTATAGTTAATATTTATCAATAAACTAACACTATAAAACACATTATGTTATACATACATTAATACATACGTTCTAATAATTACTATAAATTTATGTTGTATAGGATAGTTGAAATATATGTATAGTATGATAAGTTTGTAGTGTTTATTAATGAATATTAACTATATAATAAAGCCGAATCAGCTTAATGTAAAATAAAAAAAATACAAATGTTTTAAGTAATATCAATCAATTTACGTGTGAAAATTATTTTTTTATAAACTGCTATAACTTATCAAGAATTTTGCCTTCCACATAAATTGCTACATGCATTATGCAGTGATGATTTATGTTACCATGATCTTCGAGTAGAGTTATATATATTTTATACTATTTTTAAATACTCCTAACTTAAAAAATATATTTTTTTTATGCTCACTTCAGATATTCACACTATAAACCTTTAAAATTAACACTAATAAAATACATACTATTCTCCATCATGCTTTAACTCATTTTTATATTAAAAAATTATTCTGTTAATAAATCACTAAAATTTTTAAGAGATCACTTTCATAAAGATGCTAAAAATATTTTTTAAAACCTTTGCATATATCATATTATTATAAGACATTTTTATTAAATCAATTAATAATTTATTTTTTTATTATAAATCAGAACAAAATCAGTTTATTATAATAAGAATAATAAATCCAATTATCTACATTATAATTATTAAACCCGATTTGATTCAATAAATCTATACCATTTAACCTGAATATCTATAAATTTTTTGATAAAAAAACAATTATATCTCTGACCTTTTGTTTTTCGGACATTCAAATTCTTAAAAATTTAAAAATATAATTAAATCTCCTAAAAAAATTGAATTTATTGTTATTGTTATAAAAAAATCGTTTTTATTTGAATTTATTAAAAAATTTAAAATAACTAATTCATTAATACGTCCAATAATAATACGACATATAAATATCTTTATAAAAAATATTTTACACATATTTATAAGAACATCTCCAAATTTTTATCCACATCACTCAAATTCTACCAGATAAAAAAAATTGACGTGCTTGCTCAGCATCTCAATCTACGAGAAGCATGGCAGAACATGAACATTTCGCAAAGTGAATTCTTATTTATAATGGTATTTAATAGAAGTGTCTTTATAAATATGTCTAATAAAAATAATTTTTTATAATTATATTAAATAAAAATATCTTTATAAATATATTTTTTTAAATATATTTTTTTATATATATATTTAAAATATAATAATTAATTATTATTAATAATAAATTAGCAGATAATATATTAGTACCTATACATTTCCTTTCGCAAATTCAAAAATATCTGGCAGTAGACAAGATTACAATGTGAATTTTGTGTTAACCACGAGAAGCACAACTCAACATATATGCATTTATCTCGCTCCTATTTCACTCACATGCACAACACCAACAATAAAATAATTTCCGTAAATTTTCTTCTAAAACATCGTTGCTTTAAAATTTTTTATAATTTTTAGCAAGCCATCACAATATTTTCTGGATGTCCAAATATTAGTCACGTGATCCTCACGTGTCATTCACTGCACCGCGTCTCAACTGGCAAGTCTTAAGTCTTACCTCTCAACACAATGTAAAAGTCAACCATAAGGGCAAAATTGTAACATCACAGGAAAAGTAAGCAACGTTGAATCCAAGTTGGTATCAGTTTTAATTCCATTTTCCTAAGATAACAAGCAAAAAATAAATAAATAATTTTTGTAATTAATAGATAATAGTGATTAATTAAGCAACTTTATTATTTTGTTGTGGATTGAATAAATGCGTTTTCTGCGTGTCTTTTTGAGGTCAGAGGCTGTGTCACGGACACGGAAAGAGAGAGAAAGAAAGAGAGAAACCATTGCTAGAAATAATGGTAAGCTTCTTCTTCTTCTTCTTATTCTGATTTTCCTTCCTTTTCTTCAATGTTACTTTCATTAAGTTTCTTAGTCTTTTGCAGCTGAACTTCCACTTCCACTTTGTGCTGGGAGCTTCAAGACCCAGAATATTTTTTGTGGTATAAGTAGCAGTTTTCTCAAGTTTCTTCTTCTGGGTTCTCTTTGAAGCTTCTAAAATTTCCATTTTTGTTTTAGTTTCTGGAATTCTCATTTGGGTTTCATTTGGTGTAGCATATAGGTAGGTCTCTTGTTTTATTTTATTTTTTAATAATCCTTTGATTTTGATTTCTGCAATTTTTTATATTTTTTTAATTTTTAGGGTTCTGTTTTTTTGTTTGCATTTTGCAGTTCTTATAATCTGAGGCTTGTAGTGGATATTTCAGATTTTAATTAAATAAAATAAAAAAAAATTGTGTTATAGATCTTCGAGCGTGGAGGGGTTAGGGAGCCTAATTATCATTAAAATTCGGTATTGGGGGTTTGTTATTATTAATATCTCACCTAAACCTTTTAATATTTTCATTTCAGCTTTATGTCAATGTGTGTGCCTGCTCCTGTCTCTTGAATCTTGAGAAACTTTCTTTGCCAAACCAAATAGTCTTCTATTTTGAAGGAAAAAGAAAAGTATATAAAGAAATTGGGCAATTAGATTCTCTTCTGCTAAATCATGCCTATGAAATAGGTTACAATCACATATATTAATACAAAGTATGTAGTAGCTTTTTATGCTTTTGATCTGACACTCTACTTTGCCCTTTTGCCTTTTTATTTTTGTTTTTTACTTTTTCTTTTTCCTCTTTGTGGTAGGGAGCTTCGTTAATTTTTGATGCATGCAAAGTGCAAACTTTTTGTGGTTGAATTCCTATTTAGATAGAGTTTAATTGCTTTTTATGAGAGATTATATTTAGGAGGTTCAACTGATGAAAATTGATGAAAATATGTTTCTGAGAAAAGTATGATTTAGTGATTTATGCTACCTTTAGCCTTTAGTTCACGTGAGGCTTCCTTTTTTGAGATTCCCCAATTGATAATTAGAATTGAAGCTGGTATTTAATCTTAGGTTTGCCTGATTTGCAGGCCTCACACTCAAGACTTGCAAGTTGTTGCATCTTCTAACTAGATTGGAACATTATCCTTTGAGTGGTGTTTATCTTGTTTTGAATTGTCAATTGGTAAGTGTATTATAGCAAATGTCCTTCAGGAGTATTGTTCGTGACGTGAGGGATGGGTTTGGAAGCTTATCAAGACGGAGTTTTGATGTAAGGCTTTCCGGCCATCACAGGGGCAAGTCACATAGTTTGGTCCATGAGTTGCAGGATCAACTGCCAGTAATACAGAACAGCCAGTGGGCTAGTCTTCCACCTGAGCTTCTCCGTGAGGTTGTTAAAAGATTGGAAGCAGATGAGAGTACATGGCCTGCTCGTAAGCATGTGGTTTCGTGTGCCGGTGTGTGCAAGTCCTGGAGAGAAATGTGCAAAGAAGTCATTAACTGTCCTGAGTTCAGTGGGAAGATTACTTTCCCCGTATCCCTGAAGCAGGTGAGACCTTTTCCTTTTGTAATCATGTACCTGAGTTCAAGGTATATTGGGATGCAAAAATGAAAGAATTATATATTGTATTAGTATTTGTTTATAAGTATATACATATATATATATATACACCGGAGTACAAGAGTAGTACATAATAAATTACATTAGGTATAATAAAGTGTGCTTTAAAAGAATCATCATGATTGAAGATGATCGAACTATAAATTTTGTTCTTGAGCACATAAATTTGCATTTTTGACTTTTGATTGTCTTTTATTTTGCAGCCTGGTTCTAGGGATGGACTCATCCAGTGTTTCATCAAGAGAGACAAATCTAATCTGACTTACCATCTATTCCTTTGTCTTAGTCCCGGTAAGCTCAATTTTTACATTTTGACACACATATATATGGGCTGATCTGATTACCATGTTTTATGATTGATTTCGATTTTTATACCTATGTAATTTTTTAGCTTATGCCTTTTAACGTATGAAATAATGGATAATTTTGTAGCACCATCTTATTTTAAGGGCTAGAAATCTTGTTCATGATGTATGAGCCAAATCTTGTGTTCAATCCAAGATGGTTGTGTAATCTTCGGTGGCGTCATTCTCTGTTGGATCATTATATTAGGTTGATCATGAATATATCTGTGGATGGATATGCTAAAATATATATTTGTAATAATGTTAATCATTTCCCCCATATTTTGTCAAATTTAATTTTCGTTTGTAAAATTGATCTGCCTCTCTGTTATTTTCTCCGATTTACATTGGCCTATTATTTTGTTAACGCCTCCTTTTGGGCTTAGTTATGTTGCTATGGGACTGAGTACTACCCGTAAGAGTTGATGCCACTTCTAACATTAGTACAAGAATTTTGTATTATCCTTTTCAACTTTATTATTACGAGCATAGTGTCTGATTGCAGATTCAGTACATGTTGGCTTGATTCAAAATGATCAATGATGTAATGGGTGGTGGTTGAGTTGATTATGTGCTACTGAGATTATATGGAATTAGAAGCAAAGCTTCATTTTTCTGACTCTACGCTACATTAACAATAAATGAACTTGTCATTTTCTAATTAATTATTTGCTATGCCGGCAATTCAAATGTCATAGATAGTTCTGCATTTTGAACTAGCAACTGCATTGCTACTACTACATTTCAATATCATATAAAATATCAATATGAATTATGCACAGTTATGGACTTGAATTTCATTGTTTGAACTCAACTGTTTTTGGCAGCACTACTTGTTGAAAATGGGAAGTTTCTTCTTTCAGCCAAACGTACCCGAAGGACAACTTGCACGGAGTATATTATATCAACAGATGCAGATAACATATCAAGATCTAGTAGCACGTATATTGGAAAATTGAGGTATTTCATTCTCCCTTCTTAAGTTCTTACATAGAGAACACTTTCATTCAGAATCTTCTAAGAATGGATGTAGTAGAAAATCAGAAATCAATCTCTTTTTATATTCTAGCATTCCATACTTACAATATATGAATTCCTCCTTATTTCAGGTCAAATTTTCTTGGCACCAAATTTATAATATATGATACACAGCCCCCCTGTAGCACTGCCCAACTTTCACCACCGGGTAGAAGCCGTAGGTTTAATTCAAAAAAAGTTTCTCCAAAGGTTCCTAGTGGCAGCTATAATATTGCTCGGATCACCTACGAGTTGAATGTCCTTGGTACTAGGGGTCCACGTAGGATGAACTGCACCATGCACACAATTCCTATGTCATCCCTTGAGCCGGGTGGCTGTGTCCCGGCCAAGCAGAGCTAATTCCCCGTACCCTCGAGGATTCCTTCCGGAGCATCTCCTTCTCATCAAAATCGATTGATCGGTCATCGGAGTTCAGCAGCGCTAGATTCTCCGACATAATTGGGCTAGGTAATGAAGGGGAAGAGGGTAAAGAAAGACCTCTAGTTCTAAAAAACAAAGCACCGAGATGGCACGAACAGCTTCAGTGTTGGTGCCTCAACTTTAGGGGAAGGGTGACGGTCGCCTCCGTCAAGAATTTTCAGCTTATTGCAGCAACACAACCTCCGGCCGGCACTCCTACGCCGTCGCAACCGACACAGTCCTCTGACCATGACAAGATTATTCTTCAGTTTGGGAAAGTTGGTAAGGACATGTTCACTATGGACTATAGATACCCACTTTCTGCATTTCAAGCTTTTGCCATCTGCTTGACTAGCTTTGACACAAAACTGGCATGTGAATAGTGTGAGAGAGATACATGGTAAGAAAATAGAATTCAATCTTCATTAAGTTCACAGTACTGTACACCTCATAGTTTAAAGTGTAAAGTACAGAACAAGCTGTGCTCAATGTACAATTATATTTTCCTTGTATCTTTTTTTCTTCTTATTTTTCCTATCCTTTTTTTTTTCTTTTTTACAACCCTCATGTTAGTATGCTACAAACTGTGTCTGAAAACATAGTTGTTGCTTATATGCATGAGAAGGGAAAATGTGTGTAGACATCATAGGATTGAAGTAATGGAAATGTGGGAGCCTTCGGAATATTTGGATTGATGTGATTGCAGCAAATGTCAAGTGCCAAAATATCCTTATTCCTTAGTCTAGTAGTAATTTTATTACTTTAAATAAAGAATTGTACCTTAGGGGCACTAGAATTGGTTTGGAGGAGGCAATTAATTTTAATGTTGTGTATTCGTATTTATTCTCTTGGAAAATCAACTAGTCTAATGATAAGCTATATTAAAATCAAAATTTGTGATACTAGTTTGAAACAAATCAACTAGTTCTTTTGATACTAATTTGTGATGAGTCAAAATTGAAGAATTCGTGCATTTGATTTACTTGGATTGTGCTAACTAATGTTTAAATTCATGAAGCCATGTTCAGTGATATGACTCTATAATGCCAAGTATTTGTTTTGATTTGTATTTTTACCATTCAACTAGTAAAATATTGTTTTAAAATAAAAATATTATATGATATAAAAAATATTAATTGAAGTATAAAAATATAATATGACATTAATTTTACTCTAAAACATATTTTTATTATAAAAAGTAACTTTAGATCGGAGCAGGTCGGAGTCACCTGAAATATAATTGAAGTCAACCAAAAAATAACATCGAATAAAAATTATAAACACAAAAAGATATAACCCACCCTGAACATTCCTAAATTAAGGGATATTATCAAAGAATAAAAATTATAAACACAAAAAGATATGACCCACCCTGAACATTCCTAAATTAAGGGATATTATCAAAGGAGTGACCTTTTTATAATGCAAATTCATATAAATATAATGAAAAAAATCATGTAATTTTCAATGAGTGGTAGGTAGATACTAGTTTTCATCAAATTTATTCTATAATATATTTTATTTGTAAGTTGTAATGTACTATGTAAATTGCTTGATGCATATTCGTAGTTGTAATATTAGTTTGGTACTGCATTAATGCTTATGCCTATCTACTTTGAATCTAGTTTTCTTTTCTTTTTTTTTTTTTGCTTCTGGGGTTTTTGTCCCGTTTCAATAGAAAAGAAAAAAAAAAAACTTGCATCACGCCATGTGAACATTCATGTCAACACAGTCACTTAACATTGCTTGTTACTAAAAAATTATTCGAAATACTAATAATTTGACTCATTTTTTTAACTTGTAAGAATTGTTTTGAATCTAAGAAAATCTCACGTGTATATTATATAGATTAAAGTGGGTTGTAACTAATTATTTTTTTAAATACATCAAAGGAATGTCAAAAGTCTATGTGTACATTAAAAAAATCAATAATTAAATTAGTTATTATATATTTGTATATAAATATATGTATTATTTAATTTATTTTTAATATATATTTAATATTTAAATATATATTTTATACAGATGATTGATTTTTTTTATATATGAAAAATACTAGAAAATTATTAAAATTCATTATTTTTGTTACTACTTTTAACAATCCCCAAATTCTTTTAATGTAGTAATCTAACAACATAATTTAGTTCATATTTTTAAATATTAATAACTAATAACTGAATAAAAAAATAAATTATGATAATCCTCTAACATTTCTGATCTCCTTACATATACCATGATTGAAGGAATGCATATAACTTGATTGAAGGAATGCCTATAACTAATGTTCTCTAAAGAAAAAAATAAAAGATAAAAATCACACATACATAGATAAAATTATGTAAAAGTTTACAAAAAGAATAAATATCTTTTTTTGTTGGGGTTCTTTAGACAAGAAAATATTTTGTTGCAATTATGACCATGTGACAATTAAAAGATGACCTAACTTTTTCGGTGAAAATAATAAATAAATAACCTTACTCATATGACTAAAAAGGGATATATATATTTGGTCCTACAAGGAAAAAGCAAACTTCAAGCTAGAATCTTATAAAATAAATAACAGAAGTTTCAAATCAAAGTCCTTTCTGATGAAACTTTAGTAGTAATTTTCCAAATATTTTGTGCGCCACCGTGTGATTTCAAGTACAATACTGAAGAGCAGTTCAGTTAGTTATCTTTACCAATTATCAACCACCTAATAATGTGTTCGAAATTTTTTTAAATATTTTAGGAATATCAATATTTTAATAATTTTAGTAGTTAATATCAACTAATATATATTATATATTTTTTATAATTAAAAGTAACTATTAAAATTACTGAAACATCTAAGAATACTTGAAAATTTTCCATATGTAAATAGTTCACACTTCACAATTTTTCTTTTTTTTTTCCATAAACAGAATTACATTGGTAAATTCCTTTAAAATTAAAGTAAATCTTGCCTTGTTGGCACGTGGAGAATTCATTAATTGTAAAAAAAAAAAAAAAAGTGAATAAAACTAAGGTGATGGTGAAAATAACAGTGAGAGATAGTACCATACAATAAATTGCTGGTTAAATGATGTGTCACCAAGTTAGTGGAGTTGGGACCAATGTTTCATTATTATTTTGACAGACACATTTAATGAATGGATGGGAACTCACCATAGCTTTCGGTAACAAACACCATAAAAGGATGTCGATTTTCACCCAACATGTTCCAAATTCCATACAAACAAAAACCACATTTCATCTATTGCTTCCATACCCCAATTATACTTCAATATTGCTCTAATTTTAACTTCCTTTTAAGATGTTTGGATAATGTGAAGTTGTTTGTAAAATTATTTCTGTGAATTTAATTTTTTAAATAGTTTTTTTTATTTTTTTATATATTTTAACCATCCTTACCAAATCCAACAACTATCTCAGTTACACAATAACTAACATTTAACAAACTTATAGTCATCAATATCATGCATATTCATGGAATATCCTTATCATACTTTCACCTCATCACACTCTTTTTCTTTCCAAAGCTATGACCAAAGAACATGTATTATTTGAGGGCATGGTGGTTGCAAATATGCTACCATTATCTAAGGGGCAAAAAAATTATATATTATTTAGTCAAATTAAAGAAGATTATTCTTAAATCTTATAAATTCATCATTAAATACATGTAATTCTACCCAAAAAAAAAGAAAAAAGAAAAAAATAGTTAGGCCCAGATTTTGATAAAGCATAAAAATACAAGCACACAGATACTCATATATGGCTCTAATCCGGACCATAATATTTATAAAAAAATGGAAAAAAAATAGTATAAACATTAATTAAATTAATAAAAAGTTAAAAACATATATATAAGGCAAGGTTTGCTGGACCATTTTATATAATAATATTTAATTACTGATACATGTGTACTTGGGCAATAATACAATAATATGATGATGTATATATAAATAATAATTAAAAAAAGAAAGCATATGGGGTTATAACCCCTGACAGACTTACGAGAAGTGAGCACTATTTGGTACTTTGAATTTCCAGAGAGATACATATAATATATATATGCTTCTTGTTGCTGATGCTGCCGCCTCTTGATCTGATGAATGATTACATAAGCTTTTTAATTTGGACTCTCTCTTAATCTCATTGCTCATGGAGACTTAGCTTTAATTTCATGATGCTAATAATAATAGGACACTAAAGTCAGAAAATAATGTATCCCTATGCTTCCATGGTGGTGGTGGTGGTTGTGGTGGTGGAATCAGCCTTGTGGAGAGAACACAGGATAAGAACCACCTCCTCCACCACCAGTAGCAGTAGTTGTTGTTGTTGTAGTTCCTTCTCTCCATTCTCTTTCTCTTTCTCTTTCTCTCTATCTCTTCTTTCTCTCTCTCTCTTCTCTTTTTCTTTCTCTTTCTCTATTTTATTATAATATTGGGGTGGGGTGTGTATATATATTGGGTATAAGGGATAGTAAATTTTTTTTTTCAATAATTTTGTGCAATGTTTTTATTAATTATTTAGGGTTCATTCTTAAACATTTTGTTTTACTAATAAGTACTCGTTATTAAGTAAAAATATTTAAAAATATTGTGCTCTTTATTAATTGAATAAAATTTAATTTTTATTTATTATATTTATATCAATAATTAACTCTTGCTAATTAAGTCAACTATTTTTATTGGTAATATAATTATAAAAAAATAAAAGTTTAAATATTTGGTACTTATTTGGTACTTATAATAGTGATAAATTTTTATGAAAATACTATGGTGCATTAAGATTAACTATTAAAATCAGTTACGATATATTTGTGTTTATTAAAATTAGTCACTATATATTTATATATAAAATTATTTAATTTGTTTATAGATTAAGAAACTAAACAATAAAATAGATTTACAAAATAGTATGCGAATAGAGTAAAAAACATCCTAATTTATATATAAATACATATATAATTTAACTTATTTTTAATATATATTTATATTTTAATACATATTATATATTAACTACTAATTTTAATATACATCTAACTTGATTGAATGTTTTAGAGATCCTGCATTTTATATTTTCTTTGGAGTATAGCATTCATGTTAATTTAGCCATTGAATTATAATAATAAAGCATGATATAAATTCAAAGGTAATTTACGTTAATGAATAAAGATTAAAATTATGCAGATGTCTTATATAAAATTATTTGATTACACATCTATTTTAAACGTATTTATATAAATAAAATTAGATAAATTAAATTTATCAATAGAATAAAATATCTAAATAAATTGAATTAGACCATTTCAATTTATTAAAACAGGTAAAAAATTATATCTGCACTAAATTTTTGAATAAATTTAATCAATCTAATTCAATTTATTATTATAGAAAATACATGATAAATTCAATCAGTTCATAAACTCAATTTACTATAATACATAACACGAAATAAGTATTATTATATAAGTATCTGAACACTAAATTATTAATTTAAAATTTTAGATGACCAATTTTAGAAAATAATATTTAGTAAAACTGTTATTAAAATATAAAATGGTACATGAAATATAAATATAAAATTTAATTTTAATATACTAAAAGTATAAATAATTGTATATAATTATTTAATTATATTTATATTATTAATAAATTAAAAATTAATTATCCGTAAATCAAGTTAAACTGATTCGATTTATCATATACTTTTTATAATAATAAATTGAATTATACTCATTAGATTTACAAAAAAGTTTAGTGCAAATATAACTTTTTACCTACTTTAGTAAATTCGAACTTGTCTGAATCGATTTACTTAAATGTTTTACTTTGTTGATAAATTAAATTAAATTAATTCAATTTATATGTGTTTATATAAATTAAATTTATCTAATTTTATTTAGATAAATTTATTTAAAACACATTTATAACTAATTCTATTTAAGTTTAATTATTCTGTTGATCTTTAATGTTTTGTAAAATTTTTAATTAAATTCTTGTATTTTTTTTAATTGAGTATTTGTATTAATTTTTTTTAATTGGATTCTTATTTTTTTTCTTTTATTTAAGTTTCTGCACCAATTTTTTTTAATTAGATCTCTACAAAATTAAGTCAATTACGATCAAAAGGGACCTAATTGAAAAAAAAATTAGTACAAAAACCTAATTAAAAATAGTATAAAAACTTAATTAAAAATTTTATAAAAATTATAGAGACCAACAAAATAATTAAATTTTCTATTTAAGATATTTATATCATTTTAATCTCCATTTATTTTATTAACTTAAATTATCTTAAATTTTTTATATAAGTTCCATAAAAAAATATAGATATTTAATTTGGTGATTGTGCTTGGACGAACATGCTTATTATTGCTTTTGGTGCGTTGAAAACATTGAAAGTACATAGCGTGTAACAGTGGAAAACGTTGATTATTCACTTCCCTTTCTCACCTTTAAATTACCTTATCCTTTCTTTGCCACTACTTCGTTGGTGCCACCTAAACTATATATAGTTACTCGATAACTTAAAAGTAACCAACAAACACACATCAATGTTTTAAAGAGAATATATAACCCATTAGAAATTGAATATATTGCATAAACTGATTAATGACGTGTGTTGGCTGTTATTTAATAATGACTTTGCTTTTACTTGGTGGGGGGTGGGGTGTTAGAATTAGTATATAATCTATTAATATATAAATAAACCTTATCAAGTTACGATGTTGTGCATATAATAATGCTCCATGTTGTTTTTAAACAATTGAAGTTAAACACTAGAGATTAATTTAATTGGTGAATGGTCTTTAGTGTTCTTATATTTATTTATATATTATGGTTAATTACTTATTAATAATTAAAATACTTCTGACGCATCCCACGTGTCTTTCGGTTAATTATTGAAAAAATGATTAGTTAATTATATATCTACATGTGTAAAAACTTGAATAATGAATGAGAAATGAATACGATGGTTTATATATATGGAATAATTCTCGTAAGCACAAATTTAACGAACACTTTTTTCATTAAAATAAAAAATACACTTATGACTTACCATTCTTGACACATTGTTTGGTAATTTGATTCATATACGAAAATTTTTAGTAGCAATTAGCAAATAGCACAAACTAAGCCTTTTAACCAAATTGGCGGCTTTAGTTGTGGAATAATTAATAATTAGTAATAAGTGATAAATCTAAGTAACATGATGGGAAAAAATATTCGATATTGCTTTCACAAAAAATGTTACCTAACCTGAGTTTCTTACTTTGTTTTTAGTCAAGTCAAGCTTTTCGTCAGAGCTAGAAAAAGGTTATGAGCTAAGATTAATTTGCTCACCTAATTTTAATTTCTGATTTCTGAATTATTAGGTAGTCACATTGTTTAAGTCAAACTAAAGTAACTTATTTCTACTTTATTCAGATTATAATTTAGCATGTCACGTGGGGTAATCATAAGCATGGTAAATAATAAAGTTTAAGGGTTAATGAAAAAAAATATGTGGCGTACATTGAAAAGACTAAATATATATGAGATAAAATTAAGCAGAAATTATTTTTAATATGGAAATGAAGACGGTGTTTTAGTTGAATATTAATATTTGAAATGTATTATAATATTGTGAAAATTATTCAATACGTTTTTTTATTAGTGTTTCAACACGTTTTTTACGTGTTGGCCAATATATTACCACGTTAAGGTGTCTAACACACTCTTCACGTGTTGGTTAAAATACTCTCACATATCTAACATATCTCCTAATGTTACAATACGTCTCTTATTTGTCAATATTTTATCTACAAAATTCATCTATCTATAATTACACCAAATAATTTTATTTAAAAAAAACACTAATATTTCTTTCATATAAAAAAATCAGCCAAAAATAGGTATCCTAAGTGAAAGATTTACTGTCTCTGGATTCATAACATGGAAACAAATTTTATTGATATAATAATAAAAAAAATATTTTATATTCTAAAGAAAATTAAAGTTCATTTTTAAAGATTCAAATTCTATAATGTTAATTAAAGTTGACCTTAGCTAGGCCAATTTATGGCATGTAGTCCTGTCATCTGACTCATCTCCTACTTAAAATCACGTGTTGCTTTTTCATGAAGACAGTTCAGATGGAGCTAAGTTTTTTTTATTATTATTATATAAGTTATACCCTTACACACTATTTTGTTTTTTAATTATGAGTTTCATATATTAATTTCTTAGCATGGATTTGGATTACAGTTCACAAATGACAGTTTGAATAAAATTGATTTTACAAATTTAAATTTTGATGAAAAATAAGTTTGTATTAAGTAATTTATGTTTGGCAATTTTTATTTTAAAATGGATTATAGTAAAATAAATGTTGTTTAGATTACACAACTTAAAATTACTTTTAGATATAAAATTACTAAAATAGATATCAATTTAAATAATTTTTATATATTATCTTATCATTTTAATTTAGATATTTGAATAGATCTTATTAATTAATTCTATAATAAAATTAATATTTATACATTAAAATAAAAATAATATATAAAAATTAGCAAAATATACTTTTGATTAAAACTAACAAAATAAAAATTTTAGAGAGTATTAAGAATAATAAAAAAATTAAATATTTATCTTGATAGTAATTGAAATAAATCAAAAAAATTTTTATGATATTTTTTATATAGTATATTTTTAATATTTTTAGTACTCTTTTTTAGTATGCTATAATCTTTTATTATTATTATTTATAATTAATTTTTTGTTTAATTTACTTTTTTAATAGGATCAATAAATTATATTATAAAAAAATAATAAAAATAATACAAAAAATACAATTATAAAACTGTATAATATTAAATAAATAATTAAAAAAATAGTAAATAATAGAAAAAGATAGTTTATATAAACAAAAATAATATAAATAATACTATACATAAAGGATAAAGTTGATAAAAGATAAATTAAGATTGAGTATTGATGGTTAAAAGTCCGTTATTGAAACGCAGAAGCTTAAAATTGTTGTTTCTTGAAAACGTGGTTTTAAATGCAAAATCACTTCTACGTTCATGAATAAAAAATTTGCCAAATCAAAAATTGAAGCTTTCAAGATATCTAAACATATTTTTCTCTTTAAACGCGTTTGCTAACACACCCTAATTAAAATTAAAATTCCGTGTACCTTCTAACAAAACAAATATAATTGCTATTAAACCAAGTCTTGCAATGTAGATGGAGCTAAGTTGGATCCCAACATCAAGTTTACAAGATTGATTAAATATTAAAAAAATAAAAAATAAATTTATGTAAATGAAGTGTTTTTATTTATTTTAGAAAATGATTATTTTTTCAGATAAAAACATTCTCCAGAGCTCAAAGTAAGTATGTTTTTCTTATTTATAAATAAATATTAAATATATACTAAAATCAATCATAAATATATTTATGTATAAAAAAATTATTTACACATTAAAATTAGTCTATATATATAGTTTAATTTATTCTTAATGTATATTTTATATTTTAATGTATATTTTATTTTGGTAACTAATTTTAATGTATAAATAATATAATTAATTTATGTGTATATATATATTTTTACTTATTTTTTATGTATATTTTATATTTTAATATATATTTTATATTAATAATTAATTTTAATAAATACTTAATATAATTGATTTATAAAATAGTAATTAACATAACCATGAACCTATCCGGAGCTAGCTTAGAATAGAATGACTAGGTGTATCCGGAAAAAACAGAAAGAATGACTAGGAATTTAATTTCACCCAACAACCACATAAATGTGTGTAAATAAAGACCAAAAAGAATGTGTGTAAATGAGAAATATTATGCATATTTATTTAAAAATAATTTATAAAATATTAGAAAAAATAAAAAATATATTTTATATCATAAAAAATATATATAAAAAGCTATACACATGTGTAAATATAATAAATCTACCAGCACTTTACTAGTCGTCGAACACTAAGTGTGTGTTTGAATTAGAATTGGCCAAACTGAAGTTTGAATAAAAGTGATTTTGTAAAATTGATTTTAGATAGAAGTGAGTTTGTGTCAACATAATTTATATTTAGCAATTTTATATTAAATTGATTTTGATAAAATAAAATTGTTTGTGTCAAGGCGCTTTTATCCTCTCCAATGACTTGCTATTCTTGATGACGTGGAAAACTTGGTTTGGTTCTGTTTACAAGCACATGGGATGAAAAGGTTTTTATGAGCTTCAAGAGTTCAACGATGACTTTAAAACTAGGCTCTTATTAAACGTAACTGCTAAGGCTGTTGAATTCATTATTATCTATATATCTCCCGAATGAAAATTAATTAAATTTATCATCTAAGAAAAATAAAATATTTGTAAAATTTACTAACATCTGTTCTTGTAATTTTTACCAGTAACAAATAAATTTATTATAATTCAAATCTAAATCAAAGATTTAACTTAATTTTTGTTTAGTTTTACGATTAACTTCACATTTTAAATTTAAAAATACGATCAACATTTATAAATTTTAAAAGTAAAAATTTAGATATTTATAAACTCTTAGCTATTAATTATTTAATTTTATATAAAAATAATCGCAATTTTAATAAAATTATGAAAGAATAAAAAAAATAAAGAAATTTTTATTAATTATTAATTAATTAAATTATAAAAATAAAATTAAATATATATAAAGTATCATCTACTAAAAACAAAAATAAAGATTAGATAAGATAAAAAATAATATAAAAATAAAATAAAATAATAAAAATTAAATTTATTAAGTTAAATTTATATGTCATGAGACTTTTTTATTGTTATGGACCAAAGAATAGTTTAATAAGTTCTAAATTAAAGATACTGGTTCACATAAGAAATAAGAAATTTCTGTATGTTTTCATATATACCTTCCTCTCATCTTGGCGTTTACTTTGATTAGTCAAAGTCTTCCCCATTGACTCTATCCATAACCCTCTACATTTGATTATATATTATATTATTGTTATTTATTTAGGAACTAATTAAATATACTAATAAGCTCATAAATTATATGATAATGGCGGAAACATCATCATCGTCATCTTCTTCTTCCTTCACATGGAATTGGATCTACGACGTTTTCCTAAGTTTCAGAGAAGATACTAGAAACGGTTTCACCAGTAATCTCTACCATGCACTGGATTTTATCTATTGGTGGAAAAATTTCCAACTTTTCGTTGCCTTCTCATTCCATTGCCCAATTCCTTGGTGGGTTTCAACAAAATGCACCATCATATCAAAACTAAGTATAACTCTATTCTCATACACAATTGCAGCAACGGATCATCATCAATCACCATTCAATTTAAAACAACACCCTCATCTGCAGTTCCCAAAGGGTCAAAAGAATTTTGTATATAGCAAACAGACAAACAAAGCTAACAACTGCTCACACAAGAATCATTTCAAGATGGAATGACAAAAAAAATACAGAAACTTATGCAAGTTGCTCCATTTCCCACTCATCCAAGGTGAGAACTTCCACTTATTATCACAACAAAACCTCCCAAAAAAAATAAAATTCAGCCAACAACTCCTTCCACCAATTTTATCATTTCAAGCATACCCAAACAGGCATGGATCATAATGCAATCCTTATCACTACACCTCAAACTCTCAAAGACATATAACATATCACCAAACTGAAAACACACCGAACAAGCAATCCAAACAAATCAAAAGTAGTAGTACTCAAATTTGATAACATATCAATATAAATTTCACTACATCAAAATCCAATCCACCACTGCATCTTTGACTCTTGAGATGCTTGCTTATAGAAAAGGTCAAACACTTTCTTTTCACTAATCTATCCAAGTCCGGCATTGACTAGCACAGTAAGAATCCTCTTCAATCACACGTTACCAAAATCAAACCCTAAGGCTTGTAATTAATTCTACAAATACATCTCACCCACGGAAATTATCCCCATTTCTACCCACATATAAAGCACCTAACACAATCAACCCTAAAATTACCAACAACCAACCGAATTCTAGATCTATCTACATCACAAACCCTAAAACCACAAATAAAATAAAAAGATTAAAAAGTACCGATTGGAGATCAATGGTGGGCGGCGGCGGAACCGTGTGCCTTAGCGAGGCGCTCGTGCTCGAGGTGCTCGTAGTGGCGGCGCTCCTCGGGAAGATTAACGAGGTAGGACAAAACCATGCCGCCGAAGCAAACATGGTAGAGTGGATCAGGAGAACTGGTTTCGATGTACTTGGTGTAGTAGTTATCCAATCCGCGGTTAAAGGAGTTCTTGATGTAATCGAGAGATAACTTGGGCTTGATGTAGTTAGGAAGCTCCTTCACCTTCAAACCCCTGATCTCGTTGACGAAGTTCCTCAGCGCCATTTGGGATCCTCAAAAACCCTAGAAATTTGGGGGAGATTGAGAATAAAATGCTGATTCTTGATAATACTATTCTTCAAAACCAGAGAATCCAAAAACAGAAAATGAAGCAAAGAATCCAAACTCACCAACCATGGAAGAATGAAAAGGGCTTTTACTTTGGGCTTCATAAGGGATCTTCAACTAACTAGCCCAAAAGCCCGTGTACAACTACAACCACTCATTTCTAGTCATAAAATGACCCAAAAAAAAAAATCTAGTCATAAAATATTTGAATATTGATAATTTTAAATAAAAAATGTAAATTAACTAAATATATATAAAAATTGTTAGAAATGATAGTTTATTATAGTAGAAAAATTAAACATTTTGTATTATCTCATTTTTTTTTAATTTTATCATTTATTTTTAATAGCAAAAATAGAATATGTATACACAATATTAAAACAAAAGTAATGCATGTAACATTTATTTAAAAAAAATTCCATACATACTATACTATAATACTAAATATCTTGAGCAAGGTTGCGAGAACCGGATCGGTCAATGAACCGGTGAGGTTACTGGTTCAATGGTTTAATGGTTCGACCGGGTTTCAACCGGAGTTCAACCGGTTTAATTAAATATTAAATAAAATTATTAAAAAACCTAAAAATAATTTTAAATATATTAATTTAATAAAAAACCGTTAAAAAACCGTTAAAAAATCGGCCGGTTCGATCGGTTTGCCGGTTAACCGGCCGGTTCGACCGGTTTTTTACCGGTTTTTTGCTAGCCGATTTTTGAGCTTACCCGGACCGGTTAACTGACCGGTTCCCGGTTTTTCCGGTTGAACCGGCCGGTCCGGTCCGATTTTCAGAACCATGATCTTGAGTAAATTTCTTATTTGTTTTGTTTTTCTCCCGAGTATTATGAAATGTGAATGTAAAAACTAAAAAGTATACATAAAAGATAAAAAAATGAAGATACAGCTAAGGTTTTGAAAAGCGGTTCGGACAGATTGGTCGAATCGGTTGAACCATAAACTGCTGAAAAAAACGATTCGAATAAATGTTAAAAGTAAGGTTCTGAAAACCGGTTCGAACCGGCCGGTCGAACCGGTTGAACCGTGAACCGATGCCAAATGCGATTCGGTTAGAACCAAAAACCGCCAAATTTAAAAACCGACATTAGACCGTTGAACCGGCCGGGAACCGGTCGGTCGAACCGAACCGTGAACCGGCCGGTTTTTGAAATGGGACAAAAATAAAAATTCAAAAACGGTGCGTTGAAGCTTGGTTGACTTGTGAACCCTAATTCCTAACATTTGCCTTACCCCTGTCGGCCTCTCCTCTCCAGCACATAGAAGCAGAAGTGCAGAACGCGAAGCAGCAATGCAGCAGTGCAGCAGTTGGAGCTTCTGGCGCAACTTCTGTCAGCCACCACCGCCGCCGCGCAGTCTATGAAGCTAACGTCAGTCACCTCTGTTCGCGGCTTCGCGCAGCCACTTTTCGTCGCGCAGTGAGCTCGGAAATTAGAACCACCGCCAGCGCCGCTTTCCATCGCGCAGTGTATTCCCGCCGGCACCAGGTCTGTTTCCCCCTTCCACCCATCAGCCACTGTCTTGCCTCTTGCCAGCCACCGTCCCCGCCAGCTCTGTATTTTTTCAGGCTTCCAGCTTCTAACCCTAGGTATAATTTTTGTTCTTTGTAATAATAATAGTTGAAGTCTCTGTCAGTCTGTCTCCCTCTTGCATGCTCTGTTGAAGGCGTCTTCGAGCTTCCAGGTAATTTTTCGAACTGTGAACTGAAGGCATCTTGATCACTCTGCTCCTTGTCTCTGTCCCTCGTTACAATGATTGTTTGATTGAATAACTGTTGTATGTCTCTGTCTCCCTAATGAGTATGATTTAATAATTGTTTGAATCTATGAAGTTCTGTGAACTGAAGTTACTGAAGTCTGATATACTGATAATCTGATATAGTGATACTGAACTGTGAAGTGTGAAGGCTGTGAAGCTCTGTGAAGTGTGAACTGAACTGAACTGAACTGTGAACTTTGTTTAAGCGTACTTGATTCATAAGCGTACTTGATTTATAATTCTACTTTTTTTGCAATTGTCTCTAAGCATACTTGATTTTCTGGATTTAGAGTTATTTTTTATTGAATTTCTGGATTTGAATTTTGAATTCGTGTTTGATCTGCAATTTCTGTTTGATTCTTCTTATTGTTGTTGTGGTTGAAATTCAAAATTGAAATCTGATTCCTCTTCTTCGTCATATTCTAGACTTGTTCATTATCTTTGCATTTAAGTGAGCAATTAGAATCTGTTATCTGGTTATATTACTCTTCTAGGACAAACTATAGCAATGGCTCAAGGCAGGAGAAATATGGAATGACTAACAAACCCCGAGGAGAGCGTGAGGATGCGGTTTGTAAAACTGATTTTTGAATAGGTTCAATTTTTCATGTTTTATTTGTTAGTAAAGTAAAGTGATTGATTATAATTGGCCAACTGGATGTGGTGCTTTTATTAGCAACGATCGAACAAAGGTGAAAGAGGTGTCTTCTGAAGTATCAAAGTATATCCACTGGTAATGTACTAATCTTATGCTTGTATTTGAGATGTGAATGAATCATTCTGTGTATGTTTCTTATTTGAATTCCTACCCCCTCTTTCTTTCTTTTGTCTTTATAGGAACCAAATGACAAGAGACTTAATTATGAACCACCTACAGATTTACTTAGCAAGGTACTTACAAACTGTATTCCATTTCTCCAATGTTAATATGATCCATACTTTCTTTGATATATATTTAGCTAATATTTGAGCCTGATTTGCAGCTGTCCCTGGTTTTTGAAGTGAAAAAATCTGCAAAACTGCCATCTAAGGTGCAACCAATTTCCTAGGTTCAGCTATCTCAGCACTCATATAACAACTTAAGATTCTTTTGAGTGGGTAAAGGTTTATTGAAAGAGATTCAGAAAAGCATTTTCTTTGAATGATATTTTAAAGCTTACATTAGACTATAATTATTTTTCATGTGTTTATTTATTATTTTATTATAAAACGGTTTTTTCGGTTCAACTACGGTCGAACCGGTTGAACCTATAAACCAGTGAACCAGTAGCTAGAGCGGTTCGATGATCGGTTCGGTTTTCAGAACCTTCTTAAAACCGTAAATTTTAAAAACTGGAATCGAATCGATCTAACCGGTTTTTTAAATGGGGGAGTGAAACGTCACCGTTTCAGCTGCTGCAGTTAGCCCTAACTCCATTCTCGATGCCCAGATCTAAATTCCACTCCAGAACGCCTCTGCTTCTCTCACACTCAATCTCCATCCTCTGCACTTAGCCCTAGCTCCTGGCCGTTCCCTTACCTCCGTCCAGCCACCGCCTCGTGCCGCCGCCGTCGTTCCTTCCAACATCGACCGTCTGCTCGCTCACCTTCCCTCCATCACGCAGCAGCCATCGATATCAACCTTCCCTTCCATCGCGCAGAAATCGCAACCTTCCTCCGTCGCGCAGCCACGCCGCCGCCGGTACTATCTCTGTTCTCCGCAACCATTGTTCCAGTTTGAAGCCCGTTCGAAGGTACTCCACCACTGTCTTGGTCACTCGGTGTCTCTATCTCCCATCGCGCAGCCATCGCAACCTTCCTCCGTCGCGCAGCCACGCCGCCGCCGGCACTATCTCTGTTCTCCGCAACCACTGTCCCAGTTCGAAGCCCGTTCGAAGGTACTCCACCACTGTCTTGGTCACTCGGTGTCTCTATCTCCCTTTTGCATGATCTGTTGAAGGCTTCTTCTAGCTTCTAGATAAATTTTTATTAACTATGAATGAACCCTTGTTAATGTTTGATTCTGCGAAGCTCTGTGAACTGTGAAGTCACTGAATTGTGAACTGAATTACTGATTTACTGAAGCTTCTAGCTCTGTGTAGTCTTTGATTTACTGATTTATTGAATAATTGTTTGATTCTTTTAGCTTCTAGTTCTAGGTAATTTTTTTTATTAACTATGTGATTTACTGATTGTTTATTGCTCTATGAAGTGTGAACTGTGAAGTGTGAATTGATTCAACTGAAGTTACTGAACTGAATTGTGAAGTTTGTTGAATAATTGTGAATAATTATTGTTAGTTAAGCTGTGAAGTTATGGATTTATTGATTAATTGTTTGATTTTTCTAGCTTCTAGTTTTGGGTAATTTTTTTGTTAACTATGTGATTTACTGATTTTTTTATTGCTCTATGAAGTGTGAACTGTGAAGTGTGAACTGATTCAACTGAAGTTACTGAATTGAACTGTGAACTTTGTTGAATAATTGTGAATAATTATTGTTAGTTAAGCTGTGAAGTATGAACTACTGAAGTCACTGAAGTGTGAACTGTTTTACTGATTTATTGAATAATTGTTTGATTCTTCTAGCTTCTAGTTCTAGGTCATTTTTTTTATTAACTATGTGATTCACTGATTTTTGATTGCTCTGTGAAGTGTGAACTGATTCAACTGAAGTTACTAAACTGAAGTGCGAACTTTGTTGAATAATTGTGAATAATTATTGTTAGTTAAGTTGTGAAGTGTGAACTTCTGAAGTCATTGAACTGTGAACTGATTTAGTGATTTACTGAAGCTTCTAGCTCTGTGAAGTCTCTGATTTACTGATTTATTGAATAATTGTTTGATGCTTCTAGCTTTTAGCTCTAGGTAAATTTTTTTATTAACTATGTGATTTATTGATTTTTTATTGCTCTGTGAAGTGTGAACTGATTCAACTGAAGTTATTGAACTGAACTGTGAACTTTGTTGAATAATTGTTAATAATTATTGTTAGTTAAGCTGTGAAGTGTGAACTACTGAATTTTGTTGTTTGTTGAGTAATTGTGAATAATTTTAAATAATTTTGGATGTTGTTTGTTATGATCTTGAGATTATTGAGTTGGAGTGGGTTGTTGTGATATTGTAATTGGCAAAAACCATTATTGGATTGCTGGTAATTATGATACAACACATTAGAAATTTTTTCAAATAAAATTTTTGTATTCTCTCTTTATCTGTTGACATAATATTTGTTCATTTGTTGTATTACTTTTCTAATTTTCTTCGTAGATCTTAATATATAGTATAAATAAGTAGTATATTTTTTTTATGAACAACGAGGGAGCTTAATCTCTAAGAAAAGAAATATTTTTATTCTTAGAAAATAAATATTTTTAAAAGAAAATGTTAAAAAACTACCATTTTTTATAATAAAAAAGAAAATATTTCGGGTTGCTCCGATTTCCACGTTTCTTCAATTCACAGATTCTTTCTCTCACGTTTAGCTTCTCATCGGAGCTCCGAAAAAACCACCACAGTCACCACCAGCACTGAGCGCCACCATGGAAGGTGGCGGAGCAACGCTATCGGATGTTTACCAAAGCGCGAAGAAGCTCCTCCTGAAGACGCGCGACGGGGTGGAACGCCTCGAGCGCCTCGACTACTCCGCCTCCTCCGATCTCTCCCTCTCCCTCTCCAACGACATCTCTCAGATCCAATCCCTATGCGTCCAGATGGATCGATTCTGGCGCTCCATCGCCGCCAAATCTCAACGCGATCTCTGGAAAAGGTTCGTTCCGAATCATCCTCCTCCTTAGCCATTTTTTAACCTATTCTGAAATTCTGTTTCTGCAACACGTTAATTATTAGGCCATGATGCTTCTGAAATAAACGAAGTATCTGCAATCGGTGAAACATTGTAGTTTAGAAGAATTTTCAATACGGTAACTAGTGTGGTAGCAAAGTTTGGAATCTGGTATTTTTTTTTCTTTTCTTTTGCCAGTGGTTGATGTTGAAGTGGTTGTGTTGTGAATTTTGGTGCAGAAAAGTGGAACAGATTGCTGAAGAGGCCGACTCTCTGAAACAGTCTTTAGATAAATATAACATAAAAAATCAGAAACGGATCACAGAAGCTAAAGAGAGAGCAGAGCTTCTAGGACGAGCAGTATGTACTTCGAATTTTCATCATGCTTTGGTTTTGATGATTCTCTCTATTACTGTTTTTATGTTTTTGCTTGATTTTGATGCATGCATGATTGATGATTGATTTGTTTTTCGTTAATTTGATGTAGCAGAATGGGGATTCCAGCCATGTTTTGAGGATCTTTGACGAGGAGGCACAAGCTATGCAATCGGTTCGAAACTCAAGGCTTGAGCTGCAGAATTCTACTGCACTTGGAGAAAACATCCTTTCTTCAATACATGGGCAAAGGGAACGCTTGAAGGTATCTTCATACATTTAATACGATTGATCCCTGGCCTGAAAGATATGAAAGATAGGATCAACAAACATTTTGATTAAAACTATTGAAAGATAGTATATTTTTTGAACTTTCACGTAAACAACTAGTTTTTGACAACTATACTCAACAACCACACAAAAGTTAAAAAGGTGTTTAATGAAACGGCATAACAAGTTCGAAACAGACATCTCTTTTACTTTTTGTATACTTATATATAGTTGTCAAAACTGTTGTTTACATAGCACTTCTTGAAGAAATGGTTCATTTTCTTGCAGATTTCATTTGTGACTAGTAAGTTGGTTTTGAACAAGTGTAGCTTCTGTCTCTTCTTTGGTGAAAAGCTAAATTTAAAATGATGCTTTAGATTTCGTTTTTAGCAATGCTAACACTAAATGATTACTGCAGAGTGCTCATAGGAAAGCATTGGATGTGCTGAACACAGTGGGGATGTCAAATTCCGTTTTGAGGCTAATTGAGAGATGTAACCGTGTTGATCAGTGGATCAAATATGCAGGCATGCTTTTAACTGTCATTTTCTTGTTTGCTTTTGTTATATGGAGACATTAGACGGGACCATCTTTCAAGAGTTGGTATCTTCCTTTGTAAAAAGTATATGCAAATAGATTTGTCCAGAAAAAATGTTTTGTACCTTTGAATAACTAAGGTTGCTTAAAATTCGCTTGTATTCTTTACAGCTGATATTTGAGCCAGATAGAATCTAAGCCTATATAGTTTTGTTCTTAAAAAGAAAATGTTGAAAAGTTTAATCATTTCAATTTGAAAACAGAAGTTTCCCATTAGCCATTAGAATTTGGGAACACCAATAATTGAAAAAGAAAAAGAAACAAAAATTTTGTTGAAACCCACCAAGGAATTGGGCAATGGAATGAGAAGGCAATGAAAAGTTGGAAATTTTTCCACCAATAGATAAAACCAGAAAAAGTTGTTTGAACCCTAGTGAGAGGGAGAGGGACTGATATACTGATCAGTAGTCAGTACTATCCATTAGAAGAGTTTCAGAATGAGTGGAAAAAAAGAAAAAAAAAATGAGTGGAAAAAAAAGAAAAAAGAAAAAAAAAAAGACAGAATCTCAATCATATGATGAGTGAGTGGGCTCCTATTAAATTTTGTTTGCTTAATATAGTGTGAAAGAACATAATTCTGATTGAAGTTTATTTGCATTATATGCATGAGTTGAACTACACTTTCTTTACATACATAGAATAGAAGAGTTTAAATACCAATAGCGTATTTATTGTCAATGGAGACATGATTTGATTTTGGATTGGGATGAGTATTCTGCTTAATATAAACTCTTGTGTATAAAATAAAAATAGTAACTAAATAATGAATCTTTAAAGGATTCTTGATTTAAAACTTTATTACTTGAATATGAAATATATTGTATATCAACTTCATATTTACAGAAGTTTAAATTCATATATTTTCTTCTCTAGTGATTTTTTCAGAAGCATTTTAATTCGTAAAATATTAAGATAAAAGAGACTTTTGAAGACTAAGGAATCCTTTAAATGTGATCCTTTATTTAGTTTTTTATTATAATAATTTAAAAAAAATAAAATAATACATTCAAATAGATTTAGTGTCTTTTTAAAATTAAATACATATTCAAAATACAAACTAAATAAAACTGAAATTTAAAATTTAAAATTTTTGTTTCAGTTCTAGCATTTTTAATTATTAAAAGATTATCATTTAAATATACATCCAAAAATTATATTCAGTAAAATTAAAGATTTTAATTTTAAAATCCAAAAAATAAATCTTAAGAGTTTTAATTATTAACCCACACATCTAAAATCTTACAAGAGATCATATTTTGAACTAATATGTTAGATATATTTTTATTGAATAAGATCTAAAAAACTTAGCTTAATTATTCATTTTAATCATTTTAAAACCATTAATAAAAAATAAGAAATATTAGATACGTTTTTATCGAATAAGATATAAAAAAAATTAATTTTATTTTTAACGTTTAATTTTAAATTTTAAATTTATGATTTTGGATGTATTTTAAACATATTTTGTAGATAAGTCAATAATTTTAGATGTGTAATAATTGAAAAAAAAAACAATTTTTACAAACATACATTTTAATAATTTTAAAAGTATTAATGTTCAAATAAGTAACGATAAAATCTAACTAATAATAAAAAAATAACAAATATTAGATGAGTTTTTATTGAATAAGATATAAAAAACTAATTTTATATTTAACCTTTAAATTTAAATTTTTGATTTATGATTATGAATGTGTCTCAGAGATATTTTGTGTATCACTTAATAATTTTAGATGTGTTACAATTGAAAATAAAAAATAATTTTTACGTACATTTTAATAATTTTTAAAGCATTAATATTCAAATAAGTAACAAAAAATTTGAACTATTAAAAAAAAGAAATATTAAATGAACTTTAATCGAATATGATATAAAAAATTAATTTTATTTTTAATGTTTAAATTTAAATTTTAGATTTATGATTTTGGATGTGTTTCAAAAATATTTTTTGAATAATTTAATAATTTTAGATGTGTAATTGCTCCTTTATTTATCTTTAATTCAGTCTAATGATTTTATGTTGGTGGTCTTCTCTAATCATTCTAGAGATAAAGATTAAAAAAACAAAAGAAAGGAAGGAAAGAGAAGAAGAAGAAAAGAGTATTGATGCATAGACTCATAATTCATTTATTGTTTAATCAAATGTTGATATAATCTTATTAAAATTTCATTCGACAATGATGATGAATGAGTTTCGAGTTAGCATGCATAGTCATTCGAGTCAAATAGGAACAAAATAGTACGACTCATATAATAATAATAATAATAATAATAATAATAAGTATGAATAGTAAATTTACTTGTAAAGGAGTAGCATTCTTCTATAAAAAATTTTGTTTGTGAAAAACGTAAGAGAGAAAAAGAAAAGAATGTACGAGAGAGAGAATCGTGAAGAGAAAATAAAAAAATATTAAAGTAACTACTTTATGAAGTAAATAAGAAGTAAGAGAAATTTTAGTAATTAAAATTTAAATTTATTTTAATTACTAACATGTTTAACTATAAATTAAAAATGTATTTTAATTAAAATTTAATTAAATAATATTATTTGAATTAAAAAGTTGAATCAAAGCTAAATTTTAAAGGACACGTAGCATTTTTCTATACCTATATTGAGGATCATTGGACTGCCTTTTATGCATGGTTGTTGGAAAAAATAGAAAAATGAAAAAGTGTAAGGTCAAAATGAATACTTATTACTAACAAAATAAAAAATTATATTATAATTACAGTTATACTACACATACAAGTTTTTTTGCTTTACAAATTTTATAAGTTAGACTAAATCCAATAGAAGCTATGCTCACCCACAAAAGCGTGTTAACACGCGCATCACATTTCCAAAGTGCTCATTCACCATTATGAACGACTTTTCTTTTTCTTCCTCGATAAAAACTACAACTGTCATTTTTTCTTCATGTTTCTTCTCCTCTTCCTCTTCTTCCTTCTTCTTCTCCTTTCTCTTTGTGTTTCTCCTTTTTTTTCTTCACGTGTTTCATCTTCATCGTCGTGCTTCTCCTCTTTCTTTTGATTTTACAACATTACATACTTTTTTCTTCTTTGTTTGATTTTTTCGTCCCAAAAAGAATTATGAGAATATGAAATAAGAAGATAAAAAAGAAGAAATAGCAGAAGATGAGAAGGAGGAAGACGAAGAATTCTGAATTATGCAGAACTTATCAAAATAAAAATACACCCAAATATCTTCGTTTTACACCCAAATTTGTTGCAAATACAGAAATGAGTTATACTACGTGTACACTAAAATCAGCCACCCCAGTATACTGGAATACAAATATACATTGAAAATAAATTAAAGCACATATATATTTATACACAAATACATTAGTGACCGATTTTAATGTACAAATAGCATTTTTGTACAAAAAAATGTTTCCTGTAATTTCTGTTTTATTCCCCTCTTAGGTTTAAAAATTTCTGTTTTATTCCCATTCCATAAAACACTAACACCGTAGCTAACTGAATTAAAGACACTAGTTCACATAAGAAATTTCTGTATGTTTTCATATATACCTTCCTCTCATCTCTGGCGTTTACTTTGATTAGTCAAAGTCTTCCCCATTGACTCCATCCATAACCCTCTACATTTGATTATATATTATATTATTGTTATTTATTTAGGAACTAATTAAATATACTAATAAGCTCACAAATTATATGATAATGGTCGAACCATCATCATCATCGTCATCTTCTTCTTCCTTCACATGGAATTGGATCTACGACGTTTTCCTCAGTTTCAGAGGAGAAGATACTAGAAACGGTTTCACCAGTAATCTCTACCATGCACTGGATCAAAAGGGGATCCACACCTTCATTGATGATGAGGAGCTTCAAAAGGGGGAAGAAATTACTCCAGCACTTGTGAAGGCTATTCAAGAATCTAGGATCGCCATCGTTGTGTTCTCTAAGAACTATGCATCATCTGCTTTCTGTTTGGACGAGCTAGCAAAGATTCTTGAGCTGTTGAAACTTGAAGGAAGATTGGTTTGGCCAATCTTTTATGATGTGGATCCATCAGATGTTCGCCATCAGAAAGGTAGCTATGCGGGGGCATTAGCAAAACATGAAGAACGGTTCCAGAATGATGACAATGGCAAGGTACAAAAATGGAGGAATGCTCTACGTGAAGCAGCTAATTTGTCCGGTTCACATTTCAAACCAGGGTAATAATCTATATGTTTCTTACCTACAAAACTCTTCAAATTATTGTTGGCTAAGTGTGGATAAAAATAATAATATTTATTGATGATGTAACTGTTAAAAATATAATCATTAATGTTATTTTTTTTGTTAGCTTTAAATTTTTAAGATGAATAGTTCTATACAAAAAAATCAAGAAAAGTCAAAAGAGATTTTTACTTAAGAGTAAATGTTAAAGATATTCCCATTAAGTATGATGGATTACATGAAGATGAGAAGAGTATTTTTCTTGATATAGCTTGTTTCTTCAACAAGGAAAAGATATCATATGTGAAGCAAATGCTACATGTCCGTGGTTTCCACCCTGAAGATGGTATTGACGTTTTGATCGACAGATCTTTGATGAAGATTGACAAGAATAATAATTGTGTGAGAATGCATGATTTGATTCAAGATATGGGTAGAGAAATTGTTAGAAGGGAATCAACTTCTAAGCCTGGCAAACGTTCTAGACTATGGAATGATGAGGACATTGTTCATGTTCTAGAAAATGACATGGTATGTTGTTATATTTATGTATTCAGCTTGTAAATTTCTACAACCTTACATGTAAAATTTGACATATATATAAATATATGTTTGGTGTTTGCAATGATGATGATACAGGGAAGTGATAGAGTTGAAGTCATAATTTTGCACTCAAGCAAGCGTAGAGTGAATTGGAATGGAAAAGCATTCAAGAAAATGAGGAATCTCAAAGTTCTCATATTCTGGGATGTACATTTTTCAGTTGGTCCTGATCATCTGCCAAACAGTTTAAGAGTGTTGGAGTGGGATGGATATCCATCACCATCATTACCCTCTGATTTTCATCCCACTAAACTCTTCATGCTCAATTTGTGCAACAGTTCTCTCAAATTGGACAATCCACTCCAGGCATGCATCATTTCCTACTATTTTACTCAATCAAATATGCTTATTCATTTAACAATTCTCTGTATAAAAATAAGCATTAGTTGTTATGAAAAGATTAGTATAAAACTAATATATAATAATAACTGATTTAGTAATTAATTTTTAATTATAGAATTATCCTGATGTCTAGATAATATAATATATATAATCAAAGGTTTATTTAAAAAATAAAAGAGTGTTAGAGAGTTAATAGATTTTGTAATTTGTGACTATTAATTAGTTATTATTAATATTTTTTAATAGTATGAGATTATATTTAATAGTATAAAATTATTTATTTTTTATTAATTAAATACTGGTCAAATTTTAATAAAAGTACTGTTACCTAACTTTCTTTAAAAAAATATGTATAACCAATAACACATACAACAATTAAATCAAAATAAAGGTTTACTCTTTTAAAATTTTACTTTCTTTCTGCAAAATGGACACAAATCATGATTAACCGCGCGAGCAATGCTAGGGGGCCAGCAATTTTTGTGATTGTTAGCCATCAACTAGCCATCAATGATGATTTGATGGTGTGAGATTGGTGTGAGATTTCATCCAATGGTTCACCTTTCTCTGCTGGTTACATGCTGGCCAAAATTCAACAAAACTGCTGGTTCCTTAGATTTTTCCTTAACCGCGCTTCTCACTCTATATTGCTGCTAACTCCATTATTTTATCCCATAAATCATAGGTTATATCTAGCCAGTCTTATTGGGAGATTTTTTTTAATTATATGAGTAGCCATTGACTAAATTGATGAACAAGAGATTATTACATTTTGATTTGTGCAAATACTATTGGCTTAGGCTGGTTTATTATTAGACTTTAGAGTTATAACATTCAATGAATTTGAAGAAATCATTAGAGATTAAAAGATGATATCTTTTGGACCCAAAATTTTACTATGAAAAAATGTATGGCCTACCAAGAAAGCTGCAAAGCAACCAAACCTGTAAACGATCTTGCACCTATTGAGAAACCTATTGAGAAAGAATACTGTTGCCAAAAAAGAGAGAATAATGCAGAGAAAATAATGACCAAATTGATTAAGATCTGAATGAGGAAAATGTGTGATTAGAGAGTTATTATACAAAGGCACTTAGCTCCTATTTTATAGTTTAATAAAAACTGCACTAACATCCTCTAACTACCTCTAACAGCCACTCTAACTGAATTATTCTCATAACAGAATTTTACTGACTTCACGTAATTTATTACTTAAGATGTTACTTAAGTTTTGACTTCTTCTCCTTTAACACCCCCCTCAAGCTTAGTTGGGGCTTTGTTCCCAACCTAAGCTTGGACTTAAACCGTTCAAACAATTTACAAGACAGGGATTTGGTCAATATATCTGCTATCTGATCTTGTGCAGGTATATTAACTACAAAAAGTTGCTTTCTATTAACTAGCTCTCTCAAAAAGTGTAGATCAGTTTCAAGATGCTTGCAACGGCTATGCATAAGTGGGTTCACAGTTAGGTGACAAGTGCTCTGATTGTCACAATAGATCGTTGGTGTCACTTGTTATGGAACTTGCAACTCTTGAAGAAGCTGCTGTATAGACATGACTTCCGTTTGAGCAGAGGCAACCGCTCGATATTCAGCCTCGGTACTCGACCTGCTAACTTTCGATTGTTTTCCACACTTCCAAGCAATGAGGTTGCTTCCTAAGAATACCAAATAGCCACTGATCGACCTTCTATCATCCAAATCTGTCGCCCAATCTGCATCAGCAAAGGAAATAATTCTATAGTCAGAACATTTGTTAAACACTAAGCCTTGATTAGGGGTACCTTGTAAATATCTCAAGATTCTCTTGACAGCCTTCCATTGTTCAATTGTTGGCTGATGCATGAACTGTGAGCACTTATTTACTGCAAAAGCAATATCCGGTCGTGTGATGGTCAAATATTGTAGTGCTCCAACAATTGATCGATATTTCTTAGGGTCATCAAAAATTTCTGAGTCATTCTTGTGCAATCTTAATGAAGACACCATTGGTGTTGGCATTGATTTTGACTGGTTCATCCCTGCTCTAATTAACAGATCATGTACATATTTAGATTGTGTTAGTAATAGTTTATCATTTGCCAAAAATTGAGCCTCTAACCCCAAAAAATAATTGAATTTGCCTAAATCTTTTAGAGAGAAAATTGAATTCAAAGAAGTAATTAAATCATCAATTTCATTTGGGTTAGAGCCCGTAATCACTATATCATCAACATAAACGTTCATGTATATAACAGAATTTTCAGATCTTCGAATGAATAAAGCTATATCGGAAGTTGAGTTAGAGAATCCAAACTGTTTTAGAGTGTGTGCTAGGGTCAGATACCACGCTCTGGGGGCTTGCTTAAGACCATAGAGGGCCTTGTGCAGCTTGCACACTCTTGTAGAATTCTGAGTTGTGTAGCCCGGAGGTTGCTGCATAAACACTTTGTCTTCTAATTTGCCATTGAGAAAGGCATTATCAAAGTCGAATTGTCTCATAACCCAGCCTTGTGTTAATGCTATTGTTATGATTATTCGAATTGTGATAGGTCGTACAACAGGACTATAGACTTCCTCATAGTCAATGCCTTCAATTTGGTGAAATCCTTTGGCAACTAATCTAGCTTTGTACCTAAGGATTTCACCATGTTGATTTTTCTTTACTGCAAAAACCCACTTACAACCCACTATTGTTGCATTTGGTGGTGGATCTATTAGTGTCCAAGTATTACACTTGCAGAGAGCCTTGATTTCATTGTCCATGGCCTCCTTCCAATGAGGGCATTGTAATGCCTGTTGAACTGTAGTTGGGGTTTCTTTTGTTAAATCAATATTGTTTACTATTTTGGCCAGAAAGGTTTTTGGCTTTGATATACCAGATTTCGATCTAGTGATCATTTGGTGGGTATTACACTCTTTTGTGGTTGGTGGTGGTAATTGTGGAATGGGGTGAATGTTTGTTTCAATTCCAGAGTTTGAAATTGTCGTGGACTGGTGGTGTGTTTGTTGATTAGCAGCAGAAGCTTGTGGATGTACAGTATTTAAATCAAAAATCATAGGTGGTGTATTTTGACTACTAGAAGTAATATCAGCAGTGGTTGTAGGAGTTGTAGTATAGATGATATTGTTGGAATTAGTAGAAGTGCTCGATGAAGGCATTGTACTTCTTCTAAAGATAGAAAAGTATGAACTTGTAGCATTGTCAATGACATGCTTGGAAGGAGCTGTTGCATTTGAAAGATTAGTACTAATAGTTGGAAACAAAGTGTGATAAGGGAAAAGAAACTCATTAAACACAACATTTCTTGCAAGATAGATTCTGCCTTCTTTAGATAAATATTTGTAACCACTATGATTAGAATCATATCCTAAGAAAATACACATTTGAGATTTAAAATCAAATTTTCTTTTGTTATAAGGTGTCAATAGAGGATAGCAAGCACACCCAAAGACTTTAAAAGTAGAGTAATCTGGTTTGTTCTTAAATAGAACCTCAAAAGGACTTTTAGAGTCCAAAACTGGAGTAGGTAAGCGATTGATGACATAGACTGCAGTAAGAAAGGCTGAGTCCCAATGTTTAAGAGGCATTGAAGCAGTGGCCAAGAAAGATAAGCCACACTTTGTAATGTGTCTATGTTTTCTCTCTATAGATCCTTGTTGTTGGTGTGTATATGGACATGACAATCTATGGAATATACCATTGTTAGAGGAAAATGTAGAAAAGGTTTTAGATAGAAATTCTTGGCCATGGTCACTTTGCAAGGCCTTGATTCTACAACCTGTTTGATTTTCAATGAAAGATTTATATTTTTGAAAGGCTTCTAGAGCCTGACTTTTGTTGAATAAGAGAAAAATGCAAGTATATTTACTAAAGGCATCTAAAAAACTAATATAATATTTGTAGCCATGATGAGAAGGAAAGGGAGCTGGGCCCCAAATGTCAACATATACTAATTCTAAGGGTTGTGTATAAACAGATTCTGATGTCTTAAATGGTAATTGATGTATTTTTGTAATGGTACAAAACTCACACACTTTATGATTTTCATCAATTGGGGAGGTCTGTATGCCACACTGGTGCATGACTTGAGTTATTGTCTTAAGAGAGCTATGGGCAAGTCTTTTATGCCAGAGCTCTAAGTCATCAATATTCTTATTATAAGTATAATAAGCCACAGGATAATTCATAGAAGATGTTAATAATGTTCCTGTAGAAGAAGTAACAAAATTAGCATTAGATCCTAATGAATCAGGTATAGAAAAGTGAGAATTAGGTGTAGTATAATTGGACAGAAAGATAGAATCAAAGGAACTCTTTACTGCATTATTATTCAAGAAAGAACTACTATTAGTGTCAATGTTGCTATTGATAGAGGAATTATTACAATCAGTAGCATTAATAGGATCCGCATTACACAAACGTGATTTTTTGTGATCTTTTTGTACTAACAAATTTACAATGTGAAACAGAATTAGGCAAATTGCTTGTAGTAGGATTCAGATGAGATGCTGTTGGCACCACTAGATTATCAAAAGAGTAAATGCCTCCTCTAGCTATTCCTTGTAGGAGAATGTCCTTGGACACCTGATCACGAACCATACAAGATTTAGGCCAGAATTCAAAATAGACTTTATTATCCTCAGCAAATTTGGACACACTCAAAAGATTTTGTGTAATAGAAGGGACATGCAGTAAGTTATTCAATTTAAATGAAATATTTTGATATTTATCATAAAGAATTGTTGATCCATAATGTAAAATAGGTACTCCCTGACCATTACTAACAAAGAATTGCTCAGGGCCTTGTGATGAATCGGTGGAATTCAGAAAATTGGCATGTTCAGCAGTAATATGATGTGAAGCACCAGAATCTGGGTACCATGCACTGTCATTCAGGGTGGAAGAGGTGGTCATGTATGCTCGAGGTTGATGAAAGGATGCTGGAGGAGGTGGTGGAAGTGAATTTGCATATGGAACTGCAGTCTGAGAAGATGTTGAAGATGATGGATTTTGAAATTGAGCATCAAACCTGTGATAACAATTTTGCACTACATGACCCATTCTACCACATAATTGGCATTGGGGTCTTGAATTCATAAATCTAACACCCCCTCTCATAGATCTCGCAGCACGGCCCCTTTTTCCATTGTTGCCTCTTCCAAAGTTTGGTTGTGAAAATGGAGAAGCTTGAACTAAATTTGCTAAAACAATCCTTTGTTCAGGCTTTTTAAACCTCTCGATCATATCTTCATAGGCAAGCAAAAATGATTCAGCTTCATGAATTGTGAAATTTGTCATTCGAGACATCACTGACGTGATGTAGCCTTGATATTCTTCTGTAAGACCATCCAAAATAGCTTGGATGTGATCATCTTCTTGAAATGAGTAACCTATAGCAATGAGGGAGTCTGCAATCTTGCGAATTGTAGAGAGATATTCAGCAACTGTTGTAGTTTTCTCGCAAGCTCTAAGCTGAGTCTTTAAACTTTGAATACGTGTTCTTGAAGAAACCGTAAAGATGTGATTAATCTTTTCCCACATTTCAGCAAAAGTAACGCAATGTACCATCTTGTTCTTGTATGTACCATTCATGGAGGACACAGCCCATGTCATGAGTGCAAGGTCATTTTGCCTCCATTCTTTGTATTTGGATGAGTCCTTTTGAATTGTTGATGTAGGTGTGGAGTTCGATGTTGCAGGGACCTCATCTTTTGTAACAGAGGGGGTTGGAGTTTGTTGTGCAGAATCTGAGCTTTTACTTTCTTCAACAATTGTAACTGATTCTTGTTGTGATGGAGTTTTTGACGGATCGAGATGATCCTCAAGCTCTAGCGTCTGAATTGTTAGAAGGATGCTGTGCTTCCATGTTGAGAGGTTATTTTCTTCAAGTTTGTCTGCCAGAGGAACCAGTGTGTTCTTGAGATTTGTTGATGAAGTTGCAAGGGGTAGAGCCATGATCGTTTTCAACCTGCTCTTGATACCATGTAAACGATCTTGCACCTATTGAGAAACCTATTGAGAAATAATACTGTTGCCGAAAAAGAGAGAATGATGCAGAGAAAATAATGACCAAATTGATTAAGATTTGAATGAAGAAAATGTGTGATTAGAGAGTTATTATACAAAGGCACTTAGCTTCTATTTTATAACTTAATAAAAACTGCACTAACACCCTCTAACTACCTCTAACAGCCACTCTAACTGAATTATTCTCATAACAGAATTTTACTGACTTCACATAATTTGTTACTTAAGTTGTTACTTAAGTTTTAACTTCTTCTCCTTTAACAAAACCAAACAACCATTAACACGCTGGTTATGTTAACCAACCAATAATAATATATCATATATTATAAATAGGTATATATCTATTCCCTTCACAATTCTCACATCACTCCATAAACTCATCACTTCTTTAATTCATATTAAGCTTTTAGATCATGTCTGAGGAGAAGCACCACCACCACCTCTTCCACCACAAGAAGGATGAGGATAACACTTTTGAAGAGGTAGTTGACTATAAGAAGGAGGAGAAACAACACAAGCACCATGAGCACCTTGGCGAGCTTGGTGCTGCTGCTGCTGGTGCCTATGCCTTGGTAACTATTTATTTCTCTTAATTTATTGACTTACCATTCTTGACACATTGTTTGGTAACTTGGTTCATATACGAAAATTTTTAGTAGCAATTAGCAAATAGCACAAACTAAGCCTTTTAACGAAATTGGCGGCTTTAGTTGTGGAACAATTAATAATTAAGAATAAGTGATAAATCTAAGTAACATGATGGGAAAAAATATTCGATATTGCTGTCATAAAAAATGTTACCTAACCTGAGTTTCTTACTTTGTTTTTAGTCAAGTCAAGCTTTTCGTCAGAGTTAGAAAAAAGGTTATGAGTTAAGTTTAATTTGCTCACCTAATTTTAATTTCTGATTTCTGAATTATTAGGTAGTCACATTGTTTAGGGTTTATCTCACATTGTTTAGAGAGAGGAGTGTATCTCACAATGATGTGAGAAGAGATGAGTTTTATCCTAGTATGGTTTAAACAACTCGGTACCTCCAATTTGTTTCATTTTTCAAACCAACAATCATAAATCAGATTGTCCGATTTGTGATTTCGAAAATAAAAAAAAATTTATGTTGAAATCGGACCATCCGATTTTTATTTTAAAAAATAAATAAATAAATAAAAAATACAAATCGGACTCTTCGATTTGTAATTTATTTTTTCTTCAAATAAATCGGATCCTCCAATTTGCAGTTTATTTTTGTCTTCAAACAAATCGAACCATCTGATTTGAATAAAATACCATACAAAAAAAACACCTAATCTTTCAATAACAATATATTACACATATATTTAACCAATATAAAAAAAAATTAGCCTCACATTGTTTAAGTCAACTAAAGTAACTTATTTCTACTTTATTCAGATTATAATTTAGCATGTCACGTGGGGTAATCATAGGCATGGTAAATAATAAAGTTTAAGGGTTAATGAAAAAATTATGTGGCATACATTGAAAAGACTGAATATATATGAGATAAAAATAGGTATCCTAAGTGAAAGATTTATTGTCTCTGGATTCATAACATGGAAACAAATTTTATTGATATAATAATAAAAAATTTATTTTATATTCTAAAGAAAATTAAAGTTAATTTTTAAAGATTCAAATTCGATACTGTTAATTAAAGTTGACCTCAGCTAAGCTAATTTATGGCATGTAGTCCTGTCATCTGACTCATCTCCTACTTAAAATCACGTGTTGCTTTTTCTTGAAGACAGTTCAGATGGAGCTAAGTTTTTTTTTTCTTTTTTTTTTTAAGTTATACCCTTACACACTTTTTTTTTTAAATTATGAGTTTCATATATCAATTTCTTAATCATAGTTAAAATTTAAATTCAGTGTACCTTCTAACAAAGCAAATATAATTGATATTAAACCAAGTCTTGCACTGTAGATGGAGCTAAGCCGTTTGATCCCAACATCAAGTTGACAAGATTGATTAAATTCTAAAAAAATAAAAAAAAATTATGTAAATAAAGTGTTTTTATTTATTTTAAAAAATAAATTTTTAAATATTTTTTCAGATAAAAACATTCTCCAAAGTTCAAAGTAAGTATGTTTTCCTTATTTATAAATAATACTAAATGTATACTAAAATTAGTCATAAATATAATTATGTATAAAAATATTATTTACATATTAAAATTAGTTTTTATATATATAGTTTTATTTATTATATATATATTTTATATTTTAATATATATTTTATTTTGTATACATAATATAGTTAATTTATATATATATATATATATATCTTTTATGTATATTTTATATTTTAATATATATTTTATAATCTATACTAATAATTAATTTTAATATACATTTAACATATTTGATTTATAAAATAGTAATTAACATAACCATGAACCTATCCGGAGCTAGCTTAGAATAGAATGACTAGGTGTATCCGAAAAAAACGGAAGGAATGGAGTTAATTATTTTTTATATGATGGATGAAAGAATGTATTACGTTAGTATGAGTTAAAATAAATATATTTTACAAGTGTGATGTATAATATAAATCGTTACTTACGATCTGCATAACAAAAAAAATTGTTATTCGCAATTTCATAAATCATTTTTTTTAATTAAAAAATTAAAATTGTGACTCACAAATTTTTTTTGTCTTATTTAAAATCGTAATTCACAATTTCTGTTAACTTTTTTTAATTTTTTGTTTTATTTGAAATCGTTACTCACAATTTTTTTTATTCTATATCACTATATTACACCAAAACATCATAATATTAATTAAAAACACCAATAATAATCCAATATAAAAAAAAAAAATTAGCCGAAGGAATGAGTAGGAATTTAATTTCACCCAACCACCACATAAATGGGTGTAAATAAAGACCAAAAAGAATGTGTGTAAATGAGAAATATTATGTATATTTATTTAAAAATAATTTATAAAAAACGAGAGAAAATAAAAAAAATATATTTTATATCATAAAAAATATGAGTATATACCTATTTTGGTCCTTAAAAAATTTTAAACCAGACATTTTAGTCCCTAACTAAAATTAATTACTGGATTGGTTCCTAATAATTAATTTCGTCAGTCACTTAGGTCCTTGGCTCCGTCAACTCTAACGGAAGACAAAATGATCCGTGACCAATTTATTCGAAAATGACACTGGTCTTCCCCAATTTTTATCATATCTCGCATAACCCTAACATTCATACCCTCCTTCTTCACTTTCACAGTCTTCTTTTCCATCTTTTCCTTCCTCTTCTTTAACTCCAAGATTAAGCCAACGTGTAATTGTCACACATGTCGCACCTACCTCAACATGTCATAGACCACACACTTCCTAAATCTTTGTGACTGGTACATCCACCTCCTCTACACTTCACCCACCAAAAGCATCCACTTCCACGTCTTTGATAACATCACCTCCAACCTCGACAACGTCCATGACCGGGAAGCAATATAGATTGTTGGATATTAGGACATCATGAGAAGATTCTCTTTCGACATCATATGCAAATTCTCATTTGAAATAGGCATCGAGTGCTTCATTCCTTCTTTCTCGGAGTCCAAGTTGGCAGACAGCTTCGACCTTGCATCCAAACTATTACAACGAGCAATGTCGCCGTTGCCGCTCATATGGAAACTGAAGCGATTACTGAACATTGGTTCGAAAAAGAAGTTGAAGAAGCGATCTGAGTGGTGGACAATGTGGTCATGGAGATGTTAGGGCAGAGGAGGAGGGAGATGGCAACGACGACAACGAGTCTTAACAAATCAGACTTGTCTAGATTCATGGGATCCATCGAAGACGACAACTAATTGAGAGACATACTAGTTGAGAGACATATGCATTAGTTTCCTGAGTATGAATTGGTTGAGAACAAGTTGAGGATTTTTTTTCTTGTGAACATTAAATTTATAGAGTGTGCATTGTGTAGTTTGAAGTTACAGTATTAGACTATTAGTGTTATGCGATATATGATGGAAATTGGGAGAGAATAGTGTCGTTTCGAACAGATGAGATCAGAGACCATTTTGTTCCCTGTTAGAGTTGTCCTCCGTTAGAATTAACGGAGTAAAGGACCTAAGGTAGCGTTTGTTTTCGGGGGCAGGACACGGAGACATGGACAATACTTGTTTAAAAAGTGTTTGGAAGCAGAGATATGGACAATGGACATATTGTCTCCGACACAGTTTTTTATACTTTTGTGTCCACTCTTTCACGAAGGACAATGATGGACACGAGATTTGGAAGAGTGGACACGGACAATTTTTTTATTTTGTTTTCCTTTTTTTCCACTATTACCCCTTCTTATTTTTCCTATTGCGTTGTTCAGAGATACTTTTTTCTTCCTGACTCTTTCTTTTTCAGGTACTCTCTCCTTTCTATAGAATTTTTTATTGGGGGTAGATAATTCTTTTCTTTTTATCGTTTTACTTCAATACCATTTTAACCTTATATTATATATTATTTGATTTGTAATAAAAATAATAACAAAAATAATTAATCTTGAAACTTTTGAAAGATAAATATTAGCAAAAAGTAAAATTGATCTTTTAAAATGCTAAAAAATAATTTATAAATTGTAATTGATTTTATATAATTTAAAGAAAAATCAGTTTTTTATAAAAAAAATCAGTTTTTAGATAAAAAAATTAGTTTTTTTTAAATAAAAATAGATTTTTATATGCAAAAACTAATTTTTTTCATGTAAAAATGGTTTTTTTAAATTAATTTTTTATTTAAAATTAATTTGGCTTATTAACTTAAACAAAATTTTTTATTAATCAAACTCAAATTTATTTTTTTTGTTAATCTTAACCATATATATTCCTACAAATTAATAATAAATTTTAAAATAAAATAATTATATTTATAAATTTTATTTTAATATAAATACTAATATATTTTTTTATTAAAATTTTTTGCCTCTTCAAATATTTTTTCAAGTTTCGTCTGTACTCTTACGTACTCTCATTTTTTATTAAATTAATTTGTATTGATGTAGAAAATTTGGAATCACAGGATTATTTTAGTCATTTCATATAATATTTTAGTTTTGTCCATGTGTATCCAAACATAATACTAGACATTACATTAGTGTCTTGTTCATCGTATCCAAACACAATACATAAAAGATAATTTTTAGTATCTCTGTCCTATTGTCTCGGTTTTAGTGTCATGTTCTGTCCTGTCTCTAAAAACAAACGTAGTCTAAATGACTGATGGAGTTAATTGTTAAGACGTAATTAATTTTAGTTAGAGACTAAAGTGTCCAATCTAAAATTCTTTAAAGACCAAAATAGGTATAAACTCTAAAAAATATATATAAAAGATATACACATATGTAAATATAATAAATTTACCAACACTTTACTAGTCGTGGAACACTAACTAGCCAAAAAGTTGGAGCATTTAATTGAGGTTATAAGAATAAACAATCTGGTTTTTATCCATTCATATAAAAAAGATAATGCAATTTTAAATAAAAAAAATAATATATTTTTTATTTTATTATTTTTTAAAAAATACCATTTTTGTCACAAAATTATTTTTATGTAAAAGTAATATAAAAAATATAAACACATATTATATTAGATAGTTCAATCAAATATTTTAAATCTTTTACCAATTTTTTATTGTTATGTTTACATATAGTTATTTTATTTAAATAATTTTTTTAAAAAAAAACTTCAACGAAAGAAGATTCTTTTGATTCTTGATGATGTGGATGACTTGCCATTCTTGATGAAGTGGAAAACTTGGTTTGGTTCTGTTTACAAGCACATGGGATGAAAAGGTTTTATGGGGACGGATTTGGTACGCCGCATATGTTTGCACACTGAAGCGTCAAAAAATTGTTTGGCACACTGAAATGGCAGAAAGCATCAAAATAAAAATATTTATTTTCTTAGGATCTTTTCTACAATTATATATAAAATAGAGGGGTTATTCTTTTATTTTAATTTTTTAAATGAATACATTTAATTTAATTATTAAAATTAGTTAAACACTCACTATTTAGTTAATTATTATCGCCCCTAACCTCCTCTTCTAGGTTTTCTTCCTCTCCTTCCTCTGCCGTAGTGTACCGACGCTTCTATTATCTCCAGCGCCGATAACGACTGAAATCTTTCCACCACCTTTCCTACTCGCTTTTCCGTCGCGCTAGCAACTCCTTTTCTCCCCCCACTCAGTTATGGTGGCTTTGGCAGCATTTTATTCGGCACGCCCAAAATCCATTGTCGACACTTCACCGAAAATTTCAACGACTCCATCCTTTCAGAAGTGTCCACATCCTCATGTTCAACAGTTCCATAGCATAGAAATTGGTCTCCATGTCAAAAATAATTAGTCTATACCAGTCTAATCTTCTTTTCAGATGAGTATTGCTTAAATGGATGCAATCAAGTCTAACCCAACTGTGTGCCAACATGACCCGACCCGAAACATCTTCTGCCCTCTTCTTAGCCAGTTTCTCGCCCACCGTCTCTATGCCGCTCCGATCCTTCACCGCTAATTCTCTCGGATAAATCTAAACATCTGCCCAAACCAAACTACCGGTATTTGTTACTCATGTTCCGGCTATGACAGTAACAGGCTAAGGTAATAAATTTTTCAATTTCATCGAGGCAGATGCACCGTTTAGTAACCGTGCACAATCTTGACCGGCGATTCCACACGGAGTAATTTTCTGCAACTTGAACAGCATAAAAGCCACGAAGGTGAGTGACAGCAACAGTCCACAAAAAATCTCTTTTCTCAGCCCAACTTCATTGTTCTTTAGTTTAACATAAAACTGAATAATTAACTCTAATTAATTTAAATTTACAAAATCATAAATTTTTGTTATATTAAATTATTAACCCAGATAGATATTAGATCTATAATAATAACCACCAAAAAATTAAAATTTTTAAAGTGACTCCTATGACACAAAACCTACAAAAAGTATTCACTAGCCAATCAAAAGAGACAAATAACAGAATAATCTCTACCGTTAAGTTAAAAGTTAAAAAAATCTAACGGCTCTCTTTACCTAACGTACCAGTCAGCCAAAATTAAATGTTAGGCACACTGATTAGCCAAACATGCACGGCGCACGGAATCCGTGCCCAGGTTTTATGAGCTTCAAGAGTTCAACGATGACTTCAAAACTAGGCTCTTATTAAACGTAACTGCTAAGGCTGTTTTTTTTTGTGGCTTAAAAAAAATAAATAAAAACTAAGAAAGAAAAAAAAATAAGAAACTGTTTAAGAAAGGTAGTCTCGCTGAATATTACTTTTAAACTCCTTTTAAGGTAATAGAAGCTTCATCTGAGGAGAAATAGTCCTCATTGCAGTCTTTACTATGATGTCTGCTACTGTATTTACATCTCTCAAGATCAACCGAAGATCAGCACATCATTTCCAAGACATGATATCTCAGATTTTTAACACCAAAAAATTAATAAACCCAAAGCAATTTTGTAAATTTATATATATATATATATATATATATATATATATATATATATCCCGAATGAAAATTAATTAAATTTATCATCTAAGAAAAATAAAATATTTGTAAAATTTACAATTATCTGTTCTTGTAATTTTTACGAGTAATAAATAAATTTATTATAACTTAAATCTAAATCAAAGATTTAACTTAATTTTTGTTTAGTTTTACGATTAACTTCACATTTTAAATTTAAAAATACGATCAACAGTTATAAATTTTAAAAGTGAAAATTTAGATATTTATAACCTTTTAGTTATTAATTTTATATAAAAATAATCACAGTTCTAATAAAATTGTAAGAGAATAAAAAAATAAAAAAATGAAAATTTGTTTATTAATTGTTGATTAATTGAATTATAAAAATAAAATTTAATATATATAGAATAGCGTTTATTAAAAATAAAAATAAAGATAAAATAAAATAAAAAATATATAAAAATAAGATAAGATAAAATAAGATAATAAAAATTAAATTTGTTGGACTAAATTTGTACATGTGAGACCTTTTTTATTGTTTCGATGGAAGAATAGTTTAATAAGTTCTGAATTAAAGATGCTAGTTCATATAAGACCATCTCTAGTAGGAACTCATCCCAGTTTCTGTTTATGACCCACCTGTTATAAAAATAACTCCACATCAACTTTTGCGTCATAAACAGTAAATAGGAACTTAAAACATCTCTCTTCTCCGTTAGGAGAAACTAACTTTAGTCCCTGTTGTGGTCCCACTTAATTAATTAATTAAAATACTTGAAATTAATATAATTAATTTTTTTTACTATTAAAAGACATTAATATTAAATAAATTCATATATAATAATAATACACAATATATAATCCCGGGTTACACTAATTTGTAAAATTACTTAATACAAATAAAAACATAATTAAACTCTATAGTTGACGACAAACATTGTGAAATTGCCATATGTGTTCAATCAAGTCCTCTTTCAATTGTCTATGCTGCTGCATACTTCGAAGTTGGGCATTTCTTTAGAGAAATTGATGGTATGGTGCAAAATAAAAAGTGTGAGAATAGAAGTGTATCTAAATAGTATATATAGAGTAACAAAATATTAATTTATTAATAATAATGATAACATAGTAACGACTAGTTTTTAATAACTACTTTTACAATGACTAGTTTTGTAACGGCTAATTTAATATAATAATATAAATATAAATAATATTTAATATTAATTATGATATAAATAATTAATATAAATTATTAATTAAAAAAATTTAATTATTTAATCTAATTAATTATTATAATTATTAATAAATAAATTATAATTTATTTACTTAATTAATTACTAGTTAAATAATTAATATAAATTATTAATTAAATAAAAATATCAATATTTAATATAATTAATCATTATAATTATTATTGAATTTTTTAATATAACTATTTAATTAATTTTTTACATAACTTGTCATTTGACAAGTGTTAATTGAATAATGAGAGTCTTTACTCCCTCTTCTTAAAATGAGTAAGGGAACTCACTTTAGTTCCACTCCAACGCTTCAATTCTGCTTTTCCTCTGACACAATAGTAATGGGGCTTCAATTTTTAGTCCGGTGGAGATGCCATAAGAAATTTCTGTATGTTTTCATGTATACCTTCCTCTCATATCTGGCGTTTACTTTATTAGTCAAGGTCTTCCCCATCGACTCTATCCATAACCCTCTACATTTGATTATATATTATATTATTGTTATTTATTTAGGAACTAATTAAATATACTAATAAGCTCACAAATTATATGATAATGGCGGAACCATCATCGTCATCTTCTTCTTCCTTCCCATACGAAGTCTTCCTCAGTTTCAGAGGAGAAGATACTAGAAACGGTTTCACCAGTAATCTCTACCATGCACTGGATCAAAAGGGGATCCACACCTTCATTGATGATGAGGAGCTTCAAAAGGGGGAAGAAATTACTCCAGCACTTGTGAAGGCTATTCAAGAATCTAGGATTGCCATCGTTGTGTTCTCTAAGAACTATGCCTCATCTGCTTTCTGTTTGGACGAGCTTGCAAAGATTCTTGAGCTGTTGAAACTTGAAGGAAGATTGGTTTGGCCAATCTTTTATGATGTGGATCCATCAGATGTTCGCCATCAGAAAGGTAGCTATGCGGGGGCATTAGCAAAACATGAAGAACGGTTCCAGAATGATGACAATGGCAAGGTACAAAAATGGAGGAATGCTCTACGTGAAGCAGCTAATTTGTCCGGTTCACATTTCAAACCAGGGTAATAATCTACATGCCTCATGTCACACTCTCCTTTAAATTATATCTATGCTTTTATAATCATGTTATATAACAGAGAAACTCTTGCGTCAAATATTTTTTAATATTTTTGGCCTTTTAACTAGTACAGACATTGAATTGTCTTTAACAAATAAATTTTGTTAATTTATATGTATAAATTTTGAAAAATATAAATACAAATTGTGTTGGTTTATGTATGCAAATTCTAATAAATATAGACACCAACTATATATTTTTTATATGCAAAATTCTTGTAAATATGGTTACGAATTATTGTTGGCTAAGCATTGGCTAAAAATGATCATATTTACCGATTATGTAGCTGTTAGAGATGTAACCATTAACTGTCTTTTTCTATCGGCTTAAATTTTTAGGATGAGTGGTTTCATGACATAAAGGTCTCTGCAAAAAGTCAAACAAACTCAAAAGAGATTTTTGTTTGGGAGAAAATGTTAAAGATATAACCATTAATATTATCTTCTCTTGGTAGCTTAATATTTTGGAACGAGTGATTTCATGATAGCAGTAATGTTCATAAATTATTTTAATAATTGATTATTTAATTTTAGTAGAAAAGTATGTGAAATAATATATAATAATGCTTTGTTTTCATAACATGGCTTAATATGAACTTGTATAAATGTAGGTCTCAACAGGAATACAAGTTCATTGAAAACATTGTTAGTGACATCCCCAAAAAGCTGAATTACACTCCTTTACATGTTGCTGACAACCCGGTTGGCCTGGAATCACCAGTGCTAGAAGTGAAGTCTCTGCTACAACTTGGGTCTAATAATAATAAAGATGGAGGAGTACACATGATTGGGATTTGTGGAAGTGGGGGAATAGGTAAAACAACACTTGCAAGAGCTGTGTATAACTCTGTTGCTGATCAATTTGATGGTTTGTGTTTTCTTGCTGATGTTAGAGAAAATGCAATCAACAAGAATCATGGTCTTGCACAACTCCAAGAGACACTTCTTTATGAAGTTCTTGATGAGAGTAATATAAGAATAAGAGATGTCAACAGAGGGATTGCAATTATAAAAAGGAGGCTTCAACAAAAGAAGATTCTTTTGGTTCTTGATGATGTTGATGACTTAACCCAGTTAAGGGCTATGGCCGGAGGCGATGATTGGTTCGGTTCAGGTAGTCGGATAATTATCACTTCTAGGGACAAACATTTGTTAGAAGCACAATATGGGATGAATCCAAACAAGATTTATGAGGTCAAAGAGTTAAACAAAAAAGAAGCTCTTGAATTGTTCTGTTGGAAGGCCTTTAGAAGCAACAAAGTTAAGTCAGGGTATGAAGATATTTCCAACCGTGTTCTTTCTTATGCTGGTGGTGTTCCTTTGGCTTTGGAAGTAATAGGCTCTAACTTGTATAACAAGAGCATAGATCAATGGAGCTCTGCATTAGATAAGTACAAAAAAATTCCCATTAAGAAGATTCAAGAAGTGCTCGAGGTAAGTTATGATGGACTACATGAAGATGAGAAGAGTATTTTTCTTGATATAGCTTGTTTCTTCAACAAGGAAAAGATATCATATGTGAAGCAAATGCTACATGTCCGTGGTTTCCACCCTGAAGATGGTATTGACGTTTTGATCGACAGATCTTTGATGAAGATTGACAAGAATAATAATTGTGTGAGAATGCATGATTTGATTCAAGATATGGGTAGAGAAATTGTTAGAAGGGAATCAACTTCTAAGCCTGGCAAACGTTCTAGACTATGGAATGATGAGGACATTGTTCATGTTCTAGAAAATGACATGGTATGTTGTTATATTTATGTATTCAGCTTGTAAATTTCTACAACCTTACATGTAAAATTTGACATATATATAAATATATGTTTGGTGTTTGCAATGATGATGATACAGGGAAGTGATAGAGTTGAAGTCATAATTTTGCACTCAAGCAAGCGTAGAGTGAATTGGAATGGAAAAGCATTCAAGAAAATGAGGAATCTCAAAGTTCTCATATTCTGGGATGTACATTTTTCAGTTGGTCCTGATCATCTGTCAAACAGTTTAAGAGTGTTGGAGTGGGATGGATATCCATCACCATCATTACCCTCTGATTTTCATCCCACTAAACTCTTCATACTCAATTTGTGCAACAGTTCTCTCAAATTGGACAATCCACTCAAGGCATGCATCATTTCCTACTATTTACTCAATCAAATATGTTTATTCATTTAACAATTCTCTAACTATCATCCTCATGTTTTTCTATGCAGAATTTCAATTCCTTGAGTTTCATGGATTTTGGAGAGTGTGAATTCTTGACAGAAGTACCCGACCTTTCAGGAGTCCCAAATTTAGGAGCACTGTGTCTTGATAACTGCCGAAATTTAGTTAAAGTCCACAGGTCAGTTGGATTTCTGGAGAAATTGATTTTGCTGAGTGTTCAAGGATGCACCAAGCTCCGCACTCTCGTAGACGAAATCAATCTTCCATCTCTTGAGACTCTGGACCTCAGTGGCTGCACAAGCCTTGTGTGCTTCCCAGAAATCGTAGCAACTATGGAAAACATTCGAGTAATTTACTTAGACAGCACCGCCATATATGATTTGCCACTCACCATGTTCAATCTTGTTAGCCTGGAGCGCTTGTATCTCAGGAACTGCAGAGATCTGAAAAGTCTACAAGGCTGCATTCGCTTGCTACCAAAACTCGAGGTCGTGATTTTTCCGAAACAAAGAGGATTTCGATTGAATTCCGTGGTACACGGATTTGAGCAAAAGATATCATCAGAGTTCATGATTCACCACGGTCCTCGACCGCTGGTTCCATGGGAAGCTTGTTGCACAGTCTCCAGTGATTCGAATCTCATCCAATCATCTCACCATTGGCGCCGCCATATTTCGCCGGAAGAAGAACGCGGCGCCGGATCTGAGGGTGCATCGAGTGTGAGCTTCAGGTACCGGAGAAAACTCCCGGGGGTAATCGGCGCGTTGTTTACGACTGAAACAACGGACATTGACACCTTTGGCTCTGTTCTAGAGTTTAGGGTTCTTGTGTTGGTGAATCGCAGTTACATGTTCTCTTCGTCGAGTGTTTACGTAATCTCTGAGACAAGAAGGACACAGCCATTACTGGTGAATGTAATTCTCCGCACACTTCAAGGCCACGGCGAGCGATATGTTTTCAGATCGGAGTCGGAGTCGGAGAATGAATGGAATCTGGTGCAGATTGTTGGCGAGATGTATTTTCACAGGCCGTGTACGGAGGGGGAGGGAAAGAACACGGCGGTGGGAGCAGTTATGAAACGGAGCAGCCTTGTTTTTGACACGGAATATTGTTGCATGGAGGATATTCAATATTCGAACGGTGACACGTGTGAAAGTGATGCCCTTCCGGGAGTAACTTATATCGATTCGCTGACAAAGGAGAGCAATCTAAGGGAGCAACTGTACATATTGTACAAGTAAGATGGAATTAAATTGAAATTAGAATTAAATTAAAGAAATTAATAAATTTTAAATAATTTTTAATTTAAAATTAATCATCTTGTTTTTGACAGGAAATATTATTACAGGGAGGATATTCAATATTCGAACGATGACCCGCGTGAAAGTGATGCCCTTCTCGCAAGAATATCGGTTGGCTGAAAAAGCTGAAAAAGAAGAGCAATCCAATGGAGTTATTATACAATATGTACGATCAGTGGCGGATCCACGGGGGGACCTAAGGTGGCCATGGTCCCCCCAAATTTTTTTAAAAAAAATAGTAAATAGTAATAATTAATAATATTAAATTTTTTTATATATAATATTAAAAAAAATATAAGTTACAAAATTTTATAAATTAAAATAACTAAAAACTGCACTGTGTATTGGATATTTGAATTATTGTTGTTCTTGTTAACAAATAGCTCATTCTAATAATTAATAAAAATGGTTCTATTATACTAGCCCAAGCCCATACTATTAATTAAAGTAACCCTAGTACATTTTTCAAATATTTATTTCAAACTATCATAGGCATAGCGTCACTTTTCTCTCTCTTTTAGTGATTCCCAAACTTTTGGTCTTCTACTCTTCTCATTTTAATTTTCTTTCCATACCAAAACAAGACATATGAAGAAAAACCATTGAAGAGAAGTGAACAACAAAATATTAACCATTGAATGCACAACAAAGATTCAAAGAGGTATATTTCAATTTTTTTTAAGTTAATGACAATGTCAAGTATTATTTACATTATTTATTTAAAATAATTAATTTATTTTTTTTTTTATAATGGACAGTGTTCAAAGATTGAAGTGAGGACAAAACTCAATAGAATTATTTTTTTGTGAGACTTGGAACAAAAAATAATCAGGTAAATCAATAACTTTATTTTTGGTTATTATATATTTGTGTTTCTAAAATTATTTGTTATTGCTCAATAGGTTTAATATTTTTTTTAAGAAAATAATATATATGCAATTATTTTTGTTTTTTTTGTTAGATAGTTCAAGTTAAGTTAAAAATGTCAAAGATGAAAACAATTCACTCATTTTTCAAGAGAAAAGAGAGAATATATGATGAACAAAATTCAGCTTCAGATTCTTTGAGTAATGTTCAAAATATTATTGAACAACCTGTGACACAACTTATTGAGCAAGATATTCAACCCCCTGCTTCCAAAATAGCAAGGACTGAAATAGATCAAGTTAATATTGATACATTGATGCGTGATCCCGGAAAGCGTCCGCAAATTTGGAATTATCCTATCAATCAACAAGATGAAATTCGTAGAGCATACATAAAGTTTGGACCATAAAGTTTTAGTATGTAGTTGAACATTGACTTTTATATAATATAATTACTTTTTTGATATATATGCTACAAATCATATTTTGTTAATTTTTTGTTATATTTTATATTTAATTGGCCCCCCTCTTATAAAATTTCTGGTTCCGCCACTGTGTACGATTACAATAGAATTAAATTGAAATTAGAATTAAATTAGAGATAATTAATTAATTTTAAATAGTTTTTAATTTAAAATTTAAATCAAATCATGAATCTCGTTATTTATGAAATCAAATTAGGATTATCTCTCTCTTTTAATACGATGTGAACTTTTTCTTCCACTTTTTTATCGAAGCAAAAGTCGGTACAGTGTTGTCATGGTTATCGGTCATCGTCGGACATCGTGTCAATACTCTTCCGATTGGTGCTGTTGTCCGCACAGGCCACCGTACGTAGGGAGGACGCGCATATTGTGTGAGTTAAGCTCGCGGCACCGCAGTAACTCGGACGTCCAGTGCCACCGTCGCAGCCGGTTTGTGCCTTCTTTCCGTCGTCGGATGTTCACTTTCTCTGTGAACGTGGATGGTTATTCTTGGGTGCTTAGTTGTAGACAATGATTACTGGTTATGATTTATCTGACTATCAAGGTTTTAAAATGTTTTTTTACACGTTTATTTGGTTAGTAGCTAGTCATTTTATAAAGTAATTACGTTATTATTTATACATGTTCACATTAGATGCTCGTTTTTGTATGATTTTGGATGTTCACTTTCTCAGTTTTCATGGATGTTTATTCTTCAAGTAATTCAACAAGACCCAGACAGCTGGCGCTGGGATGACGCGAGAGCGGGGGGTTTGGGGCTGCAACTTACGTCAGCGACGCTGACAGTTGCAAGTCACGGATGTTTGGCCGCATGAGGAATGACGGAGGTTCTTCCGTCGAGGGCGTTGACGCGAGGAGGCGGAGCACGACAGTTTCGGTCAGCAGGAACAGAGGCTACACGTCGCGCAAAAACAGAGTGGTGGGATGCAGGTTGCTGCGCACACGGCAGGGCAATAGAGAAAGAGAGTTTTTCTGCGGAACAAACAATTTTGGGAGTAGGGTAACGGTGGGTGATGAAGAGTTAATGTGAAAGAATTTAGAATGAATTAGGGTAGATATCACAAAACTGAACAGACAACTAGAAATTAGGGATAATGATGTTTAATTTATATTATTAATACATATTGGGCTAAATAAATAATCCATTGTACATATTGTATAAATGTCTTATTATAAGAATTTGGAATGAATTAGGATAAATATCACAAAACTGAACAGACAACTAGAAATTAGGGATAATGATGTTTAATTTATATTATTAATACATATTAGATTAAATAAACAATTCATTGTACATATTGTATAAATATCTTATTGTCTCTCTAACGAGATGCTTTGATTAAAGTTAGCTTACCAAATATGTTATGGTTCATGGGGGTGTATGGCACCTCTCTGAATATGGCACCGTATATAAGACCGGATTATTTATTTTTATAAATTAAATAAATGTAATAATTATCAAAATAAATAATTTTAAAAATATTTACCGAAATAAATAACCCTCTCTTATTTCGTTTAAGAGAGGTGGACGCGACACGTGTATATCTTGTTTATACTTGATGTATATCTCGTCGAGATACATGTATTTAAAAAAAATTGAAAATAATAAAAAATATTAATAATATCAATAATCCAAACTTTTAGCATGCAAATGGTACATAAAAAGGTTGGTAGAAAATATTAAAATGGGCCAATGAGTTATAGCTCAAATGGCATAGACTCCCCATACTCAATTAAGAGGTCGCGGGTTTGAGTCACATATCTTTCCAGATGATAAGGAATTAAAAAAACAAGGATAGATAAGTTGGTTTTTTTCCTACTAGACCTCTAAGAAACCTGTTCTTAGCAACCTAGGTCACCAGAGGGGTGAAAATTGAATCACTCAATCTTCTCCATGCAACAAGCGAAGCAAATCACTCACCTCACTTAATCACACAAAATAAAACGTGCATAAAGCACTAAGGAAATTTGAAAAGCATTATTGGGTTTCTTGCTGTCCTGACTTAGCCCAATGGACCTTATGAGTTGTCGCCCTTTCAGCACTACTGTTTTTGAGACGGACTCTTGGTCTTCTTGATGTCCAAGATTGGCATGGCACAATTCTTCTAGAATTCAGATCTTTGACTTATGACAAGATTATCATTCCATCCCTTAGCTCTAAGATGACGAAAATGCCCTCCTGACCCCGTATCATTCTCTCCCTCTTCAAAAAGATTCGTCCTCGAATCTTGATTGAGAAGCTCTTTTTTCCTCCAAGGAATCCAAATCCAATCTCCGGGTTCAAATACCATGGTTTGATGACTTTTCTCTACCCACTGAATGGTGGCTATGTCCTTCATTTGTGCAAGTTGTCTGTCTTCTTTTTTCATCCATATTAATGCCTCCATAAATGACCAGTGAATCTACAACGCCTGGAAAAGTGGATATAAAAACACTAGGAATTTCATGGTTAGATGTATGAGAAATAAGGAGTCTGTGGATTTCAATGAGACTAATGCACTCTTGTCTAAACTAGAACTTTCTAGATTTGATTTAAATTTAAAATCCCTAAAAATAATACTAAGCAAATCAGAAGTAATTCAAATCTTCTAACAAACTCTAACAACAAAACAAACTAACATAAATTCCTAAAAATTCGAAAATTAATAATAAATTATGCCTCCCATTGAATTTGAAAAGCATTATTGGGCTTCTTGTTGTCCTGACTTAACCAAATGGACCTTATGACTTGTCGCCCTTTCAACACCACTGTTTTTGAGACAGACTCTTGGTCTTCTTGATGTCCAAGACTGGCATGGTACAATTCTTCTCAGATCCTTGAATATGACAAGATTACCATTCTGCCCCTTAACTCTAAAATGACGAGAATGCCCTCCTGAGCACGTATCATTCTCTCCCTCTTCAAAAAGATTCGTTCTCGAATCTTGATTGAGAAGCTCTTTTTTTCTCCAAGGAATCCAAATCCAATCTCCGGATTCAAATACCATGGTTTGATGACTTTTTTCTACCCACGGAATGGTGGCTATGTCCTTCATGTGTGCAAGTTGTCTGTCTTCCTTTTCATCCATATTAATGCCTTCATAATTGACCAGTGAATCTACAACGCCTGGAAAAGTGGATATAAAAACACTAGGAATTTCATGGTTAGATGTATGAGAAATTAAGGACTCTGTGGATTTCAATGAGACTAATGCACTCTTGTCTAAGCTAGAACTTTCTAGATCTCTCTCACAAGTGTGTTTATTGAACTCAGTTTCTTTTTCACTCATTGACTCCTCTCGCTCACTATTCTCATCTTTTCTCTCAAACCCCTCGCTTTCAATCAAACATGGATTCTTTTCACTCAAACACTCAATATCTTTCTCAATTTCTTTTCTCTCATATTCTTCAAATTGCTCACATCCCAAGGACCCAGTTGAGAAATTCTGCACTGTTGAATCGTCTAAGGACACATCACCCTCTACAGCATACTCAACAAATTCTTCTATCTCTGGCTTTGAAGAAGAATGAAAGATAGGCGTAGAAGAATTCCTCTTGTTATGGCGATCTATCATTTGTTGCACCTGCTCCCAGTCAATGGCCAATTTGACCAAATTGTCCAGGATTGTGTAACGGTAATGTTAGATTTCATCCGCAAGTTCTTCACGTAATCCAAACAAAAATCGGTCCTTAAGAACCTCAGGACTCCTTTTAATATTAGCCATATCCATCAAATATAGAAACTCCTTGTGGTACTCCATCACTGATTGTGAGCATTGTTTTAACGTAAAAAAAATTTCAAAAAAGGTATTGTGGTATGATGATGGCACTAACTGCCTCCTCATGATTTTTTTCATCTTCTCCCAACTGCAAATTGGGCACTTTCCGTACCGTCTTCTAGATCTTCCTAATTCAGTCCACCATATACGAGCAGCATCGAAAAAATTGGCTTGTACCAGTCGAACGTTCTTTTCCTCTGGAAGGATGGAATTTGCAAAAATCGACTCTACCTTCCTTTCCCATTCTAAATAAGCTTCAGGATTGTTCCTCCCTTTAAATGCAGGGATTTTCAACCGAGAACTCTTTTTTGCATATGAGATTCCTTCATCATCACTATCCTAATACTCAATCATTTTTCTATTGTTATTTTTTTCTTTTTTTGTCATACACTGACTTAAAGATAGAATAATTGCAAAAACAAAAAATTAATTAAAAAATTTCGTTTTTTTTGGACTCTAACGTGAATGTACAGAAATTAAAGAGAGAAAAAAAGATTAAACAAGACCCATGGAACGTGTAGATAAATAAGAATTTACCTACGACTGTAACTAATACCAGATGAGAAGGAATTTAAAAAAACAAGGATAGATAAGTGTAACAAATGCTAGATCGCCATAACAAGCGGATTTCTTCTACGCCTATCTTTCATGCTTCTTCAAAGCCAAAGATGAAAGAATTTGTTGAGTATGCTGCAGAGGGTGATGTGTCCTTGGAAGATTCAAACGTGCAGAATTTCTCAAATGAGTAATTGGGATGTGAGCAATTTGAAAAATATGGATAAGATAAGTGGGGTGGGATAGATAAGTGGGGGGATGCAACAGAAAAGACACAGCGGAAACATAAAAGATAGATAAACGGTTTTCCGACTAGACCTCTAAGAAACCTGTTCTTAGCAACCTAGGTCACCGGAAAGGATTCCCTACTAGACCTTCAAAGAACCTATCCTTGACAACCTAGATCAGAGGAATGAAAATTGAATCACTCAATCTTCTCCATGCAACAAGCGAAGCAAATCACTCACCTCACTTAATCACACAATAAAAACGTGCATAAAGCACTAAGAAAAATTTATTCATCAAAAGTTATCTATTTTCCTTTATCTATCAAAGGTTTCTTCGAGGTGTAGTAGGAAAACCCTTTATCTATCTTTTATGTTTCCGCTGTGTCTTTTCTGTTGCATCCCCCATTTATCTATCCAAGTGTTTTTTTTTTATCATTTGGCAGATATGTTTGATTAATTAGTACTAAAACAGAGTACATAAAAGATTTTAGATTAAATTATGATCCAATTGGATTGATTTAAATTTAAAAAATAAAATTTTACTATTTTCATCAACTTCTTTTAACAATTGGCAAATGGTTATAAATAATAATATTGATAGTGAGCACTTAAAAATTTGAATTTAAAAATTAATAAAGAGGGTACATAAAAAATTTTAAAATTTTATTAGTTAGAAACAATAGTATTAATAATGAGCAGTTAGAAAAAAAGATAACCATGTTAATATACAGTAAGACGGTGCATTTAACGAGCTTTCACATAAACGTGTTTAGTTTAAATGGACCATCAATTTTTTCTATTATTTAAAATTATTCATCTTTTCTATTATCTGAAACATTTTACTTTTAAAAGTTTAATCCGAATTATATTCTTAACATTCTTTTATTTCCATTAACTTCTCTTAACAATTGGCAAACGGTTATAAACAATAATATTGATAGTAGGCACTTAAAAATTTGAATTTAAAAATTAATAAAGAGAGTACATAAAAAATTTTAAAATTTTATTAGTTAGAAACAATAGTATTAATAGTGATTAGTTAGAAAAAAGATAACCGTGTTAATATATAGTAGGAGGGTGCATTTAACGAGCTTTTACATAAACGTGTTTAGTTTAAATGGACCATCAATCTTTCTTATTATTCAAAATTATCCATCTTTTCTATTATCTGAAACATTTTATTTTTAAAAATTTGATCCGAATTATATTATTAACATTTTTTTATTATTTTTAAAAATTATATTTAATTATTTATAAATATATATATCTCGTTTACAGTGTAAACAAGATATACAAAACTTGAAAAAACACATATATGAAATACGTGCAAAATCATCTCGTTTATTTAATTTATAAAAATAAAAAATCCTATATAAGACCTCATTCTTATATAATACATCAATTATATACCAAGTACTCTTTTTTTTTAAGATAGGAGAGTCGAACCCACAACATTTTAATTGAGTATGAGGAGACTATACCATTTGAGTTATAACTCATTGGCTATACCAAGTACTCTTCATCTGTATAAAATTAAGCATTAGTTGTCATGATAATATTAGTATAAAACTAATATATAATAATAATAATTGATTTAGTAATTAATTTTTAATTATTTAATTATTCTATCTAAATAATATAATATACAAGTGTAATAATCCGTGTCATGCACGTAATAAGATTGAAATTATAATTTTAAATTATTTTATTAAAATTAATTTTTTTTAACCAAAGATAGGAGACTCGAACCCGCAACCTCTTAATTGAGTATGGGGAGACTATGCCATTTGAGCTATTACTCATTGGCAAAAATTTGGAAAGATATGAGACTCGAACCCGCAACCTCTTAATTGAGTATGAGAGTCTATGCCATTTGAGCTATTACTCATTGGCTAATTTGGAAAGATAGGAGACTTGAATCCGCAACCTCTTAATTGAGTATGGGGAGTCTATGCCATTTGAGCTAAATGATAATAATTTAATTAATAAATAAGTAATATGATGTGTGTTCATACCCTGGCCCAATACAAAGGTCCAGGTCCAACTAAAAGGCCTAATCTAAAGGATTAGAGCCTAGCTAAGTACCGACCTTCACATAAGAAGTCGGTATCAACCACGACTTGGTCAGAAGAGGTCGGATGAAAGATTAGCTGGCAGATAAACACTCATTCAAATGAGTAACCGCCCCTAAAATCTCTCTAACCGCCTCATAAAGCCATATCTTAACCTCCCCAAGATAATAGGGACGGTTACCACCCTAAAGATACGGCACTACACCAACGGTGGTTATTGGCTCATCTCTATAAATACACTGACACTCCCTCAGGTATTTCTAAGTCCAATACTCTCTAAGACCTGCTTGCACTCTGGCTAACTTAGGCATCGGAGTGTCTTTGCAGGTACCACCCCCCATTCTCACGTGAGCACAAGTCGGACGGAGCCTCCCGAGTTGCGGACCTACCCGGAGTTCTCCTCCATCACACACTTGGGCCGCCAAACGCCATCCGTATTATTAATCTCCGGTTACCTACCGTAACATTGGCGCTGTTGCCGGGGACCCGAGAGATCGCTCAACGATGGCGGATAGATCCCACGAAGAAGGCCATGTGGAAACAGATTCTGAACAAGAGAATCTAGACGTGGGCAACGTCAATGAAGACAATGATCAACACAGAGAGGGCACCTCCGGAGTAAAGAATCCGAAGGTAAACTCCTCAGAGGGGCGTGAGTCAGAAAAAGACGGACCGCCTCACGTAACTGAACTAATGGGATTGGTTCATAGCCGCCTGGAGCAATTGGAACAAGAGCGGGAGAGGCAAAAGGAAATCGAAAGGTACCTTAAAGAGGAGATGGAACGGCAGAAAGAGTTAGAAAGAAAACTCTTGCAGCTAGAATCCTCCCTCAAGAACTCCCGCGATGAAGGAGAAGACCAACTCCCAGGCGGAGAAGATCCTTTCAGCGAGGACATAATGAGGGCAAAAGTTCCAAGGAACTTTAAAAGCCCTGATATGGACCTCTATGATGGAGCTACGGATCCAAAGCATCATCTTAGCAACTTCAAAAGTCGGATGTATCTAGCTGATGCCTCCGACGCTACGAGATGCAAGGCTTTCCCGACCACTTTATCGAAGGCAGCGATGAAGTGGTTCGATAGTCTCCCCCCGAGATCCATCACTAGTTTTGAGGACCTCTCGAGGAAATTCTTGATGAGGTTCTCAATCCAAAAGGATAAAGTAAAACATGCACCGAGCCTCCTGGGAATAAAACAGGAGGTCGGAGAGTCTTTACGAGCCTATATGGAAAGGTTCAATAAGGCATGTTTAGAGATTCAAGATCTGCCGACAGAGGCAGTAATAATGGGGTTAGTCAATGGACTTAGAGAAGGTCCCTTCTCACAGTCCATATCTAAAAGACACCCCGTTTCTCTAAGTGATGTACAAGAAAGGGCCGAAAAGTACATCAATATGGAAGAGAATGCAAAGCTAAGAGACCCGAGTTCGCGATCTGGGCCTACTTCCTCCTCTAGGGAGAGGGAAAGGGAAGTCAGGAAGAAGGAAGAACCCGGTCTCGAAAGGCCCAGAAAGTATCACTCTTATACTCCTCTAAAGACTTCTATAGTGGATGTATACAGAGAGATTTGCAACACTGAAAGGCTGCCACCCCCAAGACCTATTAAAAATAAAAAAGGGGGAAGCCGCGGCGAATATTGCGAGTACCATAAAATATATGGTCACTCCACCAACGACTGTTACGACCTCAAAAATGTGATAGAAAAGCTGGCTAGAGAAGGTCGGCTTGACAGATATCTCATGGAGAGGTCGGACATCCATGGAAAAAGAAAGCGAGATGATATGGATAGAAGAGATCCACCACCACAGACCCCTGAGAGACATATCCATATGATCTCAGGAGGATTTGCGGGAGGTGGAATCACTAAATCTTCTCGCAAAAGACATCTCAAAAGAGTCTACCAGGTCGGGGATGAGACACCCGACCTCCCCACTATATCATTCACAAAAGAAGATGGGCAAGGGATAATCCCCGGGCATGATGATCCCGTGGTGATAACCATGATCCTAGCCAACGCCCATCTCCACAGAACCCTAGTAGATCAAGGAAGCTCGGCGGACATCCTTTTCAAGCCCGCCTTCGACAAGCTAGGGTTAGATGAAAAAGAGTTGAGAGCTTACCCCGACACCCTATATGGGTTAGGGGATACGCCAATAAAACCACTGGGATTTTTAAAACCACTGGGATTTTTGCCCCTTCACACAACTTTCGGAAAAGGGGAAAAATCAAGGACTCTGAGCATAGACTTCATAGTCATCGATGAAGGGTCAGCTTACAATGCCTTAATTGGCAGAACTACCCTTAATCGACTCGGAGCAGTGGTATCAACTCCTCGCCTCTGCATGAAATTCCCGACTCCAGGAGGAATAGCAACGGTGAGGAGGGATCAAAAATTGGCAAGGAAGTGCTATAACGAAAGCCTGAATCTGAGAGGGAAGGGCAAAGAAGTCCACACCATAGAATTAGGTGGTGCAAGGACCAGAGAAGAGCTACGACCCCAACCGGGAGGAAAAACCGAGGAGATACAAATCGGTGAGGAGGAAGGAAAAAAAACTTACATAGGAGCCAACCTAGGGGAAACCCTGAAACAAAGGTTGGGTGAACTCCTAAGAGCTAATTCCGACCTCTTCGCCTGGAAGGCCTCCGACATGCCCGGGATTGATCCCGAGCTCATGTCCCATAGGCTCTCGGTTTACCCAGGGTCCCGACCTGTACAGCAAAGGAGACGCAAGCTCGGCCCAGAGAGGGCCTCCATAGTGGAAGAGCAAGTACAGGCGCTCCTGGAAGCCGGCTTTATCAGAGAGGTCAAATACCCGACATGGCTAGCCAATGTAGTGCTAGTCAAGAAACAAAATGGTAAATGGAGAATGTGCGTCGACTATACCGACCTGAATAAGGCATGTCCTAAGGACCCTTATCCCCTACCAAGTATTGACACCCTGGTGGATTCCAGCTCAGGGTACCAATACCTATCATTCATGGACGCCTACTCGGGATACAACCAAATCCCGATGCACGAACCCGACCAGGAGAAGACATCGTTCATCACACCAAAAGCCAACTACTGCTACGTGGTCATGCCATTCGGATTGAAGAATGCAGGAGCCACGTACCAGAGGCTGATAAACAAAGTGTTTTCCCCCCATCTAGGGAACCTAATGGAGGTATACGTCGACGACATGCTAGTAAAAACCAAGCAAGAAGTCGACCTCTTAACCGACCTCTCACAAGTCTTCGACACTATAAGGTTGCATGGGATGAGACTAAATCCCGCAAAATGTGCCTTCACAGTAGAAGCAGAAAAATTTCTAGGGTTCATGCTAACACAAAGAGGGATTGAAGCCAATCCCGACAAATGCAGAGCCATCCTAGAAATGAAAAGTCCGACTTGTTTGAGAGAGGTTCAACAGCTCAATGGCCGACTTGCAGTCCTCTCCAGATTCTTGGCAGGATCGGCACTAAAATCCCTTCCATTATTCTCCCTATTAAGGAAGGGATGCCAATTTGAATGGACTCTGGAATGTGAGGAGGCGTTCCAAGAGTTCAAAAAATTCTTAAGCCAACCTCCTATCTTAACCCGACCAGTACCGGGAAAAGACCTCGTCCTATACCTATCCGTCGCAAACAGAGCTGTCTCGTCAGCCCTGATCAGAGAAGACGAGGTCGGGCAACACCCGGTCTATTTCACCAGTAAGGTTCTACAAGGTCCTGAGCTAAGGTACCACAAACTAGAGAAGTTTGCCTACTCCTTAGTGATAACCTCACGGAGGCTACGACCTTACTTCCAGGCTCACACGATAAGAGTTCGTACGAACCAGCCCATGAAGCAAATCCTTCAAAAGACGGATGTTGCAGGGAGAATGGTTCAGTGGGCGATAGAGCTCTCCGAGTTTGATTTGAGATACGAAACTCGGACTGCAATTAAAGCCCAGTGCCTCGCCGACTTCATTGCAGAATACGCAGGTGAACAAGAGGAAAAACCGACTACATGGGAACTCTACGTAGACGGATCCTCCAACAAAACAGGGAGCGGCGCAGGCATAATATTGGTAGATGGAAAAGGAACCCAGATAGAGGTCTCCTTAAAATTTGAATTTCCGGCTTCAAACAATCAGGCAGAATATGAAGCCTTGATTGCAGGATTAAAGTTAGCAGAAGAGGTTGGTGCCGCAAAGGTGACGATCTACAGCGACTCACAAGTGGTGACTTCCCAAATAAGTGGGGAATATCAGGCAAAGGACCCCAATATGAAGAAATACTTGGAAAAAACCTTGGAACACCTAGGGCACTTTGCGGAAACCGAGGTCAAGCATATAACTCGGGATCTAAATAGCAGAGCTGACGCCCTATCCAAGTTAGCAAGTACCAAACCCGGGGGGAACAACAGAAGCCTGATTCAAGAAACCCTCCAAGAGCCCTCGGTATCAAAAGCAGAAGATGAACGAGAGGTACTTGAGGTAGTCGGCCTAAACCTCGGATGGATGAATCCCTTAGTCGAATACCTAAAATTCGACATCCTCCCTAAAGAGGAGAAAGAAGCTAAAAAGATCCGAAGGGAAGCACAACATTATACTTTGGTGAGAAATGTCCTTTACAGAAGAGGGATATCAACACCATTGCTGAAGTGCGTACCGACCTCAAGAACCGCCGAGGTCTTGGAGAAAGTACATAGTGGGATCTGCGAAAACCATCTCGGGGCAAAGGTCGCTGGCCAGAAAAGTAATCCGAGCAGGATTCTATTGGCCGACCTTGCAGAAAGATGCCACAGACTTTGTGAAAAAATGCCAGCCATGCCAGATGCATGCAAATTTCCACGTGGCTCCACCAGAAGAGCTCATTAGTATAACTTCCCCCTGGCCTTTCGCAAAATGGGGGATGGATCTGTTAGGTCCTTTTCCCCAAGCACCAGGGCAAGTTAAATACTTAATCGTGGGAATAGATTACTTCACAAAGTGGATAGAAGCAGAACCGTTAGCCACTATCACCGCTCAAAGATGTCGCAGGTTCCTCTACAAAAACATCATCACAAGGTATGGTATACCTTATTCCATCACCACAGATAATGGAACCCAATTCACCGACGCCACCTTCAGAAACCTGGTAGCCAGTATGAAAATCAAACATCAATTCACCTCGGTAGAGCACCCACAAGCCAATGGGCAAGCCGAGGCAGCTAACAAGGTCATACTGGCAGGTTTGAAGAAAAGATTACAAGAAGCGAAGGGAGCTTGGGCTGAAGAGCTCCCTCAAGTGTTATGGGCTTATAGGACAACCCCCAATCCGCCACAGGAGAAACACCCTTCCGACTAGTATACGGCGTAGAAGCCATGATTCCTATAGAAATCAGTGAGCAAAGCCCAAGGGTAATTCTCCATGATGAGGTCGGAAATGTACAGGGGCACAAAGAGGAGCTCGACTTGCTCCCCGAAGTCCGAGAGAACGCCCAGATAAGAGAAGCGGCATTAAAGCAAAGAATGACTACCAGATACAACAAGAAAGTCATTCGAAGAACATTTGCCGTAGATGACTTGGTCTTAATCAGAAACGACATTGGAGTCAACAAGTCAGGAGACGGAAAGCTCGCCGCAAATTGGAAAGGGCCATACAAAATCAAGGAAGTGTTTGGGAAAGGTTATTATAAAGTAACCGACCTGGATGGCACTGAGTTACCAAGGTCGTGGCATGCTTGTAATATGAAAAGGTACTACAGTTAGAAGCGAACTCTATTCCCTGATGTACTCTTTTCCCAGCTTCATGATTTTTTCCCAAAAAAGGGTTTTTTCTGGAGAGGGGTTTTTAACGAGGCATCATAGTAGAGGCTAAGGGAAAATATGCTGTCAAGACCCTTAGTAGCAAAAAGGTACCTTCCCGATTAATAAAGATCTTTTTCATTACTATATTTCTCTTAAATATCCTCCTCTATTTTTATAAGTCTTTCTACGAAACGCGCCGACTTAAGCTCGACAAAGCGTGAAAATCCCATGAACCGACCTAACATGGTCGTCAGGATAAAACGACGAGGTACAAGTCGGCGTAAAGAGGTTATACAAGTTGATCGTATTAAACTCGGAAACTATCCGACTCTTAAGTCGAAAGGAAATCCGAGTAAAACAAACTCGAAAGAGCTCTGAGTAAAAGAAAACCGAGCTCCGAGTAGATGAAAAACGCATCGCAAAAATAACCTAAGTCATAAAAACTCACTAAAGCAAAGTTGAGTATAAAGGATAACAAAAGAGATATGAAAACCTGAAAAGTTTAAAGTTTGCATACAAGCCTTTGCACGAAAAAGGCCCTAGAAAACAATGCAAGCTAACAAAAGGTTTTTCCGAAAAGATCAAACATATTCAAAACAGAAAAGCATGTGCACGCGTAAAGTAACTTAAACCCTTATCCAAAAAAGGGCATTTATTTTGTTTAAAACCCTTATCCAAAAAGGGCACCAAACAGATCATTTTGTTTACGACCTCAAAAGGCCAAGAAGCAAATTGTTCACAACGACCAACGAATAAATAGAAGTTTAAAAAAGGGGGGGACCCACAGGCCGGGCCCCCATATAGCCACAAAAATAAAGAAATCATTTTTTGGACGGAGTAGAGGAATCACCACCACCAGGAGGAACATCACCAGGGCCGGGAGGAGGAGCCAAAGAGGAAGTCGGAGCGAGGGTTGAAGAACTCGGAGCATCTCTGGAATGAGGAGGAGACTCTATAATCCTCTGCCCCCGAGTCTTTAGGTCTGACTCGGAAAGGACCTCGGGAGCAGGAGGATCAACAATGGCACCATTAATCACCACTTTGTCAGGATGTAGTGGAGAAAGATCCAAGTCGGGGGCTATAACCCTGACCTGCTCTAGGAAAATTCTCCAAGACTCCTCGGCACCATCGGCGATAGAGTCCTCCAAGTCAGCATAAGCATTCCGAGAGTTCATCAAATCCTTCTTCACCTCCACCATATCTTTAAATAGGCTTTGGTAACTCTCCTGGGCTGCCTTCCTTAGATTTACTTCCATAGTACATTGGGCTCGCAGCTGGCTCTCCTTCCCCCGAAGGTCATCTCTCTCCTTCCTCAACTTATCCCTCTCCTCCTTCAACTCCTCTTGATGCTTTTCAAACAAAAGAAGCCTCTCCTCCAGCTCCGCAACCTTTGAGGTGGTCCCCAAGGAGCTGAGGGGAGTCTTCTCGAATATATCCAAAAGTTTGCCACAAACTCCCGCCGCCCTAAAACTCTCCTCGGCCAGAGCGGTAAGGTGGTTCCGAACAGAAACATCATCCATACTTATAAGAGGATAGATGTTCTTTCGGACGAATGCAAGAGCATCCGCCTTAACACCACCTTCCCAAGAAGGGCCAGACTCGGAAGTCTTGCGCTTCTTCTTCTCCGGCTCGGAGAATAGTTGGGCAGAAGGGAGTGGTCGAGCCAAACTTGAGGAGGAGGAGATGATAATAGGTTGAGAGGGAGTACCAACAGTTCTAGGAGGAGGAGGAGGAGGGGGAGGAGAGACGACCGCCTTGGAACCCCCGGACCTAGCCCGGGACTTTGCCTTGGCTTCCTGCACCCTCTGGTAAGACTCTTGAGCATTCTTTTTTGCCATATCTACAAAAGAAACAATCAAGTCACAAGTCGGTAAAATACAAGTCGGATAAAAGACAAGTCGGTAAAATACAACTCGGAAATAGGAAATGCATGCGCTACCTATGCAAGATTGAACAAAAGTCGACGTCCCCTGAAGGATTTTTCTTGTATCTAAGTATGGGGCCCTCCCCCATGCTTCACGGAAAAACCCCACGATGGCCGCCTCCACCTCGTCTAGGTCATCTAGACCAATCTTTTCACAAGGGGTGGCCGGCAGCCAGTAAAGGGGAAAGCGAGGGGAGGAATGCTCGTCCAGAAAAAAGGGGTGGTGACCCTCTACAGCTTGAACCTTGAAAAAGAAATTTTTGAAGTCGTGGAAAGATTCGTCAAAAAGGGTGAAAATCCTCCGACCTTGAATGGCTCGGAAGGATACCCATTGTTGTTTGTTGTTTAGCCCACTAAAGGGCTTAGTCATATGGAAAAGATAAAAGAAGATTCTCAAGGAAGTCGGGAAATCCAGAGCGTGGCTTATAAACTGGTAAATCTTCAAAAAGCCCCAGGAATTGGGGTGGAGTTGAGTAGGGGCAACCTTACAGTGGTGCAAAATGGATATCTCGAAATCAGAGAAAGGCAGAAAAACCCCCAAACGGGTGATTATACATTCATACATGAAGAAAAAATGAGGGGCCGCCTCATTAACTCTCCCAAAACAGACCCGGTCTTCAGGACCCGGGACTATCAGTTCATATTTGGGCTCGTCCTCATCCGAAGTACAGAGCCTGTGATGAGTACGAAGATGGGTGATAAACTCAGCGTCAACCAACGGTTCCTCCCCAAGGACCGTAATGTCAACCCACTGAGAAAGAATGTCTACAGAAGCCATTTTTTACGTAAAGAAAAGTGGCAGAAAACCTACAAAAGGAAAAAAGAAAAAGAAAATCAAAAAACACGGCCACTAAAGAAGAGAGATTCGAAACTAGAATCTACGGGTCAACCTATCTACTCGCAAAACAAAACATGCAAACATAAAGCATGACATGGAAAAAGCAAAACTAACCTTTATCCAAAAATGGAGGTTGGTGAAGGGCAGAAGTCTTCGAACGCAAGGATGCAATACGAACAAGATAAAGAGAAAGTTTGAAAGATTGCAGAAACGGAAAATGGAAAGAGAGGGAAAGTATTTATAAAAAAGGCTAAGGGGCATAATGGTAAAAAACGAAGCAGTCATTAATGAGACTGCACCGTTACCAAAGCCCTCAATCCCTAAAAGATCCCTCAACGGACACGACGCTTGAATTGACGTAACTGTCAGAAACCAAAAGTCGCGGAAATCACGTCGGTTTCCAAGATCCGTGTTCTTTCAAACAAATCGACTACGAACCCGAGTTGAATACTTGAACCCAAACTTTAAAGGAAATTTGGGCTCAAGTAGGGGCACTGTTCATACCCTGGCCCAATACAAAGGTCCAGGTCCAACTAAAAGGCCTAATCTAAAGGATTAGAGCCTAGCTAAGTACCGACCTTCACATAAGAAGTCGGTATCAACCACGACTTGGTCAGAAGAGGTCGGATGAAAGATTAGCTGGCAGATAAACACTCATTCAAATGAGTAACCGCCCCTAAAATCTCTCTAACCGCCTCATAAAGCCATATCTTAACCTCCCCAAGATAATAGGGACGGTTACCACCCTAAAGATACGGCACTACACCAACGGTGGTTATTGGCTCATCTCTATAAATACACTGACACTCCCTCAGGTATTTCTAAGTCCAATACTCTCTAAGACCTGCTTGCACTCTGGCTAACTTAGGCATCGGAGTGTCTTTGCAGGTACCACCCCCCATTCTCACGCGAGCACAAGTCGGACGGAGCCTCCCGAGTTGCGGACCTTCCCGGAGTTCTCCTCCATCACACACTTGGGCCGCCAAACGCCATCCGTATTATTAATCTCCGGTTACCTACCGTAACAATGTGTATTGTTCTTTTTTAAATATGATATTAAGTTTATTAACTCAAATGTAACTATTAAATGTATAAGAATTATGTTTGAATTATGAATTCTTTAAATAAAATTATCCCATTTAAAATATTTAAATTATGATTTAAAAAAAATTGATACGATATTACATTTTTTTCTCCACTTCACTATTAATATACTGATATTGCAAGTCTACATTACAATATTTTTCTGGATCTTGACTGAAAAAGAAAATAGTTACGTGTATCATTCAATTTATTTAATACACCATGTGCTAACACTAACGATATTTTTAAAAAAACATATATTGATAAAAATAGATATAATATGATTACAAATATAACATAAATAAATAAAATATATAAATAAATGCTAAACCAATATGCTTACCAATGTCTTTGTTAAATTTTGTAAATTAGAGAATAATTATGTATTCGGTTGTTTAGTAATCACATAGATGATCAATTAATTAGATTGTAAATTGATATCACAGTGTGCATCTTTTTTTTTTCTCATTTCTAAATGAAAGCGAGAATTAAGAGAAATAAGTAGTAATCATATAAAGAAAAAAAAAGATTTTGCACTACAACACATAATTATTACTAAAAAAAATATTCACATTAAAATATTAAATTTTTACATACGTACACTGTAAATCATGAAGATCAATTACAATGTACTGGTCACTTCTCCTTATTTTTTATCATGATATAAGTTTTTCTTTTTCACTCAAGAGTCCAATAACATCTAATTGAACAAAAAAAATTAAATTAAAAGTACCAAATTAAGAACAAATGAGTGAACAATATAAGAAATTAAATTCCATTTGATTCTTCAATCTCAAAATTTGAGAAGACATAGACCTTCCTTTATAATAATTCATTCTCAAACATTTTTGTCAAATAGTTCTTGATTGAACAATAAATTTTATCGTACTGCTACAAAATAAATTAAATATAAAAGCTATTAGCTTCTATAAAGCTATTAAAAAGAATTGTCTTTGACTTGTGGAATGACGTACTTATAAAATTAACTTACAATACGAATTACAAATATTTTTAAGAATTTAATTTTGATGCACTGACAATGTAAAATATTTTACACTGTCAGTATATCAAAATTAAACTCTATTTATCAATTGAACTTAGCATTACTTGAAAAAATTTAGTAAAAGAATCAACTAATTTAATAAAAGAACTATTTCTATGTAAGCCATCTTGTTCTTGTCAAACTTGGATAGGACTTTCTATAACCTTATAATTCTGATCTTTATTTTCCATACTTTTTCTTCGTATAATTTACTGTAGGTGATACTATTGATAGGATAGTAGACAGTAGCCATTAGATATAAAGAAGAAAAAAAAATAGAATAAAGGCTATGTCAAAATTATAAATTCTTTAAATGATAAATATGTGAGAGAAAATTCACTTTTACTTATTATATATATTAATAATATGTCAATATTTTAAAAAATATATTAATAATACTAATAGTTTAAAGATAATTGTATTACAGTTATAATAAATTTAGTTATTACTTTAAATAAATAAAATAAATAATATATTTTAAAACTAAAGAAAAAAGGATTAACCATAATTATGTTTGAAATGTTTCCATGTTTTTACTCATTCTTTTTTGCTTGTCATTTTTACACGTAATATTAGATTAAGAAATTTCTAAATTTGAAATATAATAATTATGAATATGTGATGTGACAGAAAAATAATAACTTAAAAGGGGATATTATATATATATATATATATGTATATATATAAAGAGAGAGAACAGATATAAAAAGATGTATTATTATAGTAAAATATTACACTATGAATAATTATATTTGTTAAGTAAATTTATTTATACACTATATATCTATTATATTATTTTATGTAAAATTAAAATCTACTCTCCTAACTTAAAAAAATATAAATATTCGCTCCCAACATTACCCAAAATTAAATTGGGATTATCTCTAAAGTCTTAACACCGTAAACAGGGTATAATTAATATCTAATATTTTAATAATTAAATACTTAAAATAAGTTAATAAATAACAATAATTAATACTTAAAATATCATATATATATATATATATATATATATATATATATATATATATTTGTTTGTGGTATTACCCAAAATTAAATTGACCTCGTGTTCAAAGCCTTAATATCGCAATTGAAGTATAATTAATACCTAAAATTTTAATAATTAAATACAAAAAATAAGTTAATTAAATAACAATAATTAATAATTAAAATATTGAAAAGGAGTTTTTAATAAATGTGAAAATAAAAATAAAAAATTAATAAATAATAATAGTGTTTAAATAAAAGAATTAATAAAGAATAATAATTATAGGTAAAAATAGTGTATTTATTTTAGAGAGAAAAAAAATATATGAGAAATTATTTAATAACTCGTGCCATGCACATGATAATAAATTGTTCAATAACTTGTACCATGCACGTGATAAGGTTCAAATTATAATTTTAAATTATTTTATTAAAATTAATTTGAATGGTAATAATTTGATTAATAAAAAAGTAACATATTATGCGTTCATTTTTTCTTAATCTGGTATTAAGTGTAACAACTCTAATATAATTATTAATGTTTTTGTTAATCTTCTTTTTTTTTCTAAATTTATGATTAAAATAATTATTATAAATAATAATAATTAAATAAATCATTATATTATAATTATTTACGTTTTATTCCCAAAATAAAAAACGTAATATTTCTTTTTTATTTAAGGATTTTTTTATTTATGCTACCGATATATATTAATCGTTTAGTCAATAGTTTTTTTTATTGGTAGGATATATTTATTTATTTTGTTTAAATAATTTTAAATTTTTTCTTATTTAAGTATATATATATATATATATATATATATATATATATAAGTTACCTATGCTAATTAGTTTTTGATTTTTTGATTATGAATATTTTATTTTGAGCCTACAATCATTTAATGATTTTGTTATTTCATTAATACCATTATACGCATAATAATCTTCATAAATAATAATAACTTTTTATTTATTTATATGTATATATTAATTGTTTAGTTAATAATTTTTTTATTTTCATAATATATTTATTTTATTAAATAATTCTAAATATTTTCTTATTTAGTTTATAAATATATGTTAATTATATGTAGATATATTTAAATCGCATATATTAGTTATTTTCTGATCATAATTTTTTTTGAGCCTACAATCAATCGATAATTTTTTTATTCTTTATTATTGATGTCATCGTATGCGTAATCTTCATAAATTATAATAATTTTTTATAGTAATTTCTTTATTTATATATACGTATATATTAATTTTGTTAAATAATTCTAAATATTTTCTTATTTATGTATACATATATATTAATTGTACATAAAAATATTTAAGTCACATATATTAATTTTTTTTATGATTATTTTCTTATATATATGATTATTTTTTATTCTACAATCGTGCAATAATTTTTTATTTTTCTATCCATGCATATTTCTCAATCCCCTTTCTTACGCATGATGATTAACTATTTTTATTTTAAATGGTGATGTTTTAATTTTTCTTTTCTTTCGCGTATTTTTATACATTGGCAAGAAAAGCAAAATCACGTATTGTGAATCTTTTTCTTTTTTCACGCTTTAATCTTAATTAATCAATCTTGTGTCCACACAATATAATTAAATTTTTAATCACTTTAGTATATTGATAAATTACATTTTTCTTAATAATTGCATTACTAATCTGAAATACAAAAAATAAAAAAGGTGATATATATATCCAAGAAAAAAATAAACTTAAAATCGAAAAAAGAAAGAAATTTCATATTAAAAAATTAAAAGAAAAAAAACATATAAAAAAAAATAGTCATAATATATGAATTGAGGCAACAATTTAAATTTCTCTAAAATTAATTTAATCAAATACTAATATTAGAACTAAATTATTTAAATAATATTTAAGCTATTCTAGTCCTTAGATACGTATAGATTAGAGACATTCTAGTAACAATAACCAACCGAAATAACATTATAAGATCGAACATTTAGAATCCGTACAAATTCAGACCATCTTCTTGTTACGATTGTCAAACTAAATTGACCTTTATTTTCCTCAATGACATTGCAGTGATGCACCAGAAGGCCGGTAATTTCTGAAAAAATCACAGTATGTTATAAAATTATTTTAATACAAAAGTTTAAGAGAAGAAAATTTAAATATAATACCAATTTTTGAAATTGCATCTTCAAATTTGAACAAATTTTTTAAAATTGAACCTAAATTGAGAAAATTCAATTTTATTAGATGCTCTACTTGGAATATTTTTGGACAAACGTAGGAAACGTGGAGGGAATGAGACTTGAACTTGACCTACAAAGCTCCTTGAAAATAATTGCTCAATCAAAGAAGAATAACAAATTTGAAAAAAAAAATGCTTTGCCTGTTAGATTTAGACTCACAAATCGCAAACAAAACACTATATATAACCAAGGTTAGTAGTACAAAAATAATTATAGAAATTAATTATTGATTTCAATATCAATTTACCACTATTAATGTTGGTATCATATTTATGGCAATTAGTAGTACAAAAATAACTATAGAAATTAATTATTGATATCAATATCAATTTACCACTATCAACGTTAGTATCATATTTATGGCAATTAGAATTATAGAATTATGTTTATTTTTTTATTTTTAATTATTGATATCTTAATCTTTTTAAAAATATGTTTTGCTTTTTTAAAATATAACGTGTGTATGTGCTATTTAGACCTTTTCTATTATTATTATTATTATTATTATTATTATTATTATTATTATTATTATTATTATTATTATTAATTAATTAATTAATATCAATATCAATTTGTCACCATTAATGTATGTATCAATTTGCTACTAATTATGCTTGATTAAAAATAATAATTAAAAAATAATAATTAAAAATATTAATAGTCGACAATTAGTATTATACAATTAATATAATAATTAGTATCAACTTGTATTAACGTGTATATCAACTTGCATAATGATAGAGAATTAGAATTATATAAATTAATATAATAATTAGAATGATTAAAAATATTTAATGATTGACAATTAGTATAATAATGTATTAAATATTAATTTTTATATAATTATAAAAAGGATATTTTCTTAAAATAGATTGAGAAGATAGTAAATATAAATATTGAAAGTAGCGCTTTTATTTTGGAAAGAAAAAAGTTCATAAGAAATTGACATCTCATTTCCAATATTTCTAAAAATATACTAATATACCAATAATAATAATAGTTGAAAAATAATTGTGAAGACTTATTAATAATTAATATCTAAAATAAGTAAATTAAATAATAATAATTAAAAAAATCTTTAACAAATGTGAGAAATAAAAATAAAAGAAATTGATAAATAATAAATGTAAATATATTAAAGAATAATATTTTTATTTTGGAGAAAAAAAATCCATCGAAAAATGACACCTCTTTTTTATTAGTTAGAAAAAAATTTAACTTTAATAGATTAAGTAGATTATTATTATTATTATTATTATTATTATTATTATTATTAAGAAGACTTATAAGTTATAAGTACAAAATAATCGAATAACCCGTGCATTGAAAAGAATTTTATTATGATTAGAATAACTCATGCCATTAGCTCTACTCTAAAGGAGAGAGAACATTCAACAATTCAACCCAAAACCAGAATAAGGCCACTCAATGTAAGAAAAAATCGGTCTTAAACTGCTTATTGGAAGAATTTGCTGGGATGTCAATGCAAGAAGGAAAACAAAGTTTAAAACCACAAGACACTGGTAATAGGGCAGCACCTGAGTCACCTCAATCAGCCAATTCTAGAACAGAATGCATGGAGGTTATCATAGCTGGTCAGTCCAATACCAAGGAGGATGAAGGGCAGCTTATGCAATTCGCTATTGGGCAGTGTCTCACCACAGAGAAAGGTAGGAAGTGGAAAAGGTTAGTAAGACAAGGTGCTGCAGAGTCAGATACTAAAAGTGAACCCAAAAAAAGGTTGATGAGTGGTATAGCTGAAGGATCTACAAAGAAAGCAAGAATAGAGGATGAAAATGCAGTTGAAGAGATGGTGGAGGGTGCCAACCTACAAATGGCTCCCAAGGCGCCATGAAAACTATAGTTTGGAATTATCGGGGTTTGGGGAGACCCCTGACAATTCACACCTTAAAAGGGATCTGTAAATCCCACTCCCCCGAGATTGTGTTTATAAGTGAAACAAAGAACCAATCTCAACAGGTGGAAGTAAAACTTCGAGTATGCGGCTACGAAAACTGGCATATTGTTAACCCGGCAGGAGTGACAGGAGGACTTGTACTAGCTTGGAAGGACAACATCAGTGTTCAAATTATTAGCAGTGGAGAATTCTTTGTGGCAGCCAAAATTAAAGAAGTCGGAAGCAGTGAGGTATGGGCGTTCATTGGTGTCCATTTGAGTTGTTTGGAACAAATTCGATCCTTACAGTTTGAGGAGCTTACAACAATGAGCCAACACTTGGAAGGAAAAGTGGTAATAGCAGGCGATTTTAATGCTATAACAAGCCAAGCGGAAAAAGAGGTGGGGGCCAAAAATCAGCAACCACCATTGCAACATTCACTAATTTTATTGACAGTAACGAATTAGTGGATATTAGAATGGTGAGGCGCCCTTTCACGTGGACAAATCGAAGACAAGGAGAGGATTTGGTGAAGGAGAGGCTTGACCGCTATTTAGTTGGGATGGAATGGAAGTTGAAGTTTTCGAATGCAGTAGTGCACAGGCTCACAGAGTCAGGCTCGGATCATGCTCCACTTTTGATGGAAACCGAACCTCAATCCTAGCATAGTAAAAGGCGGTTTAAATACCAGGAACGTTGGTGTGGAGAAGAGGATGTTAAGAGAATTGTCAGTGAAGTGTGGAGAATGGAAGTTGTAGGCTCAGTTATGTTCTCCTTGGCCCAAAAGTTGAAAGTTTGTAGGCATAGACTATTTCAATGGCAGAAAACTCACAAAGCAAACTCCCAGAAAAAAATTGAGGACCTTCAAGCTAAACTAGAGGAGTTTCGGGTGGCTGGAATCAATGGGGGAGAGGAGATTACCAGTTTTAAGAAGAAGTTGGAGCTGTCATATTTGAAAGAAGAGAGCTATTGGCGAGAAAAATCTAGAGTCAAGTGGCTAAAAGAAGGAGATCAGAACACTAGATTTTTCCACCAGAAATTTCAATCAAGGATGCGAAGGAACAGAATTTGGAGATTAGTGGGGAGGGACAATGAGATTGCATCAAAACCGGAGGATATTGTAAAGGTAGCTGAAGACTACTTTTGCGATATTTTTACATCTTCTTGTTCGGCTGATCCGAATCCATACTTAGAGGATTTGGAGCCAAAGGTTACAGCTTCCATGAACCGTAGGCTCCAAAGGCCAGTAACTATGGACGAGGTCAAAAGAGCTACATTTAGTGTTCACGCTCAGAGTGCTCCTGGTGATGACGGGTTTACAACTAAGTTTTTTCACTTTTTCTGGGATATAGTTGGAGGTGACGTTTTTAAGGCAGTAAGAAGTTTCTTTCACAGTGGCAGAATTCTAAAAAGTTTCAATCATACTCAAATTTGTTTGATTCCAAAGGTGCTAGATGCCAATGACATGACTCAGGTACGACCGATCAGCTTGTCTTCAGTTATGTATAAAATTATTTCTAAAGTTATGGTGCATCGATTACAAGGTATTGTGAATAAAATTATAAGCCCAAATCAGAGTGCGTTTCTCAAAGGTAGACTCATTTCAAATAATATCCTAATTTCCCACGAATGTATGCACTATTTGAAAAATAAGAGAAGTGGGGCAGAACATGAGATGGCTATTAAACTAGACATGAGCAAGGCTTATGATAGGGTCGAATGACATTTTTTATGGTATATTATGGATAAGCTGGGCTTTAATGCTAAATGGATTAACTGGACTAAGGAATTGGTAACGACTGTTTCTTACTCTGTCGTTGTGGAAGGTCAACCTTTTGGCTATTTTAGGCTAAATAGGGGCATCCGATAGGGTGACCCCCTGTATCCATATCTCTTTCTTTTTTGCGCAGAAGGGCTTTCCTTTTTGCTACACAAGGCAGAGCAAAACAGATTAATTCAAGGAGTTCAAGTTAATCGGAGATGCCAAACAGTTAATCACCTTTTGTTTGCTGATGATTCAATCCTTTTTTGCAAGAGCGCACCTCATACAAGCCAAAGTATTCTAGAATTGCTAGAGATATATGAGGGTTTCAGTGGACAAAAAGTCAATTTGAATAAGTCAGCTATCTTTTTCAGTCACAACACACCTCAGAACACAAGACTAGCAGTTGCTCAGACACTAAATATTGAACATATCGGAGCACAAGACAAATACCTGGGACTGCCCTCTATAGTTCAAAAATCAAAGAAAGCAACCTTTGGAGCTATCAAGGATAAAGTTCAGAAGAGGATTATGGGTTGGAAAAGAAGTCTATTGTCATCAGGTGGTAGGCACACGCTATTGAGAGCGGTAAGGGAGGCAATTTCTATTTATACACTCTCTTGTTTCAAGCTCCCGGACACGCTGTTGACTGAGATTCATAGCATGCTCTCGCAATTTTGGTGGGGTCAAAAAGGTGCAGAATGAAGAATGGTTTGGATTAAATGGGACACAATGACGAGACCGAAGAAAGATGGAGGGCTGGGGATCAAGGACCTAAGGGCGCAAAATTTGGCTTTATTGGGAAAACAATGTTGGCATCTAATGAAATATCCTAATTCTACTCTATCAAGAATGCTCAAAGCTAAATATTTTAGATATACAGATTTCCTACATGCAGAGATAGGAAGCGTACCGTCGTGGGGCTGGAGAAGTGTTCTTGAAGGGCGCAAGGTGATTGAGAAAGGCTTGTTATGGAAAATAGGCTCTGACACTAATGTTCGCATCTTCCATGACCCCTGGCTCCCACCACCAGTGCCCTTTAATGTCCCTCAAAATGGACTCACAATCCCGCCAGATCTGCAAGTGTATTACGTTAGTGCGTTACTAAATCCTGATAGAAGTTGGAATAGAAATCTGATTGAGTCGATTTTTTCAGTTGATATATGCAATAAAATTTTTTCAATCAAACCAACAGAGGAGGAGGATGAAGTTAATTGGTGTTGGACAAAATCTGGTATATATGAAGTTGGGTCAGGATACAAAATTGCTTATGGATTCTTTCATTCTCCTACTTCATTGAGGCCCCAGAACATACACAATAGAGTCTGGAATAGCATTTGGGAGTTGAAATTACCACATAAAATTATGATTTTTCTATGAAAAAGTCTTCATGAAAAGCTTCCAGTGTTGCAACAAGTTCACAGCCGGTTTGCATCCACTCCTGCCACTTGTCCAAGATGCATGTTGAAGACTGAATCAATTTCTCATACTTTGTTCCAATGGCCCATATCTTCAATAATATGGAGACTAAGCTTAATAACCCCTAACCTATGGATGAGAGAAGAAGAGACATTTTTCAATTGGTGGCAACGAGTCTTATCCTGGGCAGCGGCTCAATTAGACGGTAGACAAAAGACCCTCCTCATAGCGGCGCTGTGTTGGAGCACTTGGAAAGCGAGGAATCGGTGTGTTTTTGAGAAGGTAATAAGCCCGGCATCAGAGATAGTGAAAGAAGCCAACAATTTAGTGCGTGAACTCGTGAGCCATACCTGATAGATGCTGCTAATTTTCTTTACTCTTATTTTACTCTTCTTTAACCTCTTAGTCTTTCAGTCACAGTTGGTGATAAATGGGAATACCCAATTTTTTTGTACTTCCTTATGGAAACACTTTTATTTTATATTAATAAAATAACATTTATCTTTGAGAAAAAAGTAAAAAAATATCATATTGATTTGATATAATTATAATAAAGACAGTTTCTTAAATTAGTATAATTATGTATCATTCATTAAATATTAATTATAATATAATTATATTAATTAAAGATATTTTTCTAAAATAAATTTAGAATTGAAGAGCAAATAGTGCAATTATTTTGGAGAAAAAATGAATTAACGAAAAAGTGACACCTCACCATTATAAGCTGGGAAAAAATCCAATTTTAATATATTAAGTAGATATAATCAAAACTTGCTAATGAGTTATAAATTAAATAATATAATCTTTCCATAATAAAAGATTGTCAATATTTAAGTGCAGATTTTAATAAAAGTGATGATTCTTAAATTTTCCCTAAAAAAAATGTATAACTAATAATAACACATACAACAATTAAATAAAAATCAAGGTTTACTCTTTTAAAATTTTACTAACTTTATGCTAAATGGACACAAATCATGATTAACCGCGCTTCTCACTCTATATTGCTGCTAACTCCATTATTTTATCCCATAAATCATAGGTTATATCTAGCCAGTCTTATTGGGAGATTTTTTTTTTAATTATATGAGTAGCCATTGACTAAATTGATGAACAAGAGATTATTACATTTTGATTTGTGCAAATACTATTGGTTTAGGCTGGTTTATTATTAGACTTTAGAGTTATAACATTCAATGAATTTGAAGAAATCATTAGAGATTAAAAGATGATATCTTTTGGACCCAAAATTTTACTATGAAAAAATGTATGGCCTACCAAGAAAGCTGCAAAGCAACCAAACCAAACAACCGTTAACACGTTGGTTATGTTAACCAGCCAATAATAATATATCATATATTATAAATAGGTATCTATTCCCTTCACAATTCTCACATCACTCCATAAACTCATCACTTCTTTAATTCATATTAAGCTTTTAGATCATGTCTGAGGAGAAGCACCACCACCACCTCTTCCACCACAAGAAGGATGAGGATAACACTTTTGAAGAGGTAGTTGACTATAAGAAGGAGGAGAAACAACACAAGCACCATGAGCACCTTGGCGAGCTTGGTGCTGCTGCTGCTGGTGCCTATGCCTTGGTAACTATTTATTTCTCTTAATTTCATCATCAATATTAATTAATTATACTCCTATATATTATATATATCATTAAATATCATCTAGATATAAATTAATATTCTATATACATGTCCTAATTTGAATTATTCTTTTAATTTGTACTTCAGATCATTTTTGTCTATTCTTCTTTAATCTGTTCAGTTTAATTCTTGGAGAGCAAACATTAATATTTAACTAGTAAGTTTACTTATTATATGTATTGTTCAACTAATTGAATGATTAATTATCTTATTAGTTAATTGCATAATATAAAGAAAAAAAAAATAATGAGGTGTGTATATATATATTACACAAGATCTGATCCTCAATCATGGGCACCAATATTTTTTTTTCTTAACTTTGGTTCCTTTTTTTAGTAACATCCCCACACATCTCTATTGTTAATAATATAGTGGAATAGTATATAGATTAATTAATTTTTTTTATGCAACTGTTGATTTTGTGACAGCATGAGAAGCATAAGGCTGAGAAAGATCCGGAGCATGCTCACAAGCATAAGATAGAAGAGGAGGTTGCCGCGGTCGCTGCCGTGGGAGCTGGTGGTTATGCTTTTCATGAACACCATGAGAAAAAAGAAGCAAAGAAGGAAGACGAAGAAGCTCATGGAAAGAAGCACCACCATTTGTTTTAAAATGTTTTAAGAATATTTTTATCGTTAATAAAAGAGTTATATGATAATTACAACAATAACCAAATCCTAAGCATTATTGTCATCACCACACCCTAGCCTTCTATTTTAGTTTCTTATATATTGATAAGCTTTTGGTATATTTATGTGTATTTCTATAAATCTTCCAATTATTCACTATGCACTATCGGCTAGGGGTTCTCAATCATCGAGTTTGGAGTGTGTTTAATTCTTTGGTGTTAATTAATTGCTTGATATATATTTGTATATGTAATAATTTAATGTAATAATGTGTGCTATGTTGAATATATTCATAAAATAATAATATTGTAAAGTATAGTTTGAGTCTTTTGATTAGATTAACAATTTATCTTTTTTGATCATTTTCTATAAGGCAATTATGTAATGAAGAATTGAAGACTCCTGATTAATTATTAACCTTTCGATATTAAGATGGGTTGAAAAAACTTTTAACACCACCAGCGCATATAATCAAAATATTCACTATCAAAAATTTGAAAATTAATTATTCAGTTTTTCTTACACTAAGACTAAATTAACTAAATTTAAGTTTTTGCCCCTGTAGAAATAGACTGAATTTAAATTATTCTTCATTTTTGCTTGCACTTCCTCTAGCCAAATTTTTTTCACCCTGTTTCCTAACTGAACGGATTAAGGATTGATAATTAATTTGTTACGGATCTAAAATTTATTTAAGAATTTATTATTGATAAATAAATTACTAAATATATAAAGTCGAATTTAAATTTTTAACATTTATTTAAATAAAATAAGTCAGTTAATTATTAGAGCAATTTAAATTAATTTTTTATTTTAGCCAATTTTGTTATTTATTCTATGCAGTTGAGACTTGAGAATGAGATCATGGACCCAAGGAAGTGTGATCCAAAGAAACATTGTTAAGGAAAAACAATAAGATAATGTTTTTTAGTCAATTTTCTACTCATTTAAGTAATGAGAGTGAAATTTAACTACTACTATAACTTTTCATGTTAATGTAAAAATAAGTGTATTATGATGTAACTGTGTTGTGTATGAATGAAAGAAAGATGATAGAATAAATATTCATAATGATTTTCAAATAACTTTAATTTTAATATATTTTTATTCTTATTCTTTGATTTTTCACCGTATTTTCCAATTCGACAAGTTAAAAACTAATCTGCTCATATTTGCTTTAAAGAGTTAGTGAGCTAACCACTAAACTAACCCCATTTGATTTTATATTGTTATTCTTAAATCTTTAAAAATTATCTTTGTGGGATGGATTGATCTTTTATTATTACGAAAAATAACTAATTTATTTTATAGTAATTTTTTTGGGATGTAATTTTCTTATTATAAAATTTGTTTAAAATTTATTTGTTCATATTAAAAATTTAATTGAAAACGACAAAGAGATTAATATGTTGAATGAAAGTAATTTTCAAAAATTTTTAATGAATAAAAATTTATTAGGGACTAAAGTGACTAATTTAATAGTTTTGGATTTGTAGAATTGCATAAAGGTAGAATTAATTCTGTGTAATTAGTTTAGTTAAAATTGATTATAATTTTTTATTAAAAAAATTTAACAAGCTTTTACTTTTCTCAAAATCAATTCTAGAGGACACAATTAATTTTGAATAAACGTAATCATATATTTACCTCTAATTCTGTTAGGTAATGCAAACCAAATATTGTTCATCATATTGGCAAGTTCATTACATTCATCCCTGTTTAAATACAGAGCTTAGTTACATGGTAGTCTTTGTTTTACAGCCACACAACACACATGAATCCTCCAAATCCTAAATTAGCATAGGAAACTAGGAAACATGAATGACTGTGATGAAAGGTAAACCTTGTATACAAAATGCAGCTCAGGAAATTAATTCCAGCACATCTAAACTCATTCACAGCTTAATTTTGTTACAAGTGATAATATAAAATGAGCAAAAGAATGTGTAAGCCAAACTGGCATTAAAAAGTATAGAAAGAGATAAAATGTAAATGTAAATCTACTTCTATCTGCCACAAAATGCTATGACTTGTGACATACCACTGCTGTGCAGGATAAATCACTGTCTATACTCCATAAATTCAACTCTTCAAGACATTTTTTAACGGATTCTAGTTCCATCACAGTTGACCAATGTACCAACTTTTTATCCTCAAAAGAAGATTTCCCAACTTCATCAGAACAAATCTTCATTCCAAAGGTAGTCTCATCAACTCTTCCAATCCTAGCACCACTCTCTTCCAATAATTTTTTTTACCACATATGCAAACCTTATACCATCATCTTTTCTTGCCAATGAGTCTGCCATAGCTACAACCTTCGACACGAAGTCATTACTCCAAACTTTCTCACTCGAAGATGAGCTTTTAGCATAGAAGAAATCCAAGTTGTTTGCAACAAAGAAGTCCTTGTTGAGATCACTGGATTCGAACAAGAGGTTAGAATTGAGAAGCATGTTTCCATTGATCACCCATGTGTTATACCTATTTTGGATACACTTTCTAATTACATAAGTCTTTGCCAAAATACTCTTGATGGCAACAGAATTGGGACCTTTGGAAGTCGATTTATACACTCCAACACTACTTAGAAATTGGTCCATATCAACTACAGGATGCCCCCTACTTGCAAGATCAAACAAGAAGTCAGATGGAGGGCCCATAAATATATAATTCCTGATATCTAGCCTCTCAAAGTGACATAATAAGTTTCTAGCTACTGCATCTGATACCCCAACAAGATTAACTACGACGATACTATCTTGTTTCGGTAGAGAGTGAAGCATAGATCCAAGTTCTTCCATGTTTGTCACCACCTTGCTGGGAAGTACTTCTTTGAAACAAAAATCGTACCATTTTAAACTGCTCAGAGGCTGCATTTCCAAAAGATTGAAGTCAAGAGATCTTTCCTCAATTAATTGAGAATCAGGTCCAGCACTTTTTCCATAGTTTACTCCTGCATCTCTGTGGGAAACACTCAATGCTCTCTCATGCAGAAAGTTCTGGTAGATATTAAAGTAACCGTGGGATTGAATAAATTTAATGAACCAAGGTATCCAAATTTTCTCCTCCATCTTCTTATACCATCCTGTAGTCACCTACCCACAATTTTGCAACAAAAATTATATGCTAAAATCAACAAATCTGAGAACTGGATAAGAGTGAAGAACACAAATTTTTTTCTTACAGTAAAAAGGAAATATTACCATTCCCTCAAGAAAGGGCCTAATTCCCTTTGCCTTGTTTCCATCGTACCACAACCTGAACTCTTTCCAAGGCTTTGGAAAGAGAATTTGACCCCATGTGCCAACCAGTTGGTATAAAAATAGTTGTGTCTGGTCATCTAACTGTAATTTGTTTCCATGTTTACCTGCAGCCCCGAACCAATTATGCCATCAGTACCCATATTAACATACACAAATAATGAAGCAGCAGAGAATAATTACTTAGGCAGCAGATAAAAGAAGAAAGTTACACCAAGTTGTCCAACAAACTGACAAAATTCTTCCACCGTTATCAACTTTGTAACATCCATTTTCATTTTTCAAATAATCATCACACACAAAGAAAAAGGTTCAACTCCATTCCATCAAAACTCAAAACACCCGTGTCTCATAGATCAAATTCTTATACTCAGCATGATTGTCACCGGCCCGGAATCCTACTGCCGGAAGTATCCCACTACTCAACTAGTGAAATTGCATGGATTCGCAGCTTCCATTCTCAATTTTTAAGCATCACCATCAGAATTGGAAAGTATTAGAAGACAACTTCTAAAATCAAATAAACAATAAGAAAATCAGATAAAGCATAGATGAAGAACTTTGCCATTTCTATGGAATCTACATTATTAAACCATATTCTTTCAATACATAAAACTTCACCTACTTTCCAAAACACACACACAAAACTAACATTTAAAATAAGTTTGCACAATTTTGAGCAAAATCAATCAAATGAATTCATCGTTACAAAAACAAATAAACAGAAAAAACATGGTACCTGGGACAAACCTTGCTCTTTGCAACGAAACACCATAGATGGAAGGGCTATAATTGGAGGCATTGTAATAGAAATTCATGATCACTCCTTTCACGAACTCGTAATAGAGTGAAGAAACCTCCAAATCATCCTCCACAACGAATGCAAACTCGTCATCGTTGCTTGGCCACCACGCTTCCAGCCACTGCGCCTGCAAGCCAGCATTCAGGGTCCTGTAAAGCATAACTTTTTCCCCAAATTTCCAATCAAACGAATCGACGAACTCCAAAATCCGGTGTGATTCTCTAAGCTTCTCATCAATCTCCGATGATCCATTGGCGAAATGGTCAATGTAGATGTGGAGGTGGACGCGGTCGCCGAGGTAATCGGCGGAGGAGAGTGAGCGGAGGCAGCGGGAGAGGGAGTCGAGGCGATTAAAGGCGAGGACTTTGATGATGAAGGTGAAGTTAGGGTTAGGGTTTTTCCGAATTGGGTTTTGGAGGGTGAAATTGGGGTTAAGTTCGGGGGCGGAAGGTGATGGAAGTGAAGACTGGTGGAATGTGTAGAAGATGAAGGCGGTAACGGAGATTAAGATAAGTGGAAGGAAGTGTCTTTTCGGTCCCACCATTTGCGTTAGGGTTCGTTTGGGAGTGAAGAAGTTGCATCTAAGAGTGGCATTGGAAGGATTTCTGCGACTCTGATGAAGAAGAAGACACAGATCTCAAATCTCAGTTAAGACTTAAACGACACTAGCACAGACACCTCAAAACGACAGTAGTAGTGCATTTTCGATTTAGGTGATACTATGTGACCAAGGCATTTTGGCAATTAAATTGGACTAAGACCCTGGATTACAACTTTCTAAGCCATGCCGACATCAGGAACAGTGGGTGGATCAGGAACAACTCCTAGAGCTGCATCAAAACGTAGGAGATCATAAACAGAGGAACCTTGATGATCCATGCTTGCAGACATTCCCTCTTTAAAACAAAACGAACAAAAAGACCTCTTTTTATATAAAAGACTCTAACCCAATTGCTAAAATCTTAAATTGAATTGAAAATGTTGAAAAGTTTCATCATTTCAATTTGAAAACAGAAGTCTCCCATTAGCCATAAGGTATAATTTCATTCACAAAGTATTTTATATGCATTTTATTTTTTGAAAAATAAAAAAGATGTAACAATCCATAAAATACCAAAAATTTATGTACGATTTAATTTATTTTCAATGTATATTTATATTTTAACATGTATTTTTATATTAATAATTGACTTTAGTGATTAATTTTAACGTGTACCTAACTAACTATTTGATCAACTCAAATTGATTAATTAAAAAAATTTATACTATAATTTTTTTGGTATAGGCAAGGGCCTCTGACGGAACCCAGGCCCACCATGGTTCTTTTCTTCAATTTAACAAAAGTTTTTGAATAGGCCGTTGTCAATATAGTTAAATCGATAAAAAAAAAAAAAAGGCTCATTTCTATTATTGTGAAATCAGTGATAGGAATAGTGGGGGAAATATACAGATACTTAAATACCAAAAAAGAAAAAATATATACAGATACTTATCAAATAATCACTAGTTTGGTTCTGTACCCACCTACTCTGCTGCTTCGCTTCTTTATGTTTTCATTATAATTGCATCTCTTTTTCTTCGCTTAACGCGTTCCACCAAGTCAACAAATGGAAATGGAAATGGAATTTGCCTGGAACGTATGCTTTCTTATATTTACATTTTAAGGTCTTTTTCTGCTGCTATCAAAACCTCATGGTTAAAGAATTAAAGTCAAAATGACCATACCATTTGGTAACATAAACAGCCTGTCAATGCAGAAGTCAAGAGAAAATTAGTGGGACAAAATGGTATTTTTGGAGTAGCTGTTACTATTGGAAACAAAATTAGATACTTGCAATCCGAAACACTATTATATTCATGTCAAATTTTACTTGATTAGATTGCAATGAAATTAGCATTGGTTCTGCATCCGGGATAACAATACCTTTAACAATGAGCCCACCATTTTTGTAATCATAAATTGATAATTGTGTTGTATGTATTTGAGAAGGGAATGGATTAATTCTTATTCTCTCAATTTTTTTTCTTTAATTCTTTTGTAAAATATGATCTCTAACAGTAATCATATATTTTTAAGTAGGATAAAAAAATATAAAAAAAATATTAAATAATAAAAAATTATCATTGACGAAATAATTTAAAAAATTGAGAAAATTTATTTTTATTTAAAAAATTATTTTTAAAAATTTTCTAATGACTTAACAAAAGAGATGGAACCAAATAAATAATTTTGATAGTTATAAAAATACTTTTTTTAATCCTAATTTCTCTCCACATTTACTCTTGTTTAGGTTAAAAACACTTTTTTACTCCTAAATTCCACTAGTAGCTCGTCTTTCAAGTATATTTTTTTCTCCCATCATATTTAATTTTAGAGTTTAATTTTTTTATTTTTTATGGTTAATTATGAGTTTTTTTAATGGACAAAGTAAAGAACTAAATGTTTAACTATCTTTACATTAAAATAATAAAATTCACGTATAATAAAAATTACAAATTTAATAATAATAAATTTTTTATTTTACTATTTTACCAATTTTTTTATTATATATTGTCTCGAGATTTTCTCGTTTAGCATCAAACCAAAAATACTTTTCAAGGCTCAATTTTATTTAGTAGCATATTTTTCAAGTACATTTTTTTTCTGTTTAGATTAATTTTAGAGCATTATTTTTTTATTGTTTATAGTCAATTATGAGTTTTATTTTAATTCTAAAATTTTTTCTTTTCCTATTTCCATCACAATTGTAATTTTTTTTAGTTATATGTAATTGCAATGAGACTGTGTTGTTTTTGTATAATTATGAATATAATTTAGAAGTTTTTAAGAATAAAAAACCATACAAGTTTTATTTTTTAATATTTCTTTTATGTTACTTAATTAAAAAATTATCTTTTATCCAAATAAAATTAAAAATACTTTTAATATTTTAAAAAAATTAAATATGATCTAAATGTTAAATAACTTTTTTTAAAAATAAAAAAATAAAAAAAGACTTCTTGGGTTTCCTCGGTCCTCTGTTTTCAACGCAATTTCAATTGAGAAAAGCAGCGCATTTCATTTCAATTTCCAAGCATGGATGATAAGATGAAGCTGAAGCACACAGGGAACAAACCAAAACAGCAATCGACCATGAAGAAGAAGCAACAGCAGAATGAGAATCACAAGAGCAAGAGCATTCACGACATTCTCGCTCTTGAGCTGATTCACAGAATCCTACTTAGGGTTCCTGTCAAAGATCTCGATCGCCTCAAGTGCGTTTCGAAGCTTTGGAACACTCTCATTTCCGATCCCGATTTTGCGAAATCGCATCTTCACCTCTCTGCCGCACCCACCCATGTATGCCTCTTCATAACTGACCGCTCCAATGCCTTTTCCGTTGACATTGACGCTGTATTTCACCGCCACAATGCACTAAAAGAGGTATCTCTCCCTTTCAAGATGAACACACCTTTGGATTTTACAGTTATGTGCTCCTGCAGAGGGCTTGTTCTCTTACACCGTGCCCCGCATTTTTTTATCGTATGGAACCCACTAATTGGATCCAGCAAAAGAGTTTCCTACTCTCACATTGTTTCTCGTAGTCGTCGCCAGTACTTTATGTTTTCCGGTATTGCGTGTTTGTATGGATTTGGTTATGATGCTTTACAGGATGACTACTTAGTTGTTGTAGCTTCTCAGGATAAGAATGGCCAAGAGCACTTTGATTGCTTGTCTTTGAGAACCAATTCATGGACTAATCTTGATTTTGCACTCTCCAAACCCTTGGATACTAGCAACTGGCAATCTTGTGGGTTCTTCTTGAATGGCGCTATTCATTGGGGGACTTTTAGAGATTATAGTATTCTTATATTTGATTTGAAGGAAAGAAGTTTCTCAATCATATCTATGCCTGAACAAGTGATGGGTTATCTCTTTGCCCCTCATCTCGTCCTACTAGGAGGGTGCCTGGCCTTGTATTCTCATGAACCCAAAAAAACTAACATATGGGTGATGAAAGAATACAAAGTGCATTCATCTTGGACTTTCTATCAGATTCCTCGTGCACGATTTGAGCCTCTATGCTTATCCAATAGTAGTGACATTGTTGCACAAGATTATGTTCTAATGTCTATAGATCCCTACTTAAGGTTGGCCAAATATAATGTCAGAGGAGAGCTCCTCCAACAAAGAATTTTTGATGATCATCATCTAGCACATGTTAAAGCTCGTCCGAGGTCTATATCGTCCGGAACAAGCTACATTGTATACACAGAGAGTCTCGTGCCAGTCCCCAGTGAGATTAAGGATAAGGATAAGGATAAGAAGAAGAAAAATGGTATGTAACTATTCTCCTAAGGATTGCACTATGTTATTCCTCATAGTCTTCATTGCTTTGGGATTAATTAAAAATACCTAGCAAGATGCATTATAAATCAAGTTGCAATCAGATGCGGGTTTTGGCTGTTTGCATTTATCAATGCTTATGGAATAACTGATCACTGTCTTGCTTCCTGAAGCCTATTCTTGTGGTGAGGGGTTTTAAGTTATTTCTTTTTTCATGTCTAATCGGTGCTTATTTTTTTTATAGGCCGTCAGAATCAGAAGAATGATGTCAAACAAGAAAAGAGAACTAGGAGCGAATGACTCAACAAGAGACACTTAATTATGTTGTAAATAAAGTGTTGGCAAGTTCTTCTGGAAGAAGCTACTAGAGAATTTTGTTTTATTTTGCTTTTGCATTAAAGTATGATTTCCCTTTCAACTATGAATGTAAAAAACTGGAACATTTGAATGAGCAGATAGAGTTTCCTCTAGTTATCCCTAAAATTTGGTATCGTTGCTAAACAGAGTATTAGATTTAAAATAAGAATCATGCTGTATTGCTGTTTAACCACATACTCTCACTCTCTCTGAATTTCGGAACGACGAGGACAGCGATTGATTATCGATGAGGCAATAATCTACAAGATGCCATGTTATGCAAACTTACAAAATCAATAAATAACAAATTATGATTTAAGCATCTGGTATTTTACAATATACCCCAGTTTGTTGAGGAATCAAGAGGCTTTCTTTTCCTTTGTTGACTGAAGATTCTTCCAGAGCAATCTACATATCAGATATGCTTTTTTGAGCTAAGTAAAACAGAGTCAAAAATCACCTCACTCGGCATTTTGAAAAACTTTTGAAAATTAATTATTCAGTTTTTCTTACACTAAATTAACTAAATTTAAGTTTTTGCCCCTATAGAAATAGATTGAATTTAAATTATTCTTCATTTTTGGTATAAAACATGATTGTTTTTTCAACAATTTATTACATATATATATATGTTTAAAAATTAATCAAATTCATGATAACAAATTTGGAAATGATGGCTAAAATTCAAAAGAAGTAAATAGATTTATGTCTCTTAGTTCAGAATTAAAATTACAAATAAAATATGTAAATACAGACTATAAAAACTAATTTAAGTTGATTGAGTGATTAATTCACTTGTCTTCTTAATTAAATATCTTTTTAAATAACGAACAAATTCTTATTGAAAATAACTGAAATCTGCAATTCTTCATGTGCATTGAAGATCATATGAATCACAATGCCTCAATCTAACAATCAAGTCAATCACACATGCATTACATACACATGGCGGCACATGCAATATAATTGATAAAGGCTAATAATGCATGTTCTTGATTTGATCTGATCTATATGTTACCTATCCGTAAATGGAGGACTGTTTGGTTGGTTATAAATGGAAAGTTAGTTATGAAACTTAGTTTCAATGTAGTGTTACATGAACTTTACTACTACACTAGTTCCTATTTCATATGCATCCATGTACCACTATAAATAAGAATATGCTATAAATATGCCAAAATTCTAATTGTGTAAAATAGTATGATTTTGTCTTTTAGTTGAAACTATATATATAGGAGACATATGGTGATGTATGATAGATATCATTGCTTTTTCCAAATTCCATTCATGTAGGCAAATACATTTGTAATTGAGAATAGAAAACCAGTGGTATACTAATTAAGAATTAAATGATTATATTGGAAGATACACATAAAACAGAAGCTACCAAATTAGTTTTCACTTTAATCAATAAAATAAAAGTAAAATGGTTCAGCTTTAATCATATTAGAATCATGTAATGTTAGGCTTTTCCTTGATGCATTGTAGGTGCAAGAAAAGAATATATACTTTTCCCATATATTACTACTAAAACTGCACAATAGAAGCCTCATTTCTTCTATTTCTGGTTTATATATTCAATCTTATGCATGCCCTTGTAAGAAAATATTATAGCAGCAACAAATATGGAGCTTGAATTAGGACTCAAAATCACTAAAACCAGAGATGACATTACTTCCATCTCTCAGTATCAGTTAGCCAAGGATCGAACCGGACCGGTTTTCGAGTCTAGAGAAACAAACACCATGTTCATCCTCATTGCTCATCTTAAAGGTTAGTCCAAAAGATTTCATAATCTTTCTGTTTGTTTATTTAGTTTCTTGCTATTTCATTCTGTATGTAATGTTCTATTTGAATTGAGAAGCATCAATTAAAACACAGGTTATAAGAGGAATAATATTGACATAAAGATTAGTGAAGATGGTACTAAGATATCAATTAGTGGAGAGAAGCCAATTCAGGAAATGACGATGATGGGGTGGGTAATGCTCAAGAAAGATGTTGAGATTACACAGTTCAATAAGGCCTTCAAAATTCCTGAAGGGGTGGTTTTGGATCGGATCAAAGCGAAGTTTGATGAAGAGGAATCGATATTGAAGATTGTAATGCCGAAATCCTTGAAAGGGATTTGTGGGGCTAGGATTGAAGAGGTCAAGGAAGATGAATCTGATGGAGGGAGATCAGAATTAGAGAAAAGTGAAGCTGATCACATTTTCAACAGCATTGGGGAGACAAGTGAAAGGGGATTCAGAGAGCCTGAAGTTCAAGAAATGGAGGACAGTGAAAGTGTCATGGAGAAGGAACAAGTGTTATCCGAAAAGATAGAACATGAAGCAATGAAGGAATCAGATTCAGAGCAAAATGTAAGTGCAAGTATCCCACAGAACATTGTGGATGCAAACCATGATGAAGAAAGTGTGAGAGAAAAGAGCAAAAAATCAGAATGTGAAGCCATCAAGACATTGGAGCCTGAGCAAAATGTAGGAGATCATATTCCACAGAGCATAGGAGATTCAAGTCAAGAATTTTCTGAAGAGTCTGCGGTTCAACAAATGAAAGAAGCTGATGTTGAAAAGATGCTTGATAAGGCCAATGGATTTTCTCAGGACAAGCATGGAGAGAGGTTAGAGAAAGAATTTGGAGAACTTAAGTCTGAAACTGAAGGTGTTGAGGAAGTTATTAGTATGGAAAGATTTGAAGAAACAAGAACATCAGAACTGGACAAAACTGAAAGTTTTGAAGAGACCATCAAGAAGGACATGAAAAGGCCTAAGAATGAAACTGTCGATGGTGATGATGAATGTGAACAGAGAACAGAGAAAGCTAACAGGAGTATTGAGGAAAATACCTTAAATGAGACCTCAAGAAAGGAAGATGAGGAGTCTGACAATAAAAGAAAGGTCAAAGATCGATCATATCTGCCGGACATTGTTGTCGAAGGAGTATTCGATGCAATGCAGGAAAAGGTTCCCAAGAAGGTGGCAGAGGCAATGGCCCTAGGAGAGAATGAAAAACCTGGATATGGTGGTGTAGTGAAATTGAAAGAAGAGGGATCTATGAGGATGAAGTTTGAAGCAAATAAGGTTGTTGAGGAAGACATAAGTAGGGACAGAAATGAACAAGTTAGAGTGCCAAAAATGAAGTCAAGGGAACAACCAAGTGTGAAAGAGAATACTCATGAAGGAGGACTACATGGAAGCGAAACACAAGAGCTTCCGGAGGGAGGGAAAACTAAACATTTCAAAGAAGAGGGTGCGAAAATTGAAGAGTCTGTTAAGAAAGTGAATGGAGAGAAAAATGGAAAGATTGAAGCTGAAGCAAATGAAGGTTTAAGGAGAGACTTGACAAGGGATACATTTCAGCAAGAAATAGATGATCCTGATATTCAAACTAAGGAAAGTGAACAAATTCTACAAGAATCGAGGGGTAAAGGAGGCTTTGAAGCAAGCATGGCTGAAATAAAAGATGCAGCAGAAGTAAAAGAAGAGCTGGTCAAGCAGAAGCGTGAGGCAAAGGTGGGGGAGACAGAAGATGCCGAAGATGGTGCGAAACTTGAGCCGCCTATGAAGAAGGTGAAAGGAGAGAAACATGAAAAGATACAAGATGAAACAACTAAGAAAGGAACAAAAGAGCCTGAGATTCAAATTAAGGAAAAAGATCAACAATGTGTGCTGGAAATGAATAAGAGAATGCTTGAACTAAGCATGGCAACAATTGAAGAAGCAAAGGAAGCAAAAGAAGAGTTCATCAAACAGCAGAGTGGGGAAAAGATGGAGGAACCTAAAGATGTCAACAATAAGGGGGCAACAATACAACAATTTGTGGAGAAAGAAACAGGGGAGAAACATGAAAAGACACAAGTTGAAGCCAGTGGGGATCTGAGGGAAAATATAACAAAGGATTCCATGATTCAATCCGAAGAAAAAGATCAACAAAGTCTACATGATGCGATGAGCAAGGAAAGATTTGAAGCAAGCATAACAGCAAGAGAATTTCCTCTGCAGAAGAATGGAAGGGAAGGACCAAATGTTGAGTCCACAGAAAAAGAGACAACTCAAGAGTCAGATAGTGAAAGAATAACCAAGACTTTTCAAGAAGTAGCCAAGGAAAAAAATCCAAAAGCATTTCTTGTAGGAACTGATGAAAGAGATGCAAAAGTATTAAATATGGGAGTTAAAAAGACTGAACAAGGGAGTGAAAAGAAACATGACACTGAGCTGTTATCTCAAGAAAATCAAAGGAAGGAAGCTTGTGAATCAAGAAATCAAAGTGTGAACCAAGATATCGTAAAGTCAAAGAAAGCAAAAGAAGCAGAAAGTGCAGATCAGTGCACTTATAAGAAAGAAAGAACTGAAGCAGCTGCAGCCATAGAAGATCAAATGGCTAAGCCAAGGTTTCCAACAACTCAACAATTTGAGGTTGAAGAATGTACATTACAAGAAGACTGCAAAAAGAAACATGAACCATCTCCAAAATCACAAAAGGAATATCATACAAATGATTTGCGAAATTCAATCGGAAGGAAGGAGCAAGAATCCAAGCATAGGGAAGTTTTGAAGCCAGAAGTTCCTCTAGAAGAACTCCTAAAGAAAAGCGAGCAGGAGACTAGAAAAGACGAATTTCAAAAGGGAGAAGAAAATGAGGAGAAAATGCAAGAAATTGAGCAATCCAAAAGTAAATTTGATGACAAAGATCAACAAGATGTTTGCAAAGAAATTGGAGCAGCAGAGATCATAGGGAGAAAGATGCCCGAAGCCAAAGAACAATATGCATCAAATGCAGGCTCAACAACTGGAAGGACGGAAACCGAAAAAGATTTGGAAGCAACACATAAAACAGAGAAAAGCTTGGTTCAAAACCTTGAAGATAAGAAGCTTGGGAATAGGGAAGAAATTAAAAAGACCATTTCTGAAGAAAATGATGAAGTTAAATATGCCGCAGAGTTAAGAAAAAGAACACAAGTGAAGGAGCATCAGAGAAAATCAGAAACTGCTGAGAATGAAGCAGAACCTCCCAAATTGAAAGAGCAAATTATTGAATGGAAATCACCAAAAACAAAAGGGTATGTGCAAGAATCAACAGGCAAAAAGCAACATGACTATGGCACAGAAGACACAACACTAAGTCAGCAATCCACATATGAAGAAAACAGAACACCAGAAAATGCTATTGATGAATTACTAAAGAAAAACACTGACACAACCTACAGAAAGTCAGTTGAGTCGGTGGATCCCTCCGAAGATGAACGAGTTGAATCTTTTCAAGCACATATCCCAGAAAATCAAGGCTTGGAAGATAATCAGGAGGGAACCAAATGTCCCAAGATTTCCACCGGCAACCCTGATAAGAAAGGATATCAAATAACAAAGGATATAGATGAAGAGTTGCTGAGGAAACAAGACTTATCAGAAAAAATTGTTCATGAAGAAAGGGGAGTGCAAAATTTTGAAAAGAGAGGAGAACCTGAAGAGGATCCCAAACAACTTCGCAAAAGAGAGAAGGTAAAACCAATTCAAACTGCTATAGATAAGAAGCCAATAATAATGGACATAACCCCAGAGTTTGAGAAGGTCAACGGATTCAAACAAGTTGCAGAAACAATGCAGAAACCTCCAACAAAAATTGAAATGATTTCAAAGAAAGGAATGGATAAACCACAAAGAGATGAAACACCACCTCTGGCAAAGGAAATCAAAAGAAAAGAGCCTCCTGAATTATTATGGTCAAGCATGGGCCCTGAGAACTCTCAGGTTAAAGAAGACACAACAGATGAAGGTCACGAAGCGTGTGACATAATAGAGGTAGAGAAGCAAAGAGAATGTGAAGAGAAAGATGTAAGTGGAGGAAACAATGACAAAACAGAAAGAACAAAGAAACTATTCGTTCCTTTGTTCATAGCAGGATCAGCCCTTCTTGTGTCTTTGGTATTTATGTTTGTGCATCGCAGAAGAACTAAAAGAAGGTAACAAAAATTAAATTTATTTTTCCTTTTATGCTATGATAAAATATCTTATGTTACTTTAACTAATACTCAGATCAAATTGAAGTTCACATTGCACACCAATTTTGAACTCAAGCAAATTGTACAAATAAGAGCATGAGGAAGATTGTTTATCTGCACAAAAATGCTTGGAAATGCTACAACTTGTTCTTTTGGTGTTATGTATTTACCAAGCCTTGTAATATTTGTAGAAAAATAGATTATACAACAGCAGCATTACAAACCAAAAAAGACAGGGGAGGAAAAACAAGCAAGGCAGACCATGAAGGTCAACTTTAAAATGTCTTAAACTCTATACAGTTTAGATGGTTTATAGATACAATAAACCTCCCCCTTACCACAATGTCATTGTGATCATCAATTCAAATATATGGCCTATACAATCTTCTCTATCCACCTCTTACTTCTTCACAACTTTTCAGTAAAATCAGGTTATTTTATGACATTATGTTAAACATCAACAAACTAACCCAAATGATGATTTTATTCAGCATAGCTTGTTGGCCTAATAAGAGAAAAGAGAGTCAAGTCCCTACTCGGCCGCGCACAATTACATGGAACACCTCCCTTACTTGGCGTTCCAACGGGTCTAATCCATCCTTGAGGGCCTCAAGAACATGTGAAAGATCTTGCACTCTTTGTCTAACCTCCTCTCCTTTCTCCTCAGCTAATGGAAACTGCAAAGTGTCAACCAACTCATTCATCACCCTAGCACATTTCTCAATCTGTTGAATCTCCCTCAGCAAGCCACAAGCATTCTTCCTCTCCTTCTTCTTGGAATCCTCCATGATCCTCTCATGGAGCGACAGCAACGGCGCAGACCAAGGAAACTGTCTCGGAATCAAAATGTGGAGCTGCAATCTGCGATCCTGGCATGGAATTGCAGCCACAAGAGCCCACATTACAAACAACAGGACCGAGCTCATCGTATAAACCGGCATAGCAAGGCCATTAGTGGCCACAAGATCATTACTCTTAGGGGGGCACAAGCTGTTCCCAATTGCTTGGAGCTGCTTAGCAGCAGACCAATTCCTCGAAACGCTCCATGAGAGCGATCGAAAATGGCCCACTGATCGGTGTTGGTAGTTACTATTTTGATTGTGAATTTGATACAAATCCTTAATGGTAGTGTTTCTACCAAAGGATCTATTCCTAAGAGCCATGTAAGCACTAGATTCCTTATCATCAAACATACAATTAGCCAAATCAGCGAGAGCCTTCTTGGCACGGCGGCATTGGCCCTCACCAATGATCCTCTTTTGATCCAATGCACATAGAACAATCTCTAACAGCCTCTGACACTGCTTAATCTGTTCAATTCCGTCACGGACGGCGTTGCAGAGATCAAGGGCCTTCACGCAGCGTTCAAAGAAATCAGAAACAATTCGGTCCATTGGGGGCTTCATGACCTGAGCCCTGTGATTGAAGAAAATCATCCTCAATTCGTCTTGGCATAAGATGAAGATATCAAGGAGCTTCCTCATCCATGCGAGTGAAAGCAAATCATCATTTCCAACTGCGGCCAGCTCAAGGAACCGCAACGTGACTTGTCTCTGGAAGGTTTCTAACTCGAGCTCCAAGCTTGAACCATCCATGGAGTGAACTTGGTTTCCACGGATAAACATAACAGAGGAACCTTGATCATCCATCATTGCAGACATTCCCTCTTTAAAACAAAACAGAAAAAAAAAAAACAAGACCTCTTTTTATATGTAAGACTCTGACTCAATTGCCAAAATCTTAAATTGAATTGAAAATGTTGAAAAGGTTCGTCATTTCAATTTGAAAACAGAGGTTTTCCATTAGCCATTACAATTTGGGAACACCAATAATTGAAAAAGAAAAAGAAACAAAAATTTGGTTGAAACCCACGAAGAAATTGGACAATGGAATGAGAATGCAACCAAAAGTTGGAGATTTTGCCACAAATAGATAAAATCAGAGAAAAGAGAGAGAGAGAAATTCAAAATGCTTGTGGAACCCTAGTGAGAGGGAGAGGGACTTATATACTTATATTGAGGATCATTGGACCGCGTCTTATGGTTGTTGGAAAAAATAGAAAAATGAAAAAGTGTAAGGTCAAAAAGAATACTATTACTAACAAAATTAAAAATTATATTATAATGATTGGTTAACAGGATTTTAGCTTTTGATCCTCAGTGATTAGTGAAAATTAAGGTTTCGAAAGATACACACGGATCTCGCTCACACGGTTCGGACACGGTGGCAAGAACATAGATTCTTCCAAATGTTTTACGGCAAAAATATTAAAAAATTAGACTCACTCGGAGATGGAGTATTTTTTTTTTTTTGTGACTTCTCGGAGATGGAGCATTTATTTAATGCTTTTTAATTTTGATATTAAATTTATATTAGTATTTTTTAATAATGTGTGAAATTTAGTGTATTTATAGATATCACAAATATAATCTTTTGATTTGTGAACTCCCAAAATTTGAATTCAGCTCTCCTCAAATTGGACCATCAATTTTTCTGTTCCCAAAATTCAGTATCTTCTATTTATGTTTTGGAATTTAAAAAATAAAATCGACTTCATATTAATTAGAAACACACAGGTTCTTTGTAACTATAAATAATACATCCAAAAATTTTATATATAAAAAAATAATCTTTATTTAGAGGATAGCAATTAAGATGAAAAAAAAGTTGATATTTTTTATGTCATTATATATTGCTATATATTATTAATATTTAAGGTAGATATCAAAATAGTCTTAATGTTTTTTGTCTTATTTATATCTCAAATATTTTAAAAATAATTTAATATTATTCTTATTTTAATGTCATAAAAAGTACTAATTAAAAGTTTATATCTTTTCAAATTCTAACTGTTTATGTAATTTATTAGAGAAAAAATGATTTTATGATTAGTTTAAATTTTAAAAACAATTCAATAATAAATATATAATTCAGATCTATCTATATAGTAAAAATATGCAATACACTTATAATTTAATAAAAAAAAACATTTAAGTAACGACATCTATTGTTGCATTTGAATTTTTAGGATTAGTTTCTTCTACTAAATTAGAATCTCTCATTTTGAAGGTCAAATAAAGAAAGCATCATGTAGTTTGGAATGTAGCAATGTCAAAACTCATAACAATGAATAAGTATATTGGATTTGAGCCATTGATTTTGGGAGAAAGAAAGAGAGAGAGGATAATTGGCCACCTTATTTGGGGGCAATTATGTCAGAGTGATTAGGATGTTTGTTAAGGAGTTGGGAAACTTGCCACGTGGAGGGCAGACAGGGCTTGATGCTGAGTGGGTCACGTGCTCAAGTGACATTGACACGTGGGGCCGGATACGGTATACCAGAACCGAGTCTACGTACTCGGATGAGTGAAACCAATTAAAACTTAAAAGACTTGGTCTCTTCAATCATCTTAGGCTTATGTTACGTGGCCTTTGCTTCTAGAATCAATAATATCAAATTAAGCTCTAAATGAAAGACTAATATAACAAATAATCAAGTAATTTAATTAGTTATTGTTGAGTCAATTTTATTATTGTTGAAATTGATAGGTGTGATGTGATTCTCAGGTCTTATCAACTGGATAATTAATGTATTGGTGATATAGTGCTGAATAGAATAATAATTTAGTAGTCATTATCATATACTTGTTTTATTGTGAAGCTTTCATTTTTTTTTCTTATTTTATGTTTATAATTAAAAATGTGTTTTGAGAACATATTAGGATATGGTAGCCTTTGTGTCAACTTAAAGTTGGCAAAACTTCTTTGTCCGATTTTATATTTTCAATATTTTGTCCTTTGATTTTTATATTATATATTATTACTATTATTATCAAAAAGAATTTTTTTGCATTTGCTGAAAATACAGATATTACATAATGTTATTTCAAAATGGTAAAATAAAATAAAAAAATATTGTACTTATTTGACTAGGTAATAACTAATAATAAAGTTACTTATGATCAGCACTGGCTTATGGCTGGCAAAGTGGCAAGCACACACAATTTGTACGTAACAAGCTCATCCCAATTTTTCTAGACTTCAAAATCTTAATGCTCTCCAAATTTAATTAAATATTTACACTTAAGAAGAAATTTGAGGTTTATTTATTACAACAAAAAAAAATTTCATTGTTTTTTAACGAATTTAAAGGAATATATAGGACGAGTTGGGGTCCTCCAAGTTTCTTTTGAATTGAATATGTATGTACTTGGAAAACCAAGTTTGGTTGAAATATGCATGCATGACAATAATACATAATATATGACGTTATAAAATAATGCCAAATAAATACAGATAAATCACCGCCAAACATTATCCCTAAAATTTAGTATCATTGATCTTTGATCATGTTCATATATCATATGCTTAAGTACAGGATGAATCCTCCTTTAAATCTCTTCTATGGTGCAAGTTGGCTACTATTTATTAACTATTAACTATTATGTAATGCATATTGACGATGAAAGAATATTGTACTCTACTAGTTTGAGACGATTTTGGATATATATTTGTATCATAAAGTAATAATTAAAGAACACTTTATTAGATCAGTAATTGGGTAGTGTGTCTAATCAATCTATATACTAATATAAAATGCAAATATCTTATCCCTATAACCTCTATATATTATTAACGTAAAATATTTGAAGTTCATTAAGCATAGATCATGCAAACGTTGACAAACTTTTTAATAATGTGTGTAAACGTTTAACTTATTGAATTCTAATTACAAGTTATATTTATCATTTGTGCAAAATTTTACTAAAAAAATGATCAAATAATTTACTTATATATTATGTTGATTTAAATGTGCATAAAAAAATCTATCAAACAATATTTAAATTAGCATAAAATTTATAAATATGATCTATAACATGAATTTTGAATCCAATTATTAGTTTTTGTAAAAACTTTCAGTAGTAAAAACTTAATAGGGTAAGAATTGAGTTTGACTTCATTTCCATAAGAGTATCCCAAAAACCTTGAAAGAATTATTATCTGATTAATTATAATAATTTCAATGCTTCTTTATAGGCATTTATTTGCATTTTCTGAAGGTCCTACTTAGGAATTATGAATTATCCCACAAAAGTATATATATGACAAGAATCATTAATGAGAAAATCAATATTGTGAGATATCACAGCATGACACTCAAATATTAAAGTGAGGTGGGGGAGGGTATCATTCATAGGTAAGGTTAGTTATTTGATCAAATCAAACTTGGAAGATTTCCAAGAGGTAGTTGGTTAGTTGCTTTAGCAATGGAGGGTCTCAATGATGGGGTCCCCTTTCTCTTGATCATGTCCCTCTATGCATCACAACCAATCCCTACATAGTTTCCCAACAAAATAGCATGATTTGAGTTCCAATGGCTAAGGAGCTCCTTCAACCTTTGAAAAAGTCTAGACCAAGGGTTGAAGCACATTAGATTTAGTGTTGTATCAGCTATTCAATTATTAGGGGGAAAATAAAGAAAATCCAAAATCAATTATGAGCAGATAGAATTGATTTTGGGGACTATAGTTCTAGAACTGAAACCAAAAAATTCTATAAGCTTCTTTTATCCAAAAGGAATCAAACAAGGTAATTAAAGAAACAACATTTCAATACTAATGATTATGATAAAGGTCAGACATGATGCTGAAAGTTTTTAATAATGGACAAAAGCATGCAAGGGAGTGAAAAAGAAAGCTTAGATTGTTGGGTAGCAAAAGTACATTTGCTATTTGAATGATTTATATGATTATGTTGAATGGCATATCAGTATCACAATAATGACTTTATATATGCAAATCACAGAATCAACCTTCATATTAATAGTTTCAATAATTGAGATTTTCAAATAATGGAAACTTTATGATCAAAATGACAAAATTGGAACAGTGCACAGAAATAATACAATTAGTGATGTGAACTCTCGTTTTTTTTTTTTTTTTTTTTTTGGGGGGCTGAGAGATAAGTGTGGTTGGTTACAGACACTGAACTACTGAAGCTACCAAGAAATCTACAGAGACATCATTTCATCAATTCCACTTGCTACATCAGCTATGAATATGCTACCTGAATCACACCATCCACCCAAAACATCTTCTTTGGAGCTCTGCAATGTAAAACACATTAATTAGATAGAAGCAAAGTGCAAGAATGAAATTTGCAACTTCTACAAAAGTAAGAACAAACTAATCATAATGAAAATTTGGTAAGAAACTCAGTTACAGTACCTTACTAAAGCCAAGCCAGTTCGAGTCACCTCTAAATGAAAACAACTTGTTGGTTTCTTTCCAAGTTCCACACAAGACCTGTTTGAAATTGTTTAGCCTTATGAGCATCTACAGGAATATTCTGTGAAACATCTTATTACAAAGAATGCTCAGAATAGTGAGTCACAGAAAATCAGTTTAACACAAGCAGCGACATTATGCTCATGACTCATTATCTCATTGTACATGGTGTTATTCATTGGTTGTAAAATTGTCTGAAAAAGAGTTACCTCATAATCAACCCCTTGAATATAAATGTAATTAGGGTCAATTGTTGAGAAAGCAAGTCCTGTTATCTGCAGTAATAATAACATTATACTTTATTATAATCAGTTATATAAAGTAACCAAGCAAAGCTACTCAGATTTTCCAAAATGAATAACACAGGAAATCAACTTAAAACATATAGTTAGGACAAAGAGAAGTACATGGTAAATAGGGTTTTTCAATTATACACAAGAACCTGAACATATATAGCAATAATGTAATAAATACTTAACAATAATTACAGCAACTACATAATATTTTTCACAACTGTTTCCACAGCAAACTTATACCCTAACAGTAAAATACATAAAGATGTCTAAGATATTACAATTTCTTCATGAAAGATTCATCAAAAGCAGGATCGAAGTAGTTGAGAAAGATGAAGGCAGAGAAATATATTTAAAGTTTAAACTGACCTCAAATTTAGAGCAGTGCACCCATCTAGACAATGCCGACCATCTATATATACAAATGTAATATACAGGCTAAGATTAATCCAACAAGGTAAGGATTAAACCAAAAGAAAAAAAGTGTGTTCTATAATGGCAATTGCTGAACACATATACTTGTTTTATCTAGAAGCCTAGAAGGCAACTAACCTGCGAGGATCATAAACAGTCACAGTACGATCTGCTCCACCCACAGCAACATTACCAGTGGAAGAACTGCAGACAGAATATAAGATGTCACCAGGGGTACCACAAATTCGTTGTAAACAACCACCATTTTCTTTCATTCTCAAGTCCCATAAAGTCAGCTGCAATTATATTAAATGATGTTGCTCAGAAATAGATACCAATAAAGGGTATAAGGAAAGGAAGAATTCATAATGACAATAAAGCATTAAAGAAACTATGAACTGAAAAAATTCACCTGGCATCCTTCGGTAACAGCTATTACAGGACTCTGGTTTCCATTAACTACATTCTGCATGAAGTTTAAGGAGGTAGGATGCCAAAGCCTGAAATATGGAAAAATAACTAAGGAATTCTAGCAACTAAAAGTGAACATATACAAAATTTAGCAGATTTTATCAGTTATTCCTTTGCTTCCACAAGTAAATACCAGGTCACTTAATATCACTTATGTCCAAGGAAACAAAAAAGAAAAATTAAGAAAATAAGCCAATTTATGTAATTAAAGTAAGCTAGATACATAAACTTGATTGCCTTGACT